>NC_056431.1:38591145-39196145 GCF_018296145.1 Oncorhynchus tshawytscha
GCTGTTGATTGCAAGAATGAATGTAAGGTTATAGCCTAATCCTTATGATAATAGCTTATAAATAATGACTTTGTGGTGGTCAACTTGGTAACTAAATGTTCCTGGTCTAGCTGGTTTGTGACTTTGCTACTTACATTTATACGTGATCATAATAGTTCAGTTATGCAATTATATGACATGTTTTCTCAAATGTTATAGTGAAACATTTTATTATCCAAAAAGTTAACTTTGTGGATAACTTGTGGATACGCTATCCACTTTCATAGATGGTTCCCTTTTTTTATGTATGGAAGATTATTCTGAATAAAACTTTTTGTCAATTTTAGGCTATTCTTTGGAAGGGCTGTCACCAATTTACATTTGAAATGTTAATTTGAACTGTTTTTCTTTATGTTTGCATTTTAGAAATGGTCAGAGGAGACCAGTACCAGGGAATGATGCAGTCCATGTCCATGAGGTGGAGGACACTGAAGGCAGATGTGCTCCGGAAGGCCTGCAGGATGTGGAGGACCAAGAAGGTGTATCCTTCTTAGAGTAAGATGCCGTTGATGCTGAGCTACTCTGAGAAGACGAGGATGAAGAGAATGAGATCAAGGAGCCAGAGGAAGTTGAGAAGCCACCACCTCTCAACACATAACTGATGTGTCATTGTTATCTATTATCAGATATATAAAAACCCTTGAATGAGTAGGTGTGTTTTGTTAACAAACTATAGTTTTGGCAAGTCGGTTAGGACATCTACTTTGTGCATGACACAAGTCATTTTTCCAACAATTGTTTACAGACAGATTATTTCACTTATAATTCACTGTATCACAATTCCAGTGGGTCAGAAGTTTACCCATACTAAGTTGACTGCCTTTAAACAGCTTGGAAAATTCCAGAACATTATGTCATGGCATTAGAAGCTTCTGATATGCTAATTGACATAATTTGAGTCGATTGGAGGTGTACCTGTGGATGTAGTTCAGACTGGTAGAATCTTTTTCAATATCGCACAAATTATCAAAATGATATGCTACTTTGACACTGAAAACTGAGAATCAGAGCTCAATGAAAAACGACCTTGTCTTGAATCCATATTGTAGGCTGCAACATGAGGAAATTATAGTCCTAAAAATGCTTTCCAGTTTCACTGACTCACTCAATGATGCGCAGCTCACTTGCTGGTGATGGCCAATGCACTCTTGTTTTACTTTATAAAACAATATTTTACTTTGTAAAGTAGCATATGGATTAGTCTTCTCTTTTCATCAGGAGCCATTTGCGTTCAAACTTTTTTTGCAGTTTTATTTTGAAATATTGCGAAAGCCCGGTTATTTCTGCATACTGTTCACTGACAGATTTGCCGTGCATTCCCTACTGTAGGATATGCCCTGTTATTGGGCTACACACAACCCATGGCCAGGCAATCTTTTAAAATAAGCTATTGATCCTCTGCGGCTATATTATAGGCCTTCTCATGGTGTGGTAGGCTATTCTGAATTATGAATTATGAACTATTCTGAATTCTTTCTGAACAGACAGCAATAATTATATAACTTTGGCAAATGTATTTCATTTTATCAGGGGTGTTGCAGCTCCTCCAGAACACTCCGAGCGGCTATGATTTTTTAAGGAAATAAATGTGAAGTGCAAAGCTGGAGAGAAGAGAGTTGCAGGCTCACGTCTATCAGAGCAGAGAGCGGGAGAGATCATATAAATGAAAAATATAAACATGTGAAGAGTTGGTCCTATGTTTCATGAGCTGAAATGAAATCTCAGTCATTTTCCATACGCACAAAAGGCTTATCTCTCAAATTCTGTGCACAAATTTGTTTACATCCCTCTTAGTGAGGATTTCTCCATTGCTAATAATATCCACCCATCTGACAGTTGTGGCATATCAAGAAGTTGATTAAATGGCATGGTCATTACACAGGTGCTGGGGACAATAAAAGGCCACTCTAACATGTACAGTTTTGTCAGATACCACAATGTCACAGATGTCTCAAGTTTTGGTTGAGCGTGCAATTGGCGTGCTGACTGCAAGAATATCCACGAGAGCTGTTGCCAGATAATTGAATGTTCATTTCTCTACCATAAGCCGCCTCCAACATTGTTTTAGAGAATTTGGTGATGATGCACAGCGCATGCATTTTTTCTGCGACTTTTTCAAATAATAGTCACCATATAGGCATATGGGTTAAGTTGAATGTTTTTCTAAGGTTTGCATCACAACTGACGTTGCCAAATAACTCCAACCGTAGCCTAAAGGCCCAAGACGCTGGCCGACCCTGGCCGACAAAGCCTAGTGAAACGTGTTCTTATAAGCCTAGTCATTGCACAGTCGTCATTACACAATAAGCCTAGTCATTGACACTATTTAATAAAAGCGGATCCCAGCTTTCTTGTGCTGCTATATTTTCTTCTCAATTCTTTAAAATTAAGCACATTAATCCACTTTACAAATGATGTAGCCTAACTGGCATATTTAAAAAAAAGTATCTGCACATAATCTCCATTCGCTATTTGAGTGCAGGCTATGGATGATTTAAAAAAAAAGTTTAATCTTTACTTGTTTACTTCTGTGAATTTTCCTTATCCTCCCTCATGAGGGAGAGAAATGAGAAAATATCTTAAATATATGTGTGTTTTTGGTAAGAGAATGATAAGACACTAGGCAATATTTCTTAAATTTACAGAAGGCAAATACTTTCGGCACAACTAAATATAAATGTTGAGTTGGCAGGGGCCTTTACTTAAATATTATTGTGTTTTGATGTATTTTTAATACTCTTCTTTTGTATTTTTTCTGCCAGATATTTTCTAAGACCCCCTTTCCATCTGTTTGACTAGAAATCATTCGTGCTCATGTTTTGTTCTTGTCGACTTACACATTATGGAACAGTGGGGACTGTGAAGAGACACACACACACACGCACTCACAGGAACAGACACACACACACGCTAGCACATGCACTCTATACACACATGCAGTGTAATACTGTTGTATATTATACATTTTGTATTGTAGATATGTATAATAATGTTATGATGTACTGTTTTATCTTTTTTAAATTTTTAAATCTGTGATGTAAGTGGCTTAATGTGAGTGGCAGCTACCTTGGCATTCCGGAATCTATACCTTGGCATTCCGGAATCTATTTGCCATGCAGGATCCGATACTTCTCATGGCATGAACAAAAATAATCATTGTTTGCAATAATTTCTTTAAAAAAATATATAAAATGATAAAATCAGGTTGACTCCTTGATTCCTCTGCCTCCCGAAAAAGATACTTTAAAACATTTTTTTTTGCCTGAGCTTGATAGTCAGAGTTGATTTAAGCCTGACCGTTCCCAGGCTTATGGCTTGCGCATTGTAACCTATGTTTTGAGTGGCCGTTGCTGTGGTGCCTACCTCACTGCTGGCTTATATGGTGGTGGTGGTGAGATATTCCGTAAGGTAATGTGTTCGCAATAGAAAACAGGAACTATTACTATTCAAAATCAACTACTCTAACTACAATCAATGAGAAAACATCATCGCTATAGTGTTCTCTACCATCCTCATGGATAGGAAGTTTAGAGCCTAGCATAAGCCAAACAGTCCATACAGCAGGGGCGTAGGTCTGGGATGACACAGACACAGGCCCATCCACTGGGGAGCCAGTCTCTGCCAGGCACACTCAATCAGATTGAGCAAAATCAAATACATTATTATTATTTTTAAACTACTCCTCACCACCAACCCCCTCACACCCGTATTGGGCCATCCACATTTCTGTAGGTCCAACCACCAGGGAATTTCTGGCTATGCCCTTCCCATATGCATAATAATGCAGCCCACACTCAAATGCTATTACTAGAGTTTGTTTAATTTTGCTGTAAAGCAATTGTGTATCAAAGACATCTTCAATCTATGGGCTTGTTTACATGTTTACATTGTACTGCTGTGCATAATATGGTAGGCTGTGTTATTATTTTTTTCCCCCCAGGCTTGTGCTCTATGCATAAATTCTAATATTGGTATAGGTTTTCATGTGATGTCTAAAATGCTTTGAATGAATCAGCACCTTAGAAAGTGCTGTACATTTCAGCAACAACATAGTAGCCTACCTGTGATTTGTCTGCTGCTCTGCTGAATTGTTCACATTTTTTCTCGTATGTTCCGGTACCTCAGAGCATCCCAGGTTATACATTTTTTAACTGTTTGGGCTAGAAACAAGCAGCCTAATCATAACAACAATTATTTGGGCAAATTTTGTTTTGTTTTTGTAGGTGCACTGGTGCTCTCAATTTTAAATGAGCCTGTTTAGACCAGACTTATGATAGAGAAATCCCAATTATTTTAGCAAGGGGCACTAAACACTCACCGAGATCCTTTACAACACAACCCAACCCTTGCCTTAACAAAACCATTCAGGAGGAGTCACATTGCCTGCCTTTGTCAGTCGGCGTCTCTGGATCTGCAGTGGCCGTTGTGTCATTTGTCAATAGATGGAGGAAAAACTTAAACAACGACAACACAGTAACGTGTCAATCTGCTATAGCATAATTTTTTCGATAAACACGTGCAGGCATGTAGACTACCGTTAATCGTGGTCCCTGAGTGAATTATTCATAGTCAATTAGGCCCAAGAGGCAGGCAGCAGCTGTCGAACACCAGAAGTGCATTTCAATGATTCATTTGGCGTGCCGCACACCCCTAATTGTTGTTTACCGCTCGCAATCTCCAGCACATGTTATTTTTATGCAGACATGATTACTTTTGGTGCCACTTGGAGCGCTGGGGAAATGAACCCCTGTGCTGCAAAAGCCATATTTCTGTCAAGTGACATGAGACATTTTCAGACCGGTATATTGTTCATGTTCAGTCTGTCTTATCCATCAGTCAAAAAGACATACAACTGGAAGAATTAAGAAGGAAAGGAGAGGCTTGCATTGATCATTATTAGTTCACTCAATCATTAATGTCTTTGGATATGATCTGCCATGACACACTGGAGTGTCACATTTTGTTTAACCTGCTTCAGCCAGGTTAGTCATTAAGAACAAATTGGCTTTTTACAGTGCAATAATGACCTTGTTTGTCAAGAAGCCTAGTCTATTCACAAATGCTCAACATGACCCGTTCCTCCTGAGTGGTATTAAATGGAGTTGTGCACACCGTACCAAAGCCTTTTGCCACAGAAAATTGCTTGAGGAAACGGAATGGCAGATGTTCCAGGGCTGCAATCTCTAATCTCTATCTCTACAAACTCTACCCTTCTAAGCCAAGTGTGCACTTGTTCACTCTCCCTCATTGATTTCAAAGAGTTGGATTGGTGTAAGCATGGGCTTAAAGTAAGTGTTCAGTGTTTCCAGAGTGATATGAAATATGACCTAGAATGAATTACAATATGAGTGAAATAGTTTTCCTTCCAAAAAATTGTAATTCAGTAGGTAAAAAGCAGGGTTTCAGTGTTAGAATGGTGTGTGCGTGTGTAACGGCTCTCGTCGGAATGAGTGGACCAAAGCGCAGCGTGGAAAGTGTTCATGATTTTATTTATCAAAGAAACACTCGAACAAAGTAACAAAATGAAAGTGAATAGTTCTGTCAGGTAACAGATACTAAACAGAAAATAACTACCCACAAAAAAACAGGTGGGAAAAAGGCTGCCTAAGTATGAATCCCAATCAGAGACAACGATAGACAGCTGCCTCTGATTGGTAACCACACTCGGCCAAAAACAAAGAAATAGAAAACATAGAATGCCCATCCTAATCACACCCTGACCTAACCAAAAGGAGAAATAAAAAGGCTCTAAGGTTCGGGCGTGACAGTGTGACCCAACAACAGAATGGTGTGGGTGTTTACCGGTCATTCAAAATATTAGTGCGAGTAGACCTCTAATTGGCCAGCTCCCCCTCTATGAGGAAATGGCAAGCCTTTTTGAAACGGTCTGTTTGAGATGCAAGTTTGAGGTGGGGTTTTTGAAGTGTATTTTTTCCCTCCATGTTCTGCTTGGCCACATCTGAGTAATTTGGGTATGAGTTAACAGAATATTGACTTTTAAAATATTTTCACTGGAGAGTTACTTTAACCATATTGCTCACACCTGTCCATTCCTTGTAAATCCATAAACGGGAGTGAACGAGTGCACACTTCGGGGGAGGGGGGTGTATTGTGTATTGTAGAGAGAACAAAACAATGTTTAATTTTCATTTTATTAGGGTCTCTTTTAATCTTTCAACTTTAAAATACAATTTACAATACAATTACATTTTCACAAATAACACTGTTGCAAACAACAGATATACACTGACATATTGAAATGTAAAAACATATTATATACAAAAGTAAATAAGAAAAACCTAAAATATGATGATGATAAATACTCTGGCAATCTGAAAACATAGAGATTGGTTCAGTCATCTACCATAGTCATGAACAACATCAGTCTATTATTTTCAAGTGGTCCTAAAGTTCTCATATAAACTATTACATTTTCTGAATTGTAATGTTTCCCCCCACCCCCTTATATGTCTTCTCTGCTGGGGTAAGACATATGGTGGAGATCCTATTCCATGTATTGACTGAATGTTGGTCGCTTAACAACTGGCTGTTTTAAATGGTGTATTCTTGTGAAATAAAGTGAGCATGTTCTTTTTAATTATGTTGTCTATTGCTGGCCACCCAAGAACATTGTGCATGACTACAACAGAAGAATCATATGTCCACTTTAGAACAATCTTGGCTGCTTTATTCTGTGCAATCTGCATCCACCTAATCTCACATGCTGATGCATTTCCCCCAACCACATAACTGTAGTTCTCTTGACTCCCAATAAATGTTTGGGTTGTTTGTCTTAAGAATATTTCACGGAAGATACTTAGCTATCCTTCTGACCATGCACACAATCATAATTGTTTTTCATGCATAGATTAGTTATTTGAGCTGAGCATGATAAGTAGTTGTATAGCTGCATCCCTGGTAGTTTAGTTTTGGACACTTCCTCAATTCGTTCTTGCCTCATGTTTAATCACATCCCATGTTTTGTCTACCCTTTTCCTGATAAAACAGACCAACATAACTTTGGTTTTCTTAGCATCCAAAGCAAGTTTGTTCCAACAGACCCACTCCCTGATATTTCCCAAAGCCACTTGTAGAGCTTCCTGTACCTGTTGAACAGATTGTCTTGCTGTATACATTGTAGTATTATTTGCAAATATAGTAGAATGAGTTCCAGATAGGGCATAAGAAAAGTAATTGGTATATATTAAATAAAGAAGCGGCTCAAGGCAGCTGCCCTGTGCAATTTTACTAAAGCACGAGGGGAGAAAAAATACCCATTTAATATGGACTGTCAGTTAAATATGACTATACTAGAGCTGGGCAATATGGACAAAAATACATATTGTGATAAATTGTCTGAATTGAATAAAGGATACGTTTTTTATCCTTTAACTACTGCTACTAGTTTGATGGTTGTAGCCATCAGTTGTCCCATTAACAATCACCCATATTAGCAAACTTCACATTTCTCTAGTATAGACTAGGGCTGGGCGGTAAACCATATTTTACCATATACCGGTGTTGATGCACGGATGCACATAGCAGTGCTGTAATGTTTGGGGTTTGTAAAATGTAATATAAACATGATAACTAAGTGACGTATCTCGAAAATGACTCTTTTTTTCCAATGACCAATTAAATCTGAGTTTCAGTGGAGCTGCAATAGGGGGAGCAGCATAGCGAAGCTAAATATTGTCCACATGATCATTACCTGTAGATTTCCCATTGGGTAATGACTTCAATAGGTGGACTAAAGAGCAAGTATTTTACTTATAACATGATCAATAATCAATTGGACAATAGCTTGCTTGGAAGAATGTTAAGGATGGGATGGAAAAAACTGTGTGTCATGCCAGAAAAAGTAGAAATTATGTGTTGTGTGTAAATGAGTGATGACAACTAAATTATTTTTCTTGTTTGACAGTTTTGACTATTATAGTGGAGCCCAGGGGGTAGATTGAGACAGTGGCTGTGTCCAAAAACCTGAACTTGCGTTCTAAATAGTAGGCTGATTGGGAATGCGAAAATAGAATGTTTTGTAATATGTGACATTTTAAAAATGTAGTATTCTTTAAATGCCAGGATGTCATACTCATTTCGGCATTTCATCTAGTAGAATTTGCTGCACGTGATTGAGGAAGAGAAGTGTTTTTTCAGACCAACAGTGCATTCGAAAATTATTCAGAACCATAGACTTTTTCCCTTGACTTTTTCCCCATTTTGTTATGGATATAACACATTTTGTCACCTCAATCTACACATAATACCCCAAATTGACAGTGAATTATTAAAATAATTGTTTGCGCATATATATATATATATATATGTATATATATAAAAAAAAAACAGAAATACATTATTTTCATAAATATTGTGACCCTTTGCTATGAGACTCAAAATTGAGCTCAGGTGCATTCTGTTTCCATTGATCATCCTTGAGATGTTTCTACAACTTTATTGGACTCCACTTGTGGTAAATTCAATTGATTGGACATGATTTGGAAAGGCAGACACCTGTGTGTGTATATATATATATACTGTAATGTTTGGTTTGTAAAATGTAATATAAACATGATAACTAAGTGACAAACCTCAAATGATTTTATATATATATATATATATATATATATATATATATATATATATATATAGGTCCCACAGTTGGTAGTGCATATCAGAGCAAAAACCAAGCCATGAGGTTGAAAGAATTGTCCGTAGAGCTCCGAGACAGGGTTGTGTCGAGGCACAGATGTGGGGAAGGGTACCAAAAAATGTCTGCAACATCGAAGGTCCCCAAGAACACAGTAGCCTCCACCCTTTTTAAATGTAAGAAGTTTGGAACCACCAAGACTTCCTAGAGCTGGCCGCCCGGCCACTCTGAGCAATCAGGTGAGAAGGACCTTGGTCAGGGAGGTGACCAAGAACCCAGTGGTCACTCTGACAGAGCTCCAGAGTTCCTCTGTGAAGATGGGATAACCTTCTAGAAGTACACTTGTAGTTTCCATCCGGTAGAGGCGCAAATAGATGTTGTGCTGGGGTGTTTTGGGGTGGTAAATCAGAGTTTACCAATTGATCTCTGAGATTTCTGCCTCTTCGAGAATACGACCAAGGGAGGGTCCGAAAACACATTTCCGATACTGTCATCGGATCTTAGAATGGATCTTAGAATGTGCCAATGTTTGAACGATTCCCTTAATCGGTTCAGAGCACGGGTAGTGAGGATGCAAGAATGCTTCTTTTTGCGAGGCTGTCCTTGAAAGAGATCATGTCTCGATTTGTTTTGGATTTTCTCAATGGCCGTATTAATCTGACCATTTTTGTACCCCCTCTCCTTGTATTTTCTTTGTGTCTCAGCCATATTTCTGTCGAAATCTGATTGTTTTTTGCAAATTCTTTTGGTTCGACTGAATTGGATGTAGAGCAAACTGTTTTTCAAGGGAAGTGGGTGTCATTATACCCTGATGAAGACAGCTTGTCTGTCAACGTTGGTTATTCAGTTATTCAGTTATTGCATCTGAGCTCCTTTTCTTTTGACAACAGTTGATAATCAGATATGAGGACAGGCTGTACCAAAATGAACGAATAGTGGGAAACAACACAATTGTGCATTACATGATGCATTCTCAGTGTGGGTGGGCCTAGTATGTTGATATTTGTTTGTTACGTAATACATTTTTACATTCTAAATAGTATATACACTCAGTGTACAAAACATGCCCTTTCCATTACATAGATTGACCAGGTAAATCTAGGTGAAAGATATGATCACTGATTTATGTCACTTGTGAAATCCACTTCAGCATTGGAGTCAGCATGGGCTAGCATCCCTGTGGAAAGCTTTTGACACCTTGTAGAGTCCATGCCCTGACAAATTGAGTCTGTTCTGAGGGCAAAAGGAGGTGCAATTCAAAATTAGGAAGGTAATTCCTGTTTTGTACACTGTTAAGTAGCCTATATAGTATTCTTAAACTTTGAATTGTATGGGAGCATATTTGGTCCACATATGACTAACCTCATTTAAACTTGTGTATTTATGTGCCCTTGACAGGTTGAATTTATGGGAGTGGAGAAGCAAGCCAACTGCAACCACCTGAAAGCTGTGTCGTCTAGAATGAGCCCTTGAGACGCTCCCTCCTCCCTCATCATATTCTCCCTTGCAGTGTTCATCCAGCCGGACAGTCGATGGTGTTCACCTTACACCCCCCAGAGGAGTACTGAGGTCGTCTTCCTCATCCTCTTCATCAGTCTTCTCAGGAATGGTACCCCAACAATTGATTCCTACAGTCGCCCAGGTAAGAGTTTGTCTGGTTGACCAGTGCTGGGTCGTGTTAATTCGTGCACAATGTAGCAAAATATTCTGCAATGGAAAACTGCCTGGTTAGAACAACACCCTGCAGCACCAGCAGACCAAGGTTGTCAAATCTTGTGCTACATCAAACCAAACGCTTTTGAACTTCTTCCCACTTGAGTTGAATTAGATTGATATTGCTTTTTTATCGCTGGTGTCCTTATGTCAACTCTCTGGTGTTTGAGGAGCTGCCATTAATGAAGTTGTTTGCCTCGCCTGAGGTGGAGTCAGATCTTTGGCTGCTGTAGGTGACAGGCCTTATGGTTAGAGAGACAGCTGGGAAGGATTCTCACTAAACGGAATGAATTAACTGCATAACATAAAGATTTTATGGCATGTTGTGTGTTTCTCTGGCCAAAATGTGACATACGTATCTGTTGATATGATGGAATGTACAGTCACCTCAAATTATTGGCAACCTTGTTAAAGCTGAGCAAAAAAGACTGAAATAAATACACATACTGAGCTATATTTTATACAAACATTCAAAAAATATATATATTATTTTATACTAATACAATTACTCAGAGCAATATATTTTGTTTAACAAGTAATAAAAACAATTCTCAAAAAGAGCATCAATTATTGGCACCCTAACGATTCTAATAAAAAAATAGAACAAAATAAAATCTGTATTAACATTCTATTTTTTTTAAGTTAACCTGTTTAAAGCAGGACTCCACAGGTCAGTGGCGACCCTATGCCGCCCCACTCCTTGTGTAATGTTTTCACTTTGAATGAAGACAAGGGGGTTGAGCCCTTAGCCGCCTTTGGCTGGCCTTCTGGGCAAGGTAAGTCTTTGCGCTAATCCAGCCTATTTGAATCACCCTGCTGTCCCGGAGCTGGAGAAGAAGTGAAAGTCACTTGCAACCTAATGTTAAATGCGTCTAGATATAGAATTGTACAGTAACATCACACAAACATGTACAGTGCATTCGGAAAGTATTCAGAACCCTTGACTTTACCCAATTTTTGTACCGTTAAAGCCTTGTTCTAAAATGATTAAATAAAAATCCTCATCTATCTACACACAATACCCCAGAAAGACAAAACGAAAACAGGTTTAGACATTTTTGCAAATGTATTAAAAATAAATAAAGTTAACTTATTTACATAGGTATTCAGACCCTTTGCTATGAGACTCAAAATTGAGATCAAGTGCATCCTGTTTGCATTGATAATCCGTGAGATGTTTCTACAACTTGATTGGAGTCCACCTGTGGTAAATTCCATTGATTGGACATGATTTGGAAAGGCACACCTGTCTATATAAGGTCCCACAGTTGACAGTGCATGTCAGAGCGAAAACCAAGCCATGAGGTTAACAGAATTGTCCTTAGAGCTCAGATACAAGATTGTGTTAAGGCACAGATCTGGGGAAGACTACCAAAAAATTTCGGTGAAGCATGGTGGTGGCACCATCATGCTGCGGGGGTGTTTTTCTGCAGCAGGGATTGGGAGACTAGTCAGAATCGAGGGAAAGATGAACGGAGCAAAGTACAGAGAGATCCTTGATCAAAACCTGCTCCAGAGAGCTCAGGACCTCAGACTGGACAGGACAATGACCGTAAGCACACAGCCAAGACAATGCAGGAGTGGCTTTGGGACAAGTCTCTGAATGTCCTTCAGTGACCCTGCCAGAGCCCAGACTTGATCAAACATCTCTGGAGAGACCTGAAAATCGTTGTGCAGCGACGCTCCAAATCCAACCCGACAGCTTGAGAGGATCTGCAGAGAAGAATGCGAGAAACTCCTCAAATACAGGCGTGCGAAGCTAGTAGTGTCATACCCAAGAGGACTCGAGGCTATAATTGCTGCCCAAGGTGCTTCAACAAAGTACTGAATAAAGAGTCTGAATACTTATGTAAATGTAATATTTGTTTTTTATTTGATATGTTTTAGAAATTTCTAAACCTGTTTTTGCTTTGTCATTATGGGGTATTGTATATGATTGATGAGCAAAAAAACGAATCCATTTTAATCCGTTTTAGAATAAGGCTGTAACGTAACAAAATATGGAAAATGTAAAGGGGTCTAAATACTTTCCGATTGTACTGTATTTCTCAGGTAGATTGGTTATGTTTTTTGAGTCCACAATTATTTTGTTGGTGATCAACCAAAATAGTTATCTACGTTCGCCTGTTCACATTTCCTGTCTATCTACAGCAGTGATTCCTACCTAGTGTGAACTACCCACCAGAATGAGTGAATGAATACCCAGTGTGATCAATAAAATAAACAATTGCTAATCTGCATGACATATTGGTGGACTATGGGAGCATTGAAGATGAGGTGGTTGAATTTATAAATGTACTCCTATTCCATCAATGTTATGTTATCAAATTATAATCAATGTTTATTTGGCATATGCACAGGATACAGTGGGATGTATATGGGAATATGACATTGCATTGTAACATGTACTATTGAAATAACCATTTTGTTCATGTTTTCCCAATGTCAACCTACAATGCACAGGATAGCTTGGAGTTGTTGGATGGCGTTCCAATTCATCCCAAAGGTGTTCGATGGGGTTGAGGTCAGGGCTCCGTGCAGTTCTTCCACACCGATCTCGACAAACCATTTCCTTATGGTCCTCGCTTTGTGCACGGGAGCATTGTCATGCTGAAACAGGAAAGGGCCTTCCCCAAACTGTTGCCACAAAGTTGGAAGCACAGAATCGTCTAGAATGTCATTGTATGCTGTAGCGTTAAGATTTCCCTTCACTGGAACTAAGGGGCCTAGCCCGAACCATGAAAAACAGCCGCAGGTCATTATTCCTCCTCCACCAAACTTTACAGTGGGCACTATGTATTCGGGCAAGTAGCGTTCTCCTGGCATCCGCCAAACCCAGATTTGTCCGTCAGACTGCCAGATGGTGAAGCGTGATTCACCACTCCAGAGAACTCGTTTTCACTGCTCCAGAGTCCAATGGAGGCGAGCTTTACACCACTCCAGCCGACTCTTGGCACTGCGCATGGTGATCTTAGGCTTATATGCGGCTGCCTGAAAAAAAACATTTCATGAAGTGCCCGACGAAAACTTATTGTGCTGCGTTGCCTCCAGAGGCAGTTTGGAACTCGGTATTGAGTGTTGCAGCTGAGAGACAATTGACAGACAATTGTTATGCTCTACGTGTTTCAGCACTCGGCGGTCCTATTCTGTGAGCTTGTGTGGCCTAGCACTTCGTGTCTGAGCCGTTGTTGCTCCTAGACATTTCCACTTCACAATAACAGCACTTACAGTTGCCCGGGGTAGCTCTAGCAGGGCTGAAATTTGACAAACTGACTTGTTGGAAAGATGGTATCCTATGACGGTGTCACGTTGAAAGTCATTGAGCTCTTAAGTAAGGCCATTCTACTGCCAATTTTTGTCTATGGAGATTGCATGACTGTGGCTGAAGTAGCCGAATCTACTAATTTTGCATATATAGTATAGGTAATATACTGGCCATGGTCTCACCTGAGAGTGATGAGGTAGATACAGACTAGCCATGGTTCCACCTGAGAGAGAGAAGGTAGGTAATGTACTGGCCATAGTAATTGTATATCAATTTCTAGTATACTCAAAATACTGGTATCGTGCAAAATGTCTGCCATTCTTTATGAACAAAGGTTTCCTAAGCCCTTTGCACTGATGTTCTTGAAGATTAAGTCTTAAGTGGGACAGGAGGAACGAGTCTGAATGTGGGGGTTGTTGGCACTGTGGGAAAACCTTTTTAAATTGTTACTTCAATAGTACACGGTACAATGCAATGTCATATTCACTATGTTGTGCATATGTCAAATAAATGTTGATTTTGATAACATAATATGTATATAATGAGTAAATTATAGAGCGAATGTACGCACCATTAAGGAATTCAACCAATACTTTTGGTGTATTAATGGTGTATTCAACCAATACACCATTAATTCTTTGTTGACTACAGCTAAATGGGGGAGGGGGAATATGCTAATTTGACCATCCTATGACTTTCTCCCATAGTCCACCAACATGCCATGCAGATGAGCCATTGTTTACTTGACAGATTACTCTGAGTATTCATTCATTCATTCGTTCTGGTGGGTAGTTCACACTAGGTTGGAATCAATGCTGTAGAAAGGCAGGAAATGTGCTGAAGAGGTAAACATAGCTAACTATTTTGGTCAATCACTAACAAAATAATTATTGAATCACAAAGCTTAATAGAAAATGCATACAGCATTTCTTACCTCTCTTTCAGTGTTGGATTTTGCACAACCACAGCGTGTACATCCTCAGGTTCCGTCAATATCAGACAGTCTCCACCAGTATCTCCCTGAGATACTTTCACATGTTTGTGTGATGTTACTGTACCGATTTTTAAAGCTACGAGTGGTCCTGGGCCGAAAATGCTGTCGACCACCTAGCTAGCTAGTATTATCAACTACAAAAGAAACACATCAACAGTCTGCATATCTAGATTTAGCTAGCTAATGTTAGCTAGTTTAAATAAAGGCATTGGGCATCTTGTGGGGTTTCAGTGTAGCTACATGATGCTATTGAGTACAACACAGTCAGAATACAGAAGATGTTAGCTAGCAAGCTTTGTAACTAAGTTACTATGTTAGTTAGCTTGAACACTGAACACACTAAGGTTAGCAGCTAAGGTAGCTAGCAGGCTAAAAACACAACCCAACACTTAACATTACCAGTCCATGCGAACGTTGGCCATTCCGGCATCACTCTTCCACCTTTAAACATTCATTCCGATGTTTATCCGGTTTCTGGATTGGTGATTAGTAGTCTATTTCTCGCTTCTTTTTCTTTTTTGGGGTTGAGTTGATTTAGATATAAGAACAGAGAATGATGCTTGTTTGCTTTGTCTGCTGCTCTGTTTGTTTCTGGCGGCTGTAACATTAGGTTGCAAGTGATTTTCACTTCCTCTCCAGCTCCGGGGTAGCAGGGTCATTTGAGTATGTCGGGATTAACGCAAAGACACACCTTGCCTAGAAGGCCAGCCCAAAGCTGCTCAGGGCTCAACCCTCTTGTTTTCTTTCAAAGTGAAAATGGTACATAAGAAGTGGGGCGTCATAGGCTCGCCTACGTCCTTCATAAATCAGGCAATGGGTAAAAACGTTCCTGGTAGAGGACAATTGTATCTTGTCCCCACACACAGTGAGGAAGATGATTCGGGAGGGAAAGAAAAATCCAAGGGCCACTTTTGGCAAATGACAAAAACCTCCAATAGGCTCTTTGGAAGGGTTGCCAGAGAGAGCAAGCCTCCAACAAATGTAAACGCCTGGAGTTTGCGAAACGGCAATAACACTTGGATTGGAACTGAGTGCTATGGTCAGATGAGACAAAAACAGAGGTCTTTGGCGTCTTTGAAGTTATGGGGCTGTATTGCTTCCACTGGTCCTGGAGCCTCATTTATCAATCATGTGTATGCACAAATCTGTGCGTAAACCATGCATGAAATCATTTCCACGCAAAGTGTGAGATTTATCGCTATGACCATTTGCTTGAGAGTGTGCATATGACCATGGGTACGCACAGTGCCAAGTGATGGAATAAGGGAACTGCTTGTCAAGTGTAGAATGGGGAAAATACATGTTGAAAATGTCTGAAATGAATTCATGCAGGCGTATAATTTAACCACATCAGTGCATTTGTTACGATAATAATCCATATAAAGTACAGTAATTTCTTAAAATAGAGGTATGTGTGAAAGTGAAACCATTGTTGAAATACTATTAAAAGACTGAGATAATGAGGCTGATCTTGCTTTGTTCTGCGGATTTGGCACATGCTGCATTTCACAGAGAGCGCATTTTTAGAGACAGGTGGGACTTTTTTTTGCAGTACAGTTTAGCTCATAAACTATAGTTTCCCAAAACCAATCTTATAGAATTTTTGCAACCATTTGCGACCTACTTTAAAAAGACAAACACATGCCAGGGGATGAGAATGGTTGCCTACTCATTTGAAGTATTTATCACGTTTGTTGAAATGGACGGACCACGGTGCAGCGGGATCTGAGTTCCACATCTTTATTAAAAGTGAAACTTCTCAACATAAACAAGCACCGAAACGTGAAGTAACATAGTGGAACAAGCACATACACAAACAATATCCCACAAAGCAGGTGGGAACAGGCACACCTTAACTATGATCCCCAATTAGAGACAACGAACACCAGCTGCCTCTAATTGGGAACCATACTAAGAGCACCAACATAGAAATGAAAAGGCTAGAACACCCCCTAGTCACACCCTGAACAACAACACCATAGAGAACCCAGAGGGCTCTAGAATGTGCCATTACTAAAGCAACTTAATGGTCCCCTTTGTAGCTATGTTATTTTTGGTACGGCTTTAAAGTGATGATTTTGACCATATGGTTAATTAGGGGTGTTTCTAAATGCAAATAGCCAAGGTCGTGCACGAGCATCGAGGCTGAGAACAAATGGTATTTATCAATGGTTATCTTCTACCGGTGTGGGTGTGATGCTTGTAGGATTGTTTGATAAATCACACTTTCTATGAGGTATGAACATTATACATTCCGTTTATAAGTAGTGTTTTAGAATAGTTTCCACGCAATATTGATAAATGAGGCCCCTGGGGCCCTTGTTAAGGTCAACAGTGTCATAAACTCTACCAAGTACCAGGACATTTTAGCCAAAAACGTGGTTGCCTCTACCAGGAAGGTGAAACTGGGCCACAAGTGGATCCTCCAGCAGGACAATGACCCCAATAACAAATCAAAATCCACAAAGAAATGGTAAATTGACCACAAAATCAACATTACTACTTTTTGAGGCTTTGGCCAAGGTTCTCTAATCAGCAGGCCTGTTAGCCCTTGGACGTTGAGAGAGAGGGAGCGAGACTCTGGCGGTGGTGCCCCACTAATCCTGTGATCTAATGATGTAAAGGGATTTCCCCTCACCATGGATCTGGTTGGAGACCTGGGGGCCTGGGTTTCACCCTCTGCTGCCCCAGGCCTGCTAATCCTCTTAAAGAAATGAGATCTGAGAGAGCACATACTTTCAGCCAGGGATCCCCAACCATTTCAGCATCCATGATCCAGCAGGAATCACCCAACCAACACTTGACACCAATGATCCTGGTTGTCTCACGAGGGGGAGGTCGAGCTATTCGTCTGTCTGTCTGACCGACTGTCATTCTCATTTAATTACATGTACAAAACAGATAGATATAGACACCTATCATCATCATCATCATCCTCCTAGAGTGCCTGTTCCTCCCCTCTGTTAAATCTGTCCCCGTGCCAGACTGCTTGGGTAAGCCTCTTTTGGGAACATAAACCAAGCGTGCTGGAAACAGCAGTAATAGTAGCAGTAGAGGCCCCCTAATTTAGTAGTCTTAAGGATTTATTCATTGAGGTGCTGCCTTGGAAACAGAGGAAATAATCCTTCTCACTATTCTGAAATGGAGAAATGGTATCTCCTCTTTTATATATATATTTTATTTAACCTTTAACTAGGCAAGTCAGTTAAGAACAAATTCTTATTTACAATGACGGCCTACCCCAGCCAAACTCGGACGACGCTGGGCCAATTGTGTGCCACCCTATGGGACTCCCAATCAAGGCAGTTGTGATACAGCCTGGAATCAAATCAGGGTCTGTAATGACAACTCTAGCACTGAGAAGCAGTGCCTTAAACCACTCAGATGATGTCAATTAGTCTATCAGAAGCTTTTAAAGCCATGACATAATTTTCTAGAATTTTCCAAGCTGTTTAAAGACACAGGTCAGGGCGTGAGTTGGGGTGGGCATTCTATGTTTTGGTTCTGTGTGTTATATTTCTAGGTGTTTGGCCTGGTATGGTTCCCAATCAGAGGCAGCTGTCAATCGTTGTCTCTGATTGAGAACCATACTTAGGCAGCCTGTTTTCTCCCCTATGGGTTGTGGGTAGTTGTTTTCTGTTTCAGTGTTTGCACCATGCGGGACTGTTTCGGTTTTAATTTATTCTCTTGTTCTTTTGTATTTAGTGTTCAGTTAATTAAAGGAAATATGAACACGTACCACGCTGCGCTTTGGTCTACTCCTTCTTCCTCAGATGATCATTACACACAGTAAACTTCTGAACCACTGGAATTGTGATACAGTGAATTATAAGTGAAATAATCTGTCTGTAAACAATTGTTGGAAAAATTACTTGTGTCATGTACAAAGTAGGTGTTCTATCCGACTTACCAAAACTATAGTTTGTGAACAAGAAATGTATGGAGTGGTTGAAAAACAAGTTTTAATGACTCCAACCTAAGTGTATGTAGACTTCCGACTTCAACTGTATATATACTTTTTCTATTCTTAACCAAAATATTAAAGCAACATGAAACAATTTCAAAGATTTTACTGAGTTACAGTTCATATAAGGAAATCAGTCAATTGCAATAAATTCATTAGGCCCAATCTATGGATTTTCACATGACTGGGAATAGAGATATCTTAAAACAATTAGGGGCATGGATCAGAAAACCTGTCCGTATCTGGTGTGACCACCATTTGTCTCATGCAGCTGGACACATTTCCAGTGGCGGTAGGGTTATGGTATGGGCAGGCATAAGCTACTGACAAACACAAATGCAATTTATCAATGGCAATTTGAACGCACAGAGACACCGTGATGAGATCCTGAGGCCCGTTCTCATGCTCTTCATCTGCCTCCATCACCTAATGTTTCAGCATGATAATGCACGGCCCCATGTCGCAAGGATCTGTACACAATTCCCGGAAGCTGAAATTGTCCCAGTTCTTCCATGGCCTGCATACTCAGCAAACATGTTTGGGATGCTCTGGATCTAATTGGACGATGGCATGTTCCTGCCAATATCCAACAACTTCGCACAGCCATTGAAGAGGAGTGGCACAACTTTCTACAGGCCACAATCAACAGCCTGATAAACACTATCCGAAGGAAATGTGTCCAGCTGCATGAGGCACAATAAAAGGCCACTCTAAACTGTGCAGTTGGCATGCTGACTGCAGGGATGTCCACAAGAGCTGTTGCCTCCAACGTCGTATTAGGGAATTTGTCAGTACGTCCAACCGGCCTCACAACTGAAGACCACCTGTATGGCGTCGTGTGGGCGAGCGGTTTGCTAATGTCAATGTTGTGTCAGCATGCCAACTGCACAGTTTAGAGTGGCCTTTTATTGTCCCCAGCAAAAGGTGCACCTGTGTAATGATCATGCTATTTAATCAACGTCTTGATATGACACACTTGTCAGGTGGATGGATTATCTTGGCAAAGGAGAAATGCTCACTAACAGGGATGTAAATAAATTTGTTCACAAAATTGGAGCGAAATAGCCTTAGTGCGTATGGAAAATGTAGGGATCTTTTATTTCAGCTCATGTAACATGGAACCAACACTTTACATGTTGCGTGTATATTTTTGATCAGTATAGTTTGTTAGGGATTCCAGTCTTTTACCTGCCTATCTGTCTTACACATGTGTTTAACCCTAGCGTGGATCCCTGTTGACATACATTTCTCACACATGACACATTTTTTATGAGTTTGTCCAAAACCCACTTCCACAGTTCAGTGACAGGTTATCCTTTAACTTGTAAACTGTCCCTGTTGGCATCATGTTTTTATGGGTTTTGCTGATGAGTCTTCATTGTCAGGGTGTTTTGCAGGAAAACTTTCATAGTCCTGTTATAATAATGTTATTTGGTCTATCCTAGTACTTTCCCCCTGAGCACCTGTCAGCTGTCTAACTACAAACAATGAAGCCCTTACAGGTTGAAACATCTGTCTGAGCCCTCAGAATTGTGGACTCTGGTTTTATTTAGCATTTTAGCAGGAGAGACAAGGAAACAGCGAATTGAACCAATGTGGCTTTGCACATAGCCCAAATATGAAGGCTCACAATACCAAGGCTACAGCGCGATACAGCAGTAGACTTGCACCATCTTTCCCATTCTTCCTAGAAGGCAGCCTCCACTAAGCTGCATCACATAGACTGAATCATTTGTTGAAGTCGTACAGGGACATGCAGCCCAAGATGGTTATGCCCTCAAGTGAATGTTCTCCAGCGTCACTCTTTGCTTTCATTTTTGCTTTTGTATAGCGTTGTTTTATGAGAATTTTGTTTGAAGAAGTTGTCAGTACAGTGCCATAACCAAAGAGCCTTTATTGCAGGATTAATTATTGAGTTCAGTGTGTTTTCAATTGCCTAAGGTTTTTTAAACAACATTTCTGTAAGAAAGATGTTCTGATGTCCTAACGGGACTCGTCGAGGACAAATAAAAAGTGATTTTGTTTGGTTGTGGCGAGCTTTAGGCATTCATCATACCCTCGCTCTTATTTCCAGTGTTCTTATGCTAAATTTGTAATAGCCCAACCACAACCACTGTAGGATATTGAACTCACTCATTCAACAACAGCATGAGCTTTGGTTGAGACATGCCAACAAACACAGCCCAGGAGTTGAGCAACCCTTACTCAAATGTCCAATGTTTTTACTGCTCGGTCATGTTACTGTTGCAGACAATATGTTGAGCTGCCAATCCAATACCCAGCATCACCAGTTTTAATTACTACATCTTTGTAACACCCTTGGCAAATGTATATATTTTTTAAATTGGATGATAAATTAATGGGTTTATTTAATTCAAAAAAATATGTTTTCCATATTGCTGGTTTCATCACAAAACTGTAGTTACCCGTATCTCTCTTAAATACACTAATCAAAGTTGTTTACGAGCGTCCTGCTGCGTTCCCCATGAAAGGCCAATTTTGTCTCGCCCCATATGTTCAAAACACTGAGGTCACAGGCACTGCTTGATTATGGCCGTGCTATTGGCACAGCGCAGGCCATGGCATTCTGGGACGCTGGTGTGACCTTGCTCGGATTACGGATTATTCTTGGATTATGCGTCAGCCTGGACACAGCAGTCCCATACAACACCTCCAAATGTCCATGAATACTGGCTGAAGTTATCTATTACATTCTCTCTCTGGTCGAGTGGGTCCAAACTTCTTTTTCCTTCCCATTGTAAGTTTGGTTATGTAAATAGTTTGTGGAAGGAGGCCACGGTATGTTTCATTTGAGTTCTGATATTTTTTCCCCTGGTGTTTATTTTGCTTCACTGTCTGAAGACAGACAGCTTTGGCTGAGGACCTGTTAAGTTGCTTTTCCCTGAAGATACTAAAAGTCTTCAAAGAATTTGTCTGGCTGGATTGGATTTTGAATGTCGGCAATCGTATGTCATTTTCTGCTTCTTTTCACCCTGGCGTCATCAAACTGGCATGCTGCAGGAATGTGCTCCCAGGGAGAATTAACCAAAAGCTTTTCTAACTAGCAGTGTTATAGTATTTTCAATTGCATTTAATTTATTAAATTAATTCCAGTTGTAACATTTACCAAACTGAGAAAGCAGAGCTCCAGACTAACATTTTATCCTGATGGCACTGGTCCCACTAACTTTTTCAGTTGGTGGCACCAAGCCATATGTCAGGTCTGCGTAAATGGCTGTAAGAGAGTCAGGTGCAGGAGAGCAGATATTGGGTAGCCAACGGAGCCTTTTATTTAGGCGAACCAAAAGCACATGGCAAAATAAACACAAAATAACAATTTGGGTTAACATAACCCAGCGCAACAGACTAACGTGCGCAATACATGAAACAGAAATCATCAATACCACACAAAGACATGGGGAAAACAGAGGGTTAAATACACAACACATAATGAGGGAAATGAGAACCAGGTGTGTGGGAAAACAAGACAAGACAAATGAAAAATGGATCGGCGATGGCTAGAAGACCGGAGACGTCGACCGCCAAGCAACGCCCGAACAAGGAGAGTCATCGACTTCGGTAGAAGTCGTGACACCATAATTTGGTTGCACCAATTGTTTTTTGTGGCGTCACGCAATAGGATTTTTAAAAATCGTCTTATAATGTCGGTGCTTTTTTGAAAAGTGTAATAGACTTCTGAGATGGTATTCAAGAAATAAATAGTTTAATCTAACATGTTTAAGCAGGAAATGATGTGCAACCTAAACCAGTGGTTGTCATACATTTTGGCTAGTCAATTAGGCTGTTAAATTTTATTGTTAAAATAGAGATGAATTTACCTACATCTTTATGTGTACACACACCGAGTGTACGACACATTATGAACACATGCTCTTACCATGACATAGACTGACCAGGTGAAAGCTATGATCCCTTATTGATGTCACTTGTTAAATCCACTTCAACCAGTGTAGATGAAGGGGAGGAGACAGGTTAAAGAATGATTTTTGAGCCTTGAGACAATTGAGACATGGATTGTGTATTTTTGCCATTCAGAGGGTGAATGGGCAAGACAAAATATTTAACTTCCTTTGAACGGGTATGGTAGTAGGTGCCAGGTGCAACTGTTTGAGTGTGTCAAGAACTGCAACGCTGCTGGGTTTTTCACGCTCATCAGTTTCCCGTGTGTTTCAAGAATGGTCCACCACCCAAAGGACATCCAGCCAAGTTGACACAACTGTGAGAAGCATTGGAGTCAACATGGGCCAGAATCCCTGTGGAACGCTTTCGACACCTTGTAGAGTGCATGCCCCAATGAATTGAGGCTGGTCTTAGGACAAATGGCAGGGGTGCAACTCAATATGTGACTGACTGGCTCAATTCGGTCTTATGTAGCAAAATTGGAAATAGACTCAGAGCTAGAAAATGTTACGTCATACACTATAGTTGAGGAACAATGGGAAAGTAATTCTGCTTTGAAAGTTGATAAACATGTAAGCCCACTTTTGAGAAATAGGCCCTTGACTGTGTTGGGACACCTGCTGGAGAGCTCTTTGTCTATATTCATTCAGCTTCGTTCACAGTCTCTTAAGCCTTAGCCCCACCCATCTCTTTAAGGATTCACATGCGAGGCCAAACAGAGTACGGTAGTGTTCTAAACAACCAAAGATTTGTCGTCCGCATCAAACTTGTCATTATGAAAAAGTATAAACACCAAAACGCCAGGCCTGGAGGTTCAAAATAGCATAACTGGTGTATTTTAACACCAATAAACCCATCCGTTTAAACATGAATTTAGTATATGTCGATATATCAAACCAGGAACTAAAAGCAACTTTCTAAACAATGCTTTGGATCGTTTCTACCTTGTTAGCTAGCTAGCTAATGTCAATGACCATATCATAGCTGACAACATCTTAACCTTAGCTAATTTGTATTCATTATTACAGAAAAATAAACCCACAACAAGATCATTATTTACAAGTTAATGGCGAGCTAATTACAGAAACTAGCTTACGGTTATGAGTTTGCTGAAATAAAAGCAATGCATTCTACCGTAGAATTTTAGAACTTGGACACAGTCTCATTGGCCAAAAGTTATACCCTAATTTGACTTTCCAGCAAAATTAATGACGATACCTTCATGCTGCCCGTCTCTGCATGATTGAAGAAAGCAATGGTACTCCACCAGGTCTTTTTAAAACTTATCACCTCTAAAAACACTGTAAAGAGTTTAAATAATGTCTCATTACATACCTATTTGAGGTTTGTATCATTTGAATAGGGTTCTTAGGGCGGTGCTAAATATATCTTCACAATTAAACTGTGGGTGTCAAGGTTTTTGTGAGTCATGATGGCTTACAGTGATTACGCCAAAAATGTACAATTGATTGAATTAACTATTGATGAATTCACGAGAAATTAACTTTACACTCACCATTACACTTACCATTGATCATTTCTTGTTTTTAATCTGCGAGAGAAGCGCTACAGCTGGTGGAATGTGGCTGTACAGCACAGAATGAGTTGAATAATGCGTGCTGTACGTTACATCGTGACCCGTCACACTTTAACGTACAGCGTCAGCGGCGTCAGTGTTTTCAACCTTTTTCCAGTACTATTGGTCCATTACCATGCCAATCAACGCTTAATCGATACTTAGTTCACACCCTGGATTTTGATGCAACACAGTCGCTACAGTCCCATTTAGTTTTCATTGCAGCCTTGTTTGAATGCCGCGGTTGCCCACGTATGTACATAACTGAGTTAGCTACCGTTAGCAAGCTAGCTAGCTAAAGAATTAACCATAATCACAACTCATAACGTTACTACCCTGCATGAATCTGAAGCTAGCTAAAGCTAACCAACTAGGTTCAATGTTAACTAGCTAGCTAGCTGGACTTTCTTACCCGTATACATGGATGAACGCTTCTCTCCCTCTGTCACAGATGCCATGAATCCCCTTAGTTTGAAGATGTAGCTAATCTGGAGACATACAGTGGGGAGAACAAGTATTTGATACACTGCCGATTTTGCAGCTTTTCCGACTTACAAAGCATGTAGAGGTCTGTAATTGTTATCATATGTCTACTTCAACTATGAGAGACGGAATCTAAAACAAAAATCCAGAAAATCACATTGTATGATTTTTAAGTAATTAATTTGCATTTTATTGCATGACATAAGTATTTGATCACCTACCAACCAGTAAGAATTCCTGTTCATTTTTCTTCAAGAATCCCTCCTGTTCTCCACTCATTACCTGTATTAACTGCACCTGTTTGAACTCATTACCTGTATAAAAGACACCTGTCCACACACTCAATCAAACAGACTCCAACCTCTCCACAATGGCCAAGACCAGAGAGGGTGTAAGGACATCAGGGATAAAATCGTAGACCTGCACAAGGCTGGGATGGGCTACAGGACAATAGGCACGCAGCTTGGTGAGAAGGCAACAACTGTTGGCTCAATTATTAGAAAATGGAAGAAGTTCAAGATGACGGTCAATCACCCTCGGTCTGGGGCTCCATGCAAGATCTCACCTCGTGGGGCATCAATGATCATGAGGAAGGTGAGGGATCAGCCCAGAACTACACGGCAGGACCTGGTCAATGACCTGAAGAGAGCTGGGACCACAGTCTCAAAGAAAACCATTAGGAGCACACTACGCCGTCATGGATTAAAATCCTGCAGCGCACGCAAGGTCCCCCTGCTCAAGCCAGTGCATGTCCAGGCCCATCTGAAGTTTGCCAATGACCATCTGGATGATCCAGAGGAGGAATGGGAGAAGGTCATGTGGTCTGATGAGACAAAAATAGAGCCTTTTGGTCTAAACTCCAATCGCTGTGTTTGGAGGAAGAAGAAGGATGAGTACAACCCCAACAACACCATCCCAACCGTGAAGCATGGAGGTGGAAACATCATTCTTTGTGGATGCTTTTCTGCAAAGGGGACAGGATGACTGCACTGTATTGAGGGGAGGATGGATGGGGCCATGTATCACGAGATCTTGGCCAACAACCTCCTTCCCTCAGTAAGAGCAGGTCTGTATGGAGGTCTGTATGGAGGAGTGGGCCAAAATCCCTGCTGCAGTGTGTGCAAACCTGGTCAAGAACTACAGGAAACATATGATCTCTGTAATTGCAAACAAAGGTTTCTGTACCAAATATTAATTTATGCTTTTCTGATGAATCAAATACTTATGTCATGCAATAAAATGCAAATTAATTACTTAAAAATCATAGAATGTGATTTTCTGGATTTTTGTTTTAGATTCCGTCTCTCACAGTTGAAGTGTACCTATGATAAAAATTAAAGATCTCTACATGCTTTGTAAGTAGGAAAACCTGCAAAATCGGCAGTGTATCAAATACTTGTTCTCCCCACTGTATGTACATATTCTCATTCACCCCTTTTAGATTTGTGTGTATAAGGTAGTTTTTGGGGAATTGTTAGATTGCTTGTTAGATATCACTGCACTGTCGGAACTACAGTTTAAGTCGGAAGTTTACATACACTTAGGTTAGAGTCATTAAAACTTTTTTTTCAACTACTCCACAAATTTCTTGTTAACAAACTATAGTTTTGGCAAGTCGGTTAGGTCATCTGCTTTGTGCATGACATAAGTCATTTTTCCAACAATTGTTTACAGACAGATTATTTCACAAAAAATTCACTGTATCACAATTCCAGTGGGTAAGAAGTTTACACACACTAAGTTGACTGTGCCTTTAACCAGCTTGGAAAATTCCAGAAAATGATGTCATGGCTTTAGAAGCTTCTGATATGCTAATTGACATCATTTGAGTCAATTGGAGGTGTACCTGTGGATGTGTTTCAAGACCTACCTTCAAACTCAGTGCCTCTTTTCTTGACATCATAGCCAAGACCTCAGAAAGAAAATTGTAGACCTCCACAAGGCTGGTTCATCCTTGCGAGCAATTTCCAAATGCCTGAAGGTACCACGTTCATCTGTACAAACAATAGTACGCAAGTATAAACATCATGGGACCACGCAGCCGTCATACCGCTCAGGAAGGAGACGCGTTCTGTTTCCTAGAGATTAACGTACTTTGGTGTGAAAATTGCGACTCAATCCCAGAACAACAGTAAAGGACATTGTGAAAATGCTGGAGGAAACAGGTACAAAAGTATCTATATCCACAGTAAAACAAGTCCTATATCGAAATAACCTGAAAGGCCACACAGCAAGGAAGAAGCCACTGCTCCAAAACCGCCATAAAAAAGATTACGGTTTGCATCTGCACATCGGGATAAAAATTTTACTTTTTGGAGAAATGTCCTCTGGTCTGATGAAACAAAAATAGAACTGTTTGGCCATAATGACCATCATTATGTTTGGAGGAAAAAGGGGGAAGCTTGCAAGCCGAAGAACACTATCCCAACCGTGGAGCACAGGGGTGGAAGCATTATGTTATGGGGGTGCTTTGCTGCAGGAGGGACTGGTGCACTTCACAAAATAGGTGGCATCATGAGGTAGGAATATTATGTGGATATATTGAAGCAACAGCTCAAGACATCAGTCAGGAAGTTAAAGCTTGGTCGCAAATGGGTCTTCCAAATAGACAATGACCCCAAGAATACTTCCAAAGTTGTGGCAAAATGGCTTAACTAGTGACACCCCATCCCGTGAACGGGATCGTTGTCATCATCTGACACTAATTAGCATAACGCAACGGACATAAATATTCCTAGAAAATATTCATATTCATGAAAATCACAAATGAAACATATTGAGACACAGCTTAGCATTTTGTTAGTCACCCTGTCATCTCAGATTTTCAAAATATGCTTTACAGCCAGAGCTAGACAAACATTTGTGTAAGTTTATCGATAGCCTAGCATAGCATTTTGTCCAGCTAGCAGCAGGTAACTTGGTCACGGAAATCAGAAAAGCAATCAACTTAAATCGTTTATCTTTGATGAGCTTCCGATGTTTCCACTCACGAGACTCCCACTTAGAAAGCAAATGTTCCTTTTTTCCAAAAATATTAATTTTGTAGGCGAAATTGCTCCGTCTGTTCTTCACGTTTGGCTGAGAAATCGCCCGGAAATTGCAGTCACGAAAACGCCAAAACATATTCCAAATTAGCTCCATAATATCGACAGAAACATGGCAAACGTTGTTTATAATCAATCAAGGTGTTTTTCAAATATCTATTCGATAATATATCCATCGGGACAATTCGTTTTTCAGTAGGAACGATTGGAGTAATGGCTACCTCTGTATTTTATGCGAGAGTCAC
Source organism: Oncorhynchus tshawytscha (assembly GCF_018296145.1). Lineage (NCBI taxonomy): Eukaryota > Metazoa > Chordata > Actinopteri > Salmoniformes > Salmonidae > Oncorhynchus > Oncorhynchus tshawytscha. Next base: position 38,619,040 of record NC_056431.1, read on the forward strand.
CCTGGGAGCCATCAGGTGACCACTTGCGCAATGTAGCCGCCTACGGGTATTCTTCAACATAAATGCGTAAAACTACGTCACAATGCTGTAGACACCTTCGGGAATACGGAGAAAGAGTAATCTGGTTGATAGCCCATTCACTGCTCAATAGGGATGCATTGGAACGCAGCGCTTTCAAAACACGAGGCACTTCCGGAATGGATTTTTCTCAGGCTTTCGCCTGCAACATCAGTGCTGTTATACTCACAGACAATATTTTTACAGTTTTGGAAACTTTATAGGGTTTTCTATCCTAAGCTGTCAATTATATGCATATTCTAGCATCTTGTCCTGACAAAATATCCCATTTACTAAGGAAACGTTTTTTTTTTCTCCAAAAATGAAAATACTGCCCCCTAGTCACAAAAGGTTAAGAACAACAACGTCAGGGTATTGTAGTAGCCATCACAAAGCCCTGACCTCAATCCCATAGAGAATTTGTGGGCAGAACTGTGCGAGCAAGGAGGCCTACAAACCTGACTCAGTTACACCAGCTCTGTCACGAGAAATGGGCCAAAATTCACCCAACTTATTGTGGAAAGCTTGTGGAAGGCTACCCGAAACGTTTGACCCAAGTTAAAGAATTTAAAGGCAATGCTACCAAATACTAATTGAGTGTATGTTAACTTCTGACCTGCTGGGAATGTGATGAAATAAATAAAAGCTGAAATAAATAATTCTCTCTACCCTTATTCTGACATTTCACATTCTTAAAATTAAGTGGTGATCCTAACTGACCTGGATTAAGTTAAATGTCAGGAATTGTGAAAAACTGAGTTTAAATCTAATTGGTAAGGTGTATGTAAACCTCTGACTTCAACTGTAGAAGCACAAATATTTTTCTACACTCACGTTAACATCTGCTAACCATGTCTATGTGACCAATAAAGTTTGATTTGATTTATACAACGCCATAATTCGGTTTTCCAGAAAGTGGAGATTATTAGCAACACGTTTGCAGCTCTTCTCAATATTTAAAAAAAGCGGTGTTAGAAAGCATTACCTACACATACTGAATAGCTCATGTTATAGAGAGAAGCATGCTACATGGTAGACCAATCCAAACTAATCTCTCGGCATGTCCAGCCCATTCATTATCTCAGCCAAACATGTGGGAAGGTTCCTGGCTTTTTCCCTGGCTAAATCAACTAGGCTCGGAATTTAACAATTTTGTTTGTATTTACAGATAGCAAACAAGTTTGGTATTAACCCTTTCATGCGTGAGTTCCAAATATTTCTAACGGTCGTCCCAGCGTGAGTTTTTTTATGCACGTGATGTTAGAACGTTCTTTCCATTCCAGAATGTGATTGTTACGTAACAGTACATTTAATCCGCACTGCCCTCAAACCAAGGCACGCAGCTTGTTTTTATTTATAGGCCGTTTTCAACTTGTCATTTCAAATTATTTTCTAACAAGTTTTTTATTTTCAAAGAACAACTGAATTGAGGTGTGATCCGCCTCATTCATTCACATAAAAGTAGCAATTTTTACTTTTGCAGACCAATACATTTCTTTGACATTTCTGACCCGGACAAAATTCCCCAAACACTTCCCAATTGTTTGTGCAGTTCAAGTCTGCAGACATTTGCTCTTCTCTCGTCCTGCACACACATGTTCCACATTTTCCGTCTGTTGCCTGCATCGCATTCATTGTTGTTTTCGTTATCAATAATAACTTTGGAAATGTGTGCGTTTCTATCAAAGTAAGTGCCTTATAACGTTCTAATAGTTTCTGTATGTCATGTTATACTGTTTCTACTGTATCTCACTGTGTGTATGGAGCATAATATATTTGTGTATATTCCTTATAACTGTGGTAACCAGGGTAACGTTACTCATTTCATAACCTTTATGGTGTTATATTCAATCGTGCTTAAGTAGCTAGCTACATTATTCTATTAGCTCTGTAAAACAATGCTAATTTCGTCAGAGAAGTATTGCCTTGTTGTATTTTGAAGCTACCCTGGAAAAATATCTTCTTATTCCACTTGGTCATTTTCTGAGTTCATTCCACAAAGCTGTTTATCATGTCCGCCTTATCCACTGCCCCTATTTTGAGGTTATAGTCAAGCACGCAGTCTGGTTTGATTTTTCTCTCTCCCGTCAGGTGGTCCACCTTTCCTGTGGCCGAAATGGTTGCTGTATGGACAGTGGAGAGGACATGAATGTCTCGTTTGTCATGCCACTTTACTGCCATCTGTTGACATTTCTTATTTTATATAACGGGTCATTTAGGATGGCAGTAGCATTGTTGATGAAATGCAGTCATAGAGGCAGAACAGGAAAGCGGTCTTGGGAAAAGAGGGTGGCAAAGAAGGGAGTTGCAAACATAGGATCTGTTCTTCATTACTATCCTCATGAGAAGGACTGTCACCAGGAAGGTATACATTTCACTAATTGTGGTTGTCACCCATTTAGCGAGTTTACCCCCCACTCCTGGCTCTCTGGCTCTCCAGCTCCTCTGTCAGAAACAACTTTAAGCACTCTGCCTCAGATGGAAATGGCAAGGGGCGTTGCACTCCAGACTGGGACTCATCAAAGCAAACAGCAGGGCCAGGAGGGGTGAAATGGCTGGTGGCCTTCCAGCTACCACAGAACTCCTGTACTTCATCCACTATCGGTCTGCCTCCATCACCAGCATCTTCAAAGGGACCTGGGACTTTGTCAGTGGACAAGGGATCCTCAGATTCAGGGTTCTCAATGGCTACAAGGTTGGGGGGCAGCTCCTCACTGTCAGAATCTGATTCCTGACTTTCATAATCAGACTTATTGTCAGAATTTTAAAAGAATCTCCAGAATTTCGACATTTGTGAGTTGTCTCCTTTTGAAAGACATTGCTAATGCTACAGCTTAGCTCACTAGCTAACATACATAAACAACAACACTGAATGGCTCAGAGTGGGAGTGAGAGGTTATGTGATTGACTGCCGGCACGCGCCCCTTGTATCAATAAATCACTATCAGAATTTTTTTTCTGTGCTAATTATTTATATATTTACTGTTTTATTCACATGATTTCAATTAGGGTGACAAATCATGCATTCTGATTCTTGCATAGATTGTAAGATTGTAATGGGCACATATGTGTGTAAAATACTTTTTTGAAGGTTGTACTGATTACGAGCTAAGTTAATTCCAGCTGTGTGTAGCAATGTTTGTTGACATACAATCGTCTGTTGGACCAAAGCTGTTATAACAGAATGAGGTGAGTAAGGGTTCACTCATTTTTCGAGGACTTCCAGAAATGAATGGTGGGATGTGAACGATAGGTAGACGACCCTCCCCCCCCAACATGCATACTATAAACAGACCAAACTCATCTTGTCTCCTCTTATCTTTGGTTTCTGTGAGGAGAAAAAAGCTTGGCAGCGCGCTGAAACTACCCATCTTCGGATTACTTTAGATTTCTAGAGAGTGTTTTACTCAATTATTTCGATCAATGGTGAGCTTACCCGTGATGTGACTAATTATAAATAGTCATTTCTATTAGCTAATTCATATTGTAGTTTGTCAGCAAGAGTAATACAAATATGTCCGCTTGTGTTAAGTCACTCTTTCCTCAGCGCTAGGGCAAATGTAGCCTACATTTTTCCGATTTTGATGATTGTGTTATGCTGTAGATACTTCTGTGAATGTCTGAACATTGCATCCAGTCATAAACAGAACTGTGATTCAACCATTGCTAAGAGCTGCTGGCAAACGCAGTAAAGTTTGAATGAATGCTTACGAGCCTGCTGCTGCCTACCACCGCTCAGTCAGACTGCTCTATCAAATATCAAATCATAGATTTAATTATAATAAACACACAGAAATACGAGCCTTTGGTCATTAATATGGTCAAATTTTGGGGCGGCAGGTAGCCTAGCGGTTAGAGCGTTGGACTAGTAACCAAAAGGTTGCAAGATTGAATCCCCGAGCTGACAAGGTAAAAATCTGTCTTTCTGCCCCTGAACAAGGCTGTCACGTTCTGACCTTAGTTCCTTTTTTATGTCTTTATTTTAGTTGGTCAGGGCGTGAGTTGGGGTGGGCATTCTATGTTGTTTTTTCTATGTTTTGTTCTGTTGTTATATTTCTATGTGTTTGGCCTAGTATGGTTCTCAATCAGAGGCAGGTGTCAGTCGTTGTCTCTGATTGGGCGCCATATTTAGGTAGCCTGTTTTCTATTGTGTTTTGTGGGTGGTTGTATCCTGTGTTAGTGTTTTCACCATACGGGACTGTTTCAGTTGTTTGTTTGTACCTTTGTAATTTTTTTCAGTGTTCTGTTGATTTATTAAATACACTGCTCAAAAAAATAAGGGGAACACTAAAATAACACATCCTAGATCTGAATGAATGAAATATTCTTATTAAATACTTTTTTCTTTACATAGTTGAATGTGCTGACAACAAAATCACACTAATTATCAATGGAATTTGGAGTCACACTCAAAATTAAAGTGGAAAACCACACTACTAGCTGATCCAACTTTGATGTAATGTCCTTAAAACAAGTCAAAATGTGGCTCAGTAGTGTGTGTGGCCTCCACGTGCCTGTATGACCTCCCTACAACGCCTGGGCATGCTCCTGATGAGGTGGCGGATGGTCTCCTGAGGGATCTCCTCCCACACCTGGACTAAAGCATCCGCCAACTCCTGGACAGTCTGTGGTGCAACGTGACGTTGGTAGATGGAGCGAGACATGATGTCCCAGATGTGCTCAATTTGATTCAGGTCTGGGGAACGGGCGGGCCAGTCCATAGCATCAATGCCTTCCTCTTGCAGGAACTGCTGACACACTCTAGCCACATGAGGTCTAGCATTGTCTTGCATTAGGAGGAACCCAGGGCCAACCGCACCAGCATATGGTCTCACAAGGGGTCTGAGGATCTCATCTCGGTACCTAATGGCAGTCAGGCTACCTCTGGCGAGCACATGGAGGGCTGTGCGGCCCCCCAAAGAAATGCCACCCCACACCATGACTGACCTACCGCCAAACCGGTCATGCTGGAGGATGTTGCAGGCAGCAGAACGTTCTCCACGGCGTCTCCAGACTCTGTCACGTCTGTCACATGTGCTCAGTGTGAACCTGCTTATATCTGTGAAGAGCACAGGGCGCCAGTGGTGAATTTGCCAATCTTGGTGTTCTCTGGCAAATGCCAAACGTCCTGCACGGTGTTGGGCTGTAGGCACAACCCCCACCTGTGGACGTCGGGCCCTCATACCACCCTCATGGTGTCTGTTTCTGACCGTTTGAGCAGACACATGCACATTTGTGGCCTGCTGGAGGTCATTTTGCAGGGCTCTGGCAGTGCTCCTCCTGCTCCTCCTTGCACAAAGGCGGAGGTAGCGGTCCTGCTGCTGGGTTGCTACCCTCCTACGTCCTCCTCCACGTCTCCTGATGTACTGGCCTGTCTCCTGGTAGCGCCTCCATGCTCTGGACACTATGCTGACAGACACAGCAAACCTTCTTGTCACAGCTCGCATTGATGTGCCATCCTGGATGAGCTGCACTACCTGAGCCACTTGTGTGGGTTGTAGACTCCGTCTATTGCTGGCGGTGAAAGCACCGCCAGCATACAAAAGTGACCAAAACATCAGCCAGGAAGCATAGGAACTGAGAAGTGGTCTGTGGTCACCACCTTCAGAACCACTCCTTTATTGGGGGTGTCTTGCTAATTGCCTATAATTTCCACCTGTTGTCTATTCCATTTGCACAACAGCATGTGACATTTATTGTCAATCAGTGTTGCTTCCTAAGTGGACAGTTTGATTTCACAGAAGTGTGATTGACTTGGAGTTACATTGTGTTGTTTAAGTGTTCCCTTTATTTTTTTGAGCAGTGTATATCATTATGGACACTTACCACGCTGCACCATGGTCTGATTCTTGCTACTCCTCTGAAGAAGAGGAATTCCGTTACAAACGCAGTTAACCCACTGTTCCTAGGACGTCATTGAAAATCAGAATTTGGTCTTAACTGATCTGCCTAGTTAAATAAAAGTTTAAAAAAATAATAAGTCAGAAACTGTCATTTCAAAAACTAATCATTTATTCTTTCAGTGAAAGAATTTTATTGAACGGGTGGCAACCCTAAGTCTAAATATTGCTGTTACATTTCACAACATTCAATGTTATGTCATAATCATGTACAATTCTGGCAAATTAGTTCGCAACGAGACAGGCAGCCGAAACTGTTGCATGTATCCTGACTCTGCGTGCAATGAACGCAGGAGAAGTGACACAATTTCCCTAGTTAATATTGCTTGCTAACATGAATTTCTTTTAACTAAATATGCAGGTAAAAAAAATATATACTTCTGTGTATTGATTGTAAGAAAGGCATTGATGTTTATGGTTAGGTACATTCATGTAACGATTGTGCTTTTTCCGCTAATGCGCATTTGTTAAATCATCCCCTGTTTGGCGAAGTAGGCTGTGATTCGATGATAAATTAACGAGCACCGCATTGAGTATATGCAACGCAGGACAAGCTAGTTAAGCTAGTAATATCATCAACCATGTGTAGTTAACTAATGATTATGTGAAGATTGTTTTTTATAAGTTAAGTTTAATGCTAGCTAGAAACTTACCTTGGCTCCTTGCTGCACTCGCATAACAGGTGGTCAGCCTGACTCGCAGTTTCCTCGTGGAATGCAATGTAATCGGCGTCCAAAAATGCTGATTACCAATTGTTATGAAAACTTGAAATTGGCCCTAATTAATTGGCCATGCCGATTAATCGGTCAACCTCTATAATGCACTTTAGCCTACTGTTTGACCAAATCATGTTCTTAGCCTCCTGAAAAATAGGATATTTTGAGTGAGGTGACCATGTAGAATGTGCAGCTTGCACTGATGCGACCATTCAAAAATGTAACTCGCACAGTCAAGTCAAAGGGTGGCAAAATGCGACTAAATATTGACAGTTCGGAGCCCTGATCAGGTATAAAACCTTATACCGAACAGGTTATCCATTCCCTACAACAATGGGTCAGCTTTGAACTGCTGTGGATGTTACCTTTGACCAATAGAGGTTAGCACAGCAATGAGATCGAATTGGACAACACAGTCCATTCTCCACAGACCTCTGACTACTGTTTGACCCATTAGAATGCAGGTCTTTGCTGACATTATTGAATTTTGGATGAAGTGTCATATAACTATTCCTAAGGTTACCAGGATGGTCTTTGATTTGAACAACCATTCCTTAGTCGACAGGTTGCTCGAGAGAATGTGAAAACCTTGTCCACTTCTTTAGAGTTAATCGTTTTCCACTTCTGGAACAGTCCTATGTTGGTCTGAAATCGCAACATATTCTCTCATCTTCAACTGCACCAGTCTCCACTGAGGGCCTTTGTCCGTTTTAGACTTGGGTGGCTATGCCTGACTGGGTGACATGTCATTTTGCTTGGTGTGTCGTAACTGGTTGCAGCCCTGGCAAGGTCAAGTTAACTCAAGTCGAGCCAGCATGCACACACAGACGCACATGTCTGAGCCAGGCCCAACTCTCTCTACTCTCCACTCTCCCGCCGCGAGTAATTGCTGGCAGCCAAGCTGGAGGGATCTTGTGTCAATAAATCGTCATGAAGGGAGACTCCCCTGACTGGAACACAAATACTGAGAGGGGGCCGTGCTAAGAAGAGAGGCCAACACCAGCCATAGTTAAAGGCCCTCGCAGCCCTACTCACGATGAGGTATGAGCATGCTGGTATGATTGGGTGTGGATACATTGTGAAGTAGCTGTACTGTTATTACCCCAAATAACATTGCCTCTTCCCTTTGTGTAGGATCCCACTTCTACTACCAATGCCATATGTTATAAGCTCATATGGGCTGGGCACCAACTGGTGTATGACACTGAAATAAAATAAATAAATCAAACTCAATGTTCCACCTGCTACCCACCAGCAAAGGGTGTCCAGGTCTTTCGGAGAGAGTACACTGTAGAAGAGTCCGCTTGGGGGATAAGAGAATGATGTTTCATTAAGCCCCTTGAGACCTGTTCTAACTCTCATTCTGTGGCAGATGGTTGTAAATAATTCATGTCAAGTTTGTGGAAAGTGCAAGGCTAAGTGCAGATTTATCCCGAGATGATTCCATATCAGAGAGAAAATGATTGAGACTTTGAAGGACGACTAATCTTCTTACAGGAAACAGGAGTGTGAACAACGGGTAGCAAACACCACCTTCTGTAATCTCACTCGGCAATATTAAACACAAGGGAATGCTTCTACTTAATTACCAGTTTGTTTATAATCTTTCTTATAGGACTTTGATACTTTACCTTCTGTGTTTTAATAACTTGGGGGACCAACCACAGTCACCACAAGACCGATATCATTTTGAGCAGCATGATTTTGTGATGTCACAACACTGTTAGTTCCCTTTATGACATTAAGAAGATACTTGAACTTTAGATTGTGTTTTACAAATTGCTTTTCTTTTCAAATGGCATTTGCTCACAAAAACCAACGAGAAAGTCAAGTGTTGCTTCTAATGCTTTTTTTGCGTTTTTGTTATGCTTTGGTCAAATGCAAAAAAAAGAGGGTATGGGAGACGAAACGGTGGCCGTTGTCGAAGTGAAATTGTTATGGAGATGGTGAGGCTAATTGTTACCTATGGAAAGGTTTTGGCAAAGACATAGCTGATACAGTGCATTTGGAAAGTATTCAAACCCCTTTTCTTTTATGTTACAGCCTTATTCTAAAATATATGAAATCATTCAATCTACACACGATACCCCATAATTACAAAGTGAAAACATGTTTTTAGCGATTACAGCCTTGAGTCTTCTTGGGTATGACGCTACAAGCTTGGCACACCTGTATTTGGGGAGTTTTGCCCATTCTTCTCTGCAGATCCTTTTAAGCTCTGTCAGGTTGGATGTGCAGTGTCGCTGCATAGCTATTTTCAGGTCTCTCCAGAGATGTTCGATCGGGTTCAAGTCCGGGTTCTGGCTTGGCCACTTCCCCAGATCTGTGCCTCAACACAATCCCGTCTTTTAAGCTCTACGGACAATTCCTTCGACCTCATGGCTTGGTTTTTGGAAACATTGTTTTTGATGTATTTGATACCTATCCACCCATTCTGCTCCAGCCATTACCACAAGACTGTTCTCCCCAATTATGACACCACCAACCATATGTGATATACACTGCGTGAACAAAACATTACGAACAACTGCTCTTTCAATGACATAGACTGACCATGTGAATTCAGGTGAAAGCTATGATCCCTTATTAATGTCACCTGTGAAATCCACGTCAATCAGTGTAGATGAAGGGGAGATGACAGGTTAAAGAAGGATTTTTAAGCCTTGAGATAATTGAGACATTGATTGTGTATGTGTGCCATTGCGGGTGAATGGGCAAGACACACGATTTCAGTGCGTTCGAATTGGGTATGGTAGTAGGTGCCAGGCGCACCGGTTTGAGTGTGTCAAGAACTGCAACGCTGCTGGATTTTTCTCGCTCAACAGTTTGCTGTGTGTATCAAGAATGGTCCACCACCCAAAGGACATCCAGCCAACATGACACAACTGTGAGAAGCATTGGAGTCAACAGACCAGTATCCCCGTGGAACGCTTTCGACACTTTGTAGTCTATGCCCCGAAGAATTGAGGCTGTTCTGAGGGAAAAGGGGTGTGTAACTCATTATTAGGAAGGCGTTCCCAATGTTTTGCACACCGGCTATTGTTGTGGTATATTGTTATTCATTTTGAGACAGTAGCTTACAATATGGTAGTGTAGATCAGGGACGGGTGACAGCTTTTGTAGAGCCGTGGACAAATACAATTTTTTAAATAAAACATTTAAATATATTTTTTTTTAACAGTCAGGGTCTCAATTAACTTTTGAGAGTTAGAATAATATAACAAACGAGGTGCAATTGCAAATTTGGTTGTGCATCAGCAGTCACTCAATTAGCCCAAGGCAGCTACATTTTTTAAATATTGGTTAGTCATTCTAGCGTCCAGCATGGTCGAGTTACCCCCCCGGGGTGGAAGTGGATACGGAGACCCACGAGCCACTGCAACCCCTCATGATGAGTTCTGTATCTTTGTGATCCCCAAAGATGCCCATCCATGGTGTAGATGTAGAGTAGTTACCCATAGTAGCCCAGAGAGAGTTTACATCAGTTTGATGTCTTTTCAAAATCAGATTTCTCCTCTTCATTCCCCCCCCCCCAATACGCCATCACCTTTCTCCATTTCTCTTCACGTGTTTCTCTCTGTCACTCTAACTCCCTATCTTTCTCTTTTCTTTCTTTTTAACCAGCAGCTGTAATAATGACTTGCTCTGGGAGCTATCAAATGTCTGCAGCGGTGGATTACAGTGGCTGGCTAGTCTCTGGACCAGGCGACTGGAAAGCGAAGTGTAATCTTCAAAGAGGGGCTTAACCTCCGCCACCCATCCCAGAGGAGTCGTCATTCACCGGGGCAAAGAAGGCCAAAGAAAATGCTCCATGATATTAATTGATATAATTCAGTGGAGAGGTTTAACAAGCTGCTTCAATATTATTGAAGTTAAGCAAGGAGGTGACTTCCGAAATTGAACGTTGAGTCTTATTTTGGTGCTATTTTTTGGGGGGCATAATAACTTTTCTGGATGCCTCACGATTAGTTTCTTAACATGTATCAATCTATTTGCTTGAGGGATAAGAAGTCGCGTTCCCTCATATCTTGAGTCGATGCATTTCAACATCACGAAAATATTTTGGTTCTCATATATCCTCTGCTGTGGAAAAAAAATCCTTAATAGAAAGATGCATATGAAGTCATAATACGAGTGGGACCACACTAAAAAAAACCTCTGGGGGCCATACTTGCGTCCTTTGGAGAACAATGGAGCTGACTGTGGAGTTGAGATTATACTGCTTAGTAATTGTCCCTCCCACAGTTTTCCATAATATTCCAGCCAGCTAATCTCTTTGGAGGATAAAACAAGCAGGCATATTGTCTTTTTAATGAATTTAGCGAAAACTCAAAGCACTGCTTTGCCAAAAGAGAAGTTTACAATTAAAGTCCCAGTGCAATCAAAAGCATGATTTTCATGTGTGTGTATACACAGTTGAAGTCGGAAGTTTACATACACTTAGGTTGGAGTCATTAAAACCAGTTTTTCAACCTCTCCACACATTTCTTGTTAACAAACTATAGTGTTGGCAAGTCGGTTAGGACATCTACTTTGTGCATGACTACTTTGTGCAGAACAACTGTTTACAGGCAGATTATTTCACTTATAATTCACTGTATCACAATTCCAGTGGATCAGAAGTTTACATACACTGAGTTGACTGCGCGTTTAAACAGCTTGGAAAATTCAAGAAAATTATGTCATGGCTTTAGAAGCTTCTGCTAATTGACATAATTTGAGTCAATTGGAGGTGTACCTGTGGATGTATTTCAAGGCCTTCCTTCAAACTCAGTGCCTCTTTGCTTGACATCATCAATCAAAAGAAATCAGCCAAGACCTCAGAAAAAAAATTGTAGACCTCCACAAGTCTGGTTCATCCATGAGAGCCTGAAGGTACCACGTTCGTCTGTACAAACAATAGTATGCAAGTATAAACACCATGGGACCATGCAGCCGTCATACCGCTCAGGAAGGAGATGCGTTCTGTCTTCTAGAGATGAACGTACTTTGGTGCGAAAAGTGCAAATCAATCTCTGAACAACAGCAAAGGACCCACTTCAGCGGATGCCCTTTGTCCATGGGAGCGCCACTGTTGTCTTGTTTACATTACCAAAGCAAGTGAAATAGATAATCAGAAATGAACCGTTAACATTACACTCACAAAAGTTTGACAAAACAATACTCTCTCTCTCTCGCTCTCTCTTGTTAAAGTGATCTCCAAGCCCCATTAGTGTTACCTGATGGTGAGATGCCAGAGAGGGACAATGTTAATGAGAGTACTGCCACTAAGCCTCGGTCTGATCCACTTAACTAACCGTGGTACCGCATGATATGAGCCCTAAGCTGATCAAGGCCTTTTGGTGTGCCATGAGGATGTGAAAGGGTTTTCATGTCATATGGTCTTTCTATATATTCTTCCAGTTCTGTAGCATATAATTATATAACCTAAAAGACTTACACATCTTTAAATCCATGACTATGTATTTTAGTGCATTGGCCAATCCGTGGCAATAATCAATCAGTTCCCTGCCAGCGTAAAGAAAACCAGGCCTTTTTATGACAAGTGTAGTCACAGTGACTGAACCGGGGGACCATTTCAGGACCCTGACCCCATTTGGCCAAGCCTTTGGATTAGTCCACATTGAGCACTGACACATTTTAGCTGCCCAAGTCTCTGCCTGTCCTGCCGGTAATATACTGCCCTGAGTTCAGTCTGGGGTCAGCTCTTCGCTCAGGCCTTCCCTCTGGCCTTCCCTCTGCGTAAGACAGCTGGTTCAGCCTCGGTCATTGTTGCTCTTTACCAGATTATCTCTTATCATCTCTCCCATGGATTGTGACGTATTTTAATCTGGGACGTGCATCATCCAAACAAACAAACAGGCCACCTCGGACGTCAGCGATGATGCTCATTGCTCAGCTACCATCCCCAAGGCTACGTTTTTCTGGAACTGCCTTTTGACTTGTTGCCATGGTTCCCAGCAGACAGAAACAGATTAAAATGGTCTTTATGACGTCTTCTCAACCATACAAGATCTTCCCAACCAGAAAACCGATTTGCAAACCAGAAGAGGACGTTATAAAGATGCCACATGCTAGATTTTTCCTGCTTAGCAGTAAAAGAGAGCAGCGGACAGCGCCTCCAAGTTCAGAGAAGCAAGGATTCAGGGGTTTGGATTGTTGACGTCTAATGCTGAATTCTTAGTAGAAAGTTTGCATATAGTCTACATCTTGTGCTCCCCTCATGGTATGTTTAGATATACCTGATCTAATGGCTTGTTTTTCCCCCCAAGGTCATTCAGGGACTTTTTTGGACAAGTTCAGAATTATGTCCAGTGGACATTTTGTCTTCTCACAACCACTGGTGCAAATCAATAGGGTTGTCGGGAATAGTTTCACCTGAGATAGAAAAATGGCTTTACAAGTCCCCCCCCAATTTCCTGGGACTTGGGCCGTCATTCATAAACATAGAGATGCAGTCATGTCACTGTGCTTTGGCATAATGTGCACTTCTGCATAGACAAAGTAGAAAAGGGAGACCTCTTAGCTGGTCTCAGGCAGTTCTGAAATAAGAGCAACTACAGTAACCCAGAGAAACGGAGAAACTTGACTTCTCTTGACCTACATGGTGTGAAGTCATACACACCTGGGTTGTGTCCAGTTGGCACAAAACAAGAGAAAACATTTTGACAGAGTGAAATGGGCAGATACTAGCAGAACGTGTCCAAGGAGAAACATTTTAAATGTTTACATATTGTACAATGAGGCAACACGTCAGACTTGAGCCACGCGAGCGGAAGGGAGGTTTGTCAACCGCCCACACTCTCATGTTAGACCCTAGCTAAATAAATGAGCTAACGGGGGTTGCTCTAGCGGACGTGGTGCCGGCTAATGAGAAACGTCACTTTGGGGAGACCGTGGGTCCGCTAACCTCGTGCCAACACTGGTATCTGGGGGGGTTCTCAACACTGGTGCCTGGGAGGGTTGTCAAGCAGTGCGTTGATGAATGACTCGACTGAAGGGGAAATGTAGTTGTTTGAGTTCATTTCTCTTTGTCTCTCTTGCTCACTTTTTCCCCAATTACATTCACATGCATGTGTTGACATGTTTTTAGCTCTGACTACACACACACATCACTGTTTTCGGTTAAATTGAGATAGATACTAGACCTGGCAACACGCAACGTGTTCTTCTACCATGTTTACCCCCCCACCACCACACACACTACAATTGAACCTGATGAGAATGGACCACCTGACCCCCAGGGCCACAGACAGAGCTAGCGACATTCCATCGCTAACTACCTTATTATCCACCCCATTGGCTACCAACCATTAGCGCTATAGCCACGAAACCATCCCTGTGGCCATCCCCTCTTCGTCCCAGACCCCTCCTTCTTGATGAATCTATAGCAGCTTCACTTTGGTGGTAGAGCCCCTTCTGTGTGAGAGCAGACCAGGCCTGAAAGGTTTAAGTGTAGGCTGACTGGAGATAGAAGGGGGGCAGAATGGGAGAGAGTGAACGAGAGAGGGCGTGCTGAGAGCTGCCCCGGTTGCCGGAGCAGTGGCGGGTGAAATGCAGCTATTTATAGACACACAAGGCTTTCTCTCTCTGCTCTCTCTCTGCTCTCTCTCTCTCTCTCTCGCTCTCTCACTCTCACTCACTCACTCACTCACTCACTCACTCACTCACTCACTCACGCACTCACTCAGACACACACATAGACTCCCAAACAAAAGCACACACTCACAAACCTGCTCAGAGGGCAATTGTTGAGCCTCCTTCTCACTGATCTGACCATACTTACCGCTCTAATAGAGTGCCCCTCTTCAGCCCAGCATCCCGGACCTAACCACTACACTTCTCGATGACCCTCCACGATATAACAGCTGTCGACTGTACACAACAGACCACCTCTTAAGTCATTGATCCTGCTTTGTAGTTTACCCCTCTGTTGCGATTGGGTTGAGTTGTGCGTCATTTGCATGTTTTAACCCTTTTGCCCCCTTAGTGTGTTGTGAATTCTGTAATGAATGTATTGTAAGGTTTAAAATTTTTTGCCGGCCCCAGGAAGAGTAGCTGCTGCCTCGGGAGTAGCTAATGGTGATCCTTAATAAATACAAAATACAAATAGATTACTGAGAATGTTCAAGATAAAGCTCCTTTTCTCACACATTTCAAACAGACATAGATCAAAGAACAAATGACAATTACAAGTTAACTTAGTTTTAAAGAGCACCACATTGATGTCTATAGGAATAACACAAATGTTGTCTTCCATTGTGTGAAGACACTATCAAAAACGGTTAACACAACACCCTAGAGTATTTACATTTTAGTACATTTGACTAAATTGCTCAATCAAAATGTACCAAGTATATTATACTTATAATTTGCAAATACATTCATTTTTCTCATTTTGTCTGTCATAGTTGAAGTGTACCTATGATGAAAATTACAGGCCTCTCTCATCTTTTTAAGTGGGAGAACTTGCACAATTTGTGGCTGACTAAATACTTTTTGCCCCAGTGTATTCCCCCTCAAGCCAATACCACGACGGCCCTCAAGGAACTACACTGGACTTTCTGCAAACTGGAAACCACGTATCCTGAGGCCGCATTTATTATAGCTGGGGATTTTAACAAAGCAAATTTGAGGAAACGTTACCGAAGTTCTACCGACACATTGACTATAGTACTCGCGCTGGGAAAACACTCAACTGCTGGGAAAACACTCAACCGCTGCTATTCTCTCTCCCCGGGATGCCTACAAGGCCCTCCCCCGCCCTCCCTTCGGCAAATAAGATCACAACCCCATTTTGCTCCTTCCTTCCTATAGGCAGAAATTCAAACAGGAAGTACCCGTGCTAAGGTCTATTCAACGCTGATCTGACCAATCGGAATCCAGGCTTCAAGATTGTTTTGATCACGCAGACTGGGATATGTTCCAGGTAGAGTTCATCAGGAAGTGTATAAGGGATGTTGTTCCCACTGTGACTATTAAAACCTACTCAAACCAGCAACTGTGGCTAAATGGCAGCATTCACGCTAAACTGAAAGCGCGAACCACCGCATTTAACCATGGCAAGGTGACTGGGAAAATTATTGAATACAAACAGTGTAGCTATTCCCTCTGTAAGGCAATCAAACAGGCAAAGCGTTAGTACAGAGACAAAGTGGAGTCGCAATTCAATGCCTCAGATGTCAGATGGCATGGTCTACAGACGATCACGGATAACAAAGGGAAAACCAGCCACGTCGTGGACACCGTCGTCTTGCTCCCAGATGAGGTAAACACCTTCTTCGCCCGCTTTGAGGATAACACAGTGCGAACGACGCGGCCGGCTCCCAAGGACTGTGGGCTCTCATATTCCATGGCTGACGTGAGTAAGACATTTAATTTTGTTAACCCTCACAAGGCTGCCGGCCCAGACGGCTTCCCTAGCCGTGTCCTCAGAGCATGTGAGTAACAGCTGGCTGGAGTTTTTACGGACATATTAAATCTCTCCCTATCCCAGTCTGCTGTCCACACTTCCTTCAAGATGTCCACCGTTGTTCCTGTACCCAAGAGAGCAAAGGTATCTGACCTAAATTACTATAGCCCCATGGCATTCACTTCTGTCATCATGGCTAGTTCAGGACCATATCACCTCTACCTTACCTGACATCCTAGACCCACTTCAATTTGTTTACCTCCCAAATAGATCCACAGACGATGCAATCGCCATTGCACACCACAGCACACTGCCCTGTCCCACCTGGTCAAGAGAAATACCTATGTAAGAATGCTATTCATTGACTACAGCTCAGCCTTCAACACCATAGTACCCTCCAAGCTCATCATCAAGCTCTGGGCCCTGAGTCTGAACCCCGCCCTGTGCAACTGGGTTCTGGACTTCCTGTCGGGCCATCCCAGGTGGTGAAGGTAGGAAACAACATGTCCACTTTGCTGATCCTCAACACAGGGGCACCACAAGGGTGCATATTCAGCCCCCTCCTGTAGTCCCTGTTCACCCATGACTGCATGGTCACATACACCTCCAACTCAATCATCAAGTTTGCAGACGAAAACAACCATAGTAGGCCTGATTACCAACAATGACGAGACAGCCTACAGGGAGGAGGTGAAGGCCCTGGTGGAGTGTTGCCAGTAAAATAACCTCTCCCTCAATGTCAACAAAACGCTGATTGTGGACTTCAGGAAAAAGCAGAGGGAGCACTCCCCCTATCCACTTTGACGGGACTGCAGTGGAAAAGGTGGAAAGCTTCAAGTTCCTCTGCGTACCCTTTACTGACGATCTGAAATGGTCCATCCACACTTAGACAGTGTGGTGAAGAATGCACAACAGTGCCTCTTCAACCACAGGAGACTGAAGAAATTTGTCTTGGCCCCTAAGACCCTCACAAACTTTTACAGATGCACAATTGAGAGCATCCTGTCAGGCTGTATCACCACCCGGTATGGCGACCGCACCGCCCGCAACCGCAGGGCTCTCCAGAGGGTGGAGCGGTCTGCCCAACACATCACTTGGGGCACACAGCCTGTCCTCCAGGACATGTAAGACCTACAGCAACAATGTCACAGGAAGGCCAAAAAGTTAATCAAGGACACCAACCACCCGAGACACTGCCTGTTCACCCCGCTATCATCCAGAAGGCGAGGTCAGTACAGGTGCATCAAAGCTGGGACCGAGAGACTGAAAAAAAGCTTCTATCTCAAGGCCATCAGACTGTTAAACAGCCATCACTAGCCAGCTACCACCCGGTTACTCTACCCTGCACCTTAGAGGCTGCTGCCCTATATACATAGACATGGAATCACTGGTCACTTTAATAATGGATCACTATTCTCTTTTTAATAATGTTAACATACAGCTTTACTCATTTCATGTGTATATACTGTATTCTATTCTACTGTATTTTAGTCAATGCCACTCTGACATTGCTCGTCCTAATATTTATATATTTCTTAATTCCATTCTTTTACTTTTAGATTTGTGTGCATTGTTGTGAGTTGTGAGATATTACTGCACCGTTGGAGCTAGGAACACAAGCATTTCGCTAAACCCGGAATAACATCTAAATATGTGTATTTGACCGGTAACATTTGATTTGATAGGATTTAACAGAGGGAGGGATAAATAGGATACAGGAACATCCTCTCTCTCACCCTCTCACCCTGTCTCTCTCTTCCTTCATCTCTTTCTAACATACTGTATACTACATACTTAATGAGTATGCGCTGTGATACATACTATGTAGTATTAGTTCATTTTAGTATACTGTAAATGAACCGTATCCTTTCAGTTGAGTGTACTAGCGCTTTGCCTGTCTACCGGAAGTTGAATTGTGCAACTTCTTGCTAGCTTGTTAGGATAACAAATTACTAGCTAGACATCTTACAACTTCATTAACAATGTCCATTGAGGATGCACAGAAACTATACAACTTAGCTAAGTTAAGAGTGATGTTAATAATCAAGTCTATAAACATTGAGTAGTTAGTTTGATAGGGTATAGTTAATATACTGACAAGTTCGATGTATTAGTAGCCAACTAACGTTAGGTAGCTAGGTAACATACTGGAACATACAAGCAACTGCTGTAATGATATGCTATGCGGTTCGTAAGGCTAGCGTAGCTAACAATTTGTCAGCCTATGTAACGTATTTGAAAAGTCATTACTTAATTACATTGCTCAACATTTCTTAAGATGTGTCATAGTTAGTTAAAGCAATTAATTTGTATATGCTTTCGTCGGACTTCGGCTGCATATCTCCCGCCACTTTCTTCATATATAAATTTTTCTTTTCTGAAGAATTGGGCCCTAAAAGCACCTAAATAATGTCCACTGCTTGTATACTTCGTATTTTCGAAAATGTAGTACAACACCCGGGAACTTTTGGCATACTAACTATATCCGTACTATGACCAATAAGCATACTACAAACTCGATTTACGTCACAAATAGTATGGTTAGTGTGGTTAGTATAAGTATTCGAACACAGCTACTCTCTTCCTAATAATCATCTCTTAGGGGTTTCCATAATAAATTGTGTGATAGTTACACGCCTCCTCTCTCTCGCACTCTCGCTCTCTCGCTCTCTCTAAAACACACACAGCATCATCATGTCTACAGCACTTTCAATCAATCAAAATCATTTTATGAAGCCCTTAGTGGCCAGATTGTTTCTCAGTTCATGGTTTGCATATGTACGGTACCAGTCAAAAGTTTGGACACACCTACTCATTCCAGGGTTTTTCTTTATTTTTTTACTATTTTCTACATTGTAGAATAATAGTGAAGACATCAAAAATATGACGTAACACATATGGATTGATGTAGTAACCAAAAACGTGTTAAACAAATCAGTTGTGCAGCGACACTCCCCATCCAACCTGACAGAACTTGAGAGGATCTGCATAGAAGAATGGGAGAAACTCCCCAAATACAGGTGTGCCAAGCTTGAAGCGTCATACCCAAGAAGACTAAAGGCTGCAATCACTGCCAAATGTACTTCAACAAAGTACTGAGTAAAGGGTCTGAATACTTATGTGAATAATGATATTTCCCTTTTTTATTTTTTAATACGGCTGTAATGTAACAAAATGTGGGAAAAAGTCAAGGGGTCTGTATACTTTCTGAATGCACTGTATAGCCTATGCATATCTGTACCTTGCAAACATGAAAAACCATGACCTAAGCCCGACAGATAAACACAAATTGCTCTCATCTCCATTTCGGTGGCTAGTTAGCCGGTTGTCTGTATGGCTAGCTTGTGAAAGTGACAGCTGAGGTTGACGCTTTGCGAGCGCAGTCTAAATTTACCGCCAACACAACTCTTCTTGCCTGACAGACGAGCTAGACAGCTATCGAGTTAAAGCAAGCAGCTTGGGCCGTTTCCACATGAATTACATCAGTAGAAAGCAGACAAAACAGCCAACTAGTTAGCTGACTGCTGTATGTACACAGCTAAACACTGCAACTATTTTCATGAGACAGAGAGCAATCATTTGAACTCCTGCTCCACCGCTGATGTGCTCGCCTGTATCAACCAATTAGTCATGACAGGACTTGCTAGTCAGAGCTATTGCCCAAGTTTCACAGCATCAAACATCGAATACACCAAACATATATCTGCTGTTTTCTTATTTCACTCACCTCGACATCATCGCTTTTCAAAGTGCAAGGACGTGCCCGAAACCGTATCACCAACCAACATGCTGTAGATATAGCCTCTTTCACAGTGAAAAGTCAGTATCCGTCATCATTTTGAGTGAAATAAAGTCAAATGACAGCATGCCCGGTTTCTAGTTGATGACAACAGCCACGCGAATATGTTCATGTTGCGATATTGACACAGACACTGTATCATTGTTAGAAAAACAAGGCCGTTGGCGGCCGCTGTGGCTTCTAAAGGGTTAATATTCATGCATTTACATCGTGTTGGTCAAAAGGGTCCATGGGAATTCCTAGTAGGATGGTTTAGAGAGATCCAAAGCCATGCTCCGCCCCCCAAAAACACCAAGGGAATGATCTAATCTGTAAAATAATTTCACCAGCATCATTTCACCACAGTATTACATCCATGGAGGATCAAAACCCTTGTTGAATTAAGTAATGCCTTGAAGAAATGACAACGGTGATGACCTATGCAAGTTATCATCCTCGGCTTACGCCGGGGCCTCTCGGTTCGGTCCCCGTTGACGTCAGCGGGGAAGCAGTCATACCGGGTCTAAAACCGCAGGCTCTGAGGGGAATGTAAGACAAATTGTTGCGTGCGTGACTGTACCAATTGGTGTTTATGGGTGTGTGTGTGTGTTTGCGCATTTCTGTTTGTTTCTATGTGGGTGCATGTTTCTGGTCTTTACTTCTGGTCCCCCCTCTCTCTCCTGTCCTGGTATATCCGACTATCAAATCCTCCTCCCAGAGTTGTCCCATTAGGAAGGTCACCACCTCCAGTCTAGGCGCTGTCCCGCCCAGGCTCTCTCTCTCTCTCTGTACCCTGGGAAAGCAGGACTGAACTCTTCTCTGGGAGAAAGAAGGTTAGCCTGAGCATCGGAGCCTGCTACGATCAAGCTCCTTGTGTCAATGGGATTGTGGTAAACAAACAAGCTATTCTGGGCCCTATGGAGCATAGATTCCGGAGCACGCAAGAAAGCCTGTTGATTTTAATTGTATTTAGGGGAAGGGAATTGGTGGTGGAAGCGAGATGTTCCTTTTGTTTCGTTCGAGCCTGGGTGGTGTGTGTGTGTGTGTGTCTTCGGTGCCGGCTCAGGGCATTTAATACGGCTTTGACGTTTCTTTGAAAAGACAAAATGGCTCAAAATACCACATGATGTGTCAGGATGCTGTGTTGCGACGGCCTTGTTGAATGGCTCTTTGAACTGCGGCTGTGATCGGGGGCACAAATCAATATCCCTTTAGCTTCGTGACCCTTTGAGGAAAGAGGGAACGTTTAGCCTGAATGGGTGAGCACAGTCTCTCCCTAAACTTCCGTATAGCACATACATAGTCAACTGGAGATGTATGTATCATGTGTCTCATGAGTTGGAGTGCGGATTTAGGTTCCGTTTTTGTTTTGTAGATCACAATGAATACGATTTCATGGATGGGGTGAACTAAGATGCTTTTTGTGGCACGACTAATCGAGAACCAACTTGAGAGCCTAGTTATTGAGAGCCTAGCTGAGACCACTTTGCACTGTAGTCTTATGTCCGAGTCCTCATCATCACCATAATGTGAACATCTTAGCGAGAATTCCTATTCAGAGATGACGTTAAAATATGAGCGAATTCAAGTGGTCTCCTACCCTGTGTTTTATAACACCAGCACTTGTCAAATGATATCTGCCTAATTACCATTTTGAGTTCTCCTCCAGTGAGGAAAGGCTCTGTTTCATAGAGCAAATCGTATAATTAAAACAACTCCGTGATAGTAACGTGGCTATGGTCTGCTTTCCAGAGAGCTCATCATGACAGCTCTATCATTTCCACATTCCCCTCTCCTCGCGGAGTTCAGAGATTTGAGGCGGCTTTGGGAGGAGTAATAAGGTTTGCACATTATTGTTTGTTTTAAGGAATTGGGTGAGTTCAGTCTTTTCCTACTGATAGAGGGTGGATTTCAGCCAACCTTTTTTTTCATTGCACTCAGGAGAAGATCTAAGACATGTTTGTGTTCCCCGAAATGTCTCTTTTAACGTCAAGTTCCTGTGACGCACAATGACCAAATTGGTCCTCAATATTGACATTGCCATTGGACTGTTAAAAACCACCTGATCTGGCTTCTGGTGGCCTGCTTTCTAAGAAGTGCCAAATGACAATCTTGACCTGGAGGACTTTTGTCTCGTCACATGAGTGGATTAAAGCGTCTAAAAAGCGTGTTGACATTAGACGGCATGGGATCGATGCATCCACACATCCACCCATTGGGCTCAAGCAGAAACCCAGCCAACCCTGCTCTGGGCACATATAGACAAGGGAGAGCAAACACGCATGCCTAAACCAGAGATTCCCACACTGGCAATCACTCTTCTGCAACTTTACAGAGTGAGGATACATATGATTCCCGAATCAACATAGGACACTGGCTCATTGCTTAGTAAACATATGTATGTTTTGAAGGAGGCACAAAATGGAAGTAAAGTCAGTCACGTCATTCATAGTGTGAAATCAGCTTGACAAAAGCAACGTTTTGGACCCCCGTGGTTTTGAAACGTGGTTACACACGGACCACTCAGGGAGTATGTAAACAGTGTACGGGGACACTCAAGTTCATATGATGACAGCTTATGGTATATTTTTGAAACGGTCATGTCCATGTCAAAGTGACACTGTGATAAAGCGTTGTTACCCTGTTGTCGTCGAATCGGCTAGATGTGCCATTAATCATGTCGACAATCTTTCACTGCCATGCCATCGCCTTTCATCCCAAGCAGTGAAAAAACAGGACCGCACACATACAAATAGGCCTGCATACACAAGGCACATAACAACGTTAATGATAACGCAGCAATCAACTCGGCGTCAGATGGGAAAGTAAATCCTCTGCAAACTCCTCCTAAAACCTGAGTGAGTGAGAGTGATTGCTGATAATCCCCCTTCCTGGTTTACATGAAATCAGCGCCAAAGCTTGAAAGCAATAGTACAAAGTCAACCCAGACTTGCTTTTCAGTGCTGCCATCCTGACACACAAGATCATTTATGGATCATATTTGTTTTATTGTCTCCGCTTCCACCGGGCAAATAACCTGCAAATCTAGGCTACGCATTATGGCACATCCATTTAAACCCCCCTCCACCGCCCACCGCCCTGAACCCATGTAACACCCATGCACAGAGCAGCTGCCAAAAGCAGTGTTACGCAATGAAAGTTGCAAGGGGGGGGGAGGACAAATCTCGGAAGGTACGGTATTGAAGTCAGAGAGACCGCCACATATAAGAAATGATTGGCTAATTACTCAATGTGCTGGGTTGTTGTCAAATGCTCCGGCGCGCTCCAAAGGTGGGTTCTTTGTTTTCAGGCCTGGCAGTCTATCTCCTCTCTTCTCCTCTCCAGACCCTCTCTTTCACACACTGCCCTACCTACATTTAGCATTTTAGTCATCTAGCAGACACTACCCAGAGCGATTTACTGTAGTGAGTGCATACATTTTGTGGAAAGTAAAGAGTGGAGACAGCAGGCCTGTTTTTGATTCCTTCTCATACCCTTTGGCCTTGTTACTGTGCCTGGAATTCCACGGTTGCCTTTTAGGGGACTGTCGTCTCCTGTCTCCTGAGCTGACATACGATCTAGGGGCAGTCTGCAGTTGCAAAATCAATGTACCAATTGATTCTTGAAGAATATGAGCTTAGTTCAATTGTTGTACCCCATCAGAATCCAGAATGTGGCTTGTTTTACTCCAATTTTTGTAATCCAAGTAAATGTAAACAAACACTACAATTATAGCCTCAAAACATGCTTAAAATGATAATTTCTATGTCATAGTCCTTGCATCCATAGCTCTGTTTTTGAATTTGAGAGTGGTTACATTTCCCCAGCCCCATCCCTCAGCTTTTTACCGAAACCGAGGCAGGGAGTACCCTCCGTTTTGTTTCAACTGCGGATTGCGGATTTAAATTCACAAGCAGATTAAGCATTGGAAAGTGGATGAGTGTTCATTTTTGGGGGCATGCTCTCCAAAAAAGGTGGCCAAAGTGCTTACATTTTTACATTTGTGTCGTATTCCTCTTTCCAGGCTTATTGAGTCCAAATGGTAGGAGTCGAAATAACAAGGGGATTGGACAGGTAATGAGAGGTTTTTGTTTGACTCCAGTCTGCTTCTGTAGTAACATAAATGACTACGTTTTGATTCTCTACCATTCTCCCAAAGTGTGGACTGGTATGCCCCCCTCATGGGTTTAAAAGGAATGGACTGGTCTAAGAAATATGGTGGAAACTCCATCCAGCCATACTTGCACCAGTCCCTTCATTTTAAATGCATGATGTCACACCCTGACCTGGTTCATCTGTCCTTATGATTGTATCCACCCTCTCCAGGTGTCGCTTATTATCCCCGGTGTATATATCCCTGTGTTTCCTGTCTCTCTGTGCCAGCTTCGTCTTGTTTGCCAAGTCAACCAGCGTTTTTCCTTGCTCCTATTTTTCTCCAGTCTCTGTTTGTTTCTAGTCCTCCTGGTTTCGACCCTTTCCTGTCCTGACTCCGAACCCGCCTGCCTGACCACTCTACCTGTTCTGACTACCATCCTGCCTATCCCCTTGCACTGTTTTTGGACTTGGATCTGGTTTCTGACCCCTGCCTGGCCTGACCTCGAGACTGCCTATCATCTGGTACTGTTTGGACTCTGACCTGGTTTATGAACTCTCGGCTATCGCTGACCTGCCTTTGCCTACTCCCTTTGTTATAATAAATATCGGAGCTCTACCGTCTGCCTCCTGTGTCTGCATTTGGGTCTCGCCTTGTGCCCTTATACATGAGGGGGAGTGAACAAGTGCACACTTCTGGAGAAGGTTAAAGAATCAGAACACTTTAAATCTTGTATACACTCCTGTTAGCAATACATCCTGTAGTCCAATCTGAATGCAACTTTTGCAAGCATGGTACGCCAATGCAGAAAAAGCCATCTCGCAATAAGTCAACGTCAGGGTCTTCGCTTCCATTCCACCACGTGTGTTTGGTTTTGCGTGGTAATGGTTGGGGGGGTTGGTTGTGTGTGGGGGAGGAGGAGGGGGGAATTGTGCTCTAAATGGAGAGTGAGTGGAACACGGATTTTCCGAGGCTTTTGTCGGGGCTAGGAATGGTTTTAAACTTCTCCCGTGGATGCATTTCATTAGAGAGCCAGTCCTGATATTTCCCCAGGGGTGAAAGAGGGAGGGAGAGGGAAGGGGTAAGAGGGAGAGACTCAACACTGGGTTTTCAACAATCTTCCTCTTGTCTATTGTGCAGAGACTCCATAGAACACTAGTGAAGCTAAGTCTCTATTGTTTCCATGAACACTGTTTGTTTTTCATGTCCTGTCTCTTTACTGATAATATAGGAACTGCATGTGCATCTCATCCATGCCCAACATAACCCACCATATTGCTTGTGTTTATATTGTAGCAATGGGGTATGACTGATGGAGGGGTAAAAAGGGACGAACAGCCAGTCAGCCCTGTGGTGTCAGAGTGCCGGGCTAAAGCGTGTTTAACCCGAGAGGCTTGTCGGACAGTTGTTTGTGTTCTGCCGCCTGGCTGGGCACCACGGCACAGCATGAGAACCTATTCTTGGAGGATCTGGGGGCATGAGTCTCTCTCTCTCCTTCCACAAGGACCTGGGGCTGTGGGTTGCAGAGTTCCTCCCCCCAATTGGTCTGCTCCATCAGACAGTGGGGGTGGACAGAAAGCCACAGTCCGTCTAATGCCAATAACCTATTTGTGCTGTTAGTAGCATTGTTCCAGCATGGCATGGCACAACATTCCACATGAGTATTTTTACAAAGGGGTGACCGCTGCTGAACTTGAAGGCATAACCAGGGTTGCAGCGACGCTGCCAGCTGCTTGTTTCACCAGCTCTCTCTCTTCTCCCCCCTCCCCTTTACCAAGACTTTGCCGATATTGGAAAAAACATGGGTTTAAATCATTCCAGTAACAGCCTAAACCAGGACCATCTAAGAGCTCAGAATTTCCCGCAACGGGCTTGTTGTCGTATCCGTGAGAGCGGTGCCTGTGCGCGGCAGGTAGCCTAGAAGTTAATGGGCCAGTAACCATTGGTGATTTAATAACTGTAGGTGGATGTGTAGGTGGATGTGTGTATTTGGTATGTATGTGCCTGCAAAGCACGGACCCACGGTTAATTGTCTGGATAACTCGGGCCAAGTAGGGTATGTCTTTTAATCAGAACACTGCTTGGATACCAGATAAAAAATATAAAAAATGTAACCTGTAACTCGGCATGTCAGTTAAGAACAAATTCTTATTTACAATGACGGCCTACCGTGGGTTAACGACAGATTTTTACCTTGTCAGCTCGGGGATTCAATCCAGCAACCTTTCGGTTACTGGCCCAATGCTCTGCTGCCTGTGACTGGAACGAATTGCAAAAATCGCTGAAGTTGGAGACTTTTATCTCCATCACCAACTTCAAACATCTGCTATCTGAGCAGCTAACCGATCGCTGCATCTGTACATAGTCTATCGGTAAATAGCCCACCCAATATACCTATCTCATCCCCATACTGTTTATATTTATTTGCTTGTCTGCTCTTTTGCACACCAGTATCTCTACATGTACATGGCCATCTGATCATTTATCACTCCAGTGTTAATCTGCAAAATTGTAATTATTCGCCTACCTCCTCATGCCTTTTGCACACAATCTATAATGTATCTTTTAAAAAACAAATTCTACTGTGTTATTGACTTGTTAATTGTTTACTCCATGTGTAACTCTGCGTTGTTTGTTCACACTGCTATGCTTTATCTTGGCCAGGTCGCAGTTGTAAATGAGAACTTGTTCTCAACTAGTCTACCTGGTTAAATAAAGGTGAAATTAAATAAATAAATACATAAATAAAAAACACTAGGCTACCTGCTCTAACCACTAGGCTACCTGCTCTAACCACTAGGCTACCTGCTCTAACCACTAGGCTACCTGCTCTAACCACTAGGCTACCTGCTCTAACCACTAGGCTACCTGCCGCCCCCAGATGGTAGATTCTTTTCTGAGAAATTCCTGTAGATTAGAGAGTCCCACACACACACACACACACACACTGAACAGAACCTTTACAATCCGAGTGCATTTCTGTTTTGATTATCCATGCCTTGTCATCTAAGATGAGTCACATTCATAAGAATGTTAACGTGTAATATTCGGCCTTTGTGTGTGAGAGCGTGTCATCTAACGCGGGTCTGAGAGGATGGTTTGTGTGTGTGTCAACGAGCTGAACGGCGTGTTCACTCAGGGGACAGAGGAAGTGGATCACACTTCCTGTTTGTCTCACCGACGTGTACCAGCCTACAGACATGATTCACCATAGCATACAGGGCTGTGGCAGACATGGTATTTCTAAATCATCTACAGTAGCATTCTAGAATTCTATGTAAGTGATAATGCCCGAGAAGCTAGTGTTTGGAGGCTATATCGGCACGGTTTTCTGGCCTGAGATAAAGTCTCGGGCCTAACAACACCCGTGCCAAATAGAATAGAATTCTAGAATGCTACTGTAGATTACTGTGAATTTTCAAAATAAAGCAAATTTTCTCACACATTTCAATCAAATGGCCATACAGTAGCTCCAAAACAAATAACAAGTGACAATTAAAAGTTAACTTCGTTTTAGAGAGCACAACCTCTTCTTTAATATGACACTGCATTCATGTCAATAGGAATAACAATAATTTTGTCTTCCATTGTGTAAAGACACTCACTATCAAACACTCAACAACAAAAAACCTGAGGTATCTGTTACGACCGTCAAAGGATGAAGTGAACCAAAGTGCAGCTTTCATTCTAAACAAAGAAATAGAAAGCATAGACTTCCCACCCGAGACACCCTGACCTAACAAACAGAGACAAAAGGATCTCTAAGGTCAGGGCGTGACAGTACCCCCCCAAAGGTGCGGACTCCGGCCGCACCTACATTGGCATCTACATTGGTGGTGGCTCCTGTTCGGGACGTAGACCCTGCTCCCTCCGCTGATCCCTCCGCTTCTGTGGAACCGGACCGTGGATCGTCGCCGGAGACTCCGAACTGGGAACCACCGCTGGAGGCTCCGGACTGCAGCTCGTCGCTGAAGGCTCCGGACTCACCAGGCTGGGGAGACACACTGCAGGCCTGGTTCGTGGAGCAGGCACAAAACTCACCAGGCTGGGGAGACACACAGGAGGCCTGGTTCGTGGAGCAGGCACAGGACTCACCGGGCTGGAGAGACACACTGGAGGCCTGGTTCGTGGAGCAGGCACAGGACTCACCGGGCTGGAGAGAGATACTGGAGGCCTGGTTCGTGGAGCAGGCACAACCCGTCTTGGCTGGATACCCACTTCAATCCAGCAAGTGCGGGGCACCAGCACAGGATGCACTGGGCTGTGAAAGCACACTGGAGACACCTTGCGCAGAGCCGGCGCAGGATATCCCGGTCCGAGGAGGCGCACTGAAGACCAGGAGCGCTGAGCCGGCACCACCCTTCCTGGCTGGATACCCCTCTTTACGCGGCAGGTACAGAGAGCATGTACTGCACGCACCGGGCTGTGACTGTGCACTGAAGGCACGGTGCGTAAAACCGGAATACATGGCACTGGAACCTTGACCAACTCCGCTCGCCCACCTGTGCAACCCACCCAAAAATGTTTTTTTTGGGGTTGCCTCTCGTGCTCCAGTGTCTCTGCCATAACTCCTGATCTCTCCGCTCCTCTCTATCTGCCTCCGCCTGTTTCCATGGCAGGCATTTGTCGCCTGCCATGATCTCCTCCCATGTTCACAATGTCCTAACCTCTCCTTCTCTCCCATGCCCAGGATCCCTTCTCCTCCTGGCCACGCTGCTTGGTCATTTTGTGAGGGATCTTCTGTTACGATCGTCAAGGGAAGAAGTGGACCAAAGCGCAGCGTGGTATGTGTTCATTCTATTTATTTTATAATGAACACCGACAACAACAAAACACGAACGTGACGTTCTGCAGGGCAAAATAACAACCAATGCAAAAATAAGATCCCACAAGTGAAAGAGGGAAAAAGGACTGCCTAAGTATGATTCCCAATCAACGATAGACAGCTGTCACTGATTGAGAATCATACCCGGCCAAAACAAAGAAATAGAAAGCTCCACCGGAGTCACACCCTGACCTAACACACAGAGAAAAAAGGATCTCTAAGATCAGGGCGTGACAGTATCTAAATGATAGTAAATTTGACTAAATTACTCACTCAAAATTATATTTATAAATATTATTCACATAAATGTATTTTTCAAAAATGTATCCAAAGTGTGACCAGATGACAACATTTAGAAACAATTTAAAAAACCACACAAAGTAGGCTATTTGATTTGACAACGATTCTTACATCTGTAACAATGTCAAAATGCAACAACTATTGGGAGACCATTTTAAAAACCTCTCTCAATAAGATTTAGTACAGACTAGACCTGACACAAAATATTGAAATAGTAGCCTACTTTGACAACATTTCAGTGAATGCAACAAGTATTAGAAAGAGAGAAGATACAAACAACTCTTCAGAGACAACGATTTTTGTAAGATAAATTCAGATTTCACACTGTCACTTTAGTGTTTGCATTTAGCCTTCAACATGTCATGGAACTTCTGGAAACACGGCCCCATCTTGCAATGTGGCACAGAACATGTAGAGCACCCAAAGAAGGTGTCGTGGACTTGGGGCAGACACACACCATGGAAACATAGGTTCCCCTCTTGGGTGTGCTCTTCCTCTGCTTCCTCCTCTCTCTGCTTCTTCCTCTCCCTCTTCTTCCTCCTCCTCTCCATGTTCTCCCTGTACTCTCTTCTCCCTCTTTTTCACTCTCTTCTTCCTCTCTCCCTCTACTCTTTTCTCCTTCTCTCCTCTTCCTCTCTCCCTCCACTCTCCTCTTGCTCCACTCCACCTGTAACAGCTGTTGGTGGAAGAAAGTGAGGACCAAGGAGCAGCGTTGTACGTGTTCATCTTTTTTATTTGAACTGAACACTGAATAACAAAACAACAAAGAGAATGAACGAAACCAAAACAGTTCTGTCTGGTGCAGACACAAAAACAGAAAACAACTACCCACAAAACCCATGTGGGAAAAAGCTACCTAAGTATGGTTCTCAATCAGAGACAACGATAGACAGGTGCCTCTGATTGAGAACCACACCGGCCAAACAACAAAGAAATACAAAACATAGAAAATGAATATAGAATGCCCACCCTAGTCACACCCTGGCCTAACCAAAATAGAGAATAAAAGCCTCTCTATGGCCAGGGTGTGACACCACCTTCCTCGCTCCACATCTCTATCCCTCCAATCATCTCCAACTCCTCTTCCTCCCTGCCTTTTGCTCCTGAGCACTGACCCTTCACATATCTTCTTTCACTGACGTAGAGGAACAGAGTAGCGGAGAGGAGCAACAAATAGCATAATCTCTCTCAAATCAAATATTATTTGTCACATGCGCCGAATTCAACAGGTGTAGACCCTACAGTGAAATGCTTACTTACAAGCCCCTAACCAACAATGCAGTTTACAAATATATGAATAAAAAATAAAAGGAAAAAGTAATTAAAGAGCAGCAGTAAAATAACAATAGTGAGATTATATACAATGGGTGCCGGTACAGAGTCAATGTGCGGGGGCACCGGTTAGTTGAGGTAATATGTACATGTAGGTAGAGTTATTAAAGTGACTATGCATAGATATTTACAGAGAGTAGCAGTGGCATAAAATAGGGGGTGGGGGGTGGGTAATGCAAATAGTCTGGGTAGCCATTTGATTAGATGTATGGCTTGGGGGTAGAAGCTGTTTAGAAGCCTCTTGGACCTAGACTTGGCGCTCCGGGACCGCTTGCCGTGCCGTAGCAGAGAGAACAGTCTATGACTAGGGTGTTGCCATACCAGGCAGTGATGCAACCAGTCAGGATTCTCTCGATGGTGCAGCTGTAGAACCGTTTGAGGATCTGAGGACCCATGCCAAATATTTTCAGTTTCCTGAGCGGTAAAAGGTTTTGTCGTGCCCTCTTCACGACTGTCTTTGTGTACTTGGATCATGTTAGTTTGTTGGTGATGTGGACACCAAGGAACTTGAAGCTCTCAACCTGCTCCACTACAGCCCCCGTCAATGAGAATGGGGGCGTGCTTGGTCCTCCTTTTCCTGTAGTCCATAATCTTCTCCTTTGTCTTGATCACATTAAGGGAGAGGTTGTTGTCCTGGCACCACACGGCCAGGTCTTTGACCTCCTCCCTATAGGCTGTCTCATCATTGTCAGTGACCACTGTTGTGTCATCGGCATACCTAATGATGGTGTTGGTGTCATGAGTGGACAGGGAGTACAGGAGGGGACTGAGCACGCACCCCTGAGGGGCCCCTGTGTTGAGGATCAGAGTGGCGGATGTGTTGTTACCTACCCTTACTACCTGGAGGCGGCCCGTCAGGAAGTCCAGGATCCAGTTGCAGAGGGATGTGTTTAGTCCCAGGGTGCTTAGCTTATTGATGAGCTTTGAGGGGACTATGGTGTTTAACGCTGAGCTGTAGTCAATGAATAGCATTCTCTTTTGTGCAGGTTGGAAAGGGCAGCGTGGAGTGCAATAGAGATTGCATCATCTATGGATATGTTAGGGCGGTATGCAAATTGGAATGGTTCTAGAGTTTCTGAGATAATGGTGTTGATGTGCGCCATGACCAGCCTTTCAAAGCACTTCATGGCTACAGACGTGAGTACTATGGGTCAGTAGTCATTTAGGCAGGTTACCTTAGTGTTCTTGGGCACAGGGACTATGGTGGTCTGCTTAAAACATGTTGGTATTACAGACTCGGACAGGGAGAGGTTGAAAATGTCAGTGAAGACACTTGGTCAGCGCATGCTCGCAGTACACATCCTTGTAATCTGTCTGGCCTTGTGAATGTTGACCTGTTTAAAGGTCTAACTCACATCGGCTGCGGAGAGTGTATTCACACAGTTGTCCGGAACAGCTGGTGCTCTCATGCATGTTTCAGTGTTATTTGCCTCGAAGCGAGCCTAGAAGTAGTTTAGCTAGTCTGGTAGGCTTGTGCCACTGGGAAGCTCTCGGCTGTGCTTCCCTTTGTAGTCTGTAATGGTTTACAAGCCCTGTCACATCCTATGAGCTTTGGAGCCGGTGTAGTACGATTCGATCTTAGTCCTGTATTGATGCTTTGCCTGTTTGATGGTACGTCGGAGGGCATAGCGGGATTTCTTATAAGCTTCCGGTAGTTTAATCTTCCTCATAGGTCGACAATTTTATTTTCTAATGATTGCATGTTAGCTAGTAGAAAGGAAGGCAGTGGGGGTCAATCATTCAAGCTCCACCTCTGATGTGCTCGCCTGTACCAAACAAGTTATCATGACATGACAGGAATTGCTAATCTGAGAGCTATTCCCTAAATTTCACAGCATCAAACATTGACAGCACAAAACATATCTGCTGTTTATTTATTTCACTCACCTTGAAAATCACCACTTTTCAAAGTGCAAGGATGTGTCCGAATCCGTATCACCAACCAGAATAGAGATACAGCCTCTTTGACAGTGAAATGTCGTGTCCGCTTTGGCGCTGTCATTTTGAGAGAAAAAAAAACGTTGAAAAGTCAAATGACCGTATACCCTATTTCCAGTCTCTGGTTGATGACAACAGCCACGCGAATACGACAACAGGTTGTTAGCAAGTAAATTTTGCGATATTGACACAGATATTATTGTAGTGAGAAAAACAAGGCCGTTCGCGGCCTCTATAGTAATTTAAAGAAAGGCCGTTGACGGCCGATATGTGTTCCAAAGGGTTAAGACAACGTAATAATTCCATGCGGAAGTGTTAAAAAAAACACATTAATTGGACCAGCGCCGTTGCTGATTCTACATGATTAGCATTGAAAACATGACCAGCGGTCGGGAAATCAAGTAATAAAGTGGCTCTAGATTTTAAAAAATGACTGAATAGAATGACAGTAAAACAGTTACAGTATGCTATGTGTTTGCTGAGTAGTTCGCTAAAATTCACTATGATTGTGTTTATTTACCACTTTCTTTCTGAACTGCTAACATTCGCTTCCAGTCATTTTTGCTGCGACTCTGGTCCAATGAATGTCTATTTTCTAGCGTTCCGCATGCAATTACTACATTGTCTTAACGTGGATTTCTTCAACCTGGTTGTGAGTGTACCCATGAGTTTACAAGTCAATTTACCAGGGTTAGAGGTTCCAAGCCTGTTCTATTCATTCTATTTCTACAGTTGAAGGTGGAAGTTTACATACAGTTAGGTTGGAGTCATTAAAACTCGTTTTCAACCACTCCACAAATTTCTTGTTAACAAACTATAGTTTTGGCAAGTCAGTTAGGACATCTACTTTGTGCATGACACAAGTAATTTTTCCAACAATTGTTTGCAGACAGATTATTTCACTTATAATTCACTGTATCACAATTCCAGTGGGTCAGAAGTTTACATACGCTAAGTTGACTGTGCCTTTAAACATCTCGGAAAATTCCAGAAAAGGATGTCATGGCTTTAGAAGCTTCTGATAGGCTAATTGATATAATTTGAGTCAATTGGAGGTGTACCTGTGGATGTATTTCAAGGCCTACCTTCAAACGCAGTGCCTCTTTGCTTGACGTCATGGGAAAATCAAAAGAAATCAGCCAAGACCCCAGAAAAAGACATTGTAGACCTCCACATGTCTGGTTCATCCTTGGGAACAATTTCTAAATGCCTGAAGGTACCATGTTCATCTGGACAAATAATAGTACGCAAGTATAAACACCATGGGACCACGCAGCCGTCATACCTCTCAGGAAGGAGACACGTTCTGTCTCCTAGAGATGAACGTACTTGTGTGCAAAAAGTGCAGGAAGGAAGGGACTGGTGCACTTCACAAAATAGATGGCATCATGAGGCAGGAAAGTTATGTGGATACATTGAAGCAACAACTCAAGACATCAGTCAGGAAGTTAAAACTTGGTCGCAAATGGGTCTTCCAAATGGACAATGACCCCAAACATAAGCAAAATGGCTTAAGGATAACAAAGTCAAGGTATTAGAGTGGCCATCACAAATCCCTGACCTCAATCCTATAGAAAATATGTGGGCAGAACTGAAGAAACGTGTGCGAGCAAGGAGGCCTGCAAACCTGACTCAGTTACACCAGCTCTGTCAGGAGGAATCGGCCAAAATTCACCCAACTTACTGTGGGAAGCTTGTGGAAGGCTACCCGAAACGTTTGACCCAAGTTAAATTTAAATGCAACGCTACCAAATACTAATTGAGTGTTTTGTAATCTTCTGACTCACTGAGAATGTGATGAAAGAAATAAAAGCTGAAATAAATCACTGTCTACTATTATTCTGACATTTCACATTCTTAAAATAAAGTGGTGATCCTAAACGGACCGAAAACAGGGCATTTTTAATTGGATTAAATGTCAGGAATTGTGAAAAAATGAGTTTAAATGTATTTGGCTGTCACGGTTGTTTAAATGAGTGGACCAAGGTGCAGCGTGCGTAGAGTTCCACATCATCTTTAATAGTGAAACTTACAACAAAACAACAAGGAAATAAAAACCGTGCCATCACAGAGCGCAACAAAGCACTAACCAAAACAATATCCCACACAGCAGGTGGAAACAGGGAACCTTTAAGGATGATCCCCAATTAGAGACAACAAACCTCAGCTGCCTCTAATTGGGAACCATATCTCCACAACATCTTGCGTGTTTCAGCAAGGCAGGGCTCCGGACTAACATTTTCCCCAGGTGGGACTGGTGCCACTAACTTTTTCAGTTGGTGGCACCAGACCACCAGGGCGTCACGCAATAGAAAGAATAGGTAATCACCTCATATAGGCATTCACAGTGCCTTAGACAGTTTAATCAACTACTGAGATGGTAGGCGGTTCAAGATATAAGTTGTTTCATCTAACAAGTCCATGCAGCAATGCATGATTCAAAATGTTTTGATGTGCAACCCAATCCGGGGATTGTCGTGAATTGTGGGTTGACAATAGGGTATTGTTGTAATATTTTACTGTTTATAATAGGATTACAGAATGTTCAGAATTGTGTTGTTCAATAGAGATGAATTTGTCTACATCTTTATGTGCACATACAGTATATAGGGTGGCAGGGTAGCCAAGTGGTTAGAGCAGTGGACTAGTAACCGGAAGGTTGCAAGTTCAAATCCCCGAGCTGGTACAAATCTGTCATTCTGCCCCTGAACAGGCAGTCAGTTAAGAATTTGTTCTTAACTGACTTGCCCAATTAAATAAAGTTAAAATAAAAATAAATAAATATCATAGGGTCATTTGTTCAGGGCTAATTCACCACATGAGGAAGTGAAAACTCAGAACACATTAGCTAGATTGCTAACACTAAATATAAAAAACCCTGCTAGTAGTGCTGTATTAATCTAACAGTTGTAGCTTGGTTAAAAATAGTTGTTATTGACCTCAAAATTACAAATAAAAATATAACCACAGAAAGCTGAGAACATTCTCTCTTCAACGGTAGTTGCTTCCAAAACGGTGTATTTCCCGCAATTGGATTTAAAAAATGTTACACAATCAGAAGCCTTTTTTTCTCTCTCTCCTGGAGCGCACATCTGGAGAGGGGAAAGAGTGGCTTGCTCACCACAGCAGCAGGCCCCAGCGAAACAGGCCCAGGGGCAAGGCGGACACTTTTATTAAAGGGATAATGAGGATAATGTACTTTACTGTTGACCAAATCAACAGTTTTATCCACCAAAAACAATAGAACGTTTTGACACTTTAGAGTGAGGTGACCAATGTTCATCTCGGGCTGATGTAACCCATTTAAAAAATATATGTTTTTCTCACAGCCAAGTTTAATAGGTTGCAAAATGCAACTAAATGGTTGCAGTCTGGAGCCCTGCAAGGAGCAACAAAAGTTTGTTGTTTGCAAAAAAGGAGGTCATTTAGCCTCACAGTGCAAAGTGCTTTGTAAACACGGGTTGTCTGTTTTCTTTTCGTTCACTCATCTGTGGTCGCCTCTTTCTTTGAAGTAAGGATGAGCGCGGTTAATCGAACATCCGGATATCCGAACGGACATTAGAATTCAATTACCTGAGCGAGTGTTCATTTTTTAACAACAAAAAACCTTTGTCTACGTGAAATGATCCTTGTGACAATTGTTTTACCAACAAGTATGACATTTTAAATTCTTAATTTAATAAAACAACACACTTTTGAATGTAGTATTTATAACGTTGCATTGAGCTACTGCTTCACATTTAGCCCTCCAGGCTGTCCTGACATTGGTATGCTATTTTGCCCACTTCAAATGGCAACGGAGGTTCCACTATACCTGACCAGATCAATGCAAAATACTTTTTGTAACAGAACCAGTTCTATCATGCCAAAAATCTGACTTCTCTTTAGCCAACCCACTAGGGTTGTTTCTGTTAGCCAACCCACCAGAGAAAAGCAGATGTCAACTGTTTACCTCTGCCATGTGCATTTGCGTGATTTTGATTGGTCGAGAAAATGGAGAACGTAAAAAAATGTAATTACTATCTGGACATCCAAAAATATGTCATGATACTATTTGAATAGTAAAATAATGTCAAATGGCCACCCCTACTCTGAAGAAACAGAATCCACCCTCTGAAAAGAACAGAGAGTAAGCAATCGACACAGAAAAAGAAAGAGTGAGTGAAAAACGGAAACAGAGAGGAAGAGAAACATGGTAAATCTGTGTACTTCTCGCTTTCTAACAGTTTCAAGTCTGTAGACGGGAAAACTAAGCCTCGAGGCAAGGTTTATTGTCCTTGTCCGAGGTTTACTGTTGAAAAGAGATTATACTCTCCTCATCTCCCTCACTCTCTCCCCTGCCTATCTCCTCTCTGCCTCCTATCCTCTTCCATCTCCTTCTTCCCCTCCCCCTCACCCCCCTCCACCTCTACCCCCACTCCGCATCCTCTCTCTTTCCCCTTGCTCTATCTCCCCTCTCCCCCTCTCTGTTTGAGCCATGAGCCGTTAGCCCATGTTAATGCTAACCCCTCCAGACAGGATGATGGCCCTTGCTGATGGATACCTGCTAGAGGAGCCTTCTACTCAGCCCCCCACCAAAAGAATGACCCTTCCCTCCTAATATCCCGTTTTGTCATCAAGTGTCCTCAACTCCTCTAGCTCTTTTCCTATCCTATGAGCCTATGGAGCCTGTGTGTGTGTGTGTGTGTGTGTGTGTGTGTGTGTGTGTGTGTGTGTGTGTGTGTGTGTGTGTGTGTGTGTGTGTGTGTGTGTGTGTGTGTGTGTGTGTGTGTGTGTGTGTGTGTGTGTGTGTGTGTGTGTGTGTGTGTGTGTGTGTGTGTGCGTGTGTGTGTGTGTGCGTGTGTGTGTGTGTGTCTGTGTGTCTGTCTGTGCATCTATGGAAAGGTCAAAAAGTGAGGTCTGGTCCCAAAACAACTCCTAGCCCCTTTCCTTTTGCTGTTTGCAGATGAGATCTGAATGACTTGTAAGCCATATGCATCTCCCCTAAAACCGTTGGGAGGCTGGGTGGATCTATCACCATATTGGTTACATATGTCCGGTTCTTTCTGATCTGGTAAACTACCTGAGCTGTGAAGATTGGTCAGGCGGCCATCATGGTTGAGTTGTCTAGTCTGGTTTGCACCTGCAAGACAGGTTGGTCACCATGTGTTGGTTGTACAGTAGACTGGTTGATGCTGGGAGGGAGGAAGGCAGGGGAGAGAGGGATGTGGAGAGGAGAGGGGCAGCTTGGCTTCCTGTTCTGTGGTCTAGCAGGTGTAAGTGTGGGCTGCTGGAGTGTTGAAGTGAATGGTGTATCACGCGTGTGTTTGTCTCTGTCTGAATGTGTGTTGGAGTGGGGGGCTCCATTTGAACTACACCAGCTGTGTGCCCAGTGGGGTGGTGTCACCCGGCAGGAGTGCCACACAACCCCCCCCTCCTACTTCCTGCCCGACCAGCCTGTCTCCTGCCGGTGTGGTCAACTTGGCATAGATACCCCTCACTAGCCATACGGAGCACATGCAAATCTATCCACATATACAGACATAATGTATAAACACCGTATATACTCAGTACACACAAGTCTTCACACACACACACACACACACACACACACACACACACACACACACACACACAGAATATGCTTCTTTATCCAGAAATGCTTTCTCTTACATCAACCACTATTCCACCAACACGGCACAATGCATCTACTACCATATCCATCATAGTTCCCTGAGCATTAATCATATTCTAAAAGCAGACTGTCTTTCTCTCTTAAAAGCACATCTTGTGCATTGCAGTCAGGACAGGTACTCAAGTACAACACTTACGGACTGGACAGCTTAGAGAAGTAATTTTTATTGGTACCATATTGAAGTGCTGAGAAGACATCAGTGTTGACAGTGCAAGCATCTAAAAGCAAGAACTGACCCCTGGTCAGTTGGCCATCAAATCAAATCAAATGTTATTGGTCACATACACATGGTTATTTTATTTATTTCATTTTAT
The DNA here is from genome assembly GCF_018296145.1 of Oncorhynchus tshawytscha. NCBI lineage: Eukaryota > Metazoa > Chordata > Actinopteri > Salmoniformes > Salmonidae > Oncorhynchus > Oncorhynchus tshawytscha. Next base: position 38,657,379 of record NC_056431.1, read on the forward strand.
TTAACCTTTATTTAACCAGGAAGGGCTCATTGAGATTTAAAATTTATTTTTCAAGAGCTTCCTGGCCAATATAGGCAGCACCAAGTAATTACAAAAATTACAGACAGACAACATGAACCACTACAAGTAATCTAGTATAACCATTGAATTCACAAGTGTATAACAAAATCAAAAACAGCAAATTAAAAACATTGACAGGTCAGGGAATCAGCCTCAAAATCCTTCATCAGTTATTTAAACACACCAATCGGGACAAGTTCTTCCAGTTTAAAAGTAATTTGTAAGGCGTTCCAAGACGATGGCGCAGAGTACATAAAAGCCCCTTTACCAAATTCAGTTCGGACATTTGGAACAGTTAGCAGGATAAAGTCCAGTGAATGATGAGAGTACCCACCACATTTCTGAACAATAAAAATGCCCAAATAAAAAGGTAGTAAACCCAAAATGGCTTTGTAAATAAAAGTATACCAGTGACTGAGCCTACGAGTGACTAGAGAAGGCCAGCCAACCCTGGTATACAAAGTGCAGTGGTGCGTAAGGGTTTTGCAGTTTAAAATAAATCCCAGTAGGCAACCAAAAACAACGGCGCCTCAGAAGGGGCAGACAGAGTGGTCTTCTGGTCAGGCTCCGTAGACGTGCCCATCGCTCACCTCTCCCGAGTTTTCTACTCGCCAATGTCCAGTCTCTTGACAACAAGGTAGACGAAATTTGAGCAGGGGTTGCCTTCCAGAGAGACATCAGAGATTGTAACATTCTCTGTTTCACGGAAACATGGCTCTCTCAGGATATGTTGTCGGAATCGGTTCAGCCACTGGGCTTCTCCATGCATCGCGCCGACAGAGATGAACACCTCTCTGGGAGGAGGAAGGACGGGGGTGTATGCTTTATGATTAACGACTCATGGTGTAATCATAACAACATACAGGAACTCAAGTCCTTCTGCTCACCTGACCTAGAATGTCTTGCAATCAAATGCCAGCCATTTCACCTACCAAGAGAATTCTCGTCAGTTATTGTCACAGCTGTGTACATTCCCCCTCAAGCGGAATTTAGAGTAGCAATGGTTCGAGCGTGTTACTCACTCGTGTACTGCGTTCGATATAATGATAGAATTTAGGTAGCCTTGTTCTCAAATTAGCTTTGGTACAATCCCCAGCTACAAAAAATGAATCCTCAGGATAAATGGTTTCCAGTTTGCATAAAGTCCAGTGAAGTTCCTTGAGGGCCGTCTTTGTCTTTGCTTGAGGGGGGATATACACGGCTGGGACAATAACCGAGGAGAGTTCTCTTGGGAGATAATATGGTCGGCATTTGATTCTGAGGAATTCTAGGTCAGGTGAACAAAAGGACTTGAGATCATGTATGTTGTTACAATTACACGATGAGTCGCTAATCATGAAACATACACCGCGCCCTTCTTCTACCGGAGATGTTTATGTTTATTCCTGTCTGCGCGATGCACTGAAAATCCCTTTGGCTGTACCTACTCCGACAGCATATCTCAAGCTAGCCATGTTTCTGTGAAACAGAGTATGTTACAATCCTGGATATCTCTCTGGAAAGCAACTCCTTCCCTGATTTCGTCGACTAACGATTAACGATCTGTCCACTCAGTCAGAAGCTGACTTTGTTTTTGATGATGTGTCAATTGAGTGGCTGACTGTCAGCATGTACCACCTTCTACGTGAAATGAGACTCTTAGAGAAGCTTCATTTGTTCCTTAAAAACGTACTGTCCAAATGTGTATTGTCATCATCGCATTCTAAACAGTTGTACTTTACTTACTTGTTTGTACTAGCAAGTAGAACTCTTTATATACACATTTTATTTTCAGGTGATTTGACACTGTATTCAAGCAGTAAGGACATGACGTGTGGAGACAGGCGTATTGAAGAAACAGTGGGAAGAGTGGGCAGAGGGATTTAACCTTAACATGTGAAACATGCCCAGTGGTGATTTTAGCATGTACGTCTTGGTGGGGCAAACTCCCCACCTTCTTGCACCACATAACACTAAACAATACATTAATTGCACTATAACGGCGACAAGCAGTGCCCACAAACTGTTAGGGCCTACATAAAGATGTCCCAACAGCAGAACTGTCTTTCCAGCACAATGGAGTGAATCCTTAACACAACTACACCTGGCTATCAGCGGAGCCTTGTCTGGCAGCGAAACAATTTGTTCAGCCTCGTTTACTGCCTTTAAAAAATTATCATCATTATCATTATCATTATTTCTCTTCATATGGCAAGGACTCAAAAGGATTTGCCAGTAAATTGTCTACTTGATTTATGATGATGATGACTGCTAGCTAAGATTTTTTAAATATTGATTGCCCAAGCAAACTTTTTAAGTAAATGGGACCGGACTGAAAAGAAAAAACATTTATTTTATATTGAGTAGTGATACCCATCTGTCCATAAGATACTTAGCGAGGTTCAAACAGTGTGTGTGTGTGTGCGTGCATTTTAGTGTGTGCATCTGAGTATGTTTGTGAGTGTGTGTGTGTGTGTGTGTGTTGTTGGTTTCAGACACCGATATTTCTATTTTCTATTCAAAAGCTGCTGTCTGCTGTAAATATGTTGTGATGAGCCTTTCCATGGTTCACTGGGTCTCATCCCTAAGCTGGAGGGGTCATTTACAGTTGAAGTCGGAAGTTTACATGCACCTTAGCCAAATACATTTAAACTCACCTTTTCACAATTCCTGACATTTAATCCGAGTAAAAACTCCCTGTCTTAGGTCAGTTAGGATCACCACTTTATTTTAAGAATGTGAAATGTCAGAATAATAGTGGAGATAATTATTTATTTCAGCTTTTATTTATTTCATCACATTCCCAGTGGGTCAGAAGTTTACATACACTCATTTAGTATTTGGTTGCATTGCCTTTAAATTGTTTAACTTGGTCAAATGTTTCGGGAAGGCTTCCACAAGCTTCGCACAATAAGTTGGGTTAATTTTGGCCCATTCCTCCTGACAGAACTAGTGTAACTGAGTCAGGTTTGTAGGCCTCCTTGCTTGCACACATTTTTCAATTATGCCCACACATTTTCTATAGGATTGAGGTCAGGGCTTTGTGATGGCCACTACAATAATTTGACTTTGTTGTCCTTAAGCCATTTTGTCACAACTTTGGAAGTATGCTTGGGTCATTGTCCATTTGGAAGACCCATTTGTGACCAAGCTTTAACTTCCTGACTGATGTCTTGAGATGTTGCTTCAATATATCCACATAATTGTCCTGCCTCATGATGCCATCTATTTTGTGAAGTACACTAATCCCTCCTGCAGCAAATCACCCCCACAACATGATGCTGCCACCCCCATGCTTCACGGTTTGGATGGTGTTCTTCGGGCTTGCAAGCCTCCCCCTTTTTCCTCCAAACATAATGATGGTCATTATGACCAAAAAGTTCTATTTTTGTTTCATCAGACCAAAAGGTATGATGTTTGTCCCCATGTGCAGTTGCAAACCGTAGTCTGGCTTTTTCATGGTGGTTTTGGAGCAGTGGCTTCTTCCTTGCTGCGCGGCAATTCAGGTTATGTCGATATAAGACTCATTTTACTGTGGATATAGATACTTTTGTACCTGTTTCCTCCAGCATCTTCACAAGGTCCTTTGCTGTTGTTCTGGGATTGACTTGCACTCTTCGCACCAAAGTACCTCCATCACTAGGAGACAGAATGCGTCTCCATCCTGAGTGATATGACGGCTGCGTGGTCCCATGGTGGTATACTTGCGTACTATTGTTTGTACAGATGAACGTGGTACCTTCAGACATTTGGAAATTGCTCCCAAGGATGAACCAGACTTGTGGAGGTCTACAATTTATTTTTCTTAGGTCTTGGCTGATTTCTTTTGATTTTCCTATGATGTCAAGCAAAGAGGCACTGAGTTTGAAGGTAGGCCTTGAAATACACCCACAGGTACACCTCCAATTGACTCAAATGTTGTCAATTAGCCAATCAGAAGCTTATAAATCCATGACATAATTTCTGGAATATTCCAAGCTGTTTAAAGGCACAGTCAACTTAGTGAATGTAAACCTCTGACCCACTGGAATTGTGATACAGGGAATTATAAATGAAATAATCTGTCTGTAAAGAATTGTTGGAAAAATGACTTGTGCCATGCACAAAGTAGATGTCCCAACCAACTTGCCAAAACGATAGTTTGTTAAGAAGAAATTTGTGGAGAGGTTGAAAAACGAGTTTTAATGACTCCAAGTGCATGTAAACTTCCGACTTCAACTGTATACTTCGCTTTCTCCATCCCTTTCTCTCTGTCTCTCACTCTCTCGCTCTCTGTCCCTTTTCCCCACACCCTCTCCATCTCACCCTCTCCTTGTCTTTCTCTCTCCCTGTCTACCTTCTTTCCCTCCGTATACCTACTCCTCTCCCTCCCCCTCTTTTGGGAGGCCTCCTGTTTGGTATTTCAGTGAGTAGGAGAGGAGGAAGAAGAGGGAGAGGAGTTAGTGTGAGTCATCCTGAGGGCACGGCAACGTTGTCTCTGGTCTGTGTTTACTCTGGTCGCCGTGGAGATGATGTCCTCTCAGCGGGCCCTAGTGTTTTGTCGGGCCAGCTGCCCCCTCACGGCCCTCTCTTCCTCCCCTGCTGTCAGGGTTCAATTTGACTCCACCGCCTTTAATGAAAAGACAACTCAGGAGGAGCAGCGTCCTCCTTTGCAGCCTTGCTTTCCCTCTCGGTGTGCACGTATTCTCGCTCTCGCTCTCTCTCTGGGCTCTTTCTGTTGTTTTCGCTCACTCTCTTTTTGTCCTTGTCTCTTTCTCTTCCTTTTTTCACTTTCTCTTCACCTTCCCTCTCCTCGCTCTCTTGCTCTCTCTCGCTCTCTCTCCCTCCATATCTCCCTTTTAGATCCCCTAAGGCACATATGTTACAAAGTCTCACAAAGGGAAAGGAAGGGATTGGAGGAACAGAGGTGTAGTTAGATTACAGTTAGGAGCTCCTCTATGAGGTGTGTGTTTGTGCGTGCGTGCGTGCGTGCGTGGAGGAGAGCGCATGCACACGTGTGTGCGTGCGTGTACTCTGTTCCACAGAGAGACAGACGGGCCAGTCCTTCGGCCCATCAGGCTCTGGTGTCATCTTTCTGCCATCTGCCACTGCCACCACACTACTAAGCGTACACACACGCACACACACATACACACGCTACCATTGACAGTTCTTACAACTGCCATCCAAATGTATCTAATCCTTCTCTGTATCCACACTGCATTAGGACTGTTTGAGCAGGTTTTCCCTAGTTGTGATATTTGTGGCAGACGAACAAACTTGTGTGCATGAACACACACACACACACACACACACACACACACACACACACACACACACACACACACACACACACACACACACACACACACAATATGATGCATCTTTTTGCAGTGAGACACAAGTCAAGTTTGTCACTTTAAAGAGCAAATGCCCCTAAAAACCAACATCTCATTTAGAAAACGATACGACTAAACTTTTATTCTCCTGTCAAAATTGACTACAAAGTGTTAATAGGATCATTTTGGTCATAAAGGCAGTCTTGTGGTTAGGACTTCATTACAAGGTTGGGGTTGGGTTTGTTTCAATCCTGCCCACAACTGGCAACACACAAGTAATCGCCAGTTTGTCTGTGAAATGTATATGTGTTCAGAGCTTTTGTGAAACAGCACAGTTGAAAATGTATGGCAAATAGAGATCAACATGGATGGTCTTCAGGGATGGATGGGAGTAAAAACAAACAAAAGATGTTGTGAAATGGATTGTGTCCATAAAATGTATATACACTGCTTAAAAAAATAAAGGGAACACTAAAATAACACATCCTAGATCTGAATGAATGAAATATTCTTATTAAATAGTTTTTTCTTTACATAGTTGAATGTGCTGACAACAAAATCACACAAAAATGATCAATGGAAATCAAATTTATCCACCCATGGAGGTCTGGATTTGGAGTCACACTCAAAATTAAAGTGGAAAACCACACTACAGGCTGATCCAACTTTGATGTAATGTCCTTAAAACAAGTCAAAATGAGGCTCAGTAGTGTGTGTGGCCTCCACGTGCCTGTATGACCTCCCTACAATGCCTGGGCATGCTCCTGATGAGGTGGCGGATGGTCTCCTGAGGGATCTCCTCCCAGACCTGGACTAAAGCATCCGCCAACTCCTGGACAGTCTGTGGTGCAACGTGGCGGTGGTGGATGGAGCGAGACATGATGTCCCAGATGTGCTCAATTTGATTCAGGTCTGGGGAACGGGCGGGCCAGTCCATAGCATCAATGCCTTCCTCTTGCAGGAACTGCTGACACACTCCAGCCACATGAGGGCTAGCATTGTCTTGCATTAGGAGGAACCCAGGGCCAACCGCACCAGCATATGGTCTCACAAGGGGTCTGAGGATCTCATCTCGGTACCTAATGGCAGTCAGGCGAGCACATGGAGGGCTGTGCGGCCCCCCAAAGAAATGCCACCCCACACCATGACTGACCCACCGCCAAACCAGTCATGCTGGAGGATGTTGCAGGCAGCAGAACGTTCTCCACGGCGTCTCCAGACTCTGTCACGTCTGTCACATGTGCTCAGTGTGAACCTGCTTTCATCTGTGAAGAGCACAGGGCGCCAGTGGCAAATTTGCCAATCTTGGTGTTCTCTGGCAAATGCCAAACGTCCTGCACGGTCTTGGGCTATAAGCACAACCCCCACCTGTGGACGTCGGGCCCTCATACCACCCTCATGGAGTCTGTTTCTGACCGTTTGAGCAGACACATGCACATTTGTGGACTGCTGGAGGTCATTTTGCAGGGCTCTGGCAGTGCTCCTCCTGCTCCTCCTGGCACAAAGGTGGAGGTAGCGGTCCTGCTGCTGGGTTGTTGCCCTCCTACGGCCTCCTCCACCTCTCCTGATGTACTGGCCTGTCTCCTGGTAGCGCCTCCATGCTCTGGACACTACGCTGACAGACACAGCAAACCTTCTTGCCACAGCTCGCATTTATGTGCCATCCTGGGTGAGCTGCACTACCTGAGCCACTTGTGTGGGTTGTAGACTCTGTCTCATACTACCACTAGAGTGAAAGCACCGCCAGCATACAAAAGTGACCAAAGCATCAGCCAGGAAGCATAGGAACTGAGAAGTGGTCTGTGGTCAGCACCTGCAGAACCACTCCTTTATTGGGGGTGTCTTGCTAATTGCCTATAATTTCCACCTGTTGTCTATTCCATTTGCACAACAGCATGTGACATTTATTGTCAATCAGTGTTGCTTCCTAAGTGGACAGTTTGATTTCACAGAAGTGTGATTGACTTGGAGTGACATTGTGTTGTTTAAGTGTTCCCTTTATTTTTTTGAGCAGTGTAGTATGTATAGGCTGGAAGTAGAAGGCTAGGTGTTGTTAATTAGTTTGCTCCAATTGGAGGAGGGGTGGTGGGGTTAGTGGAAAATAAAAAGATGTGTGTGTATGTATGTATATACAGTACCAGTCAAAGTTTGGACACATCAACTCATTCAAGGGTTTTTCCAAATTGTTGTATTTTTTCTACATGGTAGTATAATAGTAAAGACATCACAACTATGAAATAACACATATGGAATTATGTAGTAACCAATAAAGTGTTAAACAAATCAAAATATATTTTGTATTTGAGATTCTTAAAAGTAGCCAGAGTGTCACCAGCAAAGCACCATCACACCTCCTCCATGCTTCACGGTGGGAACCACATATGCGGAGATCATCTGTTCACCTACTCTGCGTCTCACTAAGACACGGCGGTTGGAACCAAAAATCATTTGGACTCAACAGACCAATAGACATCAGACCATCGGTCTGATGTCCATTGTTCGTGTTTCTTGGCCCATGCAAGTTTCTTCTTCTTATTTGTGTCTGTTACGTTCCCCAGTTTCTGTGTTGTATTTTGTGTATTTGAGTGTGTGTTTCAGGAGATGGCTTCCTGAAATCCCCCAAGCAGCTGATTGGTCGACTCCACGGCTAATTGGAGCTGACCCCGCCCCCTCATGAATTTACAGTTGTATCCCATTAGACTCCTTCTCCAGTTATAAAAGCCAGTGTTCTGTTGTTCAGGAGAGAGATCATTGCTGGGAGGTCATTGCAGAAATATGACGGCTGAGAGATGATTGCTGAGAGAGGATGCTGATGGCTGAGAGAGGAGGCTGATGGCTGAGAGAGGAGGCTGATGGCTGAGAGAGGAGGCTGATGGCTGAGAGAGGAGGCTGATGGCTGAGAGAGGAGGCTGATGGCTGAGGGTTATAACATATGTTGGTTGTTTCTCAGGCAGTTGGTATGTACTATGTTAGTTGTAGATGGGAGCAGCTTTGGTATGTTCTGTGTGAGTTTGTTGCTCAGTTAGAGCCTATTTGATGTCCTGTGTTTCTCAGTGTGTTTGTGAAATTGTTAATAATATTCTGTTTCATTTGTTCCCAGGGGGTAAGGGGAAGGCACCTAGGGACTGCTTAGGCAAGAGGCCCGCGGGCATACATATACCCGTAGTATATTCACTGTCTAGGCACACTAGGTAAGACCTGGGCGGACCACCCCCTGAATATTGGTTAGCGCCCCAGGTGGGGCCAAGTTAGGTAAGTAGTGGGTAGGCAGGTAAGGTAGGAGAGGGGGCTTTGATATTTACTTTCTTTGCTTTGGTTCCGTCCAGCCCCTTTTCCCCATATTACCGTGTGACGGAATAAATTCCTTGTAAACGGTACCACTCTCTCTGCCTTTTGTCATCCTTACTCGCACCTACAGTCCATACCTCTTTCACTTCACGGAGAGTTGAGTTGTAGCTGGGTGTTGCGTTCCCTCTTCATAGAGGCCTGCGTAACAGTTTCCTTTAGTAGTGGTTTCTTGGCAGCAATTCGACCATGAAGGCCTGATTCACGCAGTCTCCTCTGAACAGTTGCATTTATTTGGGCTGCAATTTCTTAGGCTGGTAACTCTAATGAACGTATCCTCTGCAGCAGATGTAACTCTAGGTCTTCCTTTCTTGTGGCGGTCCTCATGAGAGCCAGTTACATCATAGCGCTTGATGGTTTTTGCGACTGTACTTGAAGTAACTTTCGAAGTTCTTGAAATGTTCCGGATTGTCTGACCTTCATGTCTTAAAGTAATGATGGACTGTCGTTTCTCTTTGCTTATGTGAGCTGTTCTTGCCATAATATGGACTTGGTCTTTTACCAAATAGGGCTATCTTCTGTATACCACCCCTACCTTGTCACAACAGAACAGATTGGCTCAAACGCATTAAGAAGGAAAGAAAATCCACATATTGACTTCTAATAAGGCACACCTGTTTAATTGAAATGCATTCCAGGTGACTACCTCACTAAGTTGGTTGAGAGAATGCCAAGAGTGTGTAAAGCTGGAGTATTGTGTGTAAATTGATGAGGGAAATCTTTTAGTTAATCAATTATAGGTTAAGGCTGTAATGTGACAATGTGGAGAAGTCAAGGGGTCTGAATACTATCCGAATGCACTGTATACACGCACTGTACGTATTTTTCTGTGTGTGTGCTTGTGCATACAGTATGTGCTTCCTAGTTTGCCCATTTCCCCTGGCGTTGACTGCTGGTTAGTGATGCGCGGCGCGTCCCCTTGTCTGTTCTCTTGGCTAATTAAAAAGCCATTATTGCATCTCAGGCATCAGGCCTACTCCACCGGGGCCTCTAAAAATAGCACTGCCAACACACACACACTCATATGCGTGTGCATGTATACACACACATGCACACATACACTCATATACATGTACACAGACACACACATATGAATGTATACACGCACGTACACATTGCAGAGTTGCCGTGTCTGCTGAAAAACACACTCTAAACGCTCCCAAAGTCTCCGTCCTCTTTACCTTCCTCTACTTTCATTTTCATCCCCATCAGGGGAAGGCGTTGTGTGTAGGAGAGCGGTGTGTGTGTTTGTCTGAGAGTGTATTCGTGCTCTAATGTGCGTGTGTGTGTTTGTATTAGTAAGTTTGTGTGTGTGTGTGTGTGTGTGTGTGAGATATTAATGTGTAATCCCCCACCCCGCCCTCCATCATGTATTAATCATGGCCGCAGTCTGGATGGGCTGAAAATAGTGCCGCGCAACCCAGAAAAACAAAGCTGTGTGTGTTGGGGCTCTCTCATGTGTGACTCCTGCACATGGGTCCCCTCTTCTCCTCCCAGCCCCTCCCCTCTTAGCTCCCATCTATTCATGTGTACAGTATACACATGAGTAGATGACATGATATGAAAACAAGTGATTGGGGTGTGTCCCAATACGATGAAATAGTCTTTGTCCTCATCTCCTTGATCCTTTGTGTCCTTGGCCCCTTGTCTCCTTTCCCCCATAGCCACTTTTAAGGGAACACATTTAACTTAACATACATAAATAGTGAATGAAGTATCTTGCTAAATTGCCCTGAAATCAGTGGCTAAGGGCAACTTCTCCCTACTTGTGCAGTGATGTAACATTGTCCAGACATTATAGCCAGACCGTCTCCCACAGCGGCATGTCGATAAGGCTCTGCTCACATCTCAATACAGAAGTGTCAGTTCCAGGCCTATGTGCGCACGTGTGTGTGTGTGTTATTTAAAAACATTGGAGTGCGGCATTCTCACTCTGTTCACAATGTTTGAGGTTCATTATTAAAGAGATAGTAAAGTGTTGAAAAGAAATGGGGAGGAGGGCCCTGAAGGGCAGTGAGCCGGATTCGAACGCATGCCAACTCTGGCATGTGTGCTGGGGTCTTCAGCTGTAAGTTGGACCACAAAGGCTACATTTGTGTGTCTGTGTACACATACAGTGGTTCTTCCTGTAAAAGTTGCGTCATACTGCAGCACACCTTGCGGGCTGCCGCAGAATTCTATGGCACTTTATTTAATTGTCAGCCATTATTGCCATTAATGCTTTAAGGATCCGCCTCTTTTTTTTCTCCAATTTTCGCCTGAAATGTCATACTCAAATCTTACTGCCTGTAGCTCAGGCCCTGAAGCAATGATATGCATATTCTTGGTACCATTTGAAAGGAAACACTTTGAAGTTTGTAGAAATGTGAAAGGGGAATATAACACAATAGATCTGTTAAAAGCTAATACAAAGAAAAAAACAACCCTTTTGTATTTTTTTTGTACCATCTTTGAAATGCAAGAGAGAGGCCATAATGTATTATTCCAGCCCAGGTGTCATATACATTTTAGCCACTAGATGGCAGCAGTGTCTATGCAAAGTTTTAGACTGATCCAATGAACCTTTGCATTTCTGTTCAAAATGTTTTATCAAGACTGCCCAAATATGCCTAATTTGTTTATTAATAACTTTTTTACTTTCAAAATTGTGCACTCCTCAAACAATAGCATGGTACTATTTCACTGTAATAGCTACTATAAATTGGACAGTGCAGTTAGATTAACAAGAATTTAAGCTTTTTGCCTATAAAATAAACGTCTTCTCACTGTCAACTGTGAGATTTTATTTTCAGCAAACTTAACATGTGTTAGTATTTGTATGAACATAAGATTCAACAACTGAGACAAACTGAACAAGTTCCACAGACATGTTACTAACAGAAATGTAATAATGTGTTCCTGAACAAAAGGGGGTCAAAATCAAAATTAACATTCAATATCTGGTGTGGCCACCAGCTGCATAAAGTACTGCAGTTCTCCTTATGGACTGCACCAGATTTAGCTAGTTCTTGCTGTGAGATGTTACCCCACTCTTCCACCAAGGAACCCGCAAGTTCCTGCACATTTCTGGGGGGAATGGCCCTAGCCCTCACCATCCAATCCAACAGGTCCTAGATGTGCTCAATGGGATTGAGATCCGGGCTCTTCGCTGGCCATGGTAGAACACTGACATTCCTGTCTTGCAAGAATTCACAAACAGAATGAGCAGTATGGCTGGTGGCATTGTCATGCTGGAAGGTCATGTCAGGATGAGCCTGCAGGAAGGGTACAACATTAGGGAGGAGGATGCCTTCCCTGTAACGCACAGTGTTGATTGCCTGCAATGACGACAAGCTCAGTCCGATGATACTGTCACACACCGCCCCAGACCATGACAGACTCTCCACCTCCAAATCTATCCCGCTCCAGAGTACAGGCCTCAATGTAACGCTCATTACTTCAACGATAAACACGAATCTGACCATCATCCCTGGTGAGACAATTCCGCGACTCGTCAGAGAAGAGTACTTTTTTGTGTCCATAGGCGACTTTGTTGCCGGTGATGTCTGGTGAGGATCTGCCTTACAACAGGCCTACAAACCCTCTCTCAGCCTATTGCGGACAGTCTGAGCACTAATGGAGGGATTGTGCATTCCTGGTGTAACTCGGGCAGTTGTTGTTGCCATCCTGTACCAGTCCCGCAGGTGTGGTGTTGGGATGTACCAATCCTGTGCAGGTGTTGTTACACGTGATCTGCCACTGTGAGGACAAGGATATATCCGTCCTGTTTCCCTGTAGCGCTGTCTTAGGCGTCTCACAGTACAGACATTGACCGCCTACTCCGGTCAAACCTGGATGACGCTGGGCCAATTGTGTGCTGCCCTATGGGACTCCCAATCACGGCCGGTTGTGATACAGCCAACCTAACTAAGAAATACAGTTGAAGTCGGAAGTTTACATACACCTTAGCCAAATACATTTAAACTCAGTTTTTCACAATTCCTGACATTTAATCCCAGTAAAAATTCCCTGTCTTTAGGTCAGTTAGGATCACCACTTTATTTTAAGAATGTTAAATGTCAGAATAATAGTAGTGATTTTCTTTCAGCTTTTATTTCTTTCATCACATTCCCAGTGGGTCAGAAGCTTACTTACACTCAATTAGTATTTGGTAGCATTGCCTTTAAATTGTTTAACTTGGGTCAAACCTTTCGGGTAGCCTTCCACAAGCTCCCCAATTTAGGCCCATTGCTCCTGACATAACTAGTATAACTGAGTCAGGTTTTAGTTCTCCTTGCTTGCACACATTTTTTTAGTTCTGCACACACATTTTCTATAGGATTGAGGTCAGGGCTTTGTGATGGCCACTCCAATACCTTGACTTCGTTGTCCTTAAGCCATTTTGCCACAACTTTGGAAGTATGCTTGGGGACATTGTCCATTTGGAAGACCCATTTGCGAACAAGCTTTAATTTCCTAACTGATGTCTTGAGATGTTGCTTCAATATATCCACATAATCATGATGCCATCTATTTTGTGAAGTGCACCAGTCTCTCCTGCAGCAAAGCAACCCCACAACATGATCCTGCCACCCCCGTGATTCACGGTTGGGATGGTGTTCTTTGGCTTGCAAGCCACCCCATTTTTCCTTCAAAAATAACGATGGTCATTATGGCCAAACAGTTCTATTTTTGTTTCATCAGACCAGAGGATATTTTTCCAAAAAGTACGATCCTTGTCCCCATGTGCAGTTGCAAACCGTAGTCTGGCTTTTTAATGGTGGTTTTGGAGCAGTGGCTTCTTCCTTGCTGTGCGGCCTTTCAGATTATGTCTATATCATTCGTTTTACTTTGGATATAGATACTTTTGTACCTGTTTCCTCCAGCATCTTCACAAGGTCCTTTGCTGTTGTTTTGGGATTGATTTTCACTTTTCGCACCAAAGTATGTTCCTCTCTAGGAGACAGAACGCATCCCCTTCCGAGCTGTATGATGGCTGCGTGGTCCCATGGTGTTTATACGTGCATACTATTGTTTGTACAGATGAACATGTTACCTTCAGGCATTTGGAAATTGCTCCCAAGGATGAACCAGCCTTGTGGAGGTCTACGATTTATTTATTTTGATTTTCCTATGATGTCAAGCAAAGAGGCACTGAGTTTGAAGGTAGGCCTTGAAATACAGTACATCCACAGGTACACCTCCAATTGACTCAAATGATGTAAATTAAGCTTACCAGAAGCTTCTAAAGCCATGCCATCATTTTCTGGAATTTCCCAAGCTGTTTAAAGGCACAGTCAACTTAGTGAATGTAAACCTTTTACCCACAGGAATTGTTATACAGTGAAATAATCTGTCTGTAAACAATTGTTGTAAAAAGTAGATTTCCTAACTGACTTGCCAAAACTATAGTTTGTTAGCAAGACATTTGTGGAGTGGTTAATAACCAGTTTTAATGACTCCAACGTAAGTGTATGTAAACTTCCGACTTCAACTGTACATTTCACGAAACAGCCCCCCCCCCCTACCCTCCTTCTTGGCAAAAGTATATTGTCCTGCTAATAGCCCATAATGGTGCTGTACAACGTGACCGGTCAGGAGTAGGCTACAGTACTACAGTTAGAGTAAAATAATCCTAACATTTCCACACCCTAATTGTAGTCTAACCAATACCCAAATGGAGATTCAGTGAAAATTGATTCATCAAGACCAGTCCCCATGCTTGTCTCAGAGCAGCGCTGTCATGACCTCTGATTGCCCCCTTCCACTTGCCTCTTCCATTAAATTTGAAATAATATTTTCCAGTAAGCATAATCAGTGCTCTAACTCCCCCTTACGCTGTCCTGGAGCAATGAAGCTGTGATGTGGGGCAGTGACGCAGGGTACCGTATTAAACCACAATTTACCTCTAAATCCCTCAGCTTAATCTAAAAACTTTTAGTTGAGGAACCACTGTGGTCGGAATTTCAAAATGTCATAGGCTGATAGATGCTTTACCCATTCGACAAGAGAATCACACCGGATGTCTACTGTAGTGAACAACACTGTGCCCCAATCCCCCCCACCCATTCAGAACCCCGAGTGGTGCCGTGAATATTAAGCCCTCCCTTCACTTTGTTCACCCCAGGTTGTCTGCCTCCTGCCGAGGTTGGCTAGGCAAAGCAATGAGACTGGAGCAGTGGTAGTGGTAGAGGGAGGTGAGAGGGAGAGGAGAGGTACCTGATGTGAGTCTTCTTTTCCATAGACTAGTATGCCTGGTATTGGAGTGCATGGTATCCTCTAGCTGCCCATGCTTTGGCATCACATGTCCATTCACAGACAAGCCCCATTTGGGAGAAATTGCACTTAGAATGGTTTCTCATCAGACTCTCATTGTGGATGAATGGATGGAAGAAGCGAGAGAGGGATGGAAGAGTAAAAAAGAGCGATACAGTGGTTTGTTTTGGAGTGTTGCTGGGTTGTGTGAATGGCAGAAGTGTGTCTAAATCTTTAGGCTGTAAAATCTGACTCAAACAATGTTTTTCACTGTTTTTTTTTGTCTTTTTAGCCAGTCTGTCTGTGTACTCCCCCATTCCCCCACTGGTGTATTTATAGCCTGGTCCTCCCTGAACTGATACAAAGCCTTTTCATGTTCCCACTATAATTATCATCCTCACCCGTGTGTGTGTGTGTGTGTGTGTGTGTGTGTGTGTGTGTGTGTGTGTGCGCGTGTGTACATGGTCACACGTGCAGACATGCTTGTGTGTTTGTTTAAACAGTAGTAGGGCACATCAGATGAGTCTGCCTACTCGGTCCACATGTTTATTTTTACATGCCTCTTTCTACCCTCTCGCTCCCTCCCCCTTTCTCTCTTGTTGAAGACAGTGAACCAATCACATTGGAGTCATAACAGAGCAGTGAACACATGCGGCTGTGTTGCAGCACTAGGCTAGGCAAAAGCCTCCTCTTCCTCTCCTCGTCCTCTCCTCATTCAACTGGTTTTCTCTACCTTCTTCCATCCCTAGTTTCGCCTTCTCTTTCTCTCGCTCTTTCTCTCTCTCTCTCTCTCGCTCTCTCTCTCCCGCTCTCTCTATCTCCCTCTTTCTCTTTGGGATATGTAGTCTTTTATCTGGGCCTCAGTAGGTTATACGTGTGCCCCTGTGTTATCGATGCTGCAGACCATATTTGAAACAGACTCTCCATCCTCTCTCTCCCCTGCAGATGGTCTGCCCAGGAAAGAGCAGCCCTTGGGACTTCTGAAGTCATCTGGTCTCAACCACATCCAGTCTGGTAGGAGCACCATCTTTTTTCTTTCTTTCTTTTGGTCTTTCTCTTACTCTCTCCCTTTGTGTGTGTGTGTATGTGGTCGGACCCGCTGTGGGCTCATGCCTTACCATGTGTGTCCCTGCAGGCCTGGCTCAAGGCTAGAGACCAGAGGAAGAATGGGTCACTGAGCAACATGTCTGCATGCTCATGCAACCATACCACCAAACACATACACAGAGTCTATGGTAGAGCACACTTGCATGTAAACATATGCATGTGCGCACACACACACACACACACACACACACACACACACACACACACACACACACACACACACACACACACACACACACACACACACACACACACACACACACACATTTAATGATAGTGTTGCTCCATGCTAGGATTACCATCATCATCAAATACTATCATCATTGCCTGTATGTGTTAGCTAAGGGGTCATTTATGCTGTGAGAGCTGCTGTGAGATGGTGCAGGTAAAGTGCAGTGAAGTGTCAAACGGCTTGAAATAACCTGACAAAACTAACTCTTCTCAGAGCATGACGCTTGGTAATTACTATTACAGAGACCAGTGGGAAAAGATGCTATTTCACCGTACGCACGCACACACTGGACACAACACTAGTGGCTGTGGGCTGCTTTTATATACTTTGTGGTGAGTTGGTGGGTTTCTTATATTCATACACCATGGCAAGAAACTGGCTATGGTGAGTAGAGAAAGACTAAATGTGAGTCTGTTGGTGGTGTTATACTGGCAGGTTGGCTGGCTGGCTGGTTGGTTAGCTGGCTAACTCGCTGGCTGATCGGTTGGTTTGTTGGTTGCTTGGTTGATTGGTGTGGTTGAGAAACTGGTTGGTTGGTTGGCTAGCTCGCCCGCTGGCAGGTTGTCTGGTTGGTGTTGTTAAAAATCTGGTCATATCTCCTGACCATCCCAACACTTCCAAGGAAAGATGATAAGCCCCCTCGACTTGTTCCAAATTCTGACAGCTAGCCGTTTACTGTTGAAGAACCCCAGACGTGTGTGTCACAACCGTAGTAAATGTGCGCGTGTGATGCTGTGTGATGTGTTACGTGATTTTTGTTTGTCGTGTTGAGCAACAAAGGAGTCCCTATTCGAGCGGTGCAGCAGGTCAGGCCAGTGTAAGAGGACACTCCGTTGTTCTCCCTTTGTTCTCCTCGAGGACGCTCACTGAAAGCAAAGACGACATGACCATCCATTTACTGTTCCCAAGTAACCCCTCTCAAACCTGCACACACGTTTTAGTGAAACGCACCCTCCATCTGACCTCCTCTCGCTCCCTTTCTTTCATCTCCGGACTTCACATCTCGCCTCCACTTGCTGTAGTTTCACTCTCAGTCCACTTTCTGTGTGTGTAAGACCGAGTGTGCGTGTTTGTGCACGTGTCTCTGTGTGTGAGATGCTCTCCGCAAGCTCTCAATCTTAGCATGACATCTCTGTTTTATTGATGGTGTGTGTGTGTGTGTGTGTGTGTGTAAGTGTGTGTGTGTGTGTAGAGGTGTAGCGTCACCTAAGCACCCGCTCCACACTCGTGGTTCACAGGAACATGGGATGAGCCAGCCTATCCACACCAACACCACGCCAACACGGGAATGAACACCCATTAACACATCAATAGCACGTCACAGGAAATGTGACCAAGATTAGCAGTGGTGAGAGCCTGATACAACTTAGTGTCCTGCTAACTCACTGTTTTCTTTTGCACTGATAGGAGAGAAGTAGAATATAGCTTTCACCCACCCTGTTAGTTGGTAGCAGTACAGATGAGGGATTGGAGACGACGAGAGGGAGCCACCAGGCAATTCCACAGTAACGGAATAACGCTTCGACTGTTTCTTTCCCCTTTAAAATGTATGCCAAACAAAAACCAGTGATTTAAAAGTTTAACAATCCATACAACTCTATGCACAAGGACTACTTGTAACAATTTCCACAGAAAAATGTACAAAAACGAATTTAGTGGAAGAACTGTGCAGCTGTGAAACCCCACCCCCCCCATCGGGGCTTTTATGCGAACGCATCTATTTTTAATTAAGATTGAAATATGTCTGCAGAAAGAATGGGGTGCTAACTTGTGACATGACACCTTCACTTTGAAAAATATCTAGTTTAGTTAATTAATTACAGTAAGTGAAGTGGATTTACACCCGGTAATGGAATTACGGTAATGGAATTACATCATGGGTCCCTGATCTGTACTACACAGAAATGCATAATTATGGATATGAAGTTCAATATAGTAGAGGTATAGTTCAGTATAGTAGAATACAGTAGAATATACTGTCCTCTTCTACTGTACTATACTATACTTGTATGTTCTACATTGTAGAATAATAGTGAAGACATATGGAATCATGTAGTAACCAAAAAAAGTGTTAAACAAATCAATATTTGATATTCTCCAAAGTAGCCACCCTTTGCCTTGATGGCAGCTTTGCACACTCTTGGCATTCTCTCAACCAGCTTCATGAGGTAGTCACCTGGAATGCCTTAAGTGCCTTAAAGGTTAATTTGTGGAATTTCTTTCCTTCTTAATGCATTTGAGCCAATCAGTTGTGTTGTGACAAGGTAGGGGTGGTATACAGAAGATAGCCATATTTGGTAAGCTGGGATGACTTCTGCCAGTACTCTTCTGCCATTCCGTATTATGGCAAGAACAGCTGAAATAAGCAAAGAGAAACAACAGTCCATCATTACTTTAAGACATGACGGTCAGTCAATCCTGAACATTTCAAGAACTTTGAAAGTTTCTTCAAGTGCAGTCACAAAAACCATCAAGCGCTATGATGAAACTGGCTCTCATGATGATCGCCACAGGAAAGGAAGACCCAGAGTTACCACTGCTGCAGAGGATACGTTCATTAGAGTTTCCAATCTCAGGATTTGCAGCCCAAATAAATGCTTCAGAGTTCCAGTAACAGACACATCTCAACATCAACTGTTCAGAGGAGACTGTGTGAATAAGGCCTTCATGGTCGAATTGCTGCAAAGAAACCACTACTAAAGGACACTAATAAGAAGAGACTTGCTTGGGCCAAGAAACACGAGCAATGGACATTAGACCGGTGGAAATCCATCATTGGATCTGATGAGTCCAAATTTGAGATTTTTGGTTTCAACTTATATATATTTTTTCAACAGGACAATGACCCAACACACTTCCAGGCTGTGTAAGGGCTATTTGACCAAGAAGGAGAGTGATGGAGTGCTGCATCAGTTGACCTGGCCTCCACTATCACCCCATCTCAACGCAATTGAGATGGTTTGGGATGAGTTGGACCGCAGGGTGAAGGAAAAGCAGCCAACAAGTGCTCAGCATATGTGGGAACTCCTTCAAGACTGTTGTTAAAGCATTCCAGGTGAAGCTGGTTGAGAGAATGCCAAGAGTGTGCAAAGCTGTCATCAAGGCAAAGGGTGGCTACTTTGAAGAATCTAAAATCTATTTTGATTTTGTTAAACACTTTTTTGGTTACTACATGAGTCCATATGTGTTATTTCATAGCATTGATCTCTTCACTATTATTCTGCAATGTAGGAAATAGTGAAAAATAAAGAAAAATCCTTGAAACAGTAGTTGTGTCCAAACTTTTGACTGGTACTGTACACCTATTGTCACGGGCGTCCTACTCTTCAACTGAAGAGGAGAGGCGTGAAGGATCGGAGGACCAAAATGCGGCGTGGTATGTGTTCATGATGAAATTTAATAAAGAAAACACTGAACACTGAAACACACTATACAAAACAATAAACAAATAACGACCGTGAAGCTAAATGAGAACTGTGAGGACACAAGCAATCAACATAGACAATCACCCACAAACAAACAGTGAAACCCAGGCTACCTAAGTATGATTCTCAATCAGAGACAACTAATGAATGACACCTGCCTCTGATTGAGAACCATACTAGGCCGAAACATACAAATCCCCAAATCATAGAAAAACAAACATAGACTGCCCACCCCAACTCACGCCCTAACCATACTAAATAAATACAAAACAAAGGAAATAAAGGTCAGAACGTGACACCTATTATAGGTTCAGATTTGGTCCAGTCTGGTCCGTCTGTGGATGTTAACATTAAGGCCAGGGTGGACTGACCAAATTTCAACTACGTTTCAACGTCCATGGATGTCTAGTGCCGGTCGGTGCTCTGTGGGTGAGGATGCTGGTTACAGTAAATGGAAAGAGAGGGGGTTCATGGGGAGGTGTCTGTAAGAGCTGGGAGATGTGACATTAACTGGAGAGAGAGGGAGGGATTGTCCAGACTCAGACTGTTTTAACAACAGAAAAACAAAGAAAACAGTTATGAGCTGAACATAACAGTATGTCAGTGGAAGGGAGGACAGTAGCAGGTGACCCAGCTGTGGTTTGTGACGGTTATGATTGACAATTTTTGCCAATTCAGTTGCAGTAATACAGTTACTGATTTTGGGGGTCATTTTGTTTATGAATTATTAACACGAGAACCGCTAAAGTAATTCATTTTGACTGCTCATGATTAATTCATTTTTTGTATTATTACATTTTATATTACATTTAAATTGTATAAAAAAAATTGAAGTCATGCTCCCCTCCATCCTTGACTTTTCCTAAATAGATCTATTTAACACACTGCTGCTGTTAGAATCTTAATATCACAAACAGAGCTAGGGTTATAACCACTTTTAGAGGAGGGCATGTCATTTTTTTTAATGGTTTTCCCCCATTACCCCTCTTCCTCCCAACAGTAGGGCCTGCTCCGCTCCTTCTTCCAACAGTTGAAAGTGCAATGCCCAGCTCATAATCACCCCAATTATTGCCTCAAAACCGAACAATGCGGGTTGCTGAGGGGAGGATGGCTCATAATAATGCCCGGAACGGAGGAAATGGAATGGCGTAAATACACATGGGAAACCATGTGTTGGATGTATTTGATACCATTCCACCAATTCCGCCCCAGCCATTACCACGAGCCCGTCCTCCCCAATTAAGGTGCCACCAACCTCCTGTGGGACCGATACTAAACTAAACAAGTTTCACACATATATATAACAACAGATTAAATAGATTAAGTAAAGTATGATGGGGAAACGGGGGGAGAATGGGGTGAGTTGATGAGCCAGGGGAAGCAAACGATACATTAATTATGTAATCACCAATTGTGAATGAAGAACAGGGCGGGCCATTCTATAGTATTGATCCATTCTAATCATAGGTCTAATCTTAAAATGTTATCTACCCTATATTAGTCCAATGATTCAAAGCAGTTTGATCAGTCTACCTCTGGCCTACTTGGAGTAGGCTACACAGTGAGCGCGTGTGTAACTGTACATGCTGAAAAGGCTTTCAATATCTGTGAAAAAAATATCCACTTCAAGCAATAGGTGAGCTAGTGTCTGAGAATGTGGTGATCAGGCTTGTGGAACCTTACGTTGATGAGGGGAAAAATGTCACCGGGGACAATTTCTTCAGTTCACTGTCATTGGCGAGTAAGTTGCCGATAAAGAAAAAGTCTGGCTGGCACCGTGAACAAAGTGAGACGGGAGATCCCTCCCCCTGTGCAAAATAAGGCACCTGCACAACCGTGTGCTGAAGACTGACAAGACAACTGTGACACATAAAAAACGTATATGATTATGCACAACAACCAAACGCAGGTATGTTAAAGTGTGTCAAGCAAGACAAAGTCAACTTTAAGGACAAGGATAACAGCTAAATGAAATCCAACTGATGCCATTGCATGAAGATGCACACAAGCAGGAGCTGACAATATTAGAATATTTTGGACTGCGACACTTATATGAATTATAATGACATTATTGCTTTCGTGCCGACTTTGACTGTTTATCAAGGCTCTTATAATGATGTTTAAGCTACTGATGTTTTCATCATGTGACATCATGTGATCTTCATGCTTGCCGTATATAAATGTTTTCATTTTGTCGTTATAAGAACAAGCTGTTACCATGTTCCAACACATTTTTGTTTCATAGTTATAACGAAGGCACTCACAAAAATAAAATGTATTGAACACTTGAATAAAATAAAAAAATAAAAAATATATATATATTTTTTAATATAGTCTACAGTAACATAAACTGATGGAAATGATATGTTATTTTAAATTTAAAAAAGGAGTTTTAGTCAGTTAACACTAGAACAGCTGGGCCTCGATGGAACCCCCTTCAAGCAAATGAACAATCATTCTTACTGCAACATTGTAACAGTGTTGTTATTATATTTCATATATGCTATTGTTTATGAAGGCTTTGGGTAAACATTAGAATACAATATTAGATTTTTATTTCAGATAGCACAATAGCATTCATTAGTTTGTTACTGTAGGCTATATGTAAACCCCCCACACACACAAGTGTTAAATATATTTTATTTGTGTAGTGCCTCTGTTTTAATCACTTAATAATTCAGAAACAAAATTGATATCAGTAAAACCACTAACTCATTGGTAGGTCTATCTTTACTTGTTGCTTCTGTGAACTTTCCTTATCCTCCCTCCTCATGAGTGAGAGAAATGAGAAAATATCTCAAAGATACAGTATGTGGGTTTTTTGGTAACGAAAGTACAAGGCACAAGGCAACATTACTTAAACTTCCAGAAGGTAAACACTTTCTCCAAAACTACATTTAAAGTGTTGATATTAGTTGATGGGTCTTTACTTCAACATGATTGTGTTTTGATGGATTTCTGATACATTTGAAGACTTTTCGTTTTCTAAAACCTCTTTTGAATCTGTTTATCCAGAAATCAAAGCCTTAACTTATGCTTAATCGTTAAGATGGCAATTGTTTGGAAAATGTATCTATGCCTTCATTTCCCAACAATATAGACTCTTAGCTTTCATTTGACACCCATTGTGATATGCTTCTATGAACTTTACATGTTTGTGCTTGTGGGTCCTTTTCCATGGATTGGCCCCACTTCAGACGATTGAGACGCAGCCCAGGTCAAAGCAGGGCCTTGTTAAAACTCCCCCACTTCCGTTTGTTTATCGCTCAATGTGAGGGAGGGAAAATGAATAGAATATGCAGATGAGGCACACTGGGCTGCTTGTTAGACGCCCACATCGCACCGTGTGAAAACCGCAACGCTGTTCTCACCCACATCCTTCCAGCGTGTTAGCAGCACCTGGCCCCAAATACATAGGCCTACTTTAATAGTTAGTGGAAGCCAAATGTATTGACTGTGCATGTGGATTATTAGTCAACTCCAAAAGTGCAACTCACGGCAATTTGGAACTCCAGGCAGGCTCAAGCTAACATATTTTTAAGATTTCTGTTTGTAAATGGCCATGATGGCGTGTACTGGAGAGAGTATAGAGGGTATTGGGGAACAGGAGGAAGAGGGAAGGGTGAGTAGGTTGGTCGGGACAGATTTGTGTTCATACTAATAGAGTAACGCAATCTCCATTTCTTAACTGGGATGTGTAAGGTTAGTGGAACCCCACAACTGATGGGTGCATGTGTGTGTAGCTTGTTGAATCAAGTCATGTGTTAGGCGTCTCTCTCTCTGTGTGTGTGTGTGTGTGTGTTTTGGAGGGTTTGGGGAGGACGGGGGGATGCATGTGTGTGCATGCGTTTGGAGCTGGTGTTCTGCAGTCCACTAATCTCAGCCCATTCTCCTTCAGCCAAAACCGCTTTCTCCCTCTTTACACAAATTAGCACCAGCCCACGCACTCACACATTAAGTGGGCTGTCAGACCAGGGTTGGCTACAGTATGCTCTCTCAATTTCTTTCTCTCTCACTCCTAATAACCTTCATTCTCTTCCTCTTTCTCTTCGGCAATCTCTCTCTCCCAATCACACTCTCTCTTACTAACCTCTCTCACTTTCTTCTCTCTGTCTCTCGCTCTCTATCTCCTCTCTTCCCCTCGCTCCTTTTTTTGGGGACCAGGGGGAGGACCTGTGGTGACAATCTGTTGTTGAGCAAGGGATAGGTGAAGGGGGGAGGAGTGGAGAGGGAGTGAAGGAGTGGGGAGAGAAAAGAGGAGAGATAATGTAAGTGACAGACCCTGTTGGCTCGTCTCAGTCATCTCACTGAGCAGCCTCTTTATTTAGCACACTGAATTATAGATGAGCATTTAAGTGCTGGAGAGAGAGACCCAGAGAGAGAATAGATAGACAGGGAAGAAGAGGGAGAAATGGCGCAAGAAGATAACAACTGAGATGCAAAGGAATGGAGAGCGTGTTGTGAGGGAGTGAGACCAAGAGAGAAAGACGGGAAGAGTGGAAAAGGAGAGGAAGAGTGGCACACTGTGCAAATAAACCCTGATTCATTCAAATTTCAAAACTCAAGCATGAAAATCAGGAGAGGCCCGGGTTCGATCCCGGACTGTGTCACAACCGGCCGTGATCGGGAGTCCCATAGGGTGGCGCACAATCGGCCCACTGTCGTCCGGGTTAGGGGAGGTTTGGCCGGGGGGGTTTTACTTGGCTCATCGCACTCTAGCGACTCCTTGTGGTGTGCCGGGCGCCTGCAGGCTGACCACGGTCGCCAGTTGAACTTTGTTTCCTCCTACACATTGGTGCGGCTGGCTTCCGGGTTAACCTGGGAGGGTTTTAGCGGTTTGGCCGGTTATGTTTCGGAGGACACGTGACTCAACCTCCTAAGCCCATTGGGGAGTAGCAGCGATGAGTCGATCGAAATTGGGGAGAAATAAAATAAATCAGGAGAAGGCAGTCATTGATTTTCTACTCACTTGTCTTTTCTTTTACTCTCTTTCTCCCACTCTCACACTCTTTCTCTTTCCATTTTCAGTGAGCATGCCGTCCTCTTCATACCACATTCACAGACACGCTGCCACATCATTTAATGCATGTTTCAAGCTGAACAACTGGCACGGAGGCTCGGTGCCCGTCCCAAATGGCACCCTATTCCCTTTATAGTTCACTACTTAGTGGTGCACTGTGCACTGTTTTACAGATGGGAAAAGAAACTCACGAGCTTCCTGTTTACCCTTTGGTCTTGTTATTCTTGAAGTTGCAGATGAGTAGGGGTAGATAAGGTTGCCCACTAGACACTGACCTAAGCCCCCCTTTTTCGTTCATCGTCCTGTTTATTTGTTTTTGTAAATACTTGTGCAGTTGCCGGCTATTTAAATTCTTCACCTCCTAATACAAAGTCTCACTTTGACAAGGAAAAAAACACATATTCTTCGTATGCCTCCTCACTGTTCAAATCCTACCGGATGGTCAACCTCACAATGACATAATACACTGAGTGGAGGATAAAGTCTGCTTTCTGTATGGGGGTATAAGAGATTAGCCATACTGCTGACATACTGCGAGCAGGTAGCTCAACTAGCTCCCACCCGCACCCAGGTCCACCAGTATTGGTACCAGACAGGACAGACTTATATATTGCACTGGCAGTCATTTAGTCATAACTGTCGATGGCCACATTAATTTTGATGCTGTCTTTCACTGACTCACTCACTTATTCACACATTTATTAATTCACTCACTCGTTTTTGTTCGCTCACTCAATCACTCCCTCACTCAATCTCTTGCTTGCTTACTCATTCACTCACAAATGTTTTAATTCACTCAGTAATCTTTTTGCTCGCTCACTCAATCAGTCCCTCAATTTGAGCTCATTTGCTCACTCACTCACACATTTATTAATTCACTCACTCATTTGTTTGTTCACTCTCCTGCTCAATCACTCCCTCAATCACTCCTTCAATCACTCCTTCAATCACTCCCTTAATCCCCCCTGACTCGCTCGCTCGCTCGCTCGCTCACTCACTCATGCTGTGAGGTCGCTCTCTCTAGCTCTTTACAGTGTAATATTTAGGTGATGCAAAGCCACGACCCATCCTCACCCCCCCTTCCCCACCCCCTAGTCACAAGTTGGAAAGTAGAAAAGCCTCCCTCATAGCTCGGTGGACATGTGGAAGACTTAGTTCAAGCCCTCTATTGTACAGTGGCCAGATTGTTACATTCGGGGGTCGATTAAACAGCCATGTCATGCTCTTCATTATGGCTAAGGGATTTTGATCCATCAGTCAAATCATGTGTTGGTCTCATGCTCACGTAGGAACCAATGTACCATTCAATTGAGAACAAAGACAGAGATTTAGCTGACCATTTGTACTCCTTTTAAAATTACACATGAACTAATTGGACTTTATTACAGTAATTGACCAACCTCGGTAATTTTTCACGGAACATATAATGTTGTGCTATGACTAGGTTATATTTCAGTCTAACAGCATTTTCCATTGGATTTAACGAAACAAATACAAGCTGTATGCATCGAATACGACTGCATGAGTAGAAGTCTTCATGTTAGGCATAGTCTTTTCTGGCAGGTGTGTATTACTGAAGAACACATTTTAGGGGAATATAAAATATCTGTGCTGTATACAACTTAGAGCCAAACTTGATTTCAGCGGTGGGATCCTAGGGCAAGTGGCTTGCATGTATAGCACACGGTAGTGGACTGTAACAGACAGTCATAAGTGTGTACTGGATGTGGTCCTGTGGAGAGGGGAAGGGAGGAAGACAGGAAGAAATGAAGAGTGGTCCAGAGGACAGGTATCATGGATCACCTTGACCCCTCCATGGGGGCCGTCTGCTACGGCAGAGCTACCGCTGGGCTGGCAGAGACCAGCCTGCTCACTGTACCACAGCGCAGGTGTGTGTTCCTGGTGTGTGTTCATGCGCGCAATGCTTATGTTTATGTTCTGTGTAAATACCTTCATGCTTGCTTGTGCAAGATGCAAAGTTTAGTAACAGAATGATGACACTAAGAGCACTATATGTGTCTGACTGTTCATTTTGGTATGCACCATCTATAAGCATACCTTATAAAACAAACAGATGACAAAAGTTCTAGATCTTGGAATGAACAGAGTAACCAACCTTTCGTTAATTTTAGCAGAGCGATTAAACCACTAGGGAAGCAGAGTCCACAGAGTGATTTGCCACAGTTAAATTTCACAATGAAAGGCCACCCACCTGCTGTACATGTGTTTGCTGCCGCCCCCCCAGAACCCTGGTGCCTGACTCTCAGATGGCCCTGACGGCTCCTGCTCTGTCCCCCGTGTTGGCATCAGTGCCCGCTCGTGGTGCCTGGCAAAGCGGGTGAGAGCCGGGAGCCAGCTGCCTCGGTTTTGGAGAACCGTAACGGGGGCAGTGGGGGCTCACATGGGCAAGTATGCGCACACACACATTGACTGACACATCTATCATTGCTAAAGGACTTGTCTTTTTAGCCTCTTGATGAACGGCTGGGCACTGGTGGTTTTTGAGAGGTACAGTTAAAGTCGGAAGTTTATATACACCTTAGCCAAATACATTTAAACTCAGTTTTTCACAATTCCTGACATTTAATCCTAGTAAAAATTCCCTGTCTTAGGTCAGTTAGGATCACCACTTTATTTTTAGAATGTGAAATGTCAGAATAATAGTAGAGAGTGATTTATTTCAGCTTGTATTTCTTTCATCACATTCCCAGTGGGTCAGAAGTTTACATACACTCAATTAGTATTTGGTAGCATTGCCTTTAAATTGTTTAACTTGTGTCAAACATTTCGGGTAGCCTTCCACAAGCGTCCCACAAATAGTTGGGTGAATTTTGTCCCATTCCTCCTGACAGAGCTGATGTAACTGAGTCAGGTTTGTAGGCCTACTTGCTCGCACACACTTTTTCTGTTCTGCCCACACCTTTTCTATAAGATTACGGTCAGGGCTTTGTGATGGCCACTCCAATACCTTGACTTTGTTGTCCTTAAGCCATTTTGCCACAACTTTGGAAGTATGCTTGGGGTCATTGTCCATTTGGAAGACCCATTTTACGACCAAGCTTTAACTTCCTGACTGATGTCTTGAGATGTTGCTTCAATATATTCACATAATTTTTCTTCCCTCATGATGCCATCTATTTTGTGAAGTGCACCAGTCACTCCTGCAGCAAAGCACCCCCACAACATGATGCTGCCACCCCCGTGCTTCACGGTTGGGATGGTGTTCTTCGGCTTGCAAGCCTCCCTTTTTTCTCCAAACAGAACGATGGTCATTATGGCCAAACAGTTCTATTTTTGTTTCATCAGACCAGAGAACATTTCTTCAAAAAGTATGATCTTTGTCCCCATGTGCAGTTGCAAACCGTAGTCTGGCTTTTTAATTGCGGTTTTGGAGCAGTGGCTTCTGCCTTGCAGAGCGGCCTTTCATGTTATGTCGATATAGATACTTTTGTACCTGTTTCCTCCAGCATCTTCACAGGGTCCTTTACTGTTGTTCTGAGATTGATTTGCACTTTTCGCACCAAAACACGTTCATCTCTAGGAGGCAGAACGCATCTCCTTCCTGAGCTGTATGACGGCTGCATGGTCTCGTGTTTATACTTGCTCACTGTTGTTTGTACATATGAACGTGGTACTTTCAGGCGTTTGGAAACTGCTCCCAAGGATGATCCAGACTTGTGGAGGACTACAATCTTTTTTCTGAGGTCTTGGCTGATATCCTTTGATTTTCCCATGATGTCAAGCAAAGAGGCACTAAGTTTGAAGGTAGGCCTTGAAATACATCCACAGGTACACCTGCAATTGACACAAATGATGTCAATTAGCCTATCAGAAGCTTCTAAAGCCATGACATCATTTTCTGGACTTTTCCAAGCTGTTTAAAGGCACAGTCAACTTAGTGTATGTTAACTTCTGACCCACTGGAATTGTGATACAGTGAATTATAAGTGAAATAATCTGTCTGTAAACAATTGTTTGTTAACTATAGTTTGTTAAGAAGAAATTTGTGGAGTGGTTGAAAAGCGAGTTTTAATGACTCCAACTTAAGTGTACATAAACTTCCAACTTCAACTGTACCTTTACCTTGACGTAAATAGCAGAGTACTACATGTAGTTTGGACCCTTGTATCAGAGCCTCACAGCTTTCCAGTCCATTGAGTCTGGTCCGTGAGAGAGGAGAGGAAGAGACTCTCGTCAGGCCCATGCCCTGCACATTAGAATGCATGTCATTATGCGCTGGAACAGAGCTGGGAGATATGGACAAAAAAATCCATATCGCGATAATTATTATTTATTTATTTTTTAAATTCACCTTTATTTAACCAGGTAGGCTAGTTGAGAACAAGTTCCCATTTACAACTGCGACCAACTGCGACAACAACACAGAGTTACACATGGAATAAACAATAAACAAGTCAATAACACAGTAGAAAAAATAAAAAAAGAGTCTATATACATTGTTTGCAAAACGCATGAGGTAGGCGAATAATTACAATTTTGCAGATTAACACTGGAATGATTTACCGATGGACTATGTACAGCTGCAGCGATCGGTTAGCTGCTCAGAAAGCAGATGTTTAAAGTTGGTGAGGGAGATAAAAGTCTCCAACTTCAGCGATTTTTGCAATTCGTTCCAGTCACAGGCAGTAGAGAACTGGAAGGAAAGGTGGCCAAATGAGGTGTTGGCTTTAGGGATGATCAGTGAGATACACCTGCTGGAGCGCGTGCTACGGGTGGGTGTTGCCACCGTGACCAGTGAACTGAGATAAGGCGAAGCTTTACCTAGCATGGACTTGTAGATGACCTGGAGCCAGTGGGTCTGGCGACGAATATGTAGCGAGGGCCAACCGACTAGAGCATACAGGTCGCAGTGGTGGGTGGTATAAGATGCTTTAGTAACAAAATTGATGGCACTGTGATAAACTGCATCCAGTTTGCTGAGTAGAGTATTGGAAGCTATTTTGTAGATGACATCACCGAAGTCGAGGATCGGTCGGATAGTCAGTTTTACCAGGGTAAGTTTGGCGGCGTGAGTGAAGGAGGCTTTGTTGCGGAATAGATAGCCGATTCTAGATTTGATTTTAGGTTGGAGATGTTTGATATGAGTCTGGAAGGAGAGTTTACAGTCTAGCCAGACACCTAGGTACTTATAGATGTCCACATATTCTAGGTCGGAACCATCCAGGGTGGTGATGCTAGTCGGGCGTGC
The DNA here is from genome assembly GCF_018296145.1 of Oncorhynchus tshawytscha. Lineage (NCBI taxonomy): Eukaryota > Metazoa > Chordata > Actinopteri > Salmoniformes > Salmonidae > Oncorhynchus > Oncorhynchus tshawytscha. The sequence continues at coordinate 38,687,308 of NC_056431.1, forward strand.
GGGTGCAGGCAGCGAACGGTTGAAAAGCATGCATTTGGTTTTACTAGCGTTTAAGAGCAGTTGGAGGCCACGGAAGGAGTGTTGTATGGCATTGAAGCTCGTTTGGAGGTTAGTGTCCAAGGAAGGGCCAGAAGTATACAGAATGGTGTCATCTGCGTAGAGGTGGATCAGGGAATCGCCCGCAGCAAGAGCAACATCATTGATATATACAGAGAAAAGAGTCGGCCCGAGAATTGAACGCTGTGGCACCCCCATAGAGACTGCCAGAGGACCGGACAACATGCCCTCCGATTTGACACACTGAACTCTGTCTGCAAAGTAGTTGGTGAACCAGGCAAGGCAGTCATTAGAAAAACCGAGGCTACTGAGTCTACCGATAAGAATATGGTGATTGACAGAGTTGAAAGCCTTGGCCAGGTCGATGAAGACGGTTGCATAGTACTGTCTTTTATCGATGGCGGTTATGATATCGTTTAGTACCTTGAGCATGGCTGAGGTGCACCCGTGACCGGCTCGGAAACCGGTCCAGGTTAATCCAGGTTTCACACTTACCAGAGAGATAGAATAGCACATAGACTGACAAAGATATAATGCAAAATTGAGGTTCAAACAGTATGATATAACTGCAGACATGCCGTAGGGTATGCCCTCCATTTAACCCAGTCTGCCCCCTTTAAACATACACATACACACACACACACACACACACACACACACACACACACACATACACTAACAGCCTAGACCGAAATGAAATCTGTTGAAGGGCAGGGCAAGGAGCTGAGACACATACTTGTTTTTTTCTTCCGGCAGAGCGGGCAATGCTCTAACCTACTTTGTCTGGCTCAGCGGCATTATCCTGAAAACAATATCGGGTTGGGCTTTTATTGTCTAGGAGTCATTCTCTCTCTCTCTCTGTGTGTGTGTGTGTGTGTGTGAGTGTGTGAGTGTGTGAGTGTGTGAGTGAGTGAGTGAGTGAGTGAGTGAGTGAGTGAGTGAGTGAGTGAGTGAGTGAGTGAGAGAGAGAGAGAGAGAGAGAGAGAGAGATTGTGTGTGTGGTGGAGGCAAAATGTTACCATGTTAGTATGTTATACATTTTTTATAGGGCATAGTCTGATTTAGGCACCCCCATCTGTCTGGCAGTCTGGCAGCAGTTACCGTAGAGACAGCCGTTTGGAGTGTGTGACCTCAGAGAGGAACGTCTGCTCTTACTGTACAGTTGTTTAGAAGTTACACTTAAAGGAGCACATTTCCCTTAATTAACCCTTGATTCACCACCTACATCGCCATATACATGTTGATATGAGTACCAGCTTGGATAAAGTATAGTTGGGATCTGTAGCTATAAGTGGAAATGGAGTATAAGACACCTCACACCTCTAACCCTCACGAGTCTTCCCCTGAACTCTATTTTTTAAGCCTGTGAAAAGTCATAGTGAGTTTTCAGTATATGGTTTACTGAGTCTATTCTAAATTACCACAATAAGGTATTTCAGGGGTTCCCAAACTCTCTTGGCCCAAGTCTCCATTTGGTATCTCAAAACTCTCGCGACCCCAGCCGTAAGAAAAATGAACAGCCAATGTTTACTTTTTTTACTTGGGGCTATGGCAGTCAATTGAAAAACATTCTAACAGTATTTCTGATTGTCTTCTCAACTCACTATCACATACTTTTAACGTTAGGCTATGACAGTCAATTGCAAATTACTCTGACATAATGTTTCTTATCTCACCACCACTAATGAGATCGGTGTGTTTGATGCGTGTTGCGACAAAACTTCTCAAAGTCAGGGGGCGTGGTCTAAAGTGCGCATCTCTGCTGTCGATATTTGGTTTTAATGCAGACGAGAGTTCTGAATGCAGCTTCACACAGATATGAACGGGCGAAGTGTACCATGAGTTTTATGATGCTTTCAAGACAACTGGGAACTCTGAAAAATACAAGGTCAAAGCATGACGTTAGTGATCTTCAGGTCAGACAGTTGGAGCTGTAGAAAGAGGTCTGAGTTCCTGAGTTGGAAGTCCGAGTTGGATGACGTTCAAAGCGATTTTTCCAGTTGTCTTGAACTCAGTGAATTTTCAAGTTCCCAGTTCCGTGTTTATTCGCCTCCGAGGTTATTCCCCTGTCTGCTGCATTCGGTCACATGACAGCTCGATCAGGTGTATGATTTCACTTATCGGCATGTAAACTGAGCCAGGATCACAGTCAAATGGATTGGGAAGTAGTTCCCAAAGTGCTCTTCCCAGCATTGGAAGTGGGCACTCATCACTCACAGAATGAGGGAGTGCTCGGTTTGTTGTTTTGGAAAGTTTTGAAAGTCTAATAAAACAGTTCCGTTAAGTTTGGTTGAGTTGATGCAGTTGGCATCAGTTGGCATCAGTTGCTGGGACTGCTACTATCTGTCCAGTGTTCCTACCAATCAAGGCCGGGTCTGAGGAGCTGCTTGGCGTAGCAGCTAACCTATCTGCTAGCTAGCTAGCTGCCTATAAAGCTTGCAAAGTGTTCTTGAGGGTCTGAACGCAGCCGGCAACGAGGTTAGCCATTGTGGCTGGAACCACGGATAGTCCCGGGTATGTGGCTGTCTAGATCCCTGCTGTTTGTTGTTGTTTCCAATCTTCCCTGCAACCTGCCCTGTCTGAAACTGTGAGGAGTAACAGCATAAACTGCGTTGCTACCATGACAATGACGAAAGCCGGCGGAAGCACTGTTGAGGACAGTGGTGTCTCTCTATCACCGGTGAAGGATCTTTTAAATGAACAAAAAGGGTTCTACAAGCAGTTGTTACAACAACAAGAAAATAGGTTCAAGTGTTTTGTCCAAATACTGGTGGAGTCGGCTAGTTAAAGAATAGACAACCTAACCAGAGAGGTCCAGGACCTGATGAACAGTATGCAGTTCTCCCAGGGTCAGCTCGATGAGTTGAAACAGGAAAACTACAAGATGATATTGGCTCCAGGTCATCTACAAGTCTTTGCTAGGTAAAGCTCCGCCTTATCTCAGTTCACTGGTCACCATAGCAGCACCCACCATTAGCACGCTCTCCAGCAGGTATATTTCACTGGTCACCCCCAAAGCCAATTCCTCCTTTGGCCGCCTTTCCTTCCAGTTTTCTGCTGCCAACGACTGGAACGAACTGCAAATATCGATGAAGCTGGAGACTCTTATCTCCCTCACTAACTTCAAGCACCAGCTTTCAGAGTAGCTCACAAATCATTGCACCTGTACATAGCCCATCTGTAAATAGCCCATCCAACTACCTCATCCCCATACTGTATTTATGTATTTATTTTGCTCCATTGCACCCCAGTATCTATACTTGCATTTTCATCTTCTGCTCATCTATCACTCCAGTGTTTAATTGCTATATCGTAATTACCTCGCCACTATGGCCTATTTTATTGCCTTACCTACCTTATCTTACCTCATTTGCACACAATGTATATATATGTTTTTTTTCTACTGTATTATTGACTGTATGTTTGTTTATTCCATGTGTAACTCTGTGTTGTTGTATGTGTCAAACTGCTTTGCTTTATCTTGGCAGGTCGCAGTTGTAAATGAGAACTTGTTCTCAACTAGCCTTCCTGGTTAAATAAAGGTGAAATAAATAAAACAAATAAGAATGTTTTTAAATGCACAGTACTAGTCAAAAGTTTGGACACTTACAAATTCCTGGGTTTTTCTTTATTTTTTACAATTTTCTACATTGTAGAATAATAGTGAAGACATCAGACTATGAAATAACACATATGGAATCATGTGGTAAACAAATATATTTTATATTTGAGATTCTTCAAAGTAGCCACCCTTTGCCTTGATGACAGCTTTGCACACTCTTGGTATTCTCTCAACCAGATTTATGAGGTAGTCACCTGGAATGCATTTCAATTAAAAGGTGCACCTTGTTTAAAGTTAATTTGTGGAATTTATTTCATTCTTAATGTGTTTTTTTTAACCTTTATTTTACTAGGCAAGTCAGTTAAGAACAAATTCTTTTTTTCAATGACGGCCTAGGAACAGTGGGTTAACTGCCTGTTCAAGGGCAGAACGACAGATTTTGGACCTTGTCAGCTCGGGGATTTGAACTTGCAACCTTTCGGTTACTAGTCCAATGCTCTAACCACTAGGCCGATCAGTTGTTTTGTGTCAAGGTAGGGGTGGTGTACAGAAGATAGCCCTATTTGGTAAAAGACCAAGTCCATATTATGGCAAGAACAGCTCAAATAAACAAAGAGAAACGACAGTCCATCATTACTTTAAGACATGAATGTCAGTCAATATGGAAAATGTCAAGAACTTTGAAAGTTTCTTCAAGTGCAGTCGCAAAGCCATCAAGCGCTATGATGAAACTGGCTCTCATGAGGACTGCCACAGGAAAGGAAGACCCAGAGTAAATAAATGCTTCACAGAGTTCAAATAACAGACAGATCTCAACATCAACTGTCATGGTCGAATTGCTGCAAAGAAACCACTACTAAAGAACACCAATAAGAAGAAGTAACTTGCTTGGGCCAAGAAACACGAGCAATGGACATTAGACCTGTGGAAATCTGTTCTTTGGTCTGATGAGTCCATATTGGAGATTTCCAACCGCCGTTTCTTTGTGAGACACAGAGTAGGTGAATGGATGATCTCCAAATGTGTAGTTCCCATTGTGAAGTATGGAGAATGAGGTGTGATGGTGTTGGGGTGCTTTGCTGGTGATACTGTCAGTGATTTATTTAGAATTCAAGGCATACTGAACCAACATGGCTACCACGATAGGCCATCCAATCTGGTTTGTGCTTTGTGGGACTATTATTTGTTTTTCAACAGGACAATGTCTCAACACACCTCCAGGCTGTGTAAGGGCTAAGAAGAAGGAGAGTGATGGAGTGCTGCATAAGATGACCTGGGGTACACAATCACCCAACCTCAACCCAATTGAGATGGTTTGGGATGAATTGGACCGCAGAGTGAAGCAAAAGCAACCAACAGGTGCTCAGCATATGTGGGAACTCCTTCATGACTGTTGGAAAAGCATTCCAGGTGAAGCTGGTTGAGAGAATGCCAAGAGTGTGCAAAGCTTGCATCAAGGCAAAGGGTGGCTTCTTTGAAGAAGCCACTCTTTGTGGTGGCAGGTAGCCCAGTGGTTAGAGCGTTGTAACCGAAAGTTTGCAAGATCAAATCCCTGAGCTGACAAGGTAAAAATCTGTCATTCTGCCCCTGAACAAGGCAGTTAACCCACTGTTCCTAGGCCATCATTGAAAATAAGAACTTGTTCTTAACTGACTTGCCTAGTTAAATAAAAAACATATAGTTTTTAGAAAATTGTAAAAATAAAGAAAATCCCTTGAATGAGTAGGTGTGTCCAAACTTTTGACTGGTACTGTATAGCGAACAAGCGTCAATGCATGGGCATCTCGGCCCTCACAGCTAACGTCCATTTGGAAAGCATAAGCTAGGGAGTTCTTGAGCTGTTAAGTCAGAGTTTCCTCTTGATTGTTAGCAATAGCATAACTTATTTGTTGAAGTGTTATCTGATAAAGGTGTTGATGCTTCTTTGCCTCTGCCTCCCAAAACACATTGTTTCACCATATCAATTGCGGCCGTTAATGTCAAAGTCTCAGCAAATGTATGTGGTTTCATAGCCTAGTTGGCCTTGCCATTCACCGTGGGAATGATCGAAGTGTGGCCTTTTCCCATGATCTAAGGGCACTCTCGGGATTACTTGTATCTTTTAGATTTTTAAGGTTAACCATATTACAATGATTTTGAGATACAAAGACATTATTATAATTTTCGCAAGGGTTTTCAACCCCATTTTCATATCAGGCGACCCTATGTGGAGTCGCAACCCCTAGTTTGGGAACCGCTGAGGTATTCTATAGGCCCTGTGGATACGCACACACACTCACTCGCACACGCAAACGCACAAATTCACTTGCTCACTCACTTACATACACAGCTCCAGGACAGTAGACCACCGTTATCAAAGGTTGGTCTGCTGATCCGGGAAAGAGCCTCCATCCACTATGATGAAGCCAACCAAAATGGAGCCCGAGACTAATGGATAATGTCAGCTTGTAGTATCTTCCCTCTGAGGTGATCTTTAGCATTAGCGTTAGCATTCTGACCCGCTTCCTCAGTGACCTGTTGGTTAGCGTCCACCCTGAGATTAGAATGTTGGGGGTTCGATCCCCACTCAAATCATATCAAATACTCTAAATATGGGACCTGATGCCTCTCTACTTGCTACTCAGCATTAAGGAGATAGATTGGGGGTAAGGCCCTGGGATAGACTAGCGTCCTGTCCAGGGAGTGTCAGGCTACTTCTTGTACATCAAGCTGCCTCAAGCTACACAAACAGGAGATGGGCTCATGCCCTACAATATGGCCCGTTCTGGCTCAGACAAGGCTTACTTACTCACTTCTCCCCTACCTCCCTGATATATTGAGACTCTAATATATAATATAAACTGGGTAGTTTGGATCCTGGATGCTGATTGGGTAAAACAGTGTTCCAGCTGTGAGATGATATACTACGAGTTTTACAGGTATTTTTTTGTTTTGTTTAGAGTTGGTATCACGACGCTGTTCTTGATATACCACTGCATATGACAAGAGAAAAACAATAAGTATTTTATGAAACACATTTCTCCTTGCTTCTATCCTAGCATTTGGTATACAACAACGGGGACCTGTACAAACCTTGCTGTCTGTTTCTCCGACCTTGGCAACAATGACGTTTGCTAATGCGATCGATCGCACGGTTATTGCGAGTGTAGCGAAGTGCTTGTGTTTCTCGTTCTGACAGTACAGCAATAGCTAACAAGTAAACTAAAAATTCCCACAACAACTATCTAATACACACAAATCTAAAGGAATGGAATAAGAATATATAAATATATGGATGAGCGATGACAGAGCGGCATAGGCTAAGATGCAATAGACAGTGCCATAGAGAGTGAACGATGTTCTGACGAGACCGTAACTCTGGATATTGTGGATTAATCCAAAGAAATGTTCAAAGAAAACAGCTAAAACAAACAAAAATGCGGCTAGTTTTCTGTCATTCCAGCTGCAGATTTGGATGTTGTTTTGGTTTCTGTCCATGGCTAGCAGCTATTCGTTGATTTCATAGCAATGATGGAAAAATAATTCACAAACAGATTATTGTCTGGAAGGATGAAAAAGTATGAATTAATTTATCAAAACCAAGATTTTTATGTAAATATGTAATTCATTTTTTGTGTATGTTGGTAACCAGTTCATAACAGCAATAAGGCACCTCAGGGCTTTGTGGTATATGGCCAATATACCACGGCTAAGGGCTGTATCCAGGCACTACGCTTTGCGTATAACAACTGCCCTTTGCCGTGGTACATTGGCCATATATCGCACCCTCTCGGGCCTTATTGCTTAAATAGACTACATATGCCATTATTATATGCCTCTACTCAGGTACTCCCTAGATAGTGCTAGCTATAGTGCACATGGTCGTGGCTCACATGACTGAAAATGGGCTGGACTGGGTTAGGTAGCTAGTATAGCTAACGGCTAATTACCCTCTCACTCTGCAACCGCTCTTGAGTAACCTAGCAGGGAATTACCATTGAGGGAGAGGGGAATAGACATTGTAACCGGGAAGGAGAAAGGCACTACAAATGAATGAGTTCGAGATCGTCAATGCGCCCAAAAGCTCCGAATGGCAATGGGTTTTTACAAGCGAGAGGGGGGGGGGCATTAAAGTTTCCAGGCCTTGTTTTCCAGAACAAAGGCAAGTTAATTGGTTGTTGGTGTGTTTGTTTGGTTCGTTACTGGTGTTAAAAAAAACAGTGTTTGTTAGCAGAGCAGAGGCAAACAGGCAGCCTTAGTTGTGCGTATTTGATCGCTATTTAGAATACATGTGTGTGAAAGCATTTCTGGTTGTAATTCCTGGAATCTGTGTGTGCGAAGGTGTGTGTGTGTGTGTTGCGGCGGGTGTGTGTCCATGCCCACGTGTTTGTTTGTGCGTTTGCTTGTGTGTCTGTGCCTGCTTGTTTGTGTCTGTGTTTGTGTTTGTGTGTGTGCATGAACGTCCTTTGTCTCGGTGCGGCCTGACATGAGCAGAAACGACCATTCATGGCTGCAATTAGGTGACGGGGTGAAACAAACAAGCAAACAAAGACCGCATCAACTGTTTTCAGGAATATTATAATTGCTCGTCCTCTGAAACAAAGGGCCTCTGGCTGGCTCCCAGAAACAGGGGCGGAGGGAAGACATCAAGTTTCCAACCGTGTCTCTCTGGCAAGCACGTACGCACGCATGCATATTCACACATTCACAAGCGAACACGTGTGCACATTCTCACACATACAGAAAGATACACACACACACAGAAAGAACCAAACACCTATGTCAGTTCCCGACAGTCTCTCTGAGAGACACAGCTATCTACACCTACAGTGCCTTCGGAAAGAATCCTTATTGCTGTTGTAAACTGGTTACCGACATAAACAAAAAATGCGTGCCATATTTTCATTTAAATATTTGTTTTGTGAAGTTAATTCATACTATTTCATCCTTCCAGCAGAGGAAATAGTCCAGACAATAATCTGTTTGTGAATTATTTACACCTACAGTGCCTTTGGAAAGTATTCAGACCCCTTGACTTCTTCCACATTTTGTTACATTTTGAATACAGCCTTATTCAAAAATGCATAAAATAAAAAAAATGTCCTCAATCTACACACAATACCCATGATGACAAAGCAAAAACTGGTTTTTAGATTTTTTTTGCACATTTATTAATAATCTAAACAGAAATACCTTATTCAGACCTTTTGCTATGAGACTTGAAACTGAGCTCAGGTGCATCCTGTTTCCATTCATCATCCTTGAGATGTTTCTACAACTTGATTGGAGTCCACCTGTGGGAAATTCAATTGATTTGAAAGGCACACACCTGTCTATATAAGGTCTGACAGTTTTTATTTATTTTTTACCTTTATTTAACTAGGCAAGTCAGTTAAGAACAAATTCTTATTATCAATGACAGCCTAGGAACAGTGGGTTAACTGCCTGTTCAGGGGCAGAATGACAGATTTGTACCTTGTCAGCTCGGGGATTTGAACTTGCAACCTTTAGGTTACTAGTCCAATGCTCTAAGCACTAGGCTACCCTGCCGCCCCCTGTTGACACTGTATGTCAGAGCAAAAGCCAGGAGGTTGAAGGAATTGTCCGTAGAGCTCAGAGACATGATTGCGTTGAGCCACAGATCTGGGGAAGAGTACCAAAAATGTCTGCAGCATTGAAGGTCCCCAAGAACACAGTGGCTTCCACTTTTCTTAAATGAAAAAAGTTTAAAACCACCAAGTCTCTTCCTAGAGCTGGCCACCCGCCAAATTGAGCAATCAGGGGAGAAAGGCCTTGGTTAGGGAGGTGACCAAGAACCCAATGGTCCCTCTGACAGAGTTCTAGAGTTCCTCTGTGGAGATGGGAGAACTTTCCAGAAGGACAATCATCTCTACAGCATTTCACCAATCAGGCCTTTATTGTAGAGTGGCCAGACGGAAGCTGCTCCTCAGTAAAAGGCACATGACAGCCCACTTAGAGTTTAGAAAAGACACAAGTGTCATGTCTGGAGGAAAACCTGGCACCATCTCTACGGTGAAGCTTGGTGGGAGCATCGTGCTGTGGGGATGTTTTTCAGTGGCAGGGACTGTGAGACTAGTCAGGATCGGTGAACACAGCAAAGTACAGATCCTTGGTGAAAACCTGGAGAGACCTGAAAATAGCTGTGCAGCAACGCTCCCCATCCAAAATGACAAAGCTTGAGAGGATTTGCAGGGAAGAATGGGAGAAACTCCACAAATACAGGTGTGCCAAGCTTCTAGTGTCATACCCAAGAAGACTCAATGCTGTAATCACTGCCAAAGGTGCTTCAACGAAATATCGAGTAGTGTCTGAATACTCGGGTCTGAAGGGTCTGAATACTTATGTAAATGGGATATATATATATATATTTTTGTTGTAAATGAACAAACATTTTTAAAAACCTGTTTTTGCTTTGTCATTATGGGGTATTGTGTGTAAATTGATGAGGGGGGGATTTAATCCATTTTAGAATAAGGCTGTAACGTAACAAAATGTGGAAAAAGTCAAAGGGTCTGAATACTTTCTGAAGTCCCTCTAATTACTCAAACAATTTCATTTAAAGTTTGCTCAATCTATTATTGACGTTGTATTAACGTCTATGTATTATTAACGTTGCAGCGTTAACCAAAGAGGTGGCCATATCTCACTACCGGCAGCGGCAAGCTCAACGTGGCGTGTAGCGCCATAATTCAATTATTGTATATCTGTCTTGGGCTACTGTTGAAAGGGCTAGTGTGACTTGGTTAATGTAGAGAGGGGGAAGAGGCAGAGAGCGAGAGAAAGGCGTTATGAATAATATAAATCAATCAGAAATGATGCTGTATTACACATATTCTGAGGCAGGCCTGATTCCCTAGGGGGGGAATAAAAATCCCCATCCCTCTGTAGTGGAGGGAGAGAGGGAGGTGGTTGAAAGTCTCTCTTTGTTGGAGTTGTCATTTTCCTCTGGGAATGCAGCGCGGCCTCTTGTTGTGGAGCGGACGCCTGACACATTACTTATTCATCAGCCTTGTCTGCCTGCCACACACACACACACACACACACACACACACACACACACACACACACACACACACACACACACACACACACACACACACACACACACACACACACACACACACACTCTGCATCATTAAGCCGGATGCATTATTTACCACAAATACATACACATATGGATGCAGGTACACACACACACACACACACACACACACAATATACACACATGGCACACTGTTCTGGTAAGTGTTTAGATGGCTCCCACATGCCAGCAGACGGAGAACAAACCCTAAACACCCCAGTGAAGGAGAGGAAAACAAACCTCACTGTCGCTCTAGACTTCCTCCACAATAATGTCATGGAATTTGGACGGGCGCAGGCTCGTGAATGCGCCTAATCATCTCCATACCTTCCATGTCTAGGGAAATTGACACTATTTCCGTCTAGCTGAGGTGGCTTAACTCCAGAGGGGGAAGTAAAAACAAGAGTTTGTGTGCGCGTGGAGGTGTGTTTAGGGCGGGGGTTTAAGGAAAAGCAGACAAACTTCCAGGAACTTTGCATCCTGACCTGTCTCCTGATGGGACGATGTTGAATCTGGTGGAAGTAAGGTAGAAAACACAGATGTGTGTTTGTGTGTGTGAGGAGGGTCCCCCCTGTGTTTTGGTCCAGTGTCAGTGGGAGCAATTAGGTGTTATCAGTGGCATGGCGGTGAAGCTGTGGTAAGAGTTTGACGTCAGGGACGCTAGAGGTCAGAGATCAGGTACCCTAATCACAGCCGTGTGTGTGTGTAGAGGCAGGGTAAAACAGGGCATCAAGACGGTGATGGGTGGGTGGTCAGAGTATTCAGCCAACTAGAATGTTGCAGAAAGCAATTTAAGGAATAGAGCTGGCATGATTCCCCAGTCTACGTGACAGACACTCGTGTCGGTCCTTCACAGCACTTTTCTACCTGAAAGTTAGGACCTCGGGAACTTCTACCCGGTTAGACAGGGGAAGAATGTTGTCCAACTATAGGTTTGTGTTTCCTGGAACCGTATCCATAAAGCATCTCAGAGCAGGAGTGCTGATCTAGGATCAGTTTTGCCTTTGAAATCATAACAAATGAGATTACACGGACATGGACGACTGAGGAGAGGAGACTGGTAAGCGTAGCAACATCCAACCAGAGGTAGCAATGGCGTTAGCAACAACTGTATTTTGACTGTGAAGAGACGTGCATGAACGGAAAGCAAAACAAGAGGCAGCCCAGTTAAGGGTTTGGCAAGTCTCTCTCTTCTCTCCGATCTCTCCACTAGCTAGTCCAGCGAATTAACTCATGACTGCAACAGAGGGATGGAGAGAGTTGCGGAGATAGGGAGGGAGGGAGACATGTAGGAAGACAAATGGAATATATAGAGACAGAAGGGGAGAGGCAAGGGGTAGCTGGAGAAGGGATTTATAGATAGACGGAGAGAGGGAAATGAGGCAATCTAATTGCGGCGTCTCGCAGAGCCACTCGCCACAGTGACTTGCTAATCTGTAAATCTCATGTAGAGCACTTTCCCTGTAGACCAGAGTCCACTGCAGACTGTCTGGACAGTGGCCACATAGCAGTCTGGAATCACACCCAACCCATGTGGACTTAATAAGAGAGGGATGGGGAAAGAGGGAGGGAGGGACAGAGAGAGCGAGAAGAGGATGAGAGAGCAAAAAAGGAAGGATATAGAGATGGATGACTATGAAAGTGATGATGGAGAAATGGGCCACATATGAAAAGGAGAGCATTGGGACGGAGGGATCCGAGGAGCGAGAGAGACGGAAATGAGGGAGGACAAGAAGACTGACTAATGAGGTAGGAAAAGAGCTAGACTTAAACAGAAGGACGGGGCAAGGGCATGGAGAGGGATGAAACGAGGGTGAAAGAGAAAGATTTTGAGTAGTACGGAAGGAGAAAGTATAAGTAAGAGGTGAAAAGAAGAGAGCAAAAGGAAGGAGGGAAGGAGGGAGGGCGAGAGATCCCCCCCTCCCCCTCGTAGGTCCGTCCTTTCTGTGAAAATCAACCTATTCCAGGAATGAGAGAGGGAGAGGGGCGCACAAACACTAAGCATGTCTGAGACTGCCCTCTGATGTCACCAGCAAGAGAGAGAGAGAGAGAGAGAGAGAGAGAGGGGAGGGGACACAGCCAGAGAGCAAACCGAACACAGTGAGTGTGAGAAAACAGAGAGGTGGAGACTGAGAGCACTGTTCCGGTATCTGCTGTGGACTGAGGCTGTGTTTTACTGAGTGTGTTGTGTCAGCAGTGGAGAGTTGAGCTGCTCTAGCAGATCTCGTTAGCAACGCGCCATCCGGAAAGCACAACCGATGGGTGAGAGGAGCTCTGCGCTGTACAGTGTGTGCCCACGCCTGTGTGTCTCTGTGTTTGTGTGCCTGTGTTTTCAAAAGTATGCCGTTTGGGGTTGTGTGTTTGATTGTGTTGTTATAGCGGAGTATAGTGTTGTTGTGTGTCCATTGCATTTTGTGTGTGTGTGTGTGTCGGTGGACAGGCTGAGTAGACTCATGGTAGGGATGTCTTTTATCCCGTGCTCCACTCTGCAGCCTTGAGCGCCTCACACTCACTGGAGCAGATACCTACTACTGCCCGCTATGTGTCTCTCTGTCAGGGGGTGTGTGTTAGTGTGTCTGCGTGAAATAGAGAGTTTGTGTGTGTCTCTGTGTGTGTCTCACCGTATGTAGTTCATTGCTCCTTGGTATCTATTTGTGTTTGCGTAGCTTCTTAATATATTTGGCAATATGTGTGTCACATCATATTGGAATTGTGACCGCATGGACTGGGAAGTGTGTGGTGGATTTAGTCTTGGTGTGTCTCGTGTTTTAAGGAATGCTCCTGTGTGTGTGTGTGTGTGTGTGTGTGTGTGTGTGTGTGTGTGTGTGTGTGTGTGTGTGTGTGTGTGTGTGTGTGTGTCTGCCCCGATGTTCCACTTCACTGTGTCTGCCCTGCACCACATGGAGAGGAAGAAAGCGAGAGAGCGGAGCTTGGGAGAGAATGAAAGGGAGAGGGAGAGAGAGAGGAGCCGAACCAGTGTGTGAAACAACCATATGGAAAGAAACAAAATAGAGAGAAAAAAGACAGAGGGAAGGGAGGAATAGATGTAGGCAAAGAAGGGGTGAAAGATGATATTGATATTGAACACTGCTCATCCCTTGGCATTGGGATGGAAAAGTGTCGTCCGATGTTTTCAAAGCCTTATCTATTTTTGTCCTTTCACCTGTGTTGTTTCTTTGCTAGCCCTGTGTGTTTTAGTATGTCCAGTCGACCCATTGCAAACTGTGAAGACTAAACAGTCTGTTAGCTGACTGGCAGATGGGCTGGGGTTGAGAGTGTGGTTAGGTTGGGTTTCAGTGTGTGGTTGAGTGACGTTTGGTGGAGTGCAGCGCTATCTGTCAAATAAGTGGCATAAGTACAGTGCTATGTGATATGGTACAATGACAGAGAGCCTTAGGACTGAGCCGGGCGTGTTTGACTGTGGATTTATCCACTGTGTGTGTGTAATCTCTGTAAGAGAGAGACAGATTGCTGTGTTTACATACCGTACATAAGAGGGATAGAGGTAGAGTTGGGCAGCAGAGGGAGGATAAGAAAAGTCAGAGGGGCTTAGAGAAGGGAGATGGCTTGAGAGAGGAGGACTGAGAGGTGGGAGAGAGAGGGAGAGACCGAGAGAGTGAGAAGACAAGGACAAATATAACATGTATGCATGCAAAGGACGACTCTCAGCCCCCTACCCCTTTTCCAACCACACGCTCGTTTTTCCAACCACGTGCCACACCCCTGATTGGCTCGTCCACCCCCTCTAAAGCACCTGTGTGAGTCATTGGCTCTGTGATACCATGTCAGGGGATTCCACACATGGTTGATCCCTAATCTCTACTGTGGCTGGATACCAGACCAATAGCTGCTATAGTTTACCCTGATCTATAAATAAATCAGACTCTTCCATGATCTTTCTCATGATCCGAGAGGCCACTTGGAATAGGCACAGCTTGCCCTCTGTACTAGACCCTGCTGATCTAAGGTCAGTTTTTTGTCACTGTTTCTTAACATAGTCTCCTAGCCTAGTCTGATGTGATTCTTTCCTGTGTAGTACACCCTAAAGGACTTGCACGCACACATACAGTGCCTTCGGAAAGTATTCAGACAAACATACTTTTTCCACATTTTGTTACGTTACAGCCTTATTCTAAAATGGATGAAAGCATTTTCCCCCCTCATCAATCTCCCCCAAATCAATCACCATAATAACAAAGCAAAAACAGGTTTTTAGAAATGGTGAAAAAATATATATATAAAACGATTCACGGAAATATCCCGTTTACATAAGTATTCAGATCCTTTACTCAGTACTTTGTTGAAGCACCTTTGGCAGCAATTACAGCCTCAAGTTTTCTTGGGTATGACGCTACAAGCTTGGCACACCAGTATTTGGGATGTTTCTCCTATTCTTCTCTGCAGATTCTCTAAAGCTCTTTCAGGTTGCATGGGGAGTGTCGCTGCACAGCTATTTTCAGTTCTCTCCAGAGATGTTCGATCGGGTTCAAGTCCGGCCTCTGGCTGGGCCACTCAAAGATATTCAGAGACTTGTCCCGAAGCCACTCCTGCATTGTCTTGGCTGTGTGCTTAGGGTCGTTGTCCTGTTGGAAGGTGTACGTTCGCCCCAGTCTGAGGTCCTGAGCACTCTGGAGCAGGTTTTGATCAAGGATCTCTCTACTTTGCTCCTTTCATCTTTTGCTCGATCCTGACTAGTCTCCCAGTCCCTGCCGCTGAAAAACATCCCCACAGCATGATACTACATCCACCATGCTTCACCGGAGGGATGGTGCCAGGTTTCCTCCAGTTGTGACGCTTGGCATTCAAGCCAAAGAGTTCAATCTTGGTTTCATCAGACCAGAGAATCTTGTTTCTCAGGGTCAATCTTTAGGTGCCTTTTGTCAAACTCCAAGTGGGCTGTCATGTGCCTTTTACTGAGGAGTGGCTTCTGTCTGGCCACTCTACCATAAAAGCCTGATTGGTTGAGTGCTGCAGAGATGGTTGTCCTTCTGGAAGGTTCTCCCATCTCCACAGAGGAACTCTGGAGCTCTGTCAGAGGGAACATCGGGTTCTCAGTGACGAAGGCCCTTCTCCCCCGATTGCTCAGTTTGGCCGGGCGGCCAGCTCTAGGAAGAGTCTTGCTGGTTCCAAACATCTTCCATTTAAGGATAATGGAGGCCACTGTGTTCTTGGGGACCTTCAATGCTGCAGACATTTTTTGTACCCTTCCCCAGATCTGTGCCTCGACACAATCCTGTCTCTGAGCTCTACTGACAATTCCTTCGACCTCATGGCTTGGTTTTTGCTCTGACATGCACTGTCAACTGTGGGACCATATGTAGACAGGTTTGTGCCTTTTCCAAATCATGTCCAATCAATTGAATTGACCACAGGTGGACTCCAAATCAAGTTGTAGGAACATCTCAAGGATGATCAATGGAAACAGGATGCACCTGAGCTCAATTTCGAGTCTCATAGCAAACATTCTGAATGTAAATAATGTATTTATAAAACCTGTTTCGTTTTCTGATTATAGTGTATTGTGTGTAGATTGATGAGGAAAACATTTAATTTAATCAACATTAGAATAAGGCTGTAATGTAACAAAATGTGGAACAAGTCAAGGGGTCTGACTACTTTCCCAAAGGCACTGCACACACACCTAGGCTGATGTTTTCTATTATCTTTCTGCTTTATTATTTTCCCCAAACCCTACCATCCCTTCCCTAATTGGAATAAACTAATGGACAACAATACCAATTCTTCTACTTTCAGGTTGTACATACTATGTACACTATATATTCAAAAGTATCTGGTCACCCTTTCAAATGAGTGAATTTGGCTATTTTAGCACATCCGTTGCTAGCAGGGATATAAAATGGAGCACACGGCCATGCAATCTCCATACACAAACATTGGCAGTATGCACCGTCATGTCAATTTGTCAAATTTCTCCCCTGCTAGAGCTGCCCCAATCAGCTGTAAGTGCTGTTGTTGTGAAGTGGAAACGTCTCAGAGCAACAACGGCTCAGTCGCGAAGTGGTAGCCCACACAAGCTCACAGAACTGCCCCGTAAAAATCGTCTGTCCTTTGTTGCAACTACCGAGTTCCATACTGCCTCTGGAAGCAACTTCAGCACAATAACTGTTCGTTGGTAGCTTAAGCCTAAGATCACCATGCTCAATGCCAAGCATCGGCTGGAGGGGTGGTAAACTCACCGCCATTGGAATCTGGAGCAGTGGTAACAACGTTCTCTGGAGTAATGAATCGCGCTTCACCATCTGGCAGCCAAACGGACCAATCTGGGTTTGGCGGATGCATAGTGCGAACTGTCATGTTTGGTGGAGGATGAAAAGTGGTCTGGGGCTGTTTTTCATGGTTCGGGCTAAGCCCCTTAGTTCCAGTGAAGGGGAATATTAACACTACAGCATACAATGACATTCTAGATGATTCTGTGCTTCCAACTTTGTGGAAACAGTTTGGGGAATGCCCTGTCCTGTTTCAGCATGACAATGCTCCTGTGCACAAAGTGAGGTCCATACAGAATTTTTTTTTTGAGATCGGTGTGGAAGAACTTGACTTGCCTGCACAGAGCCCTGACCTCAACCTCATCGATCATCTTTGGGATGAATTGGAACGCCAACTGTGAGCCAAGCCTAATCGCCCAACATCAAAGCCTGACCTCACTAATGCTCTTGTGGATGAAAAGAAGAAGGTCTCTGCAGCAAACATCTAGTGAAAAGCCTTCCAGAAGAGTGTAGGCTGTTATAGCAGCAAAAGGGGGACCAACTCCATATTAAGGAATGAGATGTTCAACGAACATTTGGTCATGTAATGTACATTTTACATTTGTTTTTTAAGATGTTTTCAGCCTTCAGCTACCCTCCACTCTTCCCATCTATCTCTGAAGACTATCCAGTTTTGATTTCTAGTTGCCATATATTTTTAGAAATGCATTGGCCTTATTTTGGACAGATTTTTAGCAAGAGTGAAACCTCTCGCTTTGCCTCTTCCTCTATGGTTTACACACACACCAATAAAGTTGAGAGATCACGTCTTCCTCTCTGACAAGCGGTTTCAACTTGCTATTTGCATTTGAGGTTTGGTCCAACAAAATCAGAATCAGTCGTATGGACACCAAAACACATTGAGGCATTCTTCTACTGTAATAGAGGAGGAGTGAACCTTTCCAACAATCCCCTTTTTATGTCTCAACTTATCAAAATTGCACATAGAGCAGACGACACTATCAATGAACGTTGATTCTGGAAAATGAATGCTCAGTTTGTCACACGCGGCATTGGGGTACCACATACCGCTAGCAGCATTTTAGACAAAGACTGTTATACTAGCTGTCTAGTCTGTGTTCTGTAAATGTGCAATAAGCATAAAACAATTATATAAAGGAATTGCCAACTCGTTGTCATTCTGAAAAATAAGGTGGGCGGGTCATTCCTACTTTGCGGTGCCTTTTCTGCCCCCTTGAAATATAACTGCTTATTTAGTGCAGAATGTGAATTCCGAAAGGCGTTATACAGTTGAGGTCTGAAGTTTACATACACTTAGGTTGGAGTCATTAAAACTCGTTTTTCAACCACTCCACAAATTTCTTGTTAACAAACTATAGTTTGGTTAGGACATCTACTTTGTCCATGACACATGTAGTTTTTCCAACAATTGTTTGCAGACAGATTATTTCACTTATAATTCACTGTTTCACAATTCCAGTGGGTCAGAAGTTTACATACACTAAGTTGACTGTGCCTTTAAACAGCTTGGAAAAGTCCAGAAAATGATGTCATGGCTTTAGAAGCTGCTGATAGGCTAATTGACATAATTTGAGTCAATAGGAGGTGTACCTGTGGATGTATTTCAAGGCCTACTTTCAAACTCAGTGCCTCTTTGCTTGACATCATGGGTTAATCAAAAGAAATCAGCCTCGATCTCAGAAAGACATTTTGTAGACCACAAGTCTGGTTCATCCTTGGGAGCAATTTCCAAATTCCTGAAGGTAACACATTCATCTGTACAAACAATAGTACGCAAGAATAAACACATGGGACCACGCAGCTGTCATATCGCTCAGGATGGAGACGCGTTCTGTCTCCTAGACATTGAACGTACTTTGATGCGAAAATTGCGACTCAATCCCAGAACAACAGCAAAGGACCTTGTGAAGATGCTGGAGGAAACAGATACAAAGGTATCTATATCCACAGTTAAAACGAGTCCTATGTCAACATAACCTGAAAGGCCACTCAGAAAGGAAGAAGCCAATGCTCCAAAACCGCCATTAAAAAGCCAGACTACGGTTTGCAACTGCACATGGGGACAAAGATCGTACTTTTTGGAGAAATGTCCTCTGGTCTGATGAAACAAAAATAGAACTATTTAGCAATAATGACCATCGTTATGTTTGGAGGAAAAAGGGGGAGGCTTGCAAGCCGAAGAACACCATCCCAACCGTGAAGCATGGGGGTGGCAGCATCATGTTGTGGGGGTGCTTTGCTGCGGGAGGGACTGGTTCACTTCACAAAATAGATGGCATGAGGTAGGAAAATTATGTGGGTATATTGAAGCAACATATCAAGACATGAGTCAGGAAGTTAAAGCTTGATTACAAATGGGTCTTCATAATGAACATTGACCCCAAGCATGCTTCCAAAGTTGTGGCAAAATGGCTTAAAGACAACAAAGTCAATGTATTGGAGTGGCCATCACAAAGCCCTGACCTAAATTCTATAGAACATTTGTGGGCATAACTGAGAAAGCGTGTGCAAGCAAGGAGGCCTACACACCTGACTCAGTTACAACAGCTCTGTCAGGAGGAATGGGCCAAAATTCACCCAAGACCGTGTTGCTTTTAAACTCAGTTTTTCACAATTTCCTGTTTTTCTATGTTTTATGTTGTTAGTCTGTATGTCCCACTCATAAATGTCCACCCTGTTAGGCTAAATTATAGAGAAAATTAGCCACATTTCAAAATGTTAAAATATGTTTGAGAGAGAAGTTAAAATCCTGTTCAAGTGTTCGCCATTATGCTAGCTCATTCTTGCTTGCTCACAGAGCTATGGCTATGGCACAGAGCTAAGTTGGACTTCAAATTTCCACCCTGTTAGGGTTATGCACCTAACAGGTTGTAAAACACACAAAAAAAGGTATGTGCCTGAGCTTGACCAATATCTTTTTCTGAAAGTCAAACATGTCCTTGTTCTTACAGAATAAAAACATTTTAAAGCGCACTGCGCTTTGGGGTTCAACTGTTCAAGGGTTCAACTGTTCAATTTAACTGTTCAACCTTGTGTTTTGAAGTTTGCTGTCATTAAATGTAGACTGTTATATTATCAATTCAATTCTCTGTGTAATTAAACAAATCACGGAATAGGAAGTCGGGGCACCACTGGAAAATGTTATTTATTGAGTTACAATTTCCTGAATATAACTCCTCAGATATTTTATTATCTTATTGATTACTATTACTATTACAGTCTACTATTAATGTATTATTACCTCATCAGTCTCATTCCTGAATGTAACAAATCCTTGTATATCTGCCACGAACCATAGCATCATAAATCATGAATCAGCGATATTCAAATTGGCTTAATTATTTATTTACTAACTAACTAACCAATGACAGAATTATATAAACACACACACAATGGTTATACCCTGGTTACTGACATGATACACTGAAAAGTCCCTGGTGGGCTAAGCAGATATGACGGCTTGATAGACAAAGGGAAGGGGTGGGGCCAGATCAAGAGCGGGAAACTGAGTGGACCCCCGTACATACAGTCGATAGCTACCCCCATGGAAATGATAATACTTTGAACATGAACAACTGCTCACTCGAAAATAAATTACAATTTACATATGAACGAGTGTATGCTTTTGGTTGTCCCTCCCTGCGATCGCCAGTCCGTCTGCTGGATAGATTGTCGACAGAAAGTCTGTGGTTTGTCCACCAGTGATCTACGTCTTTCGTAGTTGTAGCTTGTTATAATGGATACATCAGGTTGCATTTACCAGACTAAAATACTTAAACAGCTGCAACCTGAATTTTTTTTCTTTAGTTTATAGATTTCTTAGCCATTTCAACGTGGGAATGATCTCCACATTCTCTGGTCTTGTCCATGGGACGACTTGCCAACCATTTCAACATGTACCGACCACTTCCACGTTTTCTGGTCTTGTCCTTTGGTAAAGTTGCCAACCATTTCAACATGTACCAACCGCTTCCGTGTTTTCTGGTCTAATGTAAATTTAGTTTGGAAGTGGGTTTTATGCTTTAGTAGAAAAGGGGACGTTCCATGACGCCGTGTAATGTCTATGCTCACGGGGGCGTGGCCACTGACTGATCATAAGTTACTATGAAGAACAATTATCATTTAGTTATCATTTAGAAGACTAAGATCACATTGTTATCTTTCCAAAAGTATTCTTATGCTTAATCATTTATTTTAAATAACATTCAGATGCAAACCCCATAATTGAGAAGTGTATGCAAACAAATAAACAGCAATGTGTGTCTCCTGTCCTTCACAAGTTCACCAAATGAAAACAAACTTGACATGACTGTTCCTTAAGTGTTCACGGACCACTCCAACTGCTTGGAATACAGAAATACTGTTCATGTATTCAATCTTTTGATGTCCAAGTGTCTCTCTGTGTTCCACAGTCAAATTCCAATCTCAAATACTAGAGCCCAGAAGCAGAGTATTTTATGACTGCCATAAAGCAGCCCCCTCCACCTCTGCGGGAGAGAGGGTGCTGTGGAGCGGACCCACTGTAACCTGATCCTTCAGATCTTCACAGGAGAGTTATGACACTTGTTAGCTAGCAAATAGATCCACGTTGGCTAACCTTGAAATATAAAGATTAGCTGGCCAATCACTAGCATGTGGGCTTGAGAGATTGTTGATAAGACCCGTGTTCATTGTAGTCATTATTAGTAAATGTGCATTATGCATGGTTCTAGTTAAATTTGTAACAAAAAAGGGCATGTTCATAGACAGACATGGAAGGCAGATTAGTGATTATTGCAAAAAAAGCAGGTTAACCTCTCTGAACCACCCATCCCGGATCCGGTATCATTTTCATCAGCAACGCTGAATAGCATAGCGCCACAGTCAAATAATATTAATAGAAAATATTCATATTCATGAAATCACAAGTGCAATATTGCAAAACACAGCTTAGCCTTTTGTTAATCCACCTGTCATCTCAGATTTTGAAATGATGCTTTACAGCGAAAGCAACACAAGCGTTTGTGTAAGTTTATCGATCGCTCGACAAAACAATAAGTACACTTAGCATCAGGTAACTTGGTCACGAAAATCAGAAAAGCAATCAAATTAATAGTTTACCTTTGATGATCTTCGGATGTTTTCACTCACGAGACTCCCAGTTAGACAACAAATGTTCCTTTTGTTCCATAAAGATATTTTTTATATCCAAATACCTCCGTAAGTTTGGTGCGTTATGACCAGGAATCCACCGGAAAGAGCGGTCACAACAACGCAGACAAAAATTCAAAATTATATCCATAATGTCCACAGAAAAATGTCAAACGTTTTTTATAATCAATCCCCAGGGTGTTTTTCAAATATCTATCTTATAATATATCAACCGGGACAGTTGGCTTTTCAATAGGAACGGGAGTAACAATGGCCACCTTTCTCTTTTGCGCACAACTCACTCTGAGAGCCCCCACCTATCCATTTACGCAATGTGGTCGTTCACGCTCAGTCTTCAAAATAAAAGCGTGAAACTATGTCTAAAGGCTGTTGATACCTTAGGGAAGCCATAGAAAAAGGAATCTGGTTGATATCCCTTTAAATGGGCAATAGGGATGCATAACAACAGAGAGGTTTCAAAAACAAGGGCACTTCCTGATTGGATTTTCCTCAGGTTTTAGCCTGCAATATCAGTTCTGTTTAACTCACAGACAAAATTTTGACAGTTTTGGAAACTGAGTGTTTTCTATCATAATATGTCAATCATATGCATATTCTAGCATCTGGTCCTGAGAAATAGGCCGTTTACATTGGGAACGTTATTTTTCCAAACATAAAAATAGTGTCCCCTAGCTTCAAGAGGTTAAACTCTTTTGATAAAATAATACAATTATTAGTGGGTCTTGTGGTTGTGGAAGGCAAATATTTAGCCTACGTATAACTCCACAAACCCCGAATTCATTAGATTATTGCTGACTGTGTGTAATGCAGTATATTTGACCTTTAATTGTACAACAATGCTTATTAGAGAAAACATGTTAAAAAAAAGAGATATACAGTACCAGTCAAAAGTTTGGACACACCTACTCATTCAAGGGTTTTTCTTATTTGTTTTATTTGTTCTATGTTATACATTGTAGAATAATAGTGAAGTAACCTAAAAAAAGTGTTAAACAAATACAATAATATTTTAGATTTTAGATAGACACCCTTTGCCTTGATGACAGGTTTGCACACTCTTGGCATTCTATCAACCAGCTTCATGAGGTAGTCACCTGGAATGTATTTCAATTAACAGATGTGCCTGGTTAAAAGTTAATTTGTGGAACACAACTGATTGGCTCAAACGCATTAAGATGGAAAGTAATTCCACAAATGAACTTTTAACAAGGCACACCTGTTAATGGAAATGCATTACAGGTGACTACCTCATGAAGCTGGTTGAGAGAATGCCAAGAGTGTGCAAAGCTGTCATCCAGGCAAAGGGTGGCTACTTTGAAGAATATGTGTGTTGTGAAATGCCCATAAGTTTGAAAAAAATGAGATATGATTTTTAGGCCATTTCGCCCAGCCCTAGTCTAAACGCTGCTTTTATAGATTGCTCTTTGTCCTGCCTATCTCGGAAGGAGGCTGGTATGTGTGCGATTTGGGTATGTATTTTTTGTGTGTGAGACTGAAGGAGCAGCTCGGAGTGTCTGTGTGAGTGTTTAATGCAGCGACGGTGTGTGTGTGTGTGTGTACATTTGGAGGTTAGTGTGAGTGTGCACATATATTGGTGTGTGTATGTCTGTGTATGCGGATGCATGCCTGTGTGTTTGGTTGCGTGTATGCCTTTCCCTAATACAATCCTCCATACAATTCTCCACTTCCGTGTTAGGGTTTATCACAATAGTCTACAGTGGCCTTCTCCTCTCACTCATCTGCAACAAGTTGAAAACACAGTCAGGGGAAAGCAGTATGGAGGGAATGCACTCATACTCCGCTTCCATCTTTCCAGTTCTTTTATGCCAATTCTACGAAAGCAAAAAAGGTTACTAGAAAACGACACCACTCCGCACTATCAATACGCGGCCCCGTTAGCTAGCTAGCTTGCTTCGCTAACCAAATCTCAAAGACTCTAGCTAGCCTGTATAAATCAAATCAAATTGTATTTATCACATGCGCCGAATACAACAGACCTTACAGTGAAATTCTTAGTTACAATCCCTTAACCAACAATGCAGTCAAGAAAAATACCTAAAACAAAAATAAATAATAGTAACAAATAATTAAAGAGCAGCAGTAAAAAAACTGTGCGGGGGCACCGGTTAGTCGAGGGTAATTAAGGCAATATGTACATGTAGGTAGAGTTATGGCGCTCTTTGGTATGCAGTTTTCGGGTTAGCCCCTGAGTGCCCAGGTTGTTTAGCAGTGATTACACTGGCTCTCTCTGCGGCTCTCGCTGGTCCTTACAGCGGGAGGATGAGTGGCTGTAATTGGGTATTCATTCCCCTGGTCCTATGGCATTAGCACCGCCAGCCATTGATTGCCGTGGCGCTCCTCTACTGCACTTGTATTAATGGGGTGAGTTTGTTCTGGAGCCAGCCGGCCAACCACTGCCAGTCGTAACACGGACACTCGTCTCCCAACAGAACGGCTGTATCGGTCTGCTTTACTTTGCTTTATGGGTTGGAATAGAGAGGGAGTTGTGTGTGCGTGCGTGTGTGTGTGTGTGTGTGTGTGAGGACGTCTGTGTGTGAGTGCATGTAGATCCTGGCCTGGAAACTGCAGGCCACAGGTTGGAAGACGTGATGGAGCACGTGGCCCCTGGGAACGAGTGGAGTGTTTCGTCGGGGGGCGACACCCTTCTTTGACGGGTAGCGTAGAGCAGGCGTTCCGGAGGTGAAAGGACACCTCTCTCTCCAACAGATCTGTGGCTGCAGACTTCGGAGTTCTTAGAGGCCATGAGCTACCCCTATGAGCACAAGACTTTGATAAGATGAGCCCTAACCCTGTGAGCAGTTGAAAATATGAATTGGGTTTAAAAGACATTGAAATTATGTATTTTTGGTTGAAAAGACATTGACAAGATGTTGAAAATTCTTGTGCTCATATGGACCACAGTTGAGTATCGAGGGAGATACTATTAGTGTAGTTCTAATGTGATATACTGTAAATACGTATTTTATGCACAGACTACCTGACAAGAGGGACAGTGTGTGGAAGGAAATTAGATATAACCTAGCTGACCTGGGCCTGTTGAGATACTTTTAAAATACACCTTCCTTCCTTCCTTGAAGGAATCACAGATCTTACAAGGTTAGATTGGGGAAAGGAAACATTTCATTACAAATCTAAAGGTTTTGAACGAGGCCCTGGTGCCCAACATATAAGGTGGAAAATGAGGCCAAGAGTCAACTGATGCCCGGCACTTGGGGTTTAACAAGGGTGGCAGATAGTCTAGCGGTTAGAGAGGCTAGCCAGCGACCGGAGGGTTGCTAATTCGAATCCCATGTCCGATGGGAAATATCTGTCGGGAAGTGAGCTGGCAACTGGAGGGTTTCTTCAGGAGGCTGAAGAAATTTGGTTTGTCACCAAAAACACTCACAAATGTTTACATGTGCACAATCGAGAGCATCCTGTCAGGTTGTATCGCCGCCTGGTACAGCAACAGCTCCGCCCACAACCGCAAGGCTCTCCAGAGGGTAGTGTGGTCTGCAAAACACATCACCGGGGGAAAACTACCTGGCCTCCAGGTCACCAACACCACCCGATGTCACAGGAAGGCCAAAAAGATCATCAAGGACTTACAACCACCCGAGCCACTGCCTGTTCACCCCGCTATCATCCAGAAGGCGAGGTCAGTACAGGTGCATCGAAGCTGGGACCGAGAGACTGAAAAACAGCTTATATCTCAAGGCCATCAGACCGTTAAACAGCCGTCACTAACATTGAGTGGCTGCTGCCAACATACTGACTCAAATCTCTAGCCACTTTAATCATTAAAAATGGGAGGTAATAAATGTATCACTAGTCACTTTAAACAATGCCACTTTATATAATGTTTACATACCCTACATTACTCATCACATATAAATATACTGCACTCTATACCATCTACTGCGTCTTGCCTATGCCGTTCGGCCATCGCTCATCCATATATTTACAGTGCCTTGCGAAAGTATTCGGCCCCCTTGAACTTTGCAACCTTTTGCCACATTTCAGGCTTCAAACATAAAGATATAAAACTGTATTTTTTTGTGAAGAATCAACAACAAGTGGGACACAATCATGAAGTGGAACGACATTTATTGGATATTTCAAACTTTTTTAACAAATCAAAAACTGAAAAATTGGGCATGCAAAATTATTCAGCCCCTTTACTTTCAGTGCAGCAAACTCTCTCCAGAAGTTCAGTGAAGATCTCTGAATGATCCAATGTTGACCTAAATGACTAATGATGATAAATACAATCCACCTGTGTGTAATCAAGTCTCCGTATAAATGCACCTGCACTGTGATAGTCTCAGAGGTCCGTTAAAAGCGCAGAGAGCATCATGAAGAACAAGGAATACACCAGGCAGGTCCGAGATACTGTTGTGAAGAAGTTTAAAGCTGGATTTGGATACAAAAAGATTTCCCAAACTTTAAACATCCCAAGGAGCACTGTGCAAGCGATAATATTGAAATGGAAGGAGTATCAGACCACTGCAAATCTACCAAGACCTGGCCGCCCCTCTAAACTTTCAGCTCATACAAGGAGAAGACTGATCAGAGATGCAGCCAAGAGGCCCATGATCACTCTGGATGAACTGCAGAGATCTACAGCTGAGGTGGGAGATTCTGTCCATAGGACAACAATCAGTCGTATATTGCACAAATCTGGCCTTTATGGAAGAGTGGCAAGAAGAAAGCCATTTCTTAAAGATATCCACAAAAAGTGTCGTTTAAAGTTTGCCACAAGCCACCTGGGAGACACACCAAACATGTGGAAGAAGGTGCTCTGGTCAGATGAAACCAAAATTGAACTTTTTGGCAACAATGCAAAATGTTATGTTTGGCGTAAAAGCAACACAGCTCATCACCCTGAACACACCATCCCCACTGTCAAACATGGTGGTGGCAGCATCATGGTTTGGGCCTGCTTTTCTTCAGCAGGGACAGGGAAGATGGTTAAAATTGATGGGAAGATGGATGGAGCCAAATACAGGACCATTCTGGAAGAGAACCTGATGGAGTCTGCAAAAGACCTGAGACTGGGACGGAGATTTGTCTTCCAACAAGACAATGATCCAAAACATAAAGCAAAATCTACAATGGAATGGTTCAAAAATAAACATATGCAGGTGTTAGAATGGCCAAGTCAAAGAATCCAATCGAGAATCTGTGGAAAGAACTGAAAACTGCTGTTCACAAATGCTCTCCATCCAACCTCACTGAGCTCGAGCTGTTTTGCAAGGAGGAATGGGAAAAAATTTCAGTCTCTCGATGTGCAAAACTGATAGAGACATACCCCAAGCGACTTACAGCTGTAATCGCAGCAAAAGGTGGCGCTACAAAGTATTAACTTAAGGTGGCTGAATAATTTTGCACGCCCAATTTTTCAGTTTTTGGTTTGTTAAAAAAGTTTGAAATATCCAATAAATGTTGTTCCACTTCATGATTGTGTCCCACTTGTTGTTGATTCTTCACAAAAAAATACAATTTTACATCTTTATGTTTGAAGCCTGAAATGTGGCAAAAGGTCGCAAAGTTCAAGGGGGCCGAATACTTTCGCAAGGCACTGTACATGTACATAATCTTATTAATTCCTTTACACTTTTGTGTATAAGGTAGTTGTGAAATTTTTAGATTTTACTGTACGGTCGGAACTAGAAGCACAAGCATTTTGCTACACTCGCATTAACATCTGCTAACCATGTGTATGTGACCAATAGCATTTGATTTGATTTGATCAACTCTTCGATGCCATCCCCTGCCGTTGTGCCCTTGAGACTCCCACAACAACAGCTCCCCGAGTGTCCAGTGTGGCAGCCCACTCCAAAGTCTGTATGTGTGTCTTTCGTTTGGGTTAAAAGTGGAAGTAAAATTTTGGTTGCAATTGACCAATAAAGTGATCTTTATCTTCATGGAAAGTATAGTCGTAGTCATCCTGCAGAAACCAAACAAGTCAATGTTGTTTCCCCAGACGTGGGATTTGGCTTTTCGGGTGTCTGTGTGATTGTGTGTGACTGCATCCCAGGTGTGATGCCTGAAGGGAACTGCAGGTGTCAGAACAATCTGACAGCTTTTATTGACTCTTCTGCAATGTGACACTTAAGAAACAGGCACTGATGTGCAGAGCCACTGGAGACTGGGGTTCAATCCCCCGTGTCCAACATTCCTACTGAGACCGGGGTTCCTACTGTTCTCCCACTTGCCAACTTTCTAAATAAAGTGTAAATAAACTAGGGTACCAGTGAGGATATCCTGCGGTGGAACATTTTTGTACAGCTGTTGATAAGTTATTGACAATAATTAGCCACATTTTGTTTTCACGTCATTAAATTAAGATATAACAGAGGAATAAGGCTACATTCAATAAAATGTGTCAATAATCCTTTCTTACGGTTGGTGTATTTACGGATTTGCCCAAAATCGTGTGACATAAAACACCTAGTTTTCTTTCCGGGCAGTGTTGTTTGTTGTTGTATCTTATGTTGAGCCTTAATCAGTTAAATTGGACATTGAATCCTGGTTCTTGCTGTCGGAAAGTTTATTGTGATGAGATCTCGGAAAGGCACTGTGTAACATCCAGTTAATGTCTCCTTATGTTACAGCGTGGAAACAGTTTTCATGGCCACACAAATCAAAACTAATGTATGTGACTGCAAAATCGAATGCTTCTAACCGGAAGAGTCACCTTAACTTGATACTTACAACCAAAATAAATACTGTCATGTTATGTAATTCTTCAATAGTTATGCATAATACTTGTTGGATGCGCATTTGCTGTCCAGCTGTTTAATTACGTTGTGATGGTCTGGTGACAAACAGCTGTGATACAGCACACAATGCAACAACAGCCAAAGTGCTAGAAAACCAGTGTTCAAGAGGAATGTCCAGAATATTTTCTTGTCTCTTTCATTACTCCAGTGAAGACAGTTGTGCCGTGGTCCATTTTGGATCTAATATCCAGTGATGTGTGGTGAGGTCAGTGGCTGGTCTGGAACTGGCTATTATATCAAAGCCAGATTTGCTCACAAATGAACCTTGATGAAGCCCAAGTTCGCCATACTACAGATAGGCCAATAAACTGAAATTGACAAACGATTTTCACCAAATGTAAATACCAATGTAGCCAAGATACACAAGCGATAGCCTCCGACGGCGGCATATTTCATAAATCATATCATCCTCCAAAATGACACACTGCTCCACTCAGCTCAGCCATAGACTGATGTAGACATCCACAGTTACAGCCAATTGGTGGCAATAATATGGCCACCTTTGAATACTTCTGAATAAGTTCTGAATACTTTGCAACACAAACCCTATAACCTTTCACATTGGATTTACAATTCTTCCAATGAACAGGCGCAAACGCCACACACACAATAATATTATTATGTGACACTATTACGCATATTTTGTATATAATAAACGCTTCTAACGACATTTCCATATTAATAATCAACACGACTTAAAAATGCAGTTGAAAAAATCAAAAAGTGTCTAATTAAAACAGATTCTAGCTTGATAAATAAAATGCATCACAGGAATGTTGTCTATTCTCATGTTCGTTCAACACTAGTCTAACCCTGGCTGGATGTCCTTTGGGTGGTGGACCATTCTTGATACACATGGGAAACTGTTGAGCATGAAAAACCCAGTAGCATTGCCGTTCTTGACACAAACCGTTGTGCCTAGCACCTACTACCATACCCTGTTCAAAGGCACTTCAATCTTGTGTCTTGTCCATTCACCCTCTGAATGGCACACATACCCAATCCGTGTCTCAATTGTCTCAAGGCTTAAAAATCCTTTAACCTGTCTCGTTCCCTTCATCGACACCGATAGAAGTGGATTTAACAAGTTACATCAATAAGGGATCATAGCTTACACCTGGATTCACCAAGCAGGTGTTCTTAATATACTCTGTGTATATGTTGCCAAATAAGACTAAATAAACCTTTGCTCACCAGAATAATGTCATACATTGATAGAATGATCTAGTTGACATCGGTAACGTTTTCCCTGTCATTTCTGCTTCTTTCGTGGAGCAAAGACTTTTATGGACCGGGTATCAAATGCAATTACCCCCCACCAAAAAAACAGGAAAGGTTTTCTGTGCAAAATTTGACCGGTTGTAAGGAAATAGAAAGCTGTTAAAATGACCCAACATGTTTCTGACAAGATTCCAGTTTGGCTTGGATGCACATTTTATGTGGTTGATATACTATCAGCTTTTTATGATGCTAATAAAGACCACACCTCTACAGCATTCCCTTAAGATGCTGAAAGAAAGAAATCCTATACTGAAGAAAAATATAAACACAGCATGCAACAATATCATTGATTTTACTAAGTTACAGTTCATATATATGAAATCAGTCAATTGAAATAAATTCATTATGCCCTAATCTTTGGATTTCACATGACTGGGAATAAAGATATGCATCTGCTGGTCACAGAAAAAAAATGGGCCTCGCAATGGGCCTCAGGATCTCCTCGCGGTATTTGTGTGCATTTAAATTGCCATCGATAAACCTCAATTGTGTTCATTGTCCGTAGCTTATGCCTGCCCTGCCCTGCCCTGCCCATACCATAACCCCAACGCCATCAGCAAACCGCTCACCAACAAACGCCATACACGTGGTCTAGGGTTGTGACGCTTGTTGGACGTACTGCCAAATTCTCTAAAACAACATATGGTAGAGAAACTTATATAAAAGTCTCTGGCAACAGCTCTGGTGGACATTCCTGCAGTCAGCATGCCAATTGCACGCTACCTCAAAGCTTGAGTATTGTGTTGTGTGACAATTGCACATTTTAGAGTGGCCTTTTATTGTCCCCAGCACAAGGTGCATCTGTGTAATTATAATGCTGTTTAATCAGCTTCTTGATATGCCGCACCTGTCAGGTGGATGGATTATCTTGGCAAAGGAGAAAGGCTCACTAACAGAGATGTAAACAAATTTGTGCACAAAAGTTGAGAGAAATATGTTTTTTGTGCGTATGGAAAATTTCTGTGATCTTTTATTTCAGGTCATGAAACATGGGACCAACACTTTACATGTTGCATTTTTGTTCAGTGTATTTCTCCGCTCCTGTTCTCAAGTCGAAATGTAGCCTACATTTGGTGGATCATTTTACTGCAAGAAATGATTAATTCTGCAGGAGTTAATATTAAGGCAAATGTGAGAGGTTATAGATTTCAGATTGTCTAGATTTCATTTTCCATTTAACCCATCTGAACAGTAGGCTACAGTTCCCTTAACGTACCATAGGCCTATTTGAAGTCCCCGTCTTGTGACTGTCAAATTTGTATATCGCCTCACAATCATCACACGTAATATAGTCGGCACTGCTATCATCCTCTTTTACCACTTCACCAATTCTTTCCCAAACGTTACTTTTCTGGCCCTCCCTTCTTTTTTTATTTTCAACTCTCAGTTTCCTAACTTTTCTCTTATTGAATTCAACTCTTTTTGCCTCCGTGCTCGATATGAACTTTTTCTGCACGTTCCCAAAAGCATTTGCCAATTTGCCTGTAGGTAATTTGACGTGCAAACAGTTAGGCCATGGGCTTACGCAGTAATACTAGATAGCCTAAAATAATGAAGGAAAAAACTCAAGATTTTTAGCCTATAGATATAAATTACACAAGGATGATACATTTAGACCAATGTTTTTTAAGGTATTTGATTTCTCTTCATTCAACCCACCCGCCTTTCATCCAAACAATATTTAATGATCCGAAACACTCCCGCCCCACGGATATAAGCGACGCCAATGGGCAACCAGCCTCTGAATGCTACCAGACAGACTTGACCAGACGGAAGGTCAGAGAGTCAAGATGGGTTTGTCGGTCAGTGGGACAGGTCTCTATACAGTAGGGCTCCAAAAAGGCTGACACACACCATCCTCACTGCGACTGTAGTCTGTTTTAGCCCCACTCTTCTCTCCATGCCGCCCTAAGGGAGGTATAGTGTTGCAACCCCGTGTTGAAATCCGCACCGTGCCAAAGAGGCCATTGGCCGTCTCAGCAATACTCCACAACTGTGCCTCCCTGTGATTGGTCTTTTGGTAGGCCAAGGCACCTCTGATAGTCCAGACTCACCCTGTGCAACAAAACAAGAGCAGCATCTCGTTAGCTGGCATCGGTCTTGGGACCGAGCCAGGTGGCACTCCTCATATTGGAAATCGATTAGAGAAAGAGCCTGATATTCTATACCTTGGTGTTTTTTCTTTCACTATGGACCCAAAAATAGAGCTGAAAGTATCCACATGAAGTCCCAGGAGTTTGTGCCTGTTTGTGTGGATGAAGCTTGAGTGATTCTGCTCATTTATATCCATTATGTGCATGTCTTGATGTAATACTGCTGATTTAATAACGTCTCTCTTCTAAGCTCAATGTTTTTCCACAGTATATCAGAATTTAAAGCGCCAGGAAAACTAAAACTGCAGACATGCAACCACTGGTAAGCTCTGTGTGAAAACAAGTCAGTGGGAGAATCTCAATTGTATTTCCTTGATTCCTCACGTCTTCTATCCTCACCGCTTTTTTTTACCTTTAATTTATCACATGTACCGTACCAGTCAAAAGCTTGGACACACCTACTCATTCAATGGTTTTTCTTTATTTTTACTATTTTCTACATTGTAGAATAATAGTGAAAACATCAAAACTATGAAATAACACATATGGAATCATGTAGTAACCAAAAAAGTGTTAAACAAATCAAAATATATTTGTTGTGGACAAGGTAGGGGCGGTGGTATACAGAAGAAGTATTTGGTAAAATATAAAGTCCATATTATGGCAAAAACAGCTCAAGCAAGCAAAGAGAAACAACAGTCCATTATTACTTTAAGTCATGATGCTCAGTCAATCTGGAACATTTCAATACTTTGAAAGTTTATTCAAGTGCAGTCGCAAAAACCATCAAGCGCTATGATGAAACTGGCTCTCATGTGGACTGCCACAGGAAAGGAAGACCCAGAGTTACCTCTGCTACAGAGGATAAATTCATTAGAGTTACCAGCTTCAGAAATTGCAGCCCAAATAATAAATGTAAGTAACAACATGAACTGTTCAGAGGAGGTCGAATTGCTGCAAGAAACCACTACTAAAGGTCACCAATAATAAGAAGAGAAGAAGAAGAGACCACAATCACCCGACCTCAACCCAATTGAGATGGTTTGGGATAAGTTGGCCCGCAGAGTGAAGGAAAAGCAGGCAACAAGTGCTCATCAAAATAAATCAAAATGGCTTAAGGACAACAAAGTCAAGGTATTGGAGTGGCCATCACAAAGCCCTGACCTCAGGCCTATAGACCATGTGTGGACAGAACTGAAAAAGCATGTGCGAGCAAGGAGGCCTACAAACCTGACTCAGTTACACCAGCTCTGTCAGGAGGAATGGGCCAAAATTCAACTAACTTATTGAGGGAAGCTTGTGGATTGCTACCCGAAACGTTTGACCCAAGTTAAACAATTTAAAGGCAATGCTACCAAATACTATTTGAGTGTATGTAAACTTCTGACCAACTGGGAATGTGATGAAAGAAATCAAATCTGAAATAAGTAATTCTCTCTACTATTATTCTGACATTTCACATTCTTAAAATAAAGCGGTGATCCTAACTGACCTAAGACAGGGAATTCCTCCTAGGAATAAATGTCAGGAATTGTGAAAAACTGAGTTTAAATATATTTGGCTAAGGTGTATGTAAACTTCCAACTTCAACTGTGTGACATGTGAACGGTTTATGTGAACGGTTCTTCAGCTGGACCACAACAACCTGTTGGGAGTACACCTGGGAATGGAGAAGACCCGGAAATGGATCACCGCCCGGTTCCACCGGCCTGGGATGAGGAGGGCCGTGGAAGACTATTGTCGCAGCTGTCAAGAGTGTCAAATCGCTGCCCTAAAAGCACACTTCCAAAACCCGCTGGTCCCCCTAACGATCACTTGGGTGCCCTTTGAACGTATTGCCTTGGACATAGTGAGACCCCTGGTAAAAACGGCACGAGGACACCGGTACATCTTGTTAATAGTAGATTGTGCCACCTTGTATCCTGAGGCCATTCCCCTATGGGCGGTGGTCTCCAAGGTAATCGCCCGGGAGCTGTTCCGAACGAGATCCTGACAGACCAAGGTACTGAGTTCATGTCCCACCTAAAGCAAGATTTGTGTGCTCTCTGCAGATCCGGACCTCCGTCTTTCACCAGCAGATGGATGGGCTCGTCGAGTGGTTCAATAAAACAAATGCTGTGGAAGGTCATCAAGCAGGACGGGAAGAACTGGGACCAACTACTACCCCACCTAATGTTCTCATTACGGGAAGTGCCCCAGTCATTCACCGGCTTTTCCCCTTTCAAACTCCTCTACGGGAGGAGGCCACGTGGCCTACTGGACCTCACCAAGGAGGTGTGGGAACCCCGGGAGATGAGATGATGAAGGTGCGGATGACAGCCATTTGGCCAAATCGGAAGGCCAAGGCCCGAAGGACGGCCATGAAGCAGGAAGTGGAGGCTATGTTGAGGATGGGGGTTATTGAAGAATCCCACAGCGCAAGTTGCAGCCCAATCGTGTTGGTCCACAAACCGGACGGTAGTCTGTTCTTCTTTAATGATTTCCGGGGAAGGCCCGGTACATCAGCACCCTCTACCTGACCAAAGGATATTGGGAGCTTGGTTTTATTCCCCACAGGATACAGCAAGACTTCGGAGTCCAGAAGATGGTATCCCAGAGGAGACTTTTTTGTTAATTATTTCATAAACACCCTTGAAACCAAGCTAATACAATTGTGTCCGTGTCTGATCTGTGTAAACATCTTGACCAAACTCCCTGGTCTGCCACTATATATAGGGCACTATATATATATATATATATATAGATAAATAGATAGATAGACTACCATTCAAAAGTTTGGGGTAAATTCGAAATGTCCTTGTTTTTTGAAAGAAAAGCAAATGTTTGGTCCATTAAAATAACATCAAATTGAACAGAAATACAGTGTAGACATTGTTATTGTTGTAAATTACTATTGTAGCTGGAATATTTCTCGATTATTTACAAGGGCGTACAGAGGCCCATTATCAGCAACCATCACTCCTGTGTTCCAATGGCACGTTGTGTTAGCTAATCCAAGTTTATAATTTTAAAAGGCTAATTGATCATTAGAAAATCCTTTTGCAATTATGTTATCACAGCTGAGAACTGTTTTTCTGATTAAAGAAGCAATAAAACTGGCCTTCTTTAGAAGAGTTGAGTATCTGGAGCATCAGCATTTGTGGGTTTGATTACAGGCTCAAAACGGCCAGAAACAAAGAGGTTTCTTCTGAAACTCGTCAGTCTATTCCTGTTTTGAGAAATTAAGGCTATTCCATGCGTGAAATTGTCAAGAAACTAAAGATCTGGTACAACGCTGTGTACTACTCCCTTCACAGAACAGCGCAAACGGACTCTAACCAGAATAGAAAGAGGAGCGGGTGGCCCCGGTGCACAACTGAGCAAGAGGACAAGTACATTAGAGTGTCTAGTTTGAGAAACAGATACCTCACAAGTCTTCAACTGGCAGCTTCATTAAGTAGCACCCGCAAAACACCAGTCTCCATGTCAAAAGTGAAGAGGCGACTCCGGGATGCTGGCCTTCAAGGCAGAGTTGCAAAGAGGAAGCCATATCTCAGACTGGCCAATATAAATAAAAGAGCCCCATTTACATAAGAATTCAGACCCTTTACTCAGTACTTTGTTAAAGCACCTTTGGCAGCGATTACAGCCTTGATTCTTCTTGGATATGACGCTACAAGCTTGTCACACCTGTATTTGGATAGTTTCTCCCATTCTTCTCTGCAGATACAATAATAAATATATTCCAAAACACTTAATATAGCAAAAATACTGTAAAAAAATGTGGCAAAGAAATGTACTTTTGTCCTGAATACAAAGTGTTATTTTTAGGGCAAATCCAACACATTATTGAGTAACAATAAAAATCAATCAAATGTATTTATAAAGCCATTTTTATATCAGCCGATGTCACAGAGTGCTATACAGAAACCCAGCCTAAAATCCCAAAACAGCAGGCAATGCCGATGTAGAAGCAGGGTGGCTAGGAAAAACTCCCTAGAAAGGCCGTAACCTAGGAAGAAACCTAGAGAGGAACCAGGCTCTGAGGGCTGGCCAGTCCTCTTCTGGCTGTGCAGGGTTGAGATTATAACAGTACATGTCCAAGATGTTCAAACGTTCATAGATGACCAGCAGCATCAAATAATAATAATAGTCACAGTGGTTGTAGAGGTTGCAACAGGTCAGCACCTCAGGAGTAAATGTCAGTTAATAGCCAGAGTTCGAGACATCAGGTGCGGTAAAGAGAGTCGAAAACAGCAGGTCCGGGACAAGGTGAATAGGTCAGACTTCCGTAGCTGCAGGCAGAACGGTTGAAACTGGAGCAGCAGCACGACCAGGTGGACTGGGGACAGCAAAGAGTCATCAGGCCAGGTAGTCCTGAGGCAAGGTCCCAGGGCTCAGGTCCCCCGGGAAGAGAGGTAGAGAGAGATAATTAGTGGGAGCATACTTAAATTCACACAGGACACCGGATAAGACAGGAGAAATATTCCAGATATGTTTTGGCACGAACCTGAGGGGGGCACCAACATGGACAGGAAGATCACGTCAGTGACTCAACCCACTCATGTGACGCACCCCTCCTAGGGACGGCATGGAAGAGCACCAG
This sequence comes from Oncorhynchus tshawytscha, assembly GCF_018296145.1. Lineage (NCBI taxonomy): Eukaryota > Metazoa > Chordata > Actinopteri > Salmoniformes > Salmonidae > Oncorhynchus > Oncorhynchus tshawytscha. Next base: position 38,724,151 of record NC_056431.1, read on the forward strand.
TAAGCCAGTGACTCAGCCCCCGTAATAGGGTTTGAGGCAGAGAATCCCGGTGGAGAGAGGGGAACTGGCCAGGCAGAGACAGCAAGGTCAGTTCGTTGCTCCAGTGCCTTTCCGTTCACCTTCACACCCCTGGGCCAGACTGCACTCAATCATATGACCGACTGAAGAGATGAGTCTTCAATAAAGACTTGAAGGTTGAGACAGAGTCTGAGAAAGCCCTGCCTCCAGCTGTTTGCTTAGAAGTCTAGGGACAATAAGGAGGCCTGCATCTTGTGAGCGTAGCGTACGTTTCAGGATATGCACAGCAGGACCAAATCGGAGAGAAAGGTAGGAGGAGCAGGCCCATGTAATGCTTTGTAGGTTAGCAGTAAAAACCTGAAATCAGCCCTAGCCTTAACAGGTAGCCAGTGTAGAGAGGCTAGCACTGGAGTAATATGATCAAGATTCTAGCAGCCGTGTTTAGTACTAACTGAAGATTATTTAGTGCTTTATACAGGTAGCCGGAAAGTAGAGCATTGCAGTAGTCTAATCTTCATGGCGGTGGCTACATCATATTATGGGTATGCTTGTCATTGCAAGCACAAGGGAGTTCCTTACGATAAAAATAAACTGAATACAGCTATATAGGCACAGACAAAATCCTATAGGAAAAGCTTCTTCATTCTGCTTTCCAAAAGACACTCTGAGACAGTCACCTTTCAGCGGGACAATAACCTAAAACACAAGGCAAGGCCAAATCTACACTGGAGTTGCTTACCAAGATGACATTGAATGTTCCTGAGTGGCCTAGTCACAGTTTTGACTTAAATTGGCTTGAAAATCTATTTCAAGACTTGAAAAGGGCTGTCTAGCAATGATCAACAATCAACTTGACAGATCTTGAAGAATATTCATAAGTTTAATGGGAAAATATTGTACAATCCAGGTGTGCAAAGCTCTTACAGACTTACCCAGAATAACTCACTGCTATAATCGCTGCCAAAGGTGGTTCTACAAAGTAATGACTCAGGGGTGTGAAGACTTATGTAAATGAGATATTTCTGTATTTTATTTAAAATAGATTTGCAAAAATGTCTAAAAACACATTAACTTTGTCATTATGGGTAATGTGTGTAGATAGGTGAGTGAAAATGTTTTTTTGAATCCATTTTGAATGTGGAAACCATGTGGAATAAGTCAAGGGGTCTGAACTTTCTGAAGGCACTGTATATATTGTATGTAATATAAACAACTCTGTATGGGGGCTGATTTAGGTGTGATGTATGGCCAAGTGTCCCTTCCCACAATGCAATGGGCTTCACCCAGCAATCCCAGGGAATCAATCTCCATCAGCTACGTCAGTGCGGCTCCTTCCGTCAGTGACACGTCTGCAAAGCATGCACACACACTGCCTCTCTCTTTCATACACACACGCACACACACACACACACACACACACACACACACACACACACACACACACACACACACACACACACACACACACACACACACACACACACACACACACACTGTAAGTGCTGTGTGTGTCAGCAAATCCCAGCCGCTAAGATCGTTTTGCTGTGGGATTTTTTTTTGCTCTGTTGCCATGTTGCATCATTTCACCCAAGAGTGGGTGGACCCAAACTGCATTTCTGAGAATATGCACATGTGTTTACTCAGTGGGCTTGTGCAGTAATACATACATTAATACATGTGGATCTGCCTGCATGTGTGTGTGTTTATGCGTCTGTGCGTTTGTGTGTGTGCTTTTGTACATCTTCACATGTGTGTGAATGTCTGTTTGTATATGTGTGTATGTGAGTGCCGTCTTCATCCTCCTCCTCTATAGTGCAGGCCAATGATCAACCAACCCACTAAATTAGAAGGGATCGCGTGAAGGATAAACTCAGTAAAAAAAGAAACGTCCCTTTTTCAGGACCCTGTCTTTCAAAGATAATTCATAAAAATCCAAATAACTTCACAGATCTTCATTGTAAAGGGATTAAACACTGTTTCGCTTGCTTGTTCAATGAACCATAAACAATTAATGAACATGCACCCGTGGAACGTTCGTTATGACACTAACAGCTTACAGACGGTAGGCAATTAAGGTAACAACTTAGGACACTAAAGAGGCCTCTCTACTGACACTGAAAAACACCAAAAGAAAGATGCCCAGGGACCCTGCTCATCTGCGTGAACATGCCTTAGGCATGCTGCAAGGAGGCATGAGGACTGCAGCTGTGGCTAGGGCAATAAATTGCAATGTCATACTGTGAGACGCCTAAGACAGCGCTACACCGAGACAGGACGGACAGCTGATTGTCCTCGCAGTGGCAATCTATGTGTAACAACAACTGCACAGGATCGGTACATCCGAACATCACACCTGCGGTACAGGTACAGAATGGCAACAACACCTGCCCGAGTTACACCAGGTAGGCACAATCCCTCGATCAGTGCTCAGACTGTCCAAAATAGGCTGAGAGAGGCTGGACTGAGGGTTTGTAGGCCTGTTGTAAGGGAGGTCCTCACCAGATATTATCGGCAACAACGTCACCTGGGCACGTCGCTGGACCAGACAGGACTGGCAAAAAGTGCTCTTCACTGACGAGTCGTGGTTTTGTCTCACCAGGGGTGATGGTCGGATTCGCGTTTATCATCGAAGGAATGAGCATTACACCGAGGCCTGTACTCAGCAGCGGAATCGATTTGGAGGTGGAGGGTTCGTTATGGTCTTGGGCGGTGTGTCACAGCATCATCAGACTGAGCTTGTTGTTGTTGCAGGCAATCTCAACGCTGTGCGTTACAAGGAAGACATCCTCCTCCCTCATGTGGTACCCTTCCTGCAGGCTCATCCTGACATGAACCTCCAGCATGACAATGCCACCAGCTATACTGCTCATTCTGTGTGTGATTTCCTGCAAGACAGGAATGTCAGTGTTCTGCCATGGCCAGCGAAGAGCCCGGATCTCAATCCCATTGAGCACGTCTGGGACCTGTTGGATCGGAGGGTGAGGGCTGGGGCCATTCCGCCCAGAAATGTCCGGGACCTTGCAGGTGCCTTGATGGAAGAGTGGGGTAATATCTCACAGCAAGGACTGGCAAATCTGGTGCAGTCCATGAGGAGGAGATGCACTGTAGTACTTAATGCAGCTGGTGGCCACAGCAGATACAGACTACTTTAGATTTTGACCTCCTGCCTTGTTCAGGGACACATTATTCAATTTCTGTTAGTCACATGTCTGTGGAACTTGTTCACTTTATGTCTTAGTTGTTGCATCTTGTTATATTCATACAAATATTTACACATGTTAAGTTTGCTGAAAATCAAGGCAGTTGACAGTGAGAGGAGTTTTGGAACAAATGTCTGTTGTTGTTATTTTACTAAGCCCCAAAGCTCCTCCCTGTTTCTGTCTGTTGAATGAATCCATTCTGTGATAACCATTTCGCTCTTACTCAATGCTGTTTTGTAATTCTATTTATCCTTTATGTGACCAAAAGAGAGTCCTGGCTAAGACAGATGGCAACATGCATTTAGGCTAGGAGTGTCACTGTTAAACAAGTACATTTTCTTAGCACTGAGTGTAGCCAAAGTGTGGATTGTGTTCATCTCACATATTGATACTTTGTGCCATATACTGTAGAGCAGTGGATCCCAAACTTTTTATAGTCCCGTACCCCTTCAAACATCCAACCTCCAGCACCAAGGTCAGCGCACTCTCAAATGTTGATTTTTGCAATCATTGTAAGCCTGCCACACACACACTATACAATACATTTATTAAGCATAAGAATGAGTGTGTGGGAAGTGACAAAGAGCTCTTATAGGACCAGGGCACAAATAATAATATAACAATAATAAATAATTTTGCTCTTTGCTTAGCTATCTTACATATAAAACCTTATTTGTTCATCAACAATGGTGTATTACTCACCACAGGTTAATGATAAGGGTGTGCTTGAAAGGATGCACATAACTCTGCAATGTTGGGTTGTACTGGAGAGTCTCAGTCATTTTCCACACACAGTCTCTGCCTGTATTTATTTTTCATGCTAGTGAGGGCCGAGAATCCACTCTCACATAGGTATGTGGTTGCAAAGGGCATCAGTGTCTTAACAGCGTGATTTGCCAAGGCAGGATACTCTGAGCTCAGCCCTATCCAGAAATATGTCAGTGGCTTCTGATTAAATAACATTTTCACAGAAACGCTTGTTGCAATTTCGATGAGGCTCTCTTGTTCAGATATCGATAAGTGGACTGGAGGCAGGGCATGAAAGGTAAAACGAATCCAGTTGTTTGTGTCGTCCGTTTCGGGACTACCTGCGTAATTGCGCACCCAACTCACTCAGGTGCTTCGATATATCACATTTGACATTATCCATCAGCTTGAGTTAATTTGCACACAAAAAATCATGCAATGATGGAAAGATCTGTGTCGTCCTTGTTAATGCAGACAAAGAGCTCCAACTTCTTAATCCTAGCCTCAATTTTGTCCTGCACATTGAATATAGTTGCAGAGACCCTACCCTGTAATCCTAGATTCAGATCATTCAGGTGAGAAAAAACATCACCCAGACAGGCCATTCATGTGAGAAACTCATCAACATGCAAGAAGTCAGACAAGTGAAAATTATGGTCTGTAAAGAAAACTAAGCTCGTCGCTCAATTAAAAAAACGTGTCAGTACTTTGCCCCTTGATAACCAGTGCACTGTATGTTGTAAAAGCGTTACATGGTCGCTGCCCATATCATTGCATAGTGCAGAAAATACGTGAGAGTTCAGGGGCCTTGCTTTAACAAAGTTAACCATTTTCGCTGTAGTCTCCAAAATGTCTTTCAAGCTGTCAGGCATTCCCTTGGCAGGAAGAGCCTCTCAGTGGATGCTGCAGTGTACCCAAGTGGCGTCGGGAGCAACTGCTTGCACACGCATTACCACTCCAATATGTCTCCCTGTCATGGCTTTTGCGCAATCAGTACAGATACCAACACATCTTGACCACCAAAGTCCATTTGATGTCACAAAGCTGTCCAGTACTTTAAAATAGCCTCCCCTGTCGTCCTGGTTTCCAGTGGTTTGTGGAAGAGGATGTCTTCCTTAATTGACCCCCGTAAACGGAACGGACATATAGCAGGATCTGTGCCAGGCCCGCCATGTCTGTTGACTCATCCAGCTGTAATGCATAGAATTCACTGGCTTGTATGCGAAGCAGTAATTATTTCAAAACATCTCCTACCATGTCACTGATGTGTCGTGAATTAGTGTTGTTTGATGAAGGCATTCTCTGTATAGTTATTTTGGCCTTTTCCCCCAGCATTGTCCCAGCCATATCCACGGCAGCAAGAAGAATTAAGTCCTCCGCAATAGTATGGGGCTTGCCTGTCCTAGCCATTCGGTAGCTCACCATATAAGACGCTTCCAGCCCCTTCTTATTAATGGTATCTGTTGCTTTTATACATGTCTTACTAATCTAAAGTCGTGTTAATTTTCGCTCAACAAATTCCTGTGGCTTATTTTTCAAATTGGCATGTTTTGTTTCTAAATGTCTGCGCAAGAGTGAAGGTTTCATAGAGTTGTGAGATCGTACTTTTGCACGTATAACACACCGTGGCTGAGGAAAGGCACTACTCCCAATATAAGTGAACCCCAAATCAATGTAGTTCTCATCATATTTGTGCCTCTTCGATGGTCCAACGTTCCTGTCTGTTTTTCGGTGCTTTCCTGGGTAAGGGGGAAGTAGCTCTTCGGCTGCATCAGATTCACAAATGTCAGTGTCCATGCTAGCTGGCCAAACAACACATGTAGAATTACTGTTGCTAGCATTGGATGTGCTCGTGGAAGCAGAACAACTTGTGTCATCGACAGGTGCAGGTGTAGTACTGTTGGTAGTAGCAGTACTACCAGTAGAGCTGGTATGCGTCTCTATGGACGCAGACCTTACCATTTATCTATTTTCGAGCAAATGGATTGAGCAGCAGCTACGTTTGGCTAGATACGGACCGTTAGTGGTATTCCCGCGAGAAAGTAAAGGTTATTCAATCAATTAAATGTATTTATAAGCTCTTCTTACATCAGCTGATGTCACAAAGTGCTGTACAGAAACCCAGCCTAAAACCCAAAACAGCAAGCAATGAAGGTGTAGAAGCACGGTGGCTAGGAAAAACTCCCTAGAAAGGCCGGAACCTAGGAAGAAACCTAGAGAGGAACCAGGCTATGAGGGGTGGCCAGTCCTCTTCTGGCTGTGCCAGGTGGAGATGATAACAGAACATGGCCAAGATGTTCAAATGTTTATAGATGACCAGCAGGGTCAGATAATAATAATCACTGTGGTTGTAGAGGGTGCAACAGGTCAGCACCTCAGGGGTAGATGTCAGTTGGCTTTTCATAGCCGATCATTCAGAGTATCTCTACCGAACCTGCTGTGTCTAGAGAGTTTAAAACAGCAGGTCTGGGACAAGGTAGCACATCTGGTGAACAGGTCAGGATTCCATAGCCCGCAGGTAAAACAGTTGAAACTGGAGCAGCAGCATGACCAGGTGGAATAAGAACAGCAAGGAATCATCAGGCCAGGTAGTCCTGAGGCATGGTCCTAGGGCTCAGGTCCTCCGAGAGAAAGAGAGAGAGCGAGAGAGAGAGCGAGAGAAAGAAAGAGAGAAAAAGAGAGAGAATTAGATAGAGCATACTTAAATTCACACAGGACACCGGATAAGACAGGAGAAATTCTCCAGATATAACAGACTGACCCTAGCTCTCCAACACATTAACTATTGCAGCATAAATACTGGAGGCTGAGACAGGAGGGGTTGGGAGACACTAGCCCCGTCCGACGATACCCCCGGCCAGTGCCAAACAAGCAGGATATAACGCCACCCACTTTGCCAAAGCACAGCCCCCACACCACTAGAGGGATATCTTCAACCACCAATTTACTATCCTGAGACAAGGCCCAATATAGCCCACAAAGAGCTCCCCCACAGCATGAACCTGAGGGGGGGCGCCAGCCTGGACAGGAAGATCACATCAGTGACTCAACCCACTCAAGTGATGCACCCCTCCTAGGGACAGCATGGAAGAGGACCAGTAAGCCAGTGACTAGCACTAACTGAAGTTTATTTAGTGCTTTATCTGGGTAGCCAGAGAGTAGAGCATTGCAGTAGTCTAATCTAGAAGTGACAAAAGCATGGATTAATTTTTCAGCATCATTTTTGTACAGAAAGGTTCCGATTTTTGCAATGTTACTTAGATGGTAAAAGCTGTCGTTGAAACAGGCTTAGATATGTTCGTCTAAAGAGAGATCATGGTCCAGAGTAACGCCGAGGTCCTTCAGTTTTATTTGAGACGACTGTACAACCATCAAGATTAATTGTCAGATTCAACAGGAGATCTCTTTGTTTCTTGGGACCTAGAACTAGCATCTCTGTTTTGTCCGAGTTTAAAAGTAGAAAATGTGCCGCCATCCACTTCCTTATGTCTGAAACACATGCTTCCAGGTACAGCAATTTTGTGGCTTCACCATGTTTCATCAAAATGTACAGCTGTGTGTCGTCCGCATAGCAGTGAAAGTTAACATTATTTTTCTGAATGACATCACCAAGAGGTGAAATATATAGTGAAAACAATAGTGGTCCTAAAATGGAACCTTGAGGAATACCGAAATTTACAGTTGATTTATCAGAGGACAAACCATTCACAGAGACAAACTGACATCTTTCCGACAGATAAGATCTAAACCAGGCCAGAACTTGTCTGTGTCGACCAATTTGGGTTTCCAATCTCTCCAAAAGAATTTGATGATCGATGGTATCAAAAGCAGCACTAAGGTCTAGGAGCACGAGGACAGATGCAGATCCTTGGTCTGACACCATTAAAAGGTAATTTACCACCTTCACAAGTGCAGTCTCAGTGCTATGATGGGGTCCAAAACCAGACTGGAGCGTTTCGTATACATTACCTTCAGGAAGGCAATGAGTTGCTGTGCAACATATATATATATATTTTTATATAGGAATGGGAGATTCGATATAGGCCTATAGTTTTTTATATTTTCTGGGTCAAGGTTTGGCTTTTTCAAGAGAGGCTTTATTACTGCTAGTTTTAGTGAGTTTAATACACATCCGGTGGATAGGGAGCCGTTTATTATGTTCAGCATAGGAGGGCCAAGCACAAGAACCAGCTCTTTCAGTAGTTTAGTTGGAATAGGGTCCAGTGTGCAGCTTGAAGTTTTAGAGGCCATGACTATTTTCATCAATGTGTCAAGAGATATAGTATTAAAACGCTTGAGTGTCTCTCTTGATCCTAGTTCCTGGCAGTGTTGTGCAGACTCAGGACAACTGAGCTTTGGAGAAATACACAGATTTAAAGAGTCCGTAATTTGTATTCTAATGATCATGAAATTTCATTAAGAAGTTAATGAATTTATCACTGCTGAAGTGAAAGCTATCCTCTCTTGGGGAACACTGCTTTTTAGTTAGCTTTGCGACGGTATCAAAAATACATTTTGGATTCTTCTTATTTTCCTCAATTAAGTTGGTAAAATAGGATGATCGATCGAGCAGTGAGGGCTCTTCGATACAGCACGGTATTGTCTTTCCAAGATAGTCGGAAGACCTCCAGTTTGGTGTAGTGCCATTTCCGTTCCAATTTTCTGGAAGCTGTTTCAGGGCTCGGGTATTTTCTGTTTACCAGGGAGCTAGTTTCTTATGACAAATGTTTTTTGTTTTTAGGGGTGCGACTGCCTCTAGGGTATTACGCAAGGTTAAATTGAGTACCTCAGTTAGGTGGTTAACTGATTTTTGTACTCTGACGTCCTTGGGTAGGAAGAGGGAGTCTGGAAGAGCATCTAGGAATCTTTGGGTTATCCGAGAATTTATAGCACAGCTTTTGATGATCCTTGGTTGGGGTCTGAGCAGATTATTTGTTGTGATGGCAAACATAATAAAATGGTGGTCCGATAGTCCAGGATTATGAGGATAAAACATTAAGATCCACACCATTTATTCCACGAGCCAAAACTAGGTCCAGAGTATGACTGTGGCAGTTGGACAAAACCCACTGAGTCGATGATGGCTCCGAAAGCCTTTTGGAGTGTGTCTGTGGACTTTTTCATGTGAATTTTAAAGTCACCAAAAATGTGAATATTATCTGCCATGACTACAGGATCTGATAGGAATTCAGTGAACTCAGTGAGGGATGCTGTGTACTGCCCAGGAGGCCTGTAAACAGTAGCTATAAAAAGTGATTGAGTAGGCTGCATAGATTTCATGACTAGAAGCTCAAAAGACGAAACGCAGCCATTTTTTTTTGTAAATTTAATTTTGCTATCATAAATGTTAGCAACACCTCTGCCTTTGCAGGATGTGCGGGGGATATGGTCACTAGTGTAACCAGGAGGTGAGGCCTCATTTAACACAGTAAATTCATCAGGATAAGCCATGTTTCAGTCAGGCCAATCACATCAAGATTATGATCAGTGATTAGGTCATTGACTATAACTGCCTTGGAAGTGAGGGATCTAACATTAAGTAGCTTTATTTTGAGTTGTGAGATATCACAATCTCTTTCATTAATGACAGGAATGGAGGAGGTCTTTATTCCAGTGAGATTGCTAAAGCGAACACCGCCATGTTTCATTTTGCCCAACCCAGGTCGAGGCACAGACACGGTCTCAATGGGGACAGCTGAGCTGACTGCACTGACTGTGCTCGTGGCAGACTCCACTAAGCTGGCAGGCTGGCTAACAGCCTGATGCCTGGCCTGCACCCTATCTCATTGTGGAGCTAGGGGAGTTAGAGCCCTGTCTATGTTCGTAGGTAAGATGAGAGCACCCCTCCAGCTAGGATGGAGTCCGTCACTCCTCAGCAGGCCAGGCTTGGTCCTGTTTGTGGGTGAGTCCCAGAAATCTACAAATTCTATCTTTTGGGAGGGGCAGAAAACAGTTTTTAACCAGCAATTGAGTTGTGAGAATCTACTGTACTGCTCATCACTCCCCCTAACTGGGAGGGGGCCAGAGACAATTACGCGATGCCAACACATCTTTCTTCTTTCTGATTTACACGCTGAAGCTATGTTGCGCTTGGTAACCTCTGACTGTTTCAACCTAACATCGTTTGTGCCGACGTGGATAACACTATTCCTATATTCTCTACACTCACCAGTTTTAGCCTTAGTCAGTACCATCTTCAGATTAGCCTTAACGTCCGTAGCCCAGCCCCCTGGGAAACAGTGTATGATCGCTAGATGATTCGTTTTAAGTTTAATACTCCTGGCAATGGAGTCGCCAATGACTAGGGTTTTCAATTTGTCAGAGCTAATGGGAGAAGGAGAGACCAAAGATGGCTCGGCCTCTGACTCCGACCAGTTGCTTAATGGGGAGAACCGGTTGAAAGTTCGTGTCGGCTGAATTAGCGACACCGGTTGAGCATTCCTACAGCATTTCCTTCCAGAAGCCATGAGAAAATTGTCAGGTTGCGGGGACTGTGCGAGGGATTTATACTACTATCTGTACTTATTGGTGGCACAGATGCGGTTTCATCCTTTCCTACACTTAAATTACCCTTGCCTAACGATTGCGTCTGAAGCTGGGCTTGCAGCATGGCTATCCTTGCCATAAGGCGATCGTTTTCTTGTATATTATGAGTACAGCGACGGCAATTAGAAGGCATCATGTTAATGTTACTACTTAGCTTCGGCTGGTGGAGTTCCTTATGAACCATGTCCAGATAAAGCGTCCGGGGTGAAAAGTTTAATGAAAAAAGTCGAGCGAGGGGAAATAATAAAAATATAAAACGGTAATTAAAAAGTAAAAAGCGTAAAGTTGGCAGATAGCAAAGTAAGGTTAGCAACAAACTGCACAGCAGCACGTAAACAAGTCTACAAGTTGTGACCGGAGAGTGGTTAATGTGATTAGATGTTAAGTATTTGACGAGGCTACCTGTATTTGACATTGTGTTGTTATTTCGCTGAACACTAGATGGTTTAATTTGATTTTTGCCAGTGAAACGAGGCTACTAAAAAACTTTTTTTAAATATATTTGGCGTACCCCCAACGGCATTGAGCGTACTCCTGGGGAATACTAGCTGTAGAGGAATGAAGCTACTGTATGTTTGAATTGAAGCTGTAAAACATATCAAAACTAGGTTTCACTTGTTGTACCAGCAAAACATAGAAACACTGTTGTACTACCAACTTTCTACCACTAACTTGTTAACAAATTAATTGAGAACTTTGGTTCAGGGTTTGGCATGTGTGTACGTCGTGTGGCGTATGTGTTACGAAACAGGGTCTTTGTCTCCAATTCAAGCAATGAGGCCACAGCTGAAAAAGTGCTTATCTACTTGTTCAAAAACTAACCACACTGGAAGTTATTCACTCCAGCGCTGTGTCCTGCCCAGAAGAGCATTTCCTCCTCCCTCCTCTCAATACACTCTCAATGCCCCCTTTGTGCCCATATCCCTCATAGCCTCCACCCCCAAAACCCATGGCGTCACAGAGATGATCGTTACCCTATTCCATGATGAGAGTGGCAGGTTTTTCTCTTCTCTGTATTGATAAACTCTGTGACATTTTGAGGAGGACCTCTTTTGTTTGGCCCTAAACCCCACCTAAACTCACTCTTCTGGCCAGTGTCATTGTAGTGCTGCACTCTACTCTTGAACTCGTGAAATTCTCCTCTTTGAGATGAGTGCCCCGCTGTGAGCTGGTACAGTCGGAATGAGTGGGGATCCTTTTTGAGATGCACACACATGGAGAAGCACACAGACACACACACACCACTCCTCTCAAACGTGAGCATACTGCACCCTGTTCCTGGTCCACACATATTGTGGCAATGCTGGCACGTACACACACACACACACACACACACACACACACACACACACACACACACACATAGATGTAGCTGTCAGTACTTTTTTCCTTTTGTTTGCAGCCTATTGTCAATCCCAACATCACACAACTCCCATCATGGTACAACTCCTACCGCCACACTCTACATCAAACACCATAGTGTGTAACAAAAAGCCGTCGTTAGAGTATCATCTGTGCCGTGTAGACCTACAATGAAGACTCATTAGCCTTTTGCCAAAGCTGAGCATTATTAAATTAGGTCAGGGAGATATTCTATTCTATGGGTCATTCAATGAATGGGCTCCGATTGGACCTGTAAGTTTGTGTGTCTGAGAAAGAGCCTTGGGAAAGGCTACTGTGTCCTCTCGTTTTTGATTGAATCCTACGTCATAAAGGAACAACAGCCATGGAAAATGTCGGTAACCCCCACTTTCTCTCCCCAGTCGACGTGAGCATGGCACTGCCCTTGCAGGTGCCCCCGGCTGCCATTCCCATGGACCTGCGCCTGGACCAGCCCTTTGGCCTAGCACCACGACCAGATGACCAGTGCCACCAAGGACAGGTCCCAGGTCAGCGGGAGCAGCAGCTGCAGCAGGAGTTGCTGGCCCTCAAACACAAACAGCAGATCCAGAGACAGGTGCTCATCGCTGAGTTCCAGCGGCAACATGAGCAGCTCTCACGCCAGCACGAGGCCCAGCTACAGGAGCATGTTAAGGTGTGTGTGTGTGTCCTCTCCTCTCCATCTTTTTAGTGATCTCTCCTCACCACGCAACTTATTCGACCCCTCATCCCAATCTTACCCCCCCATCACCCGCTGCTATTCCCCCTCCCTCCATCTCTCCATCCCTCCTTCCCCTTTGCTCGAGGGCTGTCTGGATTTCTGCAGAAAGATTTTCATTGCAACAGGGACTTGGCTCAACAGAATGTGGTAAGGACAGAGGGGATGGGTGTAGGAGAGGACATGCATGTATGCGTGTGTGCGTTTGTGTGCCTATGCCTGTGCATGCTAGTGATAAGTGGGTCAGCTGTTTGTTCACCCACACCCGCCCACAATTTCTACTAACCCATCCCCAATCACCCGACTACAAGTGATAAAGTGATCTGAGGCCAGCACCCAACCCTAACTCGCAAATATAGAAAATACGCTGTAGCGTACAGTCAGAGATTTTGTTGACAGTGGGTGTGGGATTTTTTGTTGTTGTTGCCTAATTCAGATAGGTCTTTGTTACTGCTTATAATTTACTACATTTTGTTAGTCAACTTGTCTATAATTAAATACAATGAAGCTTCTCTTCTGACAGTACTTGTCGCAACTAGAAGACTAAATAAACCCTTGCTCACCACACAATATGTCATACATCAATCGAATGAATGCTTCATTCTAGTTGACATTGGTAAAGTTTTCTCTTTCATCTCTGCTTCTCTCCAGCAGTAAAGATGTTTAGGGAGCGGGGAGAAAATGCAAAGATTTTCCATGCAAAATGACCAAATGACATTAGTTTGACCGTTGTTAAGTTAATTACAAGCTGTGAAAACAACCCAACATGTTTCTGATGAGACTTAAGTTTGGCTTGGATGCATATTTTATGTGGTTAAAATACTCTCAGCTTTTACGATGCTGATAAAGAGGGCACCTTTACAGACGGTCCCTAACCAATCATTCATTCTCTCAAGATGCTGAAATATATAATATTTCTCCACTCCTGTTCCAGAGTCCAAAATCTACATTTGGTGTATCGTTCTACCGCAATAAGTGCTTAATTACTCTACATGTGAGAGGTTATAAACCTACAGTCAGTGTCCAGATTTCAGTTAATATTCCTTGTAACCCATCTGAACAGTAGGCTACAATTCCCTTGACGTGCCATATTTGAAGTCCCCGTCTTGTTAGTCTCAAACGGCAGATAAATATAATGAAAGAAAAACCTCTATCTAGCCTATAGATATGAATTGCACAAGAATCATACAGTATATTTATGGATTTTTAATGCATGGTTTTCTCTTTATTCCACCTGCCCGCCCGCCCTTCGTCCACACAATATTTCATGACCCAAAACCCACCCGCCCTGTGGATATAACCGCGGGGACTGCGGATTATGAGTCAACCCGCGCTTCACTAGCGCATGCGTGTGTGTGATGTAACTGGATCTGCCGGTTACGTTGGGCTGCTTTTCTGATCTTAATAGGAACCCCGTCCTTGGGAAACTGTGTATGCATGTGTACCAGCGCATATGTGTGTGTGTGTGACAGTGAGAGAAACTGCTCGCTTTGCAAACAGGCCTCCACGGTGTTGCCACGGGCCGCAGCCTCAATCAGGCAATGGGAGCGAGGCAGCCCAGGCTAAAAATAACTCTGTCTGAAAGCTCCAGTCACAGCAGCCAGTGGGCTTCAGCACCAGGTAGGGTGGGATGCACAGTGATTGGCACATCACTATCTCTACATTATGCCTTGACAGCATGCTGACTGTTTTCTATTTTGCTCTGTTCCAGTCAACACCCACCTGTACTTGTTGAAATTATGCAAACACTCTCCATAGTGAGGCTTTTATCATTCAGTCATTTAGGCATTTAGTCTCACTCTTGACGACTTCTTAAAGGGTAACTTTCATTTAAAAAAGTCTTAGTTATAGTGAAACAAGTCAATTCTGGTCTTCATTTTGACAGCTTGTTGCAAAAGTGATATATTTTTACTACTTTTAGATAAACTCTACCATTGAATTAAAGCAGGAAGCACCAGTGACTCGGTCTATAAAAAAAGTGGTCAGATGAAGCAGATGTAAACTACAGGACTGTTTTGCTAGCACAGACTGGAATATGTTCCAGGATTCTTCCGAATAGCATTGAGTAGTACACCACATCAGTCACTTGCTTTGTCAATAAGTGAATTTAGGTTGTCGCCACAGTGACTGTACGTACATACCCCAACCAGAAGCCATGGACTACAGGCAACATTCGCACTGAGCTAAAGGGTAGAGCTGCCGCTTTCAAGGAGCGGGACTCTAACCCGGAAGCTTATAAGAAATCCCGCTATGTCCTCAAAAGAATCATGAAACAGGCAAAGCGTTAATACAGGACTAAGATCAAATTGTACTACATCGGCTCCAACGCTCGTTGGATGTGGCAGTGCTTGCAAACTATTACAGACTACAAAGGGAAGCACAGCCAAGAGCTGCCCAGTGACACAAGCCTGCCAGACAAGCTAAATAACTTCTATGCTCGCTTCGAAGCAAGTAACACTAAAACATACATGAGAGCACCAACTGTTTCGAATGACTGTGTGATCACTCTCTCCGCAGCCAATGTGAGTAAGACCTTTAAACAGATCAACATTCACAAGGCCACTGGGTCAGATGGATTACCAGGACGTGTACTCCTAGCATGCACTGACCAACTGGCAAGTGTCTTCACTGACATTTTCAACCTCTCCCTGTCCGAGTATGTAATACCAACATGTTTCAAGCAGACCACCATAATCCCTGTGTCCAAGAAACCTAAGGTAACCTGCTTAAATGACTACCGCCCCTTAGCACTCACGTCTGTAGCCATGAAATGCTTTGAAAGGCTGTTTATGGCTCACATCAACACCATTATCCCATAAAACCTAGACCCACCCTAATGTGCATACCGCAACAACAGATACACAGATGACGCAATCTCTATTGCACGCCGCACTGCCTTTTCCCACCTGGACAAAAGGAACACCTATTTGAGAAGTTGACGACAGTTGACTACAGCTCAGCGTTCAACACCATAGTTCCCTCAAAGCTCATCACTAAGCTAAGGACCCTGGGACTTAATAGCTTCCTCTGCAACTTCATCCTAGACTTCCTGACGGGCCGCCCCCAGGTGGTAAGGGTAGGTAACAACACATCCGCCACGCTGATCCTCAACACGGGTGCCCCTCAGGGGTGCGTGCTCAGTCCCCTTCTGTACTCCCTGTTCACTCATACTGCACGGCCAGGCACGACTCCAACACCATCATAAAGTTTGCTGATGACACAACAGTGGTAGACCTCATCACCGGCAATGATGAGACAGCCTATAGGGAGGAGGTCAGAGACCTGACCATGTGGTGCCAGGACAACAACCTCTCCCTCAATGTGATCAAGACAAAGGAGAGAATTGTGGACTACAGGAAAAAGAGGACCGAGCACGCCCCCATTCTCATTGACGGGGCTGTAGTGGGGCAGGTTGAGAGCTTCAAGTTCCTTGGCGTCCACATCAACAACAAACTAACATGGGCAAAGCACACCAAGACAGTCATGAAGAGGGCACTGCAAAATCTATTCCCCCTCGGGAGACTGAAAAGATTTGTCATGGGTCCTCAGATCCTCAAAAGATTTTACCGCTGCACCATCGAGAGCATCCTGACGGGTTGCATCACTGCCTGGTATGCTAACTGCACGGCCTCCGACTGCAAGGCACTACAGAGGGTAGTGCATATGGCCCAGTACATCACCGGGGCCAAGCTTCCTGCCATCCAGGACCTCTATACCAGGCGGTGTCAGAGAAAGGCCCTAAATCATCAAAGCCTCCAGCCACCTTAGTCCTAGACTGTTCTCTCTGCTACCGCACGGCAAGCCATACCGGAGCGCCAAGTCTAGGTCCAAGAGGCTTCTAAACAGCTTCTACCCCCAAGCCATAAGACTCCTGAACAGCTAATCAAATGGCTACCTAGACTATTTGCAAACCCCCCACCCACCCACTACGCTGCTGCTACTCTCTGTTATTGTCTATGCATAGCCACTTCAACAACCCTACCTGCATGAACATAATTATCTCAAATACCTCAACACTGGTGCCCCCGCACATTGACACATTGACTCTGCACCGGTGCCCAATGTATATAGCCCTTCTATTGTTATTTACTGCTGCTTTTTAATGATTTGTTTTTCTTATCTTTTACTTTTTAAACTATTTTTTTAGGTATTTTCTTAAAACTGCATCGTTGGTTAAGGGCTTGTAAGTAAGCATTTCACTGTAAGGTCTACACCTGTTGTATTCGGCGCATGTGACAAATACAATTTGATTTGAAATTGTGATGTAGAGGCACCTTCAGAAGGGAGGGGTTCGGTATGAAATACACTCCCTTCTAGATGTGCTGGGTGGTACCACCTCAAGGCTTACTATAAATGCAGGTGACAGCGCGCCTTATTTGGTAATGGTCTTGGTAAGTGGAGTGTGCCATGATGCTTCTCTGACTAGACAATTGACGTTACACAAAATTCAAAAGACAGTAAGGCACATTTCCGCATATGATGACATTTTTGCTTACCCTTTCATACACATCTATGTGCTTTTACGAAGAAAATAAACATGTAGGCTATGAGGATTATGTTTTTATATTCGTAGCTACATCCATCGTAACAAGAAATACAGTATTTCTACATTGTAGAATAATAGTGAAGACATCAAACTATGAAATAACACATACGGAATCATGTAGTAACCAAAAAAGTTTTAAACAAATCAAAATATATTTTTATTTTAG
This sequence comes from Oncorhynchus tshawytscha, assembly GCF_018296145.1. NCBI lineage: Eukaryota > Metazoa > Chordata > Actinopteri > Salmoniformes > Salmonidae > Oncorhynchus > Oncorhynchus tshawytscha. The sequence goes on from NC_056431.1 coordinate 38,741,472, forward strand.
ATTCTTCAAAGTAGTCACCCTTTGCCTTGATGCCAGCTTTGCACACAGGCATTCTCTCAAATGGCATCATCTGGAAGGCTTTTCCAACAGTCTTGAAGGAGTTCCCACGTATGCTGAGCACTTGTTGGGGGCTTTTCCTTCACTCTGCTGTCCCACTCATCCTAAACCATCTCAATTGGGTTGAGGTCGGGTGATTGTGGAGGCCAGATCATCTGATACATCACGCAGTCTCCTCTGAACAGTTGATGTTGAGATGTGTATTTTACTTGAACTCTGTGAAGCATTTATTTGGGCTGCAATTTCTGAGGCTGGTAACCCTAATGAAATTATCCTCTGCAGCAGAGGTACATCTGGGTCTTCCTTTCCTGTGGCAGTCCTCATGACGGCCAGTTTCATCATAGCGCTTGATGGATTTTGCGACTGCACTTGAAGAAACATTCAAAGTTCTTGAAATGTTACTGATTTACTGACCTACATGTCTTAAAGTAATGATGGACTGTCTTTTTTCTTTGCTTATTTGAGCTTGAAGAATATACAAATATATTTTGATTTTTGATTTGTTTAACGCTTTTTTGGTTACTACATGATTCCATATGTGTTATTAGTTTTGATGTCATTCTACAATGTAAAAAATAGTACAAATAAAGAAAAGCCCTTGAATGAGTAGTGTCCAAACTTTTGACTAGTACTGTAGATGACAATGTTGGTAATGTCAACTCGTTTTTCCCCTGATCAGTATGACCGATTGGTCGTGCAGTCCACTAACAGTTGGCTCATAGTTCAATAGTTGTGAGTTCTAATCCCACATGGGGCACAATATCTTTTTTTTCACATCTTTGATTTACAATATTCATCCCATGCCCACACACTTATAATTCTGAAAAGTAAAAGCAGACATGTGAGAGGGGTCATCCTGGAAGTAGTTGTGGGTTTTATACATTACCCAAGACCATTCTGTGAGTTCATTTGACCATTGGAAAAAGAGCTACTGCGTAAATACTGCATTGTGGGTTGGATTGAATTGAGCCCCTAAACTTCATTTTCAGGGGGATTATTTACGCAACACTGCAATAAATTTGAGTCCACAAAAAAAATCTGAATGTTAGCCCCATGGAGTATTTGAACTTGGAGTATTTGAACTTACACCACACTTACAGTGGCTATAGACGTCAGGGACTCTGCATCCTAGAACTGTGTTGCTTGTGATGCACCTCATTTTTATTATAAGAGCATGCCAGTGGACTTCTGTTAAGTATGATTTAGTGAGAAAGTGTTAGGGTCAGGTACAACTAAGTTTACCCATCCCCAAATAAATATTTATGAACAATTCCCTCCACTCACAACTTCTCATCTGAATGCAATTTTTGGAAATTTGAGTGTTTCCCAGCTGATATGAAATCTGCAGGGGACACTTGCTGTTGAAATCTAGTGATAATGATGTCAGCCAGTGGTGTTAGATTTTTGCCATTGAAAGGAAGTGTGTCTGTGTGTGTGTGTGTTTAGAACCGTGTGTTTTTTGTTTATCTAGATGAGGTGATATCAGACAATGTGTGACCATGTCTCCCCTCTCTCTCCCTTCCGTCTCCCTCTTCTTCTCCCCCATGTCCCTTCATCCCTCTCCATCTACCCCATCTCTCTCCCCAATCACTGTTCTCCTCCCTCTCCCCATTTCCTATGCACTACCAGATGCCCTGTAGCAGTGCCATCAGCAGGCAGTTGTATCAACATCGCAGTAAAGTTTGTAGTAACGTTGTGTTGCAGCACCAGCAGGACCTCCTGGCTCTGAAGCATCAGCAGGAGCTGCTGGAGCACCAGAGGAAGATGGAGAGACACCGCCAAGAGCAAGAGATAGAGAAACATCAGAGGGAGCAGAAACTCCTGCTGCTTAAGAACAAGGAGCGTTGCCAGGAGAGTGAGTGGCTCAGAATTACATCCCTTTTCTTTTTTTTCTTCCTCCACCCTTTTTTTCTCCCCAATTTTGTGGTATTCAGTTGGTAGTTACAGTCTTGTCCCATCGCTGCAACTTCCGTACGGACTCGGGAGAGGCGAAGGTCGAGAGCCGTGCGTCCTCCACAATACAACACGGACGAAGCTGGGTAAAGGGCTTCAATGCCGAAATCCTAAAGTATCCTTTTAAGTGCCGTAGTAAATTGCCTCCAGTCTCATAAAAGTCAGCACGTAGGCCCCCGAAATGTGATTTAAAATGTGTCTGTAATAGTAATCATCATGTGCCGTGTGTGTGTGTGTGTGTCCACGCTCGCTGCTTCACCGCTTGACATGTTAGTCACTTGTTGTCAGCTCTGTCTTATTCTCACTCATTGTGTTTCTTCTTGACACACACTTTTACAGACATATGCACACGCACACACACACGCACACACTTATTTTGCTGCCTTTTTACTCTTGCTCTTCTTCTTTTTTCACTCTTTCCATTTTCTCTCTCTTCATCTCCCCGTGTGGAGGATCCCCTCTGGATAGTGTTAACGGTGTGATGGCGAGGTGGTAATTGAAGAGAGAGCTGTGAGAGAACGCACCTTGTGATACCTTGTTTAAAAAATAACAAACACACCAACACACTAAAAAAGCCCATTTAACTGCCACTGTCTCGGTGGAATTCCCATGAAAGCATGTATTTTTCCCTCTATGGAATCTCTGTGTGACTCTCCTCCAACAGATTACAGTTCTGGGCCCAGTTTGCCAATAGCGATGGAACTTAGGCTTACGAGTGTTTTAACGCTGCATATTTCCTTCGACGGCCGAAGATGTAACGCGCGTTTCCCAATACACCATGCAGAGAGAATGGTCGGTCAGTGCGTCGTTGGAACATGTGTCGATACTGATAGGATTTAAGGAAAGGGAGCGCTGCTCTCAGATCAGCTTTCTCTGTTCAAATATTTCCTGAACATTATAATTATTTCACCGTACTGACAAGGGATCAGCACCTGGAGAGATATTACCACATACTGCTGCAAATATTGAGGCGGCCTACTCTAATGAAATAAAAATGCATTAAACCACTAATTTGGCACATCATTGCGCACATGTTAGGCTGCACATCATTAAATATATTGAGACAAATTAAATAGAGTAGCCTACAAGTAGTAAAATATAACTAAATTGATTGAACATGAAATGTATTTGAATATGATTGAAAAAGGCCTACAGAAAATATTCATACCCCTTGAATTATTCTACATTTTGTTGGTATAGGCTGAATTCAAAATGGATCAAATAGAAACAATTCTCACCCATCTACAAAAATATTTTTAAACATTTTTGCTAATGTATTGAAAATGAAATACAGAAATACCTCATTTAGATACGTATTCACACCCCTGAGTCAATACTTTGTAGAAGCACCTTTGGCAGCGATTACAGCTGTGAGTCTTTCTGGGTAAGTCTCTTAGAGCTTTCCACACCTGGATCGTGCAACATTTGCCCATTATTATTTTCAAAATTCTTTAAGCGCTGACAAATTGGTTGTTGAACATTGCTGGACAACTATTTTCAGGTCTTGCCATAGATTTTCAAGTAGATTTGAGTCAAATCTGTAACACTTCATTAAAGGTATTGTTGGATATTATCATCCTAATCCTAATATTATTCATATATAATATAAGACAAGTACTGGAAGCAATAGAACACGATGACAATTCTGGGAAACCAGGCCTGGCAGTCATAGCAGACTTTGAAAAGGCCTTTGATAAAGTACGACTGGGATTTATATAAAAATGCCTGGACTATTTTAATTGTGGAGAATCTCTTAAAGGTGTAAAACAGTAAATAATGGCTACTTCTCAGAAAGTATTAAATTGTCAAGAGGAGTAAAACAAGGTTGTCCACTATCAGCATATCTATTTATTATGGCAATCGAAATGCTATTCAAATCAGATCCAACTACAATATCCAGGGCTTAAAAAAACAAAGGTGTCATTGTACGCTGATGATTCATGTTTTCTTCTTTCAGTTATTTGAAAAATTAAATACTATCCTAAATATAATTATTTTTAAAACAAGCCATAGAAAGCTGGTTACAATTTCAGTTTAATCCATCAGAAAAGACAGAACAAATATTAAAACAAATATTAAACTCAAATATACTAATTGATATAAAAAAAATATATTTATTATACATTTGAAATAATATACATATTTACAAGAAAATATATATGGGGGATTGGAAATACTGCAGACAATTACATTGATAGAAGCCACAATCTATCTACAATATCAAAGCTGATCTACCCCCTAAAAAAACATACAACATAATAATTTAACTCGGCCACTCTGGAACATTCACTGTCTTTTAGTTTATTGTCCTGAAAGGTTAATTCATCTCCCAGTGACTGGTGGAAAGTAGACTGAACCAGAATTTCATCTAGGATTTTGACTTTTAACACCGTTCCGGGTCTTTTTCATCCTGAAAAACTCCCCAATCCTTAACGATTACAAGCATACCCATAACATGATGCAGCCACCAAACATAACACTTTATATTCTGGACAAAAAGTTAATTTCTTTGCCACATATTTTGCAGTAGTTAGTGCCTTGTTGTAAACACGATGCATGTTTTGGAATATTTTATTCTGTACAGACTTTCTTCTTTTCACTCTGTCAATTAGGTTAGTATTGTGGAGTAACTACAATGTTGTTAAGCCATCATCAGTTTTCTCCTATCACAGCCATTACACGCTGTATCTGTTTTAAAGTCCCCATTGGCCTCATGGTGAAATCTCTGAGTGATTTTCTACCTACAGTGTGTGCACTAACTGGATGCATTGATACCCCATCCAGTGTCCAGGTGCCCTTCTTTGCAAGGCATTGGACAACCTCCCTGGTCTTTGTGATTGAATCTGTGTTTGAAAATCACTGCTCGACTGAGGGACCTTACATATAATTTGTATGTTTGGGTTACAGAGATGAGGTAATCGTTCAAAAATCATGTTAAACACTATTATTGCACACAAACGTTTACTCCTGAATTTATTAGGCAAAGGGGTTGAATACGTATTGACTCAAGACATTTCAGATTTTCATTTTTCATTCATCTGTAAAATATTTGAAAACATAATTCCTCTTTGACATTATGGGATATTGTGTGTAGGCCACACAAAAAAAATGTGGAAAAAGTCAATGGGTGTGAATACTTTCTGAAGGCACTGTATAATATATTTTAATAATGCGTTTTCATTTGAAGCATAATTTGTGAGCCCAAGGTTCCGACACCGGAGAAGTACGAGGGAGATCTGGGAGGATGCCGTTCATTTCTTTTACAGTGTGGGTTAGTTTTTGATCTGCAGCCCTACTCTTACGCCACAGATAAGGCTAGGATAGCTTTTGTTATTGAGCTGCTGCGTGGTAGAGCTCTGGAATGGCCTTCAGCTGTTTGGGAACGACGGGACACATACATGACGTCATACCAGGGTTTCACGGCAGAGATGAGAAAGCTTTTTGACCATCCAGTCCGAGGTAAGGACGCAGCTAAACGTTTGTTCTCTCTTCGCCAAGGAGCTCGCAGTGTGGCAGACTTTGTGATAGAATTCAGGACATTGGCTGTGGAGAGTGGTTGGAATGAGGAATCACTACAAGCGTTTTTTACCAGGGGTTGTCGGAGCAACTCAAGGACGAGCTGATCTCCTATCCAGAGCCTAGTGACCTAGATAGTTTGGTCACCTTAGCTATTCGGGTAGATAATAGAGTCCGAGAGAGAAGGAGGGAGAAGCAGTGGTGTCCATCTAATCAATCTGAGACTCGGTTACCATTCGGGTCAGGAAGTGGACCAGAACGGGTTGACCATTTTCCCTCACACGGGATTAGTGGAGGAGTCCTGCCGCCAGATCCTGAACCTATGCAAGTGGGGCGGCACGGGTTAACTAAGGACGAGCGCCAACGTAGACGTGAGACCAACAGCTGCCTCTACTGTGGTAGCTCGGGACATTACATCTCCGTTTGTCCTCAGCGCCCGTTAAACTGCTCGGCTCGTTACGTTTGGGAGGTTTGTTAGTGAGCCAGTTTCAACCTCTCAAGAGCCCTGTCAGACCTCGTTTTCCTGCTACCCTCATAAATAAGAATCAGAGTTTAGCGATTAACGCTTTCATCGATTCAGGTGCCGATGACAGCTTCATTGATGCCGACTTAGTGGAACAGCTGGGGCTTTCCAAGGAGCAATTACCGGAAGCCATTGAAGCAACCACTCTGAACGGCAGTAGTCTGGCACGGATCACTATGAGGACTGAACCGGTTAAGATGTTGTTGTCGGGGAATCATTCAGAGGTAATTTCTTTTTTCATTTTGCCTTCCCCCCATGTTCCTCTGGTTCTTGGATACCCCTGGCTAAGAGAACACAATCCTTTGTTCGATTGGGTGACTGGTAAGGTAACTAGTTGGAGCATTGCGTGCCATGCTAACTGCCTCAGGACTGCCTGTTCTCATGCTGTCCCCAGTCAGGTCAGTGAGTCTGCTCCTCCTGATTTGTCCCTGGTTCCTGAAACATATCACGAGTTGGGTGAGGTGTTCAGTAAGCAGAAAGCTCAGTCACTTCCTCCCCACCGACCTTATGATTGTACAATTAAGCTGTTCCATGGAGCTGCCTTTCCCAAGGGACGGTTATACAGTATTTCTCGACCTGAGCGGGAAGCCCTGGAGACCTACATAAAGGAGTCTCTTGCTGCAGGTCTCATTCGTCCCTCGTCATCACCCCTGGGAGCTGGAATTTTTTTTGTGAGTAAGAAGGATGGCTCTCTTCGACCGTGTATTGATTATCGGGTGTTGAATGATATTACGGTCAAGAACAAGTACCCCTTGCCCTTGATGAGCTCCGCTTTCGAATCTTTACAGGGTGCTACTGTGTTTACGAAGCTTGATCCATGCAATGCGTATCATCTGGTTCGGATCAAAGAGGGGGACGAGTGGTTGACTGGATTCAATACACCTATGGGACATTTCGAGTACCAGGTGATGCCGTTTGGACTTTCCAACGCTCCAGCAGTGTTCCAAGGTTTGGTGAATGACGTGCTGAGGGATATTATCGGTCTGTTTGTGTTCGTTTACCTGGATGACATCCTGATTTTCTCCAAGGAGCTTTCCAGCCACATCCAGCATGTTAAGCAGGTCCTGCAGCGGTTATTGGAGAACCGTCTGTTTGTGAAGGCAGAGAAGTGTGATTTTCACGCCCACACTACATCCTTCCTCGGGTACATCATCTCCAGGGGTGAGATCAAGATGGACCAAGAGAAGGTTTGGGCGGTTCGGGATTGGGCCCGGCCCGCTACGAGATTGCAGCTCCAGAGATTCCTGGGATTTGCGAACTTCTATCGGAGGTTTATCCATGATTACAGCCGGGTGGCCGCCCCTTTAACTGCTCTGACGTCGTGCACCAGAATTTTCTGTTGGACTCCTGTGGCAGACCGAGCATTTCTGAACTTGAAGAGCCGATTCACCAACGCGCCGATTCTCTCTCAACCTGACACTTCCCGTCAGTTTGTTGTTGAGGTGGACGCGTCTGATGTGGGGGAGGGCGCCATCCTGTCCCAGCGTAGCTCCACTGACGGTAAACTCCATCCCTGCGCCTTCTACTCTTGTCGTCTTTCACCAGCTGAGAGAAACTACGATGTGGGTAACCGGGAGCTTCTCACTGTGAAGCTTGCCTTGGAGGAGTGGCGTCACTGGTTGGAGGGAGCGGAGCAACCGTTTGTGGTCTGGACTGACCACAAGAATCTGGCTTACGTGCAATCGGCTAAACGTCTCAACTCCCGTCAGGCCAGGTGGGCTTTGTTTTTTGGACGCTTCAATTTTTCCCTGACGTTCCGACCTGGGTTGAAGAACGGCAAAGCGGACGCCTTGTCCCGGATGTTCTCCAAGACGGATGAGAGTGGGGCCAAGACTGAGACGATTCTTCCCCAGAACCTTGTCGTGGGAGCCGTTACATGGAGGATTGAGGAGGATGTGATGGCGGCCCTTCGGACGCAGCCCGGCCCCGGTAACGGTCCACCCGGTCGGTTGTTCGTGCCTGAGTCGGTCCGTTCTGCTGTTCTTCAGTGGTCCCACGCCAGGAAGATAGCTTGTCACCCTGGCGTTGCTCGGACTATGGCGCTACTGCGCAGACGATTTTGGTGGCCTGCCATGGGAGAAGATACCCGGAGGTTTGTTGCCGCATGTCCTGTTTGTGCTCAGAACAAAAGTACCAATCGGCACAGCTCTGGGCTTATTCACCCCCTACCTATTCCTCGGCGACCTTGGTCGCATCTGGCCCTGGATTTTGTCACAGGATTGCCCCCTTCTGTTGGGAACACGGTCATTCTGACCATTGTGGACAGATTCAGCAAGTTTGCTCATTTTGTTCCTCTCTCCAAGCTTCCATCTGCCACGGAGACGTCCGAGATCCTGGTTAGGGAGGTTTTCAGGGTTCACGGATTGCCCAGTGACATTGTTTCTGACCGTGGTCCTCAGTTTACCTCTGCTGTCTGGAGATCCTTCTGTTTGGCCATTGGAGCTACAGTCAGTCTCACTTCTGGATTTCACCCACAATCTAATGGTCAGGCGGAGAGAGCCAACCAGAAGATGGAGTCCACGCTGCGTTGTCTTGTCTCCTCTGATCCCACCTCTTGGTCATCTCAATTACCCTGGGTCGAGTATGCCCATAATACCCTTCCTTCATCTGCCACTGGGATGTCCCCCTTCCAATGCCTGTACGGATACCAACCTCCCTTGTTTCCTTCTCAGGAGAGGGATCTTTCGGTTCCTTCTGTCCAGGCCCACATTCGTCGTTGCCACCTGACCTGGCATCGGGCCAGGAAGGTCCTCCTTAGAGTTTCTGACCGGTATCAGATCCAGGCGAATCGTCGCCGTATTCCTGCTCCCGCTTATACCATCGGAGATAAGGTTTGGTTGGCTACACGGGATCTCCCTCTACGGACTGAGTCGAGGAAACTGTCACCAAAGTTCATTGGTCCGTTTGTGGTGGAGAGAATCATTAACCCTGTTGTGGTCCGACTCAAATTGCCGGCAACGCTTCGAGTACACCCCACCTTTCATGTCTCCTGCCTCAAGCCGGTTCTCCTCAGTCCTCTGTTGCCCCCTCCTCCTCGTCCTCCTCCTCCTCGGATGATCGGAGGTGGTCCTGCCTACACGCCGCATAATGGATTCCAGACGGCAGGGTCGAGGTTTCCAATATCTCGTGGATTGGGAAGGATATGGTCCAGAGGAGAGGAGTTGTATTCCTCGGCGTCAGATCCTTGATGACGATCTGCTTCGTGACTTCTACCGCCTCCACCCTGGCGCTCCAGGTAGTCCGCCCGGTGGCGTTCGTCGGAGGGGGGGTACTGTCACGAATCCCGCTTCCTGAGTCTGTGTTTGCCTGTGTTTCTGTCCTGGAGTGTGTTTCCGGTGTCCTGGAACGCACCCTGTCTGGTTGCCGGGTGAATTAGCTTGTTGGGAGATCATGTTCACCCGCACCTGTATCCCATCAGTAATCTGCACACCTGTCCTGATCATCACCTCTCCCCTTCAAAAGCTCTGACCTGACATCCATTCCCTGCCGGATCGTTAGCCATGAACAGTATGTTGTGCCCACGAACCAGCCTCCAGTTTATAGAGTTTGTTTTGTTTTGTTTTATTGTTTTGTACGTCTTGCTTGCCTTTAACTTACCGCCGTTTGTTTTGTCTACAGCCATTCACCCGGAACTCATACCCCATCCATGTCTGCTCGTCGCCAGTGTGTTGTTATCCATTGGATCTGCCTATCCACTCCCATCAACCCACCTCCGCTGCCCGCTCCTCCACCCGGAACTATCTACCTCCACGTTCTCATTAATTAATAAATACTCACCATCTTCTTACTCACCTTGTCCTGGTCTGCTTCTGGGTCCAATTCTGGTAAACCCTGACATGTAGTCAACTTTGTTCGGAAGTTATCGGTGGACGGATAAACCATGTGATTTTATGTTGAGCGGAGATATTCTGTGTATAAAGCGACGCGGGAGGGCAAAAAAGGGTCTGACGATGCAGTTAGCTGGTCTTACGAGTGATCTGAGGCAGGCGTTAGAGCAAAAGCGTTTTCAAGTGATACGTTAATAATGATGGTTTTGGGAAACAGCTCGGAGATTTAACGATGCTCCTACGAAGGTTCTAAAGATGAACTTAGCCTTAAGATGCTTTTGGGAAACCGGGCCCTGTTCAGTGACTCCTTCAGGCTGCATTCTATAGTAGTATTTCACTCAGAATGATTCCGTGTTGTTTCATTTCTGTTCCCCCATTGGATTCAGTTTAATATTACTTTTAAATGATATAGAAAGGCTATATTTTAACTGAATGTCATTGGGGCATGTAAAGATCTATATTCAAGTTTAATCCAACAGCAAGGAGGAACCACATCTGAAGCGGGAAACAGAATGATATGTGTTCCTCCAGGCTATTTTGAAGGTTGTATTTGTAGTACTTGTCCTGTCATTTTGTAGTCCCTAATCCTTGGCTTCTCGCTCATCTCTCCCAGGTGCGGTGGCCAGCACAGAGGTCAAGATGAGGCTGCAGGAATTTGTCCTGAACAAGAAGAAAGCCCTGGCCCAGCGCAGCCTCAACCACTGCATGTCTACTGACCCACGCTATTGGTACGGGTGAGTATCTTACCCACACCCCACACCCTTACTCTTACCCAACTGTAGGTCAAGTTGAACTTACTTATGCTGGTGCAATGCGCCAAATAATGACATGTCAGAACTCTCTGTTCTTCATGGAAGCTGCATAGCCCCCCCCCAATCCACGTCCATCCTGATATAGTAGATGTTAAAGGATATGATGAGAATACAGTGGCTTGCGAAAGTATTCACCCCCCATGGAATTTTTCCTATTTTGTTGCCTTACAACCTGGAATTGAAATATATATATTTTTTTTGGGGGGGAGGGGTTGTATTATTTGATTTACACAACATAACTACCACTTTGAAGATGCAAAATATTTTTTATTGTAAAACAAACAAGAAATTAGACAAAAAACAGAACACTTGAGCGTGCATAACTATTCACTCCCCCAAAGTAAATACTTTGTAGAGATACATTTTGCAGCAATTACAGCTGCAAGTCTCTTGGGGTATGTCTCTGTAAGCTTGGCACATCTAGCCACTGGGATTTTTGCCCATTCTTCAAGGCAAAACTGTTCCAGCTCCTTCAAGATGGATGGGTTCCGCTGGTGTACAGCAATCTTTAAGTCATACCACAGATTCTCAATTGGATTGAGTTCTGGGCTTTGCCTAGGCCATTCCAAAACATTTAAATGTTTCGCCTTAAACCACTCGAGTGTTGTTTTAGCAGTATGCTTAGGGTCATTGTCCTGCTGGAAGGTAAACCTCAGTCCCATTCTCAAATCTCTGGAAGACTGAAACAGGTTTCCCCTCAAGAATTTCCTGTATTTAGCGCCATCAATCATTCTGTAAATTCGAACCAGTTTCCCAGTCCCTGCTGATGAAAAACATCCCACAGTATGATGCTGCCACCACCATGCTTCACCAAGGGGATGATGTTCTTGGGGTGATGGGAGGTGTTGGGTTTGTGCCAGACATGACGTTTTCCTTGATGGCCAAAAAGCCACATTTTAGTCTTATCTGACCAGAGTACCTTCCTCCATATGTTTGGGGAGTCTCCCACATGCCTTTTGGTGAACATCAAACGTGTTTGCTATTTTTTTCTTTAAGCAATGGCTTTTTTTCTGGCCACTCTTCCGTAATGCCCAGCTCTTTTGAGTGTACGGCTTAAAGTGGTCCTATGGACAGATACTCCAATCTCCGCTGTAGAGCTTTGCAGCTCCTTCAGGGTTATCTTTGGTCTCTTTGTTGCCTCTCTGATTAATGCCCTCCTTGCCTGGTCCTAGTTTTGGTGGGCGGCCCTCTCTTGGCAGGTTTGTTGTGGTGCCATATTCTTCCATTTTTTTGTATAATGGATTTAATGGTGCTCCATGGGAAGTTCAAAGTTTCTGATTTTTTTTATAACCCAACCCTGATCTGTACTTCTCCACAAGTTTGTCCCTTGGTCCCTTGGTCTTCATGGTGCCGCTCAGTGGTGTTGCAGACTCTGGGGCCTTCAGAACAGGTGTAAATATACTGAGATCATGTGACAGATCATGTAACACTTCGGTTGCACACATTTGGATTTTATTTAACTAATTCTATGAATTCTGAAGGTAATTGGTTGCACCAGATCTTATTTTGGGGCTTCATAGCAAAAGGGGTGAATACATATGCACACACCACTTTTCAATTTTTGAAATATATATATATATATATTTAAATAAGTACTTTTTTTTCACTTTACCATTTTGGACTATTTTGTGTTTGTCCATTACATGAAATCCAAATAAAAATCCATGTATATTACAGGTTGTAATGCAACAAAATAGGAAAAACTCCAGGGAGTGGAATACTTTTGCAAGGCGCTGTAAGCAGTATAGTAATAGATCCATCTCTCCTTCTGATACTAGGTAGAATTACCTCCCATATTGCTTGCACCTTATGCAATCCACTCAGTTCTACACAAGTGTACCTGGGTTAAAGGCTAAATCAGTGGTATACAAAGTTGGCGTCGCCCTAATGGGGCGTCAACATTTGTATACATTTTTTTATTCACTTTTTGGTGGGGGTGGGGGGGATAATTAAGATTACAAATTATTTTATGGGACAATATACAAACGTTTTTGAGAAAGATAAATTAGAATACACAAATATATATAGAGTAATTGTTTTTATTGGTTTATTTGCATTTTGAGAAGAAAGGAAAAGGTCTATCTAGAGATGAAAGTGTAATGAATTGAAGGTTATTTGTTGATGTAAAAATAGACATTTATCGATTTTATGGGTGCGTTATTAGATTTGGGGTGGGAAAATTCTGGTGGAAAAAATGGGGTCCACGCTGGAAAAGATTGAATACCAATGGGCTAAATGGTCTATTTAGGATTGGGTCTCATTGTCTGTGCCTCAGATCGAATCTACTATGCAGGACCAGTCTCTCTCTCTACCTCTGCTCTCTCTCTTTCCCAATTTCTCTCTTGCTCCCCTCCTCTCACTCTCTCTCCCTCTCTCTCTCTCTCTCCTCTCTCTCTGTTTTCTCTCTCACCTCTCTTCACGCAGACACGTAGCCCATCTCCCGGGACCTCTGCTGTCGCCTTCTGATATGGGGAAATGAGGAGGTGCACAGAAAGGGTTTTGAGAGGAACCACCCGATGAATATTAACACACTGGCACCACTCTCTTTCTTTTTCTTGATTTCTTTCACTTTCGCTCTCTCTATCTTCTTTCTTTCTTTCTTTCACTACAGTAGTAGTGATGGTTTAAGCTGGAGTCCTTAATGGTGAAACTGCCACGTCCGTTTGGGATATTACAACAACAAAGAAGTTACTGCAAACAGCCAAATATGTACTGCATTTTTTTTGTTGCCACGCTACTTGACGCACCTTACCTCCGTATCATCCACAAAACATAAACAATAAAAAAGGTACATCTGACCTGACCTGTTCTGTTCACTGGACGTGCTACCTGTCCCAGACATGCTGTTTTCAACTCTCTGGAGACAGCAGACTCTGAATGATCGGCTATGAAAAGCCAACTGACATTTACTCCTGAAGTGCTGACCTGTTGCACCCTCTACAACCACTGTGATTATTATTATTTGACCCTGCTGGTCATCTATGAACATTTGAACATATTGGCCATGTTCTGTTATAATCTCTACCTGCCACAGCCAGAAGAGGACTAGCCACCCCTCATAGCTTGGTTCCTCTCTAGGTTTCTTCCTAGGTTCTGACCTTTCTAGGGAGTTTTTCCTAGCCACTGTGCTTCTACATGTGTATTGCTTGCTGTTTGGGGTTTTAGGCTGGGTTTCTGTATAGCACTTTGAGATATCAGCTGATGTAAGAAGGGCTTTATAAATACATTTGATTGATTGATACTGAGGTGGACAGTGGCGCTGTTTTCCCTAATGCGGATTAAACCCTTAAGTCCTTGGAGAGAAGTTTAACTTCCCATTGGTGGTCTTCGAGCGTTAGTGAGGCTGGGGCTAGTTATCTTGACTGTTTTACAGGGGTTATACTTAGTTTTGTTTACTCTTTACTTGTTTGTTTCCCCACCTCCCAAAAAAAGACCACTGACAGCAGCCACATAAAACGAGCACTCTTAGACAACATCGAACACCAGATATTTTATTCATCAAAACATGTATATATTCTGACAGCTACGGCAGCATTTTTATAATTGCCACATGAACCAAAGACATGTCAGCCATGCAACCTAGACGGGCTCGCTGTGTAGTTGAGATGGAGGGGAAAGCCAGACAGAACAATTCAATGGGCTGCGAAGATGACAGCTGACCTCAAATGGCCCCGGCCAGAGGAAACATCAATGATATTCTCTCTTAGCTATTAACTGAGAAACATGAAGCCCTCATCATGTTTTACTGTAACACAGAGGAACATAATGGCAGTTAAGGAAGACGGACACAGAGACAGACGGGTACACACTGTTCAATGGTAGCTGAGGATAGACGGATACGCTGTGAACAGAGATAGGCAGACAGACAGACGCCTGTTTCTCCCTCACACTACTGAAGCCACATCAACTGGCACGCACCATTGCTACCCAGTCAGACAGAGTGGCATGGACAGACGGGCAACATCAGCAGATCGTTCGCACACCAGCAGGTCCTTGCAATAGTAGTAGCTTTTATGGCTCCATCAGATCTGTTCCCGCTCGTTGCCGTGTCAGAGCGAGTTTGTTTACAAACACAGGGATTCGCACCCCTTCAGTCTGGGCATATGCATTGTAGGTAATCTGAGATGGCATGCAAAGTGTCGCGCCATAAATAAAAAAGGTCTGCATGAGAGGAGGTTGTGTGTGGTGGGGAGGGAACTGTGTGTCCTGTGTTTGTGGTAACGCTCATGCACCAGCCTCTGTGTGTGTGTGTGTGGGGGTGTGTGTGTGTGTGTGTGTGTGTGTGTGTGCGTGCTTGTGCGTGTCTGTTTGTTTGTATTTATTAGGGATCCCCATTAGCTGCTGCCAAGGCACCTAGTCTTCCTGGGGTCCAAACATAGTCAGAGGTTTACATACACCTTAGCCAAATACATTTCAACTCAGTTTTTCACAATTCCTGATATTTAATCCAATTAAAAATTCCCTGTTTTAGGTCAGTTAGGATCACCACTTTATTTTAAGGATGTGAAATGTCAGAATAATAGTAGAGAGAATGATTGATTTCATCTTTAATTTCTTTCATCACATTCCCAGTGGGTTCGAAGTTGCAAGTGAGGTCGACTTTTGCTCTCTTTGAAGGACCCAAATGAAATATTGTAAATGTGTATTTGTCTTCCCTATGTAGGAAGACCCAGCACAGCTCCCTGGACCATAGCTCCCCTCCCCAGACAGGGATGTCCACTTACAACCACGCCATCCTGGGGATGTACGACTCCAAAGACAACTTCCCTCTCCGCAAGACAGGTAGACCTTCTCCACCTTACCCCTGGACCCTAACCTCTAACCTCTTTTCACTTTGGAGTACACTATCAATGTGTTTTTTTGCTTTCCTTGACTGTGTTTGAAGCTCTTTTTGAAAGCTCTTCCCTTTCCAACTTCCTCTTTCCACATTAAAACGAATCAGAACAGTTAGTTGAATTAAGTAAAAGTGAATAAGTGAATAGGTGTAAGCAATTTGGTGACAACTCCATTTGGCCTACTCCAACAAATTACCTCCACACATCTGGGCTTTCTCAGATCAGCAAGAGGAAATGGGGCCAAAGTATTGAGCCAAAACATTTAAAGTAGATTTAGCCAACTGTGCTTTGTGCATGTTGTCATGGGTGACACAACAGTTGCCACCAGTGACACAGTGCGGGCCGATTTGTCACCAGTTCCCAGCGGTCTTTGCTTCTGGATCATTAGCAATGTCCGTGTGTAGAGCATTGTAGTGTTGGGGCTAGATTAGAGATGATAGTGGGGTAGATTATCAACCCCAGTTACTACTAGGATCCCTATCGTGACATTCAAGAGTTCTTCGTGACTGGCTAGTATAAGGAGAGTATCTCAGCATTTCTGCTGCTTTCTTATTTACTTTACGTGGTTAAGATTGCGTATTTTCTCCAAGAAATGTGGTTCAAGAGAGCAGCAAGGTTATACAAATCATTACCAACATGAGAACAGTGTTGACATGAGAAACATAAGAAAACAAACCAACTAAAATAAGCAGGCTGTCTATGAAACATAAAGAGTCTGATACCAAACAGTTCTGGTTGGAGAGTACCCATTTCAAATCCTTTGAGAAACTCTACTACCGCTGTGGGGGCTAGGCAGTGATTATTCAGTTAGCGTCTGGGCTCGTTTGTACACGTCTGTCCCTGCTCATCCAGCTGGAGATCAACCTCAGTGTACTCTGGAGCACCGACAGCCCTGCCGCCTGTGGGGATGTGGACAGGAATGTGTTATCCCGGCGACGAGTGGGAATGTTATGACAGAAACAGGAGAGGGCCCAGGATTGAGCCTTGCTAGACACCTAAAGAGGAGATGAAAAAAAATTTGGACAGACTTGGGTCTGGAAATGTTTAGGATTTGCTACTGTATACCTTGCACTGTTCACTCGGGGATAACTGCTGTACATCCACATTTCAAATACTTTATTTGAGTCCACAAATAATTTGCAAAAGGATACAAACATTGAAAAGGTGATAGATGCTCTATGGTGCGATTTGTGCGTACCACCTCAGCTCAGGTACCAGGCTTGTAATATAATTTTGTGTTAAAGGTATACATTAAAACTACCATATGCATACTCCACATATTTCACCCCCCTTCCTAATTAAAGTCCATCTCCTCATATCACTTCTCCACATTATAGTCAGGTTGTGCTTTACACTCCCTCCACATACATTCCCATTCCACACTCTCCACACCGGCACCCCAGTCCACACCACCCCCTCATCTTTATTCTTTATCAGCTGTTTAGCCAAGCACTGAGACCTTATTGTCCTCACGTTTTTTTAATCTGTATTCCACTGTTATTAAACCGCTCACGGGTGAAGACTGCAGTGCGTGTCATTTCCACTTCTCTCCGCTCCCATCACGGCAGTCATAACTGCGGTGGCTGCACATTTTAATACTGTCGCGAGGAGGCTTTGTCTGTCTTTAATGTCAGAAGGAAAATGTCACACTTCTCATCCGTGTCTCTTCCGCTCCCTCGTATCATATCTCTAATATGGAACACGGGGATCTAAATTCCCCCCCAATGTATTTTCAATGTCTTCACTTAGTGGTAGAGTAGGCAGTAATTGACAAGCAATGCCTATACAACTGACTAGCTTTTGAGATATTCATTTTGTTACAGTCGATATTCAACAACAATATATTGGACATAAAAATGTGAATATTTTTACATTGATAACCAACAGCCATGTCTGTATATTGGAATAATAGTTACTTTGAACCAGTTTGGGATGTTTGAAACTATTTATGGTTTTGATTCAGAGTTGGTTGAATCAAATCTTGCAAGTTGCACATTTACCGAATGCATTCAGATGGCTTTTATTCTATTTTTTTGTATTGTATTTGCAGCCCGCTTGTTTTCAGTTTGATGCAAGCAATCACACCGAAAACAGTCTGGCATCGTGTTCTTTTGTTCACTGTTGATTTGAACAGGAATAGACAAAGCACCGAAAGAGGTCTCCTTTATGTACACTCACTGAGAATCATGGAAATTAGCGTAGTATTAGCATCTCCATGTTCATCAATTAGACCATCTTCATGGTAGTGAAGCTCATTCAGGCCTCAAACCATACACCTCATCACATGCCCATTCACAATGTGAAGTAGAGCCTCTTCAGTTTCCTGGATTATCTCCGTTTGACTCACTCGATTGTGTCTGTAGTAGTATGAAGACTGGACCCTCTCGGTCCCTGGAGCAATGTTATTTTCCAAAATGTTTGTGGAGAAACCAAGGTGTATTTTTGTGTGTGGATATTTTAAGGCCACGTTTCCTTGCTGTATCAATGTGAACGTTTCATTAGCACTGAAGAAATGAGAAACCACAACGAGAATCTACCTTTTGAGCCCAGTGTAGTTTAAATTCACAGATGGTTATATTGTCTGTTATTTTCTGTGCCTCTGAGGTTAATTCCCATAGATGCCATAGACACACATATCGATTCTTTCAAATCTCTACATTCGAGTAGTATTCAGTAACCTCACAGGGCTGTCATTCTTCAAATCCGCTGAACATATATATGATTGATGTGTTTTGTATTAGCGAACCTGTAAGTTCATTTTTTGTTCTTGTACTTTTACCCCTTTTTCATCATATCCAATTGGTAGTTACACTCTTGTCCCATCGCTGCGACTCCCCTACGGACTCGGGAGAGGCAAAGGTCGAGAGTCATGCATCCGAAACACAACCCTGCCAAGTCGCACTGCTTCTTGACACATTGCTTGCTTAACCCAGAAGTCAGCCGCACCAATGTGTCGGAGGAAACATCATCCAGCTGGCGACCGAAGTCAGCTTGCAGACCACAAGTAGTTGCTAGAGCGCGAAGGGACAAGGAAATCCCGGCCGGCCAAACCCTCGCCCTTAACCAGGACAACGCTGGGCCAATTGTGCACCGCCTCATTGGTCTCTCGGTCACTGCCTGGTATCGAACCCAGGGATGTAGTGACACCTCAAACATTGAGATGCAGTGCCTTAGACCGCTGCGCCACTTGGGAGGTGAGAACCTGTAACTTCTGAGTCTATCTAAAATATTTACTTTTATAGGCCTTTAATCAGAATTTCAATGTACAGTCAATGGAGAAGTATTGAGCAGGAGCTTAGCATTTTGATAGGGTTTAATTTGTTTACTGTCAATTGTCTCTAGCAGCGATTTCATCTCCTCACTTTTCTGTGTTTCATTCAAGCAAAGTGCTACAGAATGTTTGGGAGTGAATGCATCAGTAGCCAATACGGCAAAGTGTCAATACTAGCTAGCAAGACTTCCCCTCACTCAATTGCAGAAATAAAGGGAACAAGAAGAAGTGACAGAGAGGATGGGAAAGGAAGGGAGAGGGTTAGGGTTGGAATTGAGGAGAGAGAGAGAGAGAGAGAGAGTAAGACGGAGGCGAGAATTAAAAAGAGAGGGAGGTGAGAGAGAGAGAGGGGGAGCGTAAAAACAAATGTACTGGAGTCAGCAGACAGTGCAGTTGGGCCCCTGCAGTGGGTCGTTTGGCGTAGCCACACTAACACCCTTCAAAGTCACCGCGTCCCTGGTGAACCCCAACAGGCTCCTCCAGTCAGACAGGCCATAAGCCCCTGGTTCTGCCTGCATCAACACTTTACCCCCCGCCATATCTCCTCTGAGCGTGAGAGAACAGAGAAAATCCTGGCACGGGCACAAACCTCCATCTACCCACTCCACCCACCCATCCATCCCCAACTCAGCCCTGTATCCACTCCTGGCTACCAGCCACGTCCTTTGGCTCAGGCCCTTTTGGTATGCTTGAGCCACTCGGCCACACTGCAAATAAAGCTCAGCACTGAAGGCCCAATGGCAAATTTTACGCCTCTCTTATTTTATGTCTCTTTCCATGCAACTTTAGTGAGTGTATTATTTCTTCAGCAGTGTTGCAGTGTTTTACTAGTGTGACATGCATTTTATGTGGTGGCTGTTCTAGACTGATTTTTACTAAAGCGTGACAGATGAGATGTGAAAGCTAATGCAGCATTTGCAGACGAGTGTGTTGATGCCTCTGTAGCTTAATCCACATCCAACAGTCTTCACTTACAAAGCAACTAGTGCATAAAGGTTCCAATGTACAGTTGAAGTCGGAAGTTTACATACACTTAGGTTGGAGTCACTTCTTAGAGCTAGGGTCTATTTTCCTGAATTTTCGCCTGACTGATGTAACCAAAGTAAACTGCTTGTTACTCAGGCCCAGAAGCCAGGATATGCATATAATTGCATTGGGTAGAAAACACTTTGAAGATTCTATAAATGTTAAAATAATGTCTGAGACTACAACACAATTGATATGGCAGGTAAAAGTACAAAGAAAAACAACTGGAATTTTCTTTTTTTGAGGTCATAAGGTTCTTATAATGGAAAGATTTGGGCCCTATGTAATTCCAGCTCCCAGATTGTAATTCCTATGGTTTCCAGTAGATGTCAACAGTCTTTGTTCATTGTTTCATGCTTGTTTCTTCAAAAACTAGCAAGAATTTGAAGTTTTTGTAGGAAGAGTCCCGGTACAATATCAGTCTGTTCACGCCCCATGAAGAGGATTGGCGCTTACTAATTTTACTTTTCTATTGAACATACTTCTTTCCATATGAAATATTATAGTTTATTTACATTTTAGGATACCTGAGGATTAAATAGAAATGGAGTTTGACTTGTTTGAACAAAGTTTAGCGGTAGCTTTTTGGACTCCTTTGTCTGCATGTTGAACGAGTGGATTACTGAAATCGATGGCTCCAACTAAACATACTTTTTGGGATATAAAGAAGGATTTTAGTTTAACATAACGACCATTCATGTTGTAGCTGGGACCCTCGGGATTGCAAACAGAGGAACATTCTCAAAAGCAAGTGATTTATTTAATCGCTATTTGTGATTTTACGAAGCCTGTGGGTGGTTGAAAAATATGTTGTTGTGAGGCGCCGTCCTCAAACAATCGCATGGTATGCTTTCGCTGTAATGCCTATTGTAAATCAGACAATGGAGTTCGATTTAAGAAGAATTTATGCTTTTAAATGATATAAGATACTTGTATGTTCAGGAATGTTTAATATTACAATTATTTATTTGAATTGCGCGCCCTCCAATTTCACAGGATGTTGTCGACAGCCTATCCCTAAGAATTAAAACTCGTTTTTCAACCACTCCACAAATTTCTTGTTAACAAACTATAGTTTTGGCAAGTCGGTTAGGACATGTAGTTTGTGCATGACACAAGTCATTTTTCCATCAATTGTTTACAGACAGATACACCTAATTGACTGTGCTTTTAAACAGCTTGGAACATTCCAGAAAATTATGTCATGGCTTTAGAAGCTTCTGATAGGCTAATTGACATCATTTGTGTCAGTGTCAGTGGTGTATAGGTGAGGACAGAGTCAAGCGCAGGAAACTAATGTACTTTACTCTGGAAAAATGAACAGTACAAAATATCCAAGTGGGGAAATACAATCCCGAACACACAAGACTTACACAGAACAGGAACAATCATGTACAACATATAACGGGAACCAGGGGGTTAAATTGGGAAATAATAATAACTAAATGGGAACCAGGTGTATACACTCAAGACATAACAAATGGAAAACAGAAACATGGATCGGTGGCAGCTAGAAAGCCGGTGACGACGAGCGCCGAACACCGCCCGAACAAGGAGAGGCACCAACTTCGGGCGGAAGTCGTGACAACTTGAGTCAATTGGAGGTGTACCTGTTGATGTATTTCAAGGCCTACCTTCAAACTCAGTACCTCTTCGCTTATATCATGGGAAAATCTAATGAAATCAGCCAAGACCTCAGAAAAAAAATTGTAAATCAAGTCAAATCAAAGTTTATTTGTCACATGTGCCGAATACAACAGGTGTAGCCCTTGCAGTGAAATGCTTACTTACATGCTCAAACCAATATTGCCAAAAAGGTATTAGGTGAACAATAGGTAGGTAAAGCAATAAAACAACAGTAAAAGACAGGCTATATACAGTAGCAAGGCTATGAAAGTAGCGAGGCTACATACAAAAAATGGTTAGTCATGCTGATTGAGGTAGTATGTTCATGTAGATATGGTTAAAGTGACTATGCATATATGATGAACAGAGAGTAGCAGTACCATACAAAAAAGTCATACTACAGTTTGCTGCACATGGGGACAAAGATCATACTTTTTGGAGAAATGTCCTCTGGTCTGATGAAACAAAAATAGAACTGTTTGGCAATAATGACCATCGTTCTGTTTGGAGGAAAATGGGGGAGGCTTGCAAGCCGAAGAAAACCATCCCAACCGTGAAGCACGGGGGTGACAGTATCATGTTGTGGGGGTGCTTTGCTGCAGGAGGGCCTGGTGCACTTCACAAAATAGATGGCATCATGAGGCTGGAAAATGATGTGGACATATTGAAGCAACCTCTCAAGACATCAGTCAAGGTAGTTACAGCTTGGTCGCAAATGGGTCTTCCGAAGGGACAATGACCCCAAGCATACTTCCAAAGTTGTGGCAAAATGGCTTAAGGACAACAAAGTCAAGGTATTGTAGTGGCCATCACAAAGCCCTGACCTCAATCCCATAGAACATTTGTGGGCAGAACTGAAAAGGTGTGTGCGAGCAAGGAGGCCTACAAACCTGACTCAGTTACACCAGCTCTGTCAGGAGGAATGGGCCAAAATTCACCCAACTTATTGTGGGAAGCTTGTGGAAGGCTACCTGCAACGTTTGACCCTAGTTAAACAATTGAAAGGCCAATTGAGTGTATGTTAACTTCTGACCCACTGGGAATGTGATGGGAAAAAAAGCATTTCACATTCTTAAAATAAGGTGGTGATCCTAACTGACCTAAGACAGGGAATTTTTACTAGGATTAAATGTCATTTATTGTGAAAAACTGAGTTTAAATGTATTTGGCTAATGTGTATTTAAACTTCCAACTGTACCTTCTTTAATAAGACATCTTGAATCCCCCTCCTGCACCTTCTCACGAAATCCTGTAATACAGTATCTGCCAACAAAACCACAAGTAAACACTTGTATCCATCTGTGGCCAGTTTACTTCAAGACAGCTTTGTGGATACATGTAGTCTGCACCACCTTATTGTCAACTACTTCAGACTATTGTTCGCTTGGTCAGCCATATCGGGAGAGTCAGGCTAATTTTCACTGGATTGGATTATAATTTGTTCGGGGAATTTTATCTTTGAATGTGTTCCCGTACACTCCTGCTGCTAATGCATGGCGTTCACGACCGGGCCGCCCCTGATCCTGTTAACAAAAGACTTTTGGACAAGTGCCCTCCGCCGCTCTTTTTTAAAAATGATAATCAAGTTTAATAAGTTCAACCACAAGTTCAGCCCCTCAAATTGAAAGTGCACTTTCAAGAAGTGCTTATTCATTATATAACCCCACACACTCAAAGTCCTTTTGCTCTTCCCAAATGGACCAGATCTATTCTCTGGCTGCACCTCGTTCTAAGTGCATTAAGACAGGTACATTTTAAACTCTTCTCCCTGTTTTTCATATTCAGGGATACAAAAACAAACAACAAACTTCCCTGAACCAAATATCCACTGACTGCTATTATGAGTATGTGTTAAGTATATGTTGTTCTACAAATCACGTAAAAATTGTATCTAATCATTTATGCATATGTTATTGGATGGTGCCCTCATTGATCATGTCCCCGCGTATAAATATCTAGGTATCTGGATTGAAGAATAGCTATCTTTCAAAAAGCATGTTGATGAGTTAGTTAAGAAATGAAGAATTAAAATTGGAATAGGAATAGGTCATGCCTTTCATTAGATAGCAGAAAACAAATCATTCAGTCGATTTTCATACCGGTTATAAACTATGGCAATATTGTCTATATGAATGCAGCTGCGACTTTATTGAAGCTATTGGACACAGTTTATCATGCTTTAATACTGGCTTTAGGTTTGGTACACATCACTGCATTCTGTATCAGAAAGTAAACATTGCCCTCTTTGAAGTCTCGTAGATCGATGCATTGCAACTTCCGCCGTACCTTACTTTATTTTTTAGCTTAGACATACAAGATATCAGATCCGGTCTCCATAGAGTTAGGTAAATCTGCTTTTAGTTTTTTTTTGCACCTTACTTGTGGAATGATCTCCAAGGCTCTCTAAAGATGGATGAGTTGGTTCCACTAGGGCGAATCAAAGGGCTGATTGAGGACCTTTTTACTGAACAATGTTTGTTTTCTTTGATTTGTGTTTTTCTTTTCGTGCATTGATGTGAATATTGATGTGTATTGATGTGTATACAGGACACATCTGCGATAGAGACCTTGGTCTCAGCATGACTCTGTTAAATAAAGCATTTGAATAAAATAAAGCCAAGAGAGTCCCGTGGGCCTTGCCCGACTTGACACAGACGTGGCATTGAGTCCTACGCTAATGAACGTAGTAGCGTGCCTTCTCTTGCCGGACCCATTTCACACGAGTTCACGGGCCAAGTCAAAGGGTCAACTGGTTTGGTCTGGATTAATTGAAGTAAAGGGAGAGAGAGGAAGGATATGCCAGTGGGTGCTGCTGGGAATAAATCTGTCAGTGTCTAGGGGTGAAAGAAGAGAAATAGGCTAGTGAGTGGCAAGGCCTCAAACATTTTTCGATACCCCTACCCGAGGTAGAACAAAACACAATCATGTTTTTTCATATTTCTAATGCCTCCCATTTATGAAATGGATGGTTGTGTAAAAATATGTTACTGCAAAAGTGGTTAAATTGAAAGATTGGGACACCTGACCCTG
Source organism: Oncorhynchus tshawytscha (assembly GCF_018296145.1). Lineage (NCBI taxonomy): Eukaryota > Metazoa > Chordata > Actinopteri > Salmoniformes > Salmonidae > Oncorhynchus > Oncorhynchus tshawytscha. The sequence goes on from NC_056431.1 coordinate 38,765,948, forward strand.
AACTAAATAAGTGCAGAATGATGCCTGGCTGGAGGTGGATGGGCCACATAAACTCATGTAACCCAATATTGCATAAATGTGGAATACATGTGTAGTCAGTTGTCTTCCATATGTACACAAATAAACAGCATTAGGATATCTTAATGCACCTTGGAAATATAGACCTGTAAACACAGAGATACAATAGGTGGTAATATCAACTATGAATATTTATGATGAATGTGAGATTTACTTTCTGGTAGCTGATTAATAGACAACTTTCCAAGTAAAATTTGCTCTTATTCAGTGCTGTATGGTCCTGTCTGTCAAAAAATACATACAGTTCCACATCTTTTGATGTTGTGGCTATTGCAATCGGCTCTAAGGAAAACAAGTGGGCTCAGACATCGAAATGAAATGTTTTGTAGACCAAGGTTCCTTGAAAGATGTATATTTAGCCCCTGCTCTTGTAATTTAGTCAGGGTGCCACCACAGATTATCTTTTGGGCTGTCCTGGATTTAGCCTCAAATCCAATATGGCGCCCAAATCCAACATGACTGCCATAATACCATTTGATAGTAGTACATTTGTTTTCTTCCAAAAGGTTTCTTCAGCTGTCCCCATAGGAGCACCCTTTTTTGGTTCCAGGTAGAACCATTTTGGGTTCCATTTAGAACCCTCTGTGGAAAGTGTTCTACCTGGAACCAAAAAAAGGTTCTTCAAAGGGTTCTCCCATGGGGACAGCCAAAGAACCCTTTCAGGTTCTAGACAGCAGCTTTTTTCCAAGAGTGTAGATGGTAGGTATTTTTTTCAGAACTGTGTTCAACACTCATGGCCATAAAGGCTGTTTTGGTGTAAATACATGTTATTCTGAATCCAATATGGCCAACCTAATTACACTCAAACACCTTCACCTGCATATAAAATGTCCTGGTTTATTTTGCATTGTGTTATTTTGTCTTGCCTCTGTTGTGTTCCAGTAAAAATCAGCCGTTTCCAGCTACAATAGTCATTTACAACATTAACAATGTCTACACTGTATTTCTATCAATTTGATGTTATTTTAAAGGACAAAAACATGGACATTTCTATGTGACCCCAAACATTTGAATGGTAGTATATTTATTTTTTTAAATGTCAAAAAGTAACAAAAAAAATTACACAACAATAACGAGGCTATATACAGGGGGTACCGGTACAGAGTCAATGTGTGGGAGTACAGGTTAGTCGAGGTAATTTGTAAAGTGACTATGCATAGATAATAAACAGCAAGTATCAGCAGTGTAAAAACAGAGCGGGTGGGGGGTTGTCAGTGTAAATAGTCCGGGTGGCCATTTGATTAATCGTTCAGCTTGGTTTGGTTGTAGAAGCTGTTAAGGAGCCGTTGGATCCTAGACTTGCCGTGCGGTAGCAGAGAGAACAGTCTATGACTAGCGTGCCTGGAGTCTTTGACCGTTTTTAGGGCCTTCCTCAGACACCACCTGGTATAGAGGTCCTGGATGGCCAGTGATATAGTGGGCAGTACATACTTCCCTCTGCCTTGCGGTCAGAGGCCAAGCAGTTGCCATCACTACCTGCCAAATCAGGTAGCGTAAATTCAACCAGTCAGGATGCTCTCGATGGTGCAGCTGTATAACTTTTTGAGGATCTGAGGACCCATGCTAAGTCTTTTCAGTTTCCTGAGGGGGAATAGGCTTTGTCGTGCCCTCTTCACGACTGTATTGGTGTGTTTGGACCATGATAGTTTGTTAGTGGTGTGGACACCAAGGAACTTGAAGCTCTCAACCTGCTCCACTACAACCCTGTCGATGAGAATGAGGGTGTGCTCGGTCCACCTTTTCCTGTAGTCCACAGTCATCTCCTTTGTCTTGATCACGTTGAGGGAGAGGTTGTTGTCCTGGCACCACACGGCCAGGTCTCTGACCTCCTCCCTATAGGCTGTCTCATCGTTGTCGGTGATCAGACCTCCCACTGTTGTGTCATCGGCAAACTTGATAATGGTTTTGGAGTCGTGCTTGGCCATGCAGTCATGAGTGAACAGGGAGTACAAGGGGGGACTGAGCGCGCACCCCTGAGGGGCCCCTGTGTTGAGGATTAGCGCAGCGGATGTGTTGTTACCTACCCTCAGGACATGGGGGCGTACAAGGGGGGACTGAGCGCGCACCCCTGGAAGGGGTGCCAGGAAGTCCAGGATCCAGTTGCAAGTAAATGTGCAATAGATTATGGTCATTATGTGCTAAACTATGTCGAATATTGGCCTGTTGGAAAATAAACTCCCTACTACATCACCCAGTTCAGGCTGAATTTGATTTACACTACCCGGTCAAAAGTTTTAGAACACCTACTCATTCAAAATATATTTTTATTTGCACAGTACAGAGAGATCCTTGATCAAAACCTGCTCCAGAGTGCTTAGGACCTCAGACTGGGGAAAAGGTTCACTTTCCAACAGGACAACGATCCTAAGAACACCCAAGACAACGCAGGTGTGGCTTTGGGACAAGTCTCTGAATGTCCTTGAGGTGCCCATCCAGAGCTCGGTCTTGAACCCGATCAAACATCTCTGGAGAGACCTGAAAATAGCTGTGCAACGACACTCCCCATCCAACCTGACAGAGCTTAAGAGGATCTGCAAAGAAGAATGGTGAAAAACTCCCCAAATACAGGTGTGCCAAGCTTTTCGAGGCTGTAATCACTGCCAAAGGTGCTTCAACAAAGTACTGAGTAAAGGGTCTGAATACTTATTTAAATGTGATATTTCAGTTTAAAATGTTTTATACATTTGCAAAAATGTCTAAAACCCTGTTTTTGCTTTGTCATTGTGGGGTATTGTGTGTAGATTGATAAGAGGGTAAAAGCATTTGAATCAGTTTTAGGGGTCTGATTACTTTCCTAATGTACCGTATATGTCAAAAATAAAGCTTACGTTCATCATACATTTTGTGGTAGAGATATTCCACCCTTTGTATCTCTGTGTTTACAGGTCTATATTTCCAAGATGCATTAAGATATCCTAATGTTTTTTGTTTGTGTATGTAGGGCAGATAACTGACTACTTGTATTCCACATTCGTGCAATATCAGAGCTTGCAAAATTGGTTACATGAGCCTATATGCCCCCCCCCCCCAACCATCTATTTTATAAATGGGATATATTAGAGATGTGAAAAACATGGTTGTGTTTTGTTCTACTGCGAGTAGGGATATCTCCAAAACTAAAGCTCTTTTTGAGGATTGGCCACTAAATCAAATCAAATCAAAGTTTATTTGTCACGTGTGCTGAATACAACAGGTTACAAGTTACAGGTTAACTTACAGTGAAATGCTTACTTACAGGCTCTAACTAATAGTGCAAAAAAGGTATTTGGTGAACAATAGGTAAGTAAAGATTTTTTTTTTAAACAACAGTGAAAAGATAGGCTATATACAGTAGCGAGGCTACATACAGACACCGGTTAGTCAGGCTGGTTGAGGTAGTATGTACATGTAGATATGGTTAAAGTGACTATGCATATAGTTTGGCGGATGGTTTGGCGGATGGTGGGACACAATGCAGATAGCCCGGTTAGCCAATGTGCGGGGGGCACTGGTTGGTAAATTGAGGTAAATTGAGGTAGTATGTACATGAATGTATAGTTAAAGTGACTCTGCATAAATGATAAACAGAGAGTAGCAGCAGCATTAAGTAGATATCAATTAAAAGAGGGGTTGGGGAGGTGGGGGCACACAATGCAAATAGTCCGGGGAGTCATTTGATTACCTGTTCAGGAGTCTTATGACTTGGGGTAGAAACTGTTGAGAAGCCTTTTTGTCCTAGACTTGGCACTCCGGTACCGCTTGCCATGCGGTAGTAGAGAGAACAGTCTATGACTGGGGTGGCTGGGGTCTTTGACAATTTTTAGGGCCTTCCTCTGACACCGCCTGGTGTAGAGGTCGTGGATGGCAGGCAGCTTAGCCCCAGTGAAGTACTGGCCCGTACGCACTACCCTTTGTAGTGCCTTGTGGTCAGAGGCTGAGCAATTGCCGTACCAGGCAGTGATGCAACCAGTCAGGATGCTCTCGATTGTTGCAGCTGTAGAACCTTTTGAGGTTCTCAGGACCCATGCCAAATCTTTTTAGTTTCCTGAGGGGGAATAGGCTTTGTCGTGCCCTCTTCACGACTGTAAGATAGAGAGATGATAGGATCTCCCAGATTGGCGCTTGACAAGGGCCGTGCTCCGCTCCCCTGATCATTGTGTATGCGGCAATTGCAGTCACCTCTTCGACACTCCCGCTATTGTTCTCTATCCCCCTATCTGTCTGTCCACACACAGAAATTAGAAATGACCAAGAACAAACCCCGAGAAGTCCACCAAAAAAACCACACACACACTTGTTTAATTGCGAGCATTTGACAACAAGAGCTATTCATTAGCTGGGCATTGAGACGGGCTTGATGAAGCTTGGGGGTCGGCGACAGCTGCCAAGACTGGAAACTCGTTACCCGTACCGCTGCTCGTCCTTGTCACATGTTTGGAGCTCATCTCGTCAAGTCTCTTCTCATCTGCTCCATCGGCCTTTCCAGAAGTAGCTTGTTTATGGAGTAGCTTGTTAGCTTAACTAACTGCCCTGAACCGGCTTACCCTTCTGATGTACCATGTACAATGCTTCATTTCATTCTAGTTTCATTCTAGGCTCCACTGCACAGTGTGCTGTTTGGGACTATTGATTGTGTACTAACGTTGGCTACTACGTACACTGTAAAACGCTCTCCATTAAAGTGCTCTTCTCTGAGAGTTTCAGAGTAGGGTGATGTCACCTCAGATCTGTACTGAGCACAGGTCAGCTGAAGTCTGGCCGGGGGGAGGCGGTTTGCTGGGGTCTGGAGTTTTTTTTTCTTGTTTCCAGACAGTTTCAGACGGCAGGAGAGAAGAATGAGAGCGGAGTGACAGACATGATGTGCAGTAGAGAGCGAAAGCGCTCGTCTTTGCTAGTGTTGTCTCCATAACTATATTCATTCATGGTTTGCGGAAGTATTTGATTTGATTCAAATGAATCCCATTTTTACAGCGTCCTGCTTGTCATCTCAAGTATGCCCTCAATAGCAAAGCCTTCCTAAGAACTGCGTATTCTTCCCTCCGATTTCTGTCATTTGTGTTGTGTACGTTCTGCTCTATAGTTGTGTTTTGATGGACCCCCGCTTCCTCTCTCTAGCCTCTGAGCCCAACTTGAAGCTCCGGTCCAGGCTAAAACAGAAGGTAACGGAGCGCAGAAGTAGCCCACTTCTACGCAGGAAGGACGGTCCAATTACCACCGCCAAGAAGCGCTCTCTGGACATGGCTGGTAAGCTTCTGCCAGCCCAAGTGGAACACGTGCAAACTTGCGCGGCCCTTGCGTCTATGACTTCAGTACTTTTCTGTAGGTTGAAATCAATAGGTTTCCAACCTGGTACATTGATCAGTATGCATGTTGTGTGGGAGCCTCATGTCTTGTGTTTTATGTATTTTTTTTATAGAATCGGCCTGCAACAGCGCTCCTGGCTCGGGCCCCAGTTCGCCCAACAACAGCTCCAGTAACATCACCAATGAGAATGGCATCGCTGGCTCCATGTCCAGTAGTTCAGTAGAGGTAAGCACTAAGCAGCCACTCGAGCATTTAACCCACATTAAGCTGTTAGCTTACTGTGACCATGCAGAAACCAGGAGCTTCTGATATACTGTACTGTTCTCTTTTCAATCTGCTCTGATGTTGACTGTTCCCAGTCACATTGCTGAGGGCTGTTTGCTTAATATGGCCCGAGCCAAACAGTATGTTTACGTCCCACCTGTTAGTTGTTGGGTCACACTGTGTGCGTGTGTGACTGTTTGTGTGTGTAAGTATGTGCACATGAGTGTGTAAATGCAAGTGTCTCTGTGCATAGGGTATGTGCATCTCTGTATCCTTGTGAGTATCTAAGACTCTGAGCGTATGTGTCTCTGTAAGCAACATGTGCTCCAGATGGCCAGTGTAGACAGGAGGCCACAGGGGTCCGGGGAAATGACCAGACAGGGCTGTTTATTTTTGCAGAGGGGCCTATTTGTCTGGCCTGTGTCTGTGTTTCAGTGTCTCTTTCTGACTGTGTGCTCCTCTGTTTGCAGGCCTCCCCGGCCCACAGGCTGGCTGGCCGAGAGGGCCCCTTGAGCCAGCTGTCTCTGTACACATCGCCCTCGCTGCCTAACATCACCCTGGGCCTGCCAGCCACCGGCCCTTCCAGCGTTAGTTCATATACCCACTTTTCTCTCGTTCTTTTAGTTTTTACTTTCGTTCTTTCTTTCCGTTCGTTAGTATCTTTCTAACCTGAAATTTCACTTTCTCCCTTTCTCTCTAGCCCACTCCCCCCCACACTCTCTCCACCGCCTTCCCCCAATTTCTTATTTTCTCCATCTAACTTGCTATTTCTCCCCATCTTTTCTCTCACTCACTCGCTCTTTCCTTCTCTCGCTCTCTCTCCTTTCTTTCTCCTCTCCTCCGTCACTTTGAGGGCTTGCTTGCGCACATGGCCCTTTCAGAGTGGAAGAGTCTACATAGAGGAGGCCCTGTCTAGACCTACTCCATCTGTCATATGTGGCTTTTCAGCCTCACTCCATTTCAGAAAGGCCCCGTTGAGAGACAATGACCAGCAGTCAGTGACGCATGTACTACCCCCCATCTCACTCTCTCTCACTCTATATCCGTTTCCAACTCTTCCAAGTCAGTTCAGGCAGAACGTTATTAGTTCACTGTAGTTCACTTATATATTTTGCCCTGTAATGGTTTAGAGGGAAATTACACTACAGTTAGATGTTTCTTGGTTTGCATTAGGGGCAACTTTTCTCCTGTCTCTCACACTCTCTCTCTGTGTCTCTCTCTATCTCTTTCTCTCTCTCTGTGTCTCTGTCTCTCCCTCTATTTGTCCCTTCGGATGACGTCGGGCCAGCAGGAAGGTGACAGGCTTTCAAAGCACGATAGACTGCAGCAGGGCTTCCCCATAACCACTCCCTTCATCCCAGGGGCCCACCTGCCCTCCTACCTGACCGACGGGGGCTCGGCACACAACCCCCTCCTCCAGCACATGGTCCTCCTGGAGCAGTCCCAGAACCCACTAGGTCTGTCCTGCTGAAAGCATATCCACTCCGTCTCAGGCACATAATCTCCAAAACCTGGTTTTTAAAAGGACCACCTTGCGTGATGGTTTCAGTGGCGGCTGGTGAAAGGAGGAATGTGGTTGACATTTCCATTCCAGCCAGTACAATGAGCCTGTCCCCCGGGTTTAAAGTGACAGCAGTCTCCACTGGTTGAGTACTCGATGTTACTTGAGAATCATCCTATTCGTGTTGTGTCTTTGTTTTCATGTGTTTCAGGCCTTGGCGGAATGCCCCTGCAATCGTCCTCCATCCACAAGCTGCGTGGGCAGCACCGTCCCCTGGGGAGGACCCAGTCGGCCCCTCTGCCCCAGAACGCCCAGGCCCTGCAGCAGCTGGTGGTCCAGCAGCAGCACCAGCAGTTCCTGGAGAAACACAAGCAGCAGTTCCAGCAGCAGCAACTCCACATCAACAAGGTGTGTGTGCATGCATCCTTTGTTATTTTATGTGTGTGTGTGTGTGTGTCTGCTGCGTTATGAAGCACAAGCAACAGGCTCAGCAGCAACACAACAACTGTACATCGGCAAAGTATTGCCTGTCCTGTGTGCATGTTATGGAGGAAGCCGCGTCCTTCTATGGTCGACAGGAAAGAGCTCAGTGTGTGTGTATTTATGTGTGTGTGGTGATTAGGGAAGATGGAGAATCATAAGGTCGGAGCAGGGTGGGGGTGTAGAGATAATTATTGCTATTTTTTCTCCCTCTTGAATTTCTCTTGTATTGTGACATTCCTGAGGATTATATAGTGGGTCTAATCCTGGATGCTGATGGATTAAATCTGCGTTCCAGCTGGTGTCTATTCCACAAGTTACCTCTGGCTAAGGCTATGACATTGTAATACCTATTTAGTGTTCCATCCCACTGCGTAATCTACTGTCTCATCAGCCCAACCAGGCAATTTAGAAACTTGATGTCCACTGTGAAAAGCATCTAGACATTTCCCCTTTCTTTTAGACTACCACTTGGTTTTCAACAGCATAGATTTGTATAAACCTTGCTGTCTCTCTCTCCGACGTTTGCAACATCGTTTCAATATTGAAATTCGATCTCCACTGTCCCATTGAGGATTAGCGTGTCACGATGAGACTGCTTTTCTCAAACAGTTGAAATCATGAGTCAGCATAATTTTTATGGATATATACAGTGGGGCAAAAAAGTATTTAGTCAGCCACCAATTGTGCAAGTTCTCCCACTTGAAAAGATGAGAGAGGCCTGTAATTTTCATCATAGGTACACTTCAACTGTGACAGACAAAATGAGAAAACAAATCCAGAAAATCACGTTGTAGGATTTTTTATGAATTTATTTGCAAATTATGGTGGAAAATAAGTATTTGTTTACCTCCTCTGTCCTCCACTCGTTACCTGTATTAATGGCACCTGTTTGAACTTGTTATCAGTATAAAAGACACCTGTCCACAACCTCAAACAGTCACACTCCAAACTCCACTATGGCCAAGACCAAAGAGCTGTCAAAGGACACCAGAAACAAAATTGTAGACCTGCACCAGGCTGGGAAGACTGAATCTGCAATAGGTAAACAGCTTGGTTTGAAGAAATCAATTATTAGGAAATGGAAGACATACAAGACCACTGATAATCTCCCTCGATCTGGGGCTCCACGCAAGATCTCACCCCGTGGGGTCACAATGATCACAAGAACGGGGAGCAAAAATCCCAGATCCACACGGGGGGACCTAGTGAATGACCTGCTGAAAGCTGGGAACAAGTAACAAAGCCTACCATCAGTAACACACTACGCCGCCAGGGACTCAAATCCTGCAGTGCCAGACGTGTCCCCCTGCTTAAGCCAGTACATGTCCAGGCCCGTCTGAAGTTTGCTAGAGAGCATTTGGATGATCCAGAAGAAGATTGGGAGAATGTCATATGGTCAGATGCAACCAAAATATAACTATTTGGTAAAAACTCAACTCGTCGTGTTTGGAGGACAACGAATGCTGAGTTACATCTAAAGAACACCATACCTACTGTGAAGCATGGGGGGTGGAAACATCATGCTTTGGGGCTGTTTTTCTGCAAAGGGACCAGGACGACTGATCCGTGTAAAGGAAAGAATGAATGGGGCCATGTATCGTGAGATTTTGAGTGAAAACCTCCTTCCATCAGCAAGGGCATTGAAGATGAAATGTGGCTGGGTCTTTCAGCATGACAATGATCCCAAACACACCGCCCGGGCAACGAAGGAGTGGCTTCGTAAGAAGCATTTCAAGGTCCTGGAGTGTCCTAGCCAGTCTCCAGATCTCACCCATAGAACATCTTTGGAGGGAGTTGAAAGTCCGTGCCCAGCAACAGCCCCAAAACATCACTGCTCTAGAGGAGATCTGCATGGAGGAATGGGCCAAAATACCAGCAACAGTGTGTGAAAGCATTGTGAAGACTTACAGAAAAAGTTTGACCTCTGTCATTGCCAACAAAGGGTATATAACAAAGTATTGAGATAAACTTTTGTTATTGACCAAATACTTATTTTCCACCATAATTTGCAAATAAATTCATTAAAAATCCTACAATGTGATTTTCTGGATTTTTTATCTCATTTTGTCTGTCATAGTTGAAGTGTACCTATGATGAAAATTACAGGCCTCTCTCATCTTTTTAAGTGGGAGAACTTGCACAATTGGTGGCTGACTAAATACTTTTTTGCCCCACTGTATACAAAGAAATGTCAATAGAAAAAGAGGTGAAACAAAATGAAATGCAGCTAGTTTGCTGTCTTTCCAGCTTCCGTTTGAAGTGGTTGTGTTAGCTCTGTAGTTGGCTATTAGCTCCTCTGAACAGTGTCCTGGCGAGGGAGAAAATTCCAGACTGTGTTAGACATAGTGATAATGCCCTCGAATCCTGTGTTTGGAGGATATATTGGCAGGGTTTGCTGGCTCTCTTGACAGTACACAGTTGAAGTCGGGAAGTTTACATACACTTAGGTTGGAGTCATTAAAGCTCATTTTTCAACCACTCCACAAATTTCTTGTTAACAAACTATAGTTTGGCAAGTCGGTTAGGACATCTGCTTTGTGCATGACACAAGTCATTTTTCCAACAATTGTTTACAGACAGATTATTTGACTTATAATTCACTGTATCACAATTCCAGCGGGTCAGAAGATTACATACACTGAGTTGACTGTGCCTTTAAACAGCTTGGAAAATTCCAGAAAATAATGCCATGACTTTAGAAGCTTCTGATAGGCTAATTGGCATAATTTGAGTCAATTGGAGGAGTACCTGTGGATGTATTTTAAGGCCTACCTTCAAACTCAGTGACTCTTTGCTTGACATGGGAAAATCTAAAGAAATCAGCCAAGACCTCAGGAAAAAAATTGTAGACCTCTACAAGTCTGGTTCATCCTTGGGAGCAATTTCCAAATGCCTGAAGGTACCACGTTCATCTGTACAAACAATAGTGCGCAAGTATAAAAACCATGGGACCATACAGCCATCATACCGCTCAGGAAAGAGACGTGTTCTGTCTCCTAGAGATGAACATACTTTGGTGCGAAAAGTGCAAATCAATTCCAGAACAACAGCGAAGGACCTTGTGAAGATGCTGGAGGAAACAGGTACAAAAGTATCTATATCCACAGTGAAACGAGTCCTATATCGACATAACCTGAAAGGCCGCTCCGCAAGGAAGAAGCCACTGCTCCAAAACCTCCATAAAAAAGCCAGACTACGGTTTGCAACTGCACATGGGGTCAAAGATCGTACTTTTATGGAGGAATGCCTCTGGTCTGATGAAACAAAAATACAACTGTTTGGCAATAATGACCATCATTATGTTTTGACGAAAAAGGGGGAGGCTTGCAAGCCGAAGAACACCATCCCAACCGTGAAGCACGGGGGTGGCAGCATCATGTTGTGGAGGTGATTTGCTCCAGGACGGACTAGTGTACTTCACAAAATAGATGGCATCATGAGGCAGGAAAATTATGTGGATATATTGAAGCAACATCTCAAGACATCAGTCAGGAAGTTAAAGCTTGGTCGCAAATAGGTCTTCCAAATGGACAATGACCCCAAGCATACTTCCAAAGTTGTGGCAAAATGGCTTAAGGACAATAAAGTCAAGGTATTAGAGTAGCCATCACAAAGCCCTGACCTTAATCCTTAATAGAAAATGTGTGGGCAGAACTGAAAAAGCGTGTGCGAGCAAGGAGGCCAACAGCCTGACTGGAGGAATGGGCCAAAATTCACCCAACTTATTATGGGAAGCTTGTGGAAGTCTACGTTTGACCCATGTTAAAATACTTTAAAGGCAAAGCTACCAAAAACTAATTGAGTGTATATAAACTTCAGATCCCCTAGGAATGTGTTGAAAATAAAAGCTGAAATAAATCATTCTCTCTACTATTATTCTGACATTTCACATTCTTAAAATATAGTGGTGATCCTAACTGACCTAAGACAGGGAATGTTTACTCGGATTAAATGTCAGGAATTGTGGAAAAACTGAGTTTAAATGTATTTGGCTAAGGTGTAAGTAAACTTCCAACTTCAACTGTATCCTCCAAACACCGGCTTCGGGGGGAAATATCACATAATTACCCTCTACGGCAGGTACTCCCATACTGGGGTACGCGTCCCTCCAGGGGTACGCGCAATGCCATGCCGTCAGGGGTACGCCAAATAAAAGTGTGATTCACACATAAAAATAAATACAAATCTTCACATTCTCAAACAGTACATTTATATTTTCCAACGGGGCTATACATTTGGGTGATGTTTTTTTCTTTCCTGAGTAGCCTCGTTTCACTGCCAAAATTGCGAAATTGAACCTTCCAGTGTTCAGCGAAATAACAACGCATTGTCAAATACAGGTAGCCTCGTCAAGTAATTAACATCCAATCACTTTAACCGTTAGTCTCTCGTGGGAAACCTTCACTCTTGTGCAGACATTTAGAAACTAAACATGACAATTTGAAAAATAAGCCACGGGAGTTTTTTGAGCGGGAATAAAGACGACTTTCGAGTAGTAAGACGTATAAAAGCAACAGATACCATGAATAAGACTGAGCTAAATGTCTCTTATATGTTGAGCTACCGAGTGGCCAGGACAGGCAAGCTCCATATTATTTTGGAGGACTTCATTCTTCCTGCTGCCGCCGATATGGCTGGGACAATGCTGGGGGAAAAGGCCCCAAAAAACTATACAGACAATGACTTCATCAAACAACACTGTTTCACAACGCATCAGTGACATGGCAAGAGATGTTTAGAAACAATTATTGCTTCGCATACAAGCCAGTGAATTATTTGCATTACAGCTAGATGAGTCAACAGACGTGGCGGGCCTGGCACATGCCCGTTACGTTTATGGGGGGTCAATTAAGGAAGACATCCTCTTCTGCAAACCACTGGAAACCAGGACAACAAGATAGGATATTTTTTAAAGTACTGGACAGCTTTGTGATATCAAATGGACTTTGGTGGTCAAGATGTGTTGGTATCTGTACTGATTGCGCAAAAGCCATGACAGGGAGACATATTGGAGTGGTAATGCGTGTGCAAGCAGTTGCTCCCGACGCCACATGGGTAAACTGCAGCATCCACCACGAGGCTCTTACTGCCAAGGGAATGCCTGACAGCTTGAAAGACATTTTGAACACTACAGTGAAAATGGTTAACTTTGTTAAAGCAAGGCCCCTGAACATTTCTGTATTTTCTGCATTATGCAATGATATGGGAAGCGACCATGTAACGCTTTTACAACATACAGAAGGGCGCTGGTTATCAAGGGGCAAAGTATTGACACATTGTTTTGAATTTAGAGACGAGCTTAAAGTTTTCTCCACTGACCATCATTTTCCCTTGTCCTTCTTTTTGCATGATGATGAATTTCTCACACGACTGGCGTATCTGGATGATGTTTTTTCCCCGTCTGAATGACCTGAATCTAGGATTACAGGGACTCTCCGCAACTATAGTCAATGTGCGGGACAAAATTGAGGCTATAATTAAGAAGTCGGAGCTCTTTTCTGTCTACATAAAACAATGACCATGCACAGGTCTTTCTGTCATTGTATGATTTTTTATTTTGTGCCAATGTACTCAAGCTTACGGACAATGTCAAATGTGATATAGCAAAGCACCTGAGTGAGTACTTTCCCGAAATGGACGACACAAACAACTGGATTTGTTACCCCTTTCATGCCCTGCCTCCAGTCCACTTACCGATATCTGAACAAGAGAGCCTCATCCAAATTGTAACGGTTCTGTGAAAATTGAATTTAGTCAGAAGCCACTGCCAGATTTCTGGATAGGGCTGCGCTCAGAGTTTCTTGCCTTGGCAAATCGCGCTGTTAAGACACTGATGCCGTTTGCAACCATGTTACCTATGTGAGAGTGGATTCTCGGCCCTCACTAGCATGAAAACTAAATGCAGGCACAGACTGTGTGTGGAAAATGATTTAAGACTGAGTCTCGCTCCAGTACAACCCAACATTGCAGAGTTATGTGCATCCTTTCAAGCACACCCTTCTCATTAACCTGTGGTGAGTTATTCACAATATATGATGAACAAATAAGGCTTTATATGTAAGATGGCTAAATAAAGAGCAAAATGATTATATTATTATTTGTGTCCTGGTCCTATAATAGCTCTTTGTCACTTCCCACGAGCCGTGTTGTGACAAAAACTCACTCTCATTCTTATGTTTAATAAATGTATTGTATAGTGTGTGTGTGGCAGGCTTACAATGATTGCAAAAAAAAAAAAAAACATTTGAGAGTGTGCTGACCCTGGCGCTAGAGTGAGTGTGACGCTGGAGGTTGAATGTTCGAAGGGGTACGGGACTATACACATTTTGGGAACCACCGCTCTACGGGAATCTGTTGTTTTCCACTAATTTTAACCTCAGAATGTACCTCAGAGTTCTCGGTGGTCATCCATTAAGAATATGGAGAATATGGCTTAGTTTACTTCCCAATGGTTTGGCATTAGATATGTTGTTTGACAAGCAATGGGAGGTGGCAGGGATCGGTGTTAGTACGATGCGGCTAAATCAACCCAGTCATATGTTGGGGTTGCTGACTCTCAGGATATATCGATTGTTTACTGGTGATCCATAAGTGGCCACTTGTCACTTTACTAGTGAATCAGCTGTCTCCGTGACATCAATACTTCCACCGTGCTGCTGTTAGATTGTAATCTACTGTGTTTGCTGGTGATCCATAAGTGGTCACTTGTCACTTTACTAGTGAATCAGCTGTCTCCGTGACATCAATACTTCCACCGTGCTGCTGTTAGATTGTAATCTGCTGTGTTTGCTGGTGATCCATAAGTGGTCACTTGTCACTTTACTAGTGAATCAGCTGTCTCCGTGACATCAATACTTCCACCGTGCTGCTGTTAGATTGTAATCTGCTGTGTTTGCTGGTGATCCATAAGTGGTCACTTGTCACTTTACTAGTGAATCAGCTGTCTCCGTGACATCAATACTTCCACCGTGCTGCTGTTAGATTGTAATCTACTGTGTTTGCTGGTGATCCATAAGTGGTCACTTGTCACTTTACTAGTGAATCAGCTGTCTCCGTGACATCAATACTTCAACCGTGCTGCTGTTACATTGTAATCTACTGTGTTTGCTGGTGATCCATAAGTGGTCACTTGTCACTTTACTAGTGAATCAGCTGTCTCCGTGACATCAATACTTCCACCGTGCTGCTGTTAGATTGTAATCTACTGTCAAAAAAAGTGATGTATTTGATGGAACCTTGGTTTTTGCTTCATGTTTTGGATGAGAGGTACTAAAAAGCTGCAATGCTTGAAACAGGTATAGTTGGATATTAACAGTGTTGAGGAGTTGTTGTTTTTTAAACTACCAGTTTATTAAGTATTAAAGGAACTACAGTAGGCTTCAACTTCAAAGCAATCTCATCCTTCATGTGGCTGGCTCAAATCTCAAAAGTGTGTTTCCCGCTTTAACACTAGAAAAGCTGGGCCTTAAGGGACCCCACTGAGAGCCAATGAGCAGTCATTTTGACTGCAACATTCTAACAGTCTAATAAATACGTTTCATATATGCTATTGGAAAAAATATCCTTTGTTTTTAATTATGAAGTTCTTGGGTAACATTAGAAATATATATATATATATATATATATATATAATAACTCAATTTTATATTTAGTCTCGATATAATTTAAGTTTAGTTTCGAAGGCCAGTTATCAGCCTGTGAATGAGGGGCAGGGCTTGAAAATGACATGTCCTCTTAAAACCGCTTGTGACACGTTCTGTTTGTGATAATGAGATTCTACCAACACACGTGTGTTAAACATAGTTATTTAGGAAAAGTCAAGGATGGAGGGGGGCATGACGTTAAAAATGGCAGAGATATATTTTAAATAAAAAATGATTGCCTCAGCGCTTCTAGTGTTAAAAGAGTTACAGAACGAGAGAGAGAGAGTCAATGAGATTGAAAGGGCGGGAGGGGGGTTGAGTGTAAAAAGAGAGGCTTGTGTTTGGAGAAGAGGGACCGGGGATGAGGCAAGAGACCAGTGCTCTGACGTCAATGGACCGGGTCCCCTGGCGTCGTGCCAATAGGGCCCTGTGTGTGCGTCTGCCAGCCATGGTGACTACGACCAGGGACACTGGAAACGGGAGATGGGTGGGGGGTGTTGTTATTTCCCTTGCCATCCCCGTGGCGACCGAGCCTGATGGACCCAGCTGGCCTGGCACAGCATCGTCTGCCACAGTCTTGATTACACACTCTCTCTCTCTCTTTGCTTCTTTGTTTCTTTCTCTCTCTCTCTCTCTCTCTCTCTCTCTCTCTCTCTCTCTGCCTACTTCCTTCTCTGTCTCTCTTTCTCTCTCTGCATACAGGTATATCTGTCTCTTTCTGTTTGTCTATTTCATTCTCCCTCTCTCGCTCTCTCTATTTCTGTGTCTCATTTTCTTCTGTCTTCTCTTTTCAATCTCTCTCACTTTATCTGGGCTGCCTACTCTTTCTCTCTATATATATGATTTATCTAATGTCTACCTTACCCAACGTCCCACTTTCATTCTCGCTCACTCTCCACTTTGAAGTTCTGTCTTGGTCCCCCTCTCCCTCACTTGATTTTGAACAGAAGTACCCTCTTTATCCTTCTGTTTATGGAGGATATTCTACTATTCTCTCTCTCTCTCTCTCTCTCTCTCTCTCTCTCTCTCTCTCTCTCTCTCGCTCTCTTTCTCTCACTCACTCACTCTCTCTCTCTCTCTCTCTTTCTCTCACTCACTCTCTCTCTCTCTCCCTCTCGCTCTCTCTCGCTCTCTCTTTCTTTCCCTCTCTCTCTCTTTCTCTCTCGCCTCTCTCTTTCTTTCCCTCTCTCTCTCTCTTTCTTTCTCTCTTTTTCTCTCTTTCTTTCTCTCTCTCTCTCTCGCTCTCTCTCTCTCTCGCTTACTCTCTCGCTCTCTCTCGCTCTCCCTCTCTCAATGGGGCTTTATTGGCATGGAAACAGTGTTAACATTGTCAAAGCAAGTGAAATAAACAATCACAAATTAGCAGATTTAATTTACTTTTGTGTTTGTGCTCCACTAGTCTCCAAAATCCGCTGGTTGCTCTTTTCTAATCGCAACAGGTCCCAAACTTTGCTGCAATGATAGCAAACTGCGGTATTTCACCTAACACATATGGGAGCTTACTGTCCCCCTAATATTGGCTAATGGCTGTTGCAGGAAGGTCCATTTTTGATTTTATGGATATACACTACTGTTCAAAAGTTTGGGGTCACTTAGAAATGTCCTTGTTTTTGAAAGAAAAGCTATTTTTTTGTCCATTAAAATAATATCAAATTGATCAGAAATACAGTGTAGACATTGTTAATGTTGGAAATTACTATTGTAGCTGGAAACGGCTGATTTTTGGGGGAATATCTACGTAGGCGGACAGAGGCCCATTATCAGCAACCATCACACCACTCCTGTGTTCCAATGGCACGTTGTGTTAGCTAATCCAAGTTTATCATTTTAAAAGGCTAGTTGATCATTAGAAAACCCTTTTGCAATTATGTTATCACAGCTGAAAACTGTTGTCCTGATTAAAGAAGCAATAAAACTGGCCTTTTTAGACTAGTTGAGTATCTGGAGCATCAGCATTTGTGGGTTCGATTACAGGCTCAAAATGGCCAGAAACAAAGAACTGTCTTCTGAATCTCGTCAGTCTATTCTTGTTCTGAGAAATGAAGGCCATTCCATGCGAGAAATTGCCAACAAACTGAAGATCTCATAGAACTCTATGTACTCTACTCTATGTACTCTACACCATAATTTGCAAATAAATTCATAAAAAATCCTACAATGTTATTTTCTGGATTTCTTTTCTCATTTTGTCTGTCATAGTTGAAGTATACCTATGATGGAAATTACAGGCCTCTCTCATCTTTTTAAGTGGGAGAACTTGCACAATTGGTGGCTGACTAAATACTTTTTTGCCCCACTGTATATATATATATATATATTTAGTGCCTTCGGAACGTATTCAGACCCCTTGATTTTTCCCCACATTTTGTTACATTACGTTCTTATTCTACAATGGATTACATTTTTTTAAATCCTCAGCAATCTACACACAATACCCCATAATGACAAAGTGAAAACAGGTTTTTAGCATTTTTGCAAATAAATATAAATAACAGGTACCCTATTTACATAAGTATTCAGACCCTTTTCTATGAGGCTCGAAATTGAGCTCAGGCACATCCTGTTTCCATTGATCATCCTTGAGATGTTTCTACAACTTTATTAGAGTCCACCTGTGATAAATTCAATTGATTGGACATGAATTGGAAGGCACACACCTGTCTATATAAGGTCCCAAAGTTGACAGTGCATGTCAGAGCAAAAACCAGGCCATGAGGTCGAAGGAATTGTTCGTAGAGCTCTGAGACAGAATTGTGTCGAGGCACAGATCTGGTGAAGGGTACCAAAACATTTCTGCAGCATTGAATGTCCCCAAGAACACAGTGGCCTCCTTCATTCTTAAATGGAAGAAGTTTGAAACCACCAGGACTCTTCCTAGACCCGATGGTCACTCCGACAGAGCTCTAGAGTTACTCTGTGGAGATGGGAGAACCTTCCAAAAGGACAACTATCTCCGCTGCACTCCACCAATCAAGCTTTTATGTTAGAGTGGCCACTCCTCAGTAAAAGGCACATGACAGCCCGCTTGGAGTTTGCCAAAAGGCACCTAAAGACTCTCAGACCATGAGAAACAAGATTCTCTGGCCTGATGAAACCAAAATTGAACTCTTTGGCCTGAATGCCAAGAGTCACGTCTGGAGGAAACCTGGCACCATCCCTACGGTGAAGCATGGTGGTGGCAGCATCATGCTGTGGGGATGTTTTTCAGCGGCAGGGACTGGGAGTCAGGATCGAGGCAAAGATGAATGGAGCAAAGTACAGAGAGATCCTTGATGAAAACCTGCTCCACAGCACTCAGGACCTCATACTGGGCCGAAGGTTCACCTTCCAATAGGACAACGACCCTATGCACACAGCCAAGACAACGCAGGAGTGGCTTCGGGATAAGTCTCTGTATGTCCTTGAGTGGCCCAGCCAGAGCCTGGACTTGAACCCGATCCAACATCTCTGGAGAGACCGGAAAATAGCTGTGCAGCGACGCTCCCCATCCAACCTGACAGAGCTTGAGAGGATCTTCAAAGAAGAATGGGAGAAACTCCCCAAATACAGGTGTGCCAAGCTTGTAGTGTCATACCCTAGAAGACTCAAGGCTGTAATCACTGCCAAAGGTGCTTCAGCAAAGTACTTAGTAAAGGGTCTGAATGCTTATGTAAATGTATATTTCATGTTTGAATTTGTTTTGTTTTTTGCAAACATTTCTAAAAACCTGTTTTTGCTTTGCCATTATGGGGTATTGAGGAAAACAAATATACAGTGCCTTCGGAAAGTTGTCGGACCACTTGACTTTTTCAACATTTTGTTACGTTACAGCCATATTCTAAAATTGATTCAATAGATTTTTTTCCTCATTAATCTACACTTAATACCCCATAATGGATACCCAAACAATTTGCATTGTACCCGCTGTATATAGCCTGGCTATTGTTATTTTACTGATGCTCTTTAATTACTTGTTACTTTTATTTCTTTTTTAATTTCTTTTTTTTGTTGGTATTTTTCTTAAAACTGCATTGTTGGTTAAGGGCTTGTAAGTAAGCATTTCACTGTAAGGTCTACTACACCTGTTGTACTCGGCGCATGTGTCAAATAACATTTGATTTGAATTTGATCACAAAGCAAAAACAGTTTTTTAGAAATGTTTGCAAATTTACAAAGAATTAAGTGGCCGGATAGGTGCAGAGAAAGGTGTTGTTTCGTTAGAGTTAAGTGCCTCGCTCAAGGGCACATCGACAGATTTTTCACCTTGCCAGCTTGGGTATTTGAATCTAGCGACCTTTCGGTTATTGGCCCAACGCTGCTAGGCTACCTGCCACCCTTATAGTGCTTGGCAAGCGGGAGCGAAGGGCACTGTGTCCTAGTGTTGCTAGTCATGCCCTTCCCAGTAGTGGACTGTATGTATGTATCAAGGTGACATCTAGATGGTTATCAATATTGTATTTATTGTGTAGGCTGCTATCCTAATTTAAATAAAATCACGGGAGGGAAAGAAATTGCCACGTTAGCTGCCGCCGGCGACACGACCATGAAGAAGCTGGCTGCAGCTCAATCAGCCTTAAAAAATGGTATACTGCCTCTAAGCCATAGGCAGCAAGGATAAGAGGCGATAAGAGGTTTCCCAACATATGTATTGCAACAGTTATCATTACTTATCGTTTTGCTGTCCTGTGTGGGTCAGTTAGTGGAGCATGGCGATTGCAATGCCAAGGGTTGCTGGGGCCAGCCATACAACAAATGTATGCACGCATGACTATTGCTCTGGGTAAAAAAATATATATTATTACTATTATTATGAACAGGTATGTGTAACTTTTTCATACCCAGTGCTGTGTCTTCTAATATTTAACCCCCCCCCTATTCAGATGATGGCCAAGCCCAGCGAGCCGGGGCCGGGCCGGCAGCACGAGAGTCACCCGGAGGAGACAGAAGAGGAGCTAAGGGAGCACCAAGCCCTATGTCCCCAGGACGGAGGCCTCATGTGTGGAGTGACAGTCAAGCAGGAGCCCCCGGACCCCGAGGAAGAGGAGAGGGACCACAGAGACAGGATAGTTGACCAGGAGCTGCTCTTCCGACAGGTACGGGACAGAGAGCAGGAAGAGGAGGGGACACAGAAACGCACACACACAATCAAACATAGACATATTCATGCGTGCACATGCACAAGTGCACACACACACACATATTCAGGCATGCACGCATAAATGCAGACACACAAACACACAAACTCGCAGCCTAATTGTTGCTGTTACAGCTTGTGGTTAACATCACCAATGGACAAGAGCTGGAGATTCCGGACGGAGGGAACGGAGACAGACAGACAGACAGACAGACAGACAGACAGACAGACAGACAGACAGACAGACAGACAGACAGACAGACAGACAGACAGACAGACAGACAGACAGACAGACAGACAGACAGACAGACAGAGAAGGGAGACTACACACTTGTCATGCTTTGGTGATAATGAACAGAATGTAGGCTATTTGGGTTTTTAGTCAGTTCACGAAAAACAGACACCCACACATGGCTTACTCTGGCTGTATGGACACACACACACACTATACTCCTACTCTCAAAGTGAAATGGCGTGCAGGTTTTTGTCTGAATGGCTGAGGGCAGCCTCACGCCTCCTCTCTACAGCTGAATCTGAGTTTCCCTAGGATCACACACACACACATCGACACACACATTGTCACCGACACACACACACACACACACACACACACACAAGACCATGTCCTCCCTGTCTAACATACAGCCCATGCAGTCAGTCCAAATCCAATCAACTGTCCTCCCTGTTGCCATGACGCCCACAAACCCTACATCCCCTGGTAGGAAGTAGAGCACTGGGGGCCCCTGGGAAATGCAGTGTTAGAACAGGAGCGATGCCCAATCGAATCCTGGTCTGTTAGTTACAGTAGTGGCAATTCACTTAGTGGCAGTACAGTTTGCGAATCTGAATCCCAATAGCTCCTTAACGTCAATCACCTATAGCCAGCCCCACCAGTAGTCTTTAATAAGAATTGGGGTGACTATCAATGAGATCATTTGAATACCTGCATACTTACAAAGCATTTGTCTCTGTATCTTTATGCTCCTGAATCAACTCACACGTCTGATTCATGTCTGTCTGGCTGTGATAATGGAGACGCATCAAGCGCCATCTTCTGGCTACTAAGATATCTTGCAGCAGTTCAACAGATGCACACGATAGCTGCATTTGGTGTGTGTGTGTGTGTGTGTGTGAGAGAGAGAGAGAGAGAGAGCACTTACGTGTGTGTAATATCTCTCTTTCTCTCTCTCTGCCTCTCTGTCTGTCTCTCTTTCTCTCTCTCTTTCTGTCTCTCTCGGTCTCTCTCTCTTTCTGTTTCTCTCTGTCTCGCTCTCTTTTTGTTTCTCTCTGTCTCTCTCTCTGTGAGCAGCAGGATGTGTTGTTGGAGCAGCAGAGAATCCACCAGTTGAGGAACTACCAGGCTTCGATGGAGGCAGCCGGCCTGTCAATCACCTTCCCAGCGCACCGCCCCCTCTCCAGGGCCCAATCATCTCCTGCCTCGGCTTGCTTCCCCCCAATCGTGGTGCAGCAGGAACCACCCACCAAGCCTCGCTTCACCACCGGCAAGCACCCTTGACCCACACACACTAACACACGTGCGCACTCATGCACACAATCACACACACGCTCAAATCACTCTATCGCTCTCTCTCTCTCTAACCTTCAGTCTGCAAGGGCTTAGCTGCCTGTTCTCTTAGATTAATGTGTCCTCTCTCCCTGAAAAAAGAATCAAGTCCTTGACTCGTTCCCCTCTAAACCACTCTGAGAGCCCCAGTGTCCAGCATACTGATCAGCCATGCAGTGCAGGGTGTGGGTGTCTGTATCTGTCTGTCTGTGTGTGTCTGTGTGTGTGTGTGCGTGCGTGCATGTGTTTGAGAGAGAGAAAGAGAAAGGGAGGGGAGTGCACTGAGAATCTATGGCCGTGTGCAAAATCTGGCTTGCCTACTACTTACCAAAACGACATACTGTGTACTAAATACTAATCGTACTACATACTATTTAGAACATACTGTTCAGTACAAACGAACGCAGTAAGCATCAAATGTCAACACACTAGGCTCATCCATACTGAGAGTGTGTCGTCTAATGCGCGATTGCGTTGACTGCCGCCGTCCGTACATTTTGGCACAGCACGTCAATTTATCTGATTAATCAGCCGTTGTCAAGCACACGAGAGTCTACTAAAATCAAATGCCAAAATTAGTATGACATCCTGGCATTTAAAGCATACCACATTTCCAGATTTTTCACATTTTTCACATTTCACATTTTCACAAAATGCCTAATATTTAGAAGGCATGTACATACGGGTATTCGGACACGGTTATGTCTCCCTAGTTTTTCCTAACTCTGTGTGTGTGTTCCCATCACCCTCCAGGACTGGTGTATGACACATTGATGCAGAAGCACCAGTGTATGTGTGGCAACACCAACACACACCCAGAGCACGCTGGACGCATCCAGAGCATCTGGTCTCGACTCCAAGAGACAGGACTGAGGGGCCAGTGTGAGGTACGGAGACCATCACCAAAGCTCATCTCTTGGATGTGTATCAATCATCTATACTGACACATTGTTTCACTCATTTTTAAGCACTGACCTACAAGCAGAGGTTATATTGAGGCCTGCTCTGTGTTTTCACCCATACAGTCTTTTCAGATTAGTGCAGAGACTTAAGGGGAGAAATCCAATTTAGAGTATAAATTCTGTCAGACTAACTGAGGAAGCTTGTTCTGACCGTCCTATATCAATAGTCGAACGTGGCTTCCTTTTCCCATCTAACCTAGACTACAGCGATGGACCCATTATACCACTTTCAGAGTGTTCTAAGGCACCATTTCTGACCAGGAGGGGGCAGTGTTAAACCATGCTGCACAACCTCCCCATTGACAAAACACCCCACAGCAAGTTGTCCATAAGCACAGATCTAGGATCAGCTAACCCTTGCCAAACCTTAACCATGTGGCAGAAGAAAAATCTAAACTGACCTTAGATCATTGTTTAGCTTAGGGCCTTGTTTTGAAGTATTAGGTTGTTTTGAAGCGCTGGCAGAGATAAAAAGCTTATAGTGGGTCTTATCATGCCCTGCACCTGTTCTGTGACAATCCACATACACGCACTCATGCATGCACACACACAATTACCACACACACAGACGCACACACACACATTTTCTCAGTAATAGACATTATTTTCTCTTCATCCGAGAGGTCTAAAAACAGTCTAATGGTTCCTAAATGGGGATAATCTTTCCTGCATCGCTGTGTGCGTTGCATGTGTGTGTGTGTGTGTGTGTGTGTGTGTGTGTCTTTATCTTTCATTTAAAGACCCTTGCTCCCCTTCGGTCTCAACGTAGACTATGATCTGAAGCCATTCTTGTGATTTTGCTATTCATTGAAAGTGTTTGTAGGCCTATGGAAGCCAAATTGTATCTATGACCGTAATGCTATCCATTCATGTTTTTTTATACGTTCTATTTATATCTGTAAATGAACCAGTGATTTCAACCCACACCCGGCCATGATTACAGACACCTGCGCGTGTCCTTTGACACGATATAAACTGGTGACCCGCAGTGTTTGTCATTATACCCTGATGAAGACAGCGTGTCTGTCGAAACGCCGGTTATGAGGCTATTCAGTTATTGCATCTGAGCTCCTAGAGTGTGCGGGTCTCCTGTGTCTGATCTCTCCCGCGTCTCACTCGCTCATTGCGCCATCGCTACGCTTGGTTGCACAGCTGCCTGTCTGTCTTTCCCGAATGGCACAAACAGAAAGAACATCAACAAGTAAACAAGCAAACAAATTCCATCCCCAGACTTCCTCTCCTGTCTCTCTCTCTCTCTCTCTCTCTCTCTCTCTCTCTCTCTCTCTCTCACACTAACCCCTTTCAGACCTCATTTACGACCACCACTGTTACTAATTGGAGATTCCTGGCTGCAGGTGTTACCCTGCTGCCCCCCCCATCTTCCCCGTCCCTCCTTCACTCTCTCCTTTTCATCCTTCCATCCCTCCATCCTTTCCGTCCCTCTTGTCCATCAAAAAGCTCAGGTGGCCCTTGGGGATTAGTAAAATAGCAGTACATTATAACAAATGGGTACACAATTACAGATTCTGGTGTCATAGTAAGTGTTACCAGGCCCTGTAGCCCCCAGTTCCACTCCTGTTCCCCAGGCGCTATCATTTGTTGACTTCTGTAACCGTAAAAGCCTTGGTTTCATGCATGTTAATATCAGAAGCCTCCTCCCTAAGTTTGTTTTTTTCACTGCTTTTGCACACTCCGCCAACCCTGATGTTCTAGGCGTGTCTGAATCCTGGCTTAGGCCACCAAAAATTCTGAAATTTCCATCCCCAACTACAACATTTTCCGCCAAGATAGAACTGCCAAAGGGGGTGGAGTTGCAATCTACTGCAGAGATGGCCTGCAGAGTTCTGTCATGCTATCCAGGTCTGTGCCCAAACAGTTTGAGCTTCTACTTTTAAAAATCCACCTTTCCAGAAACAAGTCTCTCACCTTTGCCGCTTGTTATAGACCACCTTCAGCCCCCAGCTGTGCCCTGGACACCATATGTGAATTAATTGCCCCCCATTTATCTTTATCTTCGTACTGTTAAGTGACCTAAATTGGGATATGCTTAACACCCCGGCCATCCTACAATACAAACTAGATGCCCTCAATCTCACACAAATTATCAAGGAACCTACCAGGTACAAACCTAAATCCGTAAACACGGGCACCCTCATAGATATCATCCTGACCAACCTGCCCTCTAAATACACCTCTGCTGTCTTCAACCAGGATCTCAGCGATCACTGCCTCATTGCCTGCGTCCGTAATGGGTCCTCAGTCAAACGACCACCCCTCATCACTGTCAAACGCTCCCTAAAACACTTCAGCAAACAGACCTTTCTAATCGACCTGGCCTGGGTATCCTGGAAGGATATTGACCTTGTTCCCTCAGTAGAGGATGCCTGGTTATTCTTTTAAAAGTTCTTTCCTCACCATCTTAAATAACATGCCCCGTTCAAAAAATGTAGAACTAAGAACAGATATAGCCCTTGGTTCACTCCAGACTTGACTGCACTTGACCAGCATAAAAACATCCTGTGCCGTACTGCATTAGCATCGAATAGCCCCCGCGATATGTAACTTTTCAGGGAAGTTAGGAACAAATATACACAGGCAGTTAGGAAAGAAAAGGCAAACAGAAATTTGCATCCTGTAGCACAAACTCCACACTGGGACACTGTAAAGTCCATGGAGAATAAGAGCACCTCCTCCCAGCTGCCCACTGCACTGAGGCTTGGAAACACTGTCACCACCGATAAATCCACGACAATCGAGAATTTCCATAATCATTTTTCTGTGGCTGGCCATGCTTTCCACCTGGCTACCCCTACCCCGGTCAACAGCTCTGCAACCCCACAGCAACTTGCCCAAGCCTCCCCATTTCTCCTTCACACAAATCCAGACAGCTTACGTTCTGAAAGAGCTGCAAAATCTGGACCTCTACAAATCAGCCGGGCTAGACAATCTGGACCCTTTCTTTCTAAAATTATCCGCCGCTATTGTTGCAACCCCTATTATTAGCCTGTTCAACCTCTCTTTCGTATTGTCTGAGATCGCTAAAGATTGGAAATCACACTCTAGACCCAAACTGTTACAGACCTTTCTTTATCTATCTTACCCTGCCTTTCTAAAGTCTTCGAAAGCCAAGTTAACAAACAAATCACTGACCATTTCGAATCCCACCGTACCTTCTCCGCTGTGCAATTTGGTTTCCGACCTGGTCATGAGTGCACCTCAGCCATGCTCAAGGTCCTAAACAACATCATAACCACCATCGATAAAAGACAATACTGTGCAACCGTCTTCATCAACCTGGCCAAGGCTTTCGGCTCTGTCCATCACCGCATTCTTATCGGCAGACTCAACAGCCTTGGTTTCTCAAATGACTGCACGGTTCGCCAACTACTTCTCAGATAGAGTTCAGTGTGTCAAATCGGAGGGCCTGTTTTACGGACCTCTGGCAGTCTCTATGGGGGTACCACAGGGTTCAATTCTCGGGCTGACTCTTTTCTCTGTATACATCAATGATGTCGCTCTTGCTGCTGGTGATTCTCTGATCCACCTCTACGCAGACGACACCATACTGTATATTTCTGGCCCTTCTTTGGACACTGTGTTAATAAACCTCCAGACGAGCTTCAATGTCATATAATACTCCTTCCGTGGACTCCAACTGCTCTTAAATGCAAGTAAATCTAAATGCATGCTCTTCAACCGATTGCTGCACGCACCTGCCCACCCAGCATCACTACTCTGCGCAGTTCTGGCTTAGGATTTGTGGACAACTACAAATACCTAGGTGTCTGGTTAGACTGTAAACTCTCCTTCCAGACTCACAAGTATCTCCAATCCAAACTTAAATCTGGAATCGGCTCCTATTTTGCAACAAAGCATCCTTCACTCATGCTGCCAAACATACCCTCGTAAAACTGACTATCCTGCCAAAGTCAAGGATCGGTAGGATAGTCAGTTTTACGAGGGTATGTTTGGCAGCATGAAATTGACAAAATAGCCTCCAACGCTACTCAGCAAACTGGATGTAGTCTATCACAGTGCCATCTGTTTTGTCACCAAAGCCCCATATACTACCCACCACTGTGACCTGTATGCTCTTGTTGGCTGGCCCTCTCTTCATATTCGTCACCAAACCCACTGGCTCCAGGTCATCTATAAGTCTTTGCTAGGTAAAGCCCAGCCTTATCTCAGCTCACTGGTCACCATAGCAGCACCCACCCATAGCACGCGCTCCAGCAGGTATATTTCACTGTTCATCCCCAAAGCCAACTCCTCTTTTGGCTGCCTTTCCTTCCAGTTTGCTGCTGCCAATGACTGGAACGAATTGCATAAATCACTGAAGCCGGAGTCTTATATCTCCCTCACTAACTTTAAGCATCAGCTGTCAGAGCAGTTTACCGATCATTGCACCTGTACACAGCCCATCTGTAAATAGCCCACCCAACTACCTCATCCCCATATTGTTATTTATTTTTTTGCTCCTTTGCACCCCACTATCTCTACTTGCACATTCATCTTCTGCACATCTATCACTCCAGTGTTTAATTGCTAAATTGTAATTATTTCGCCACTATGGCCTATCTATTGCCTTACCTCCCTAATCTTACTACATTTGCACACACTGTATATAGATTTTTCTATTGTGATATTGACTGTACGTTTGTTTATCCCATGTGTTGTTTGTGTCGCACTGCTTTGCTTTATCTTGGCCAGGTCGCAGTTGTAAATGAGAACTTGTTCTCAACAGGCCTACCTGGTTAAGTAAAGGTGAAAGAAATATAAATAAAATACAAATAAAATTGACCAACTTTCTTTCTTTCTCCCCCCCCCCCCTTCTCTGCAGTGTATACGGGGGCGGAAAGCCTCACTGGAAGAACTGCAGACGGTTCACTCTGAGGCCCACGTCCTTCTGTATGGAACCAACCCACTTCGACAGAAACTAGACAGTACGTCCTACACCTGGAGTGCTACTCTAGGATCTGTCCATATAATCCTATTCATTGTGATCTAAAAGGAAAAACTGGTGCTAGATCAGCATTCCTGAGACCCTTTGTGGATATGGGCCCAGACCCAACTGGTCTGGGCAAAGCAACACTTAACAGGATGCGTTGTGTAGATGCTCATGGTATATTGTGCAGGGCGAATCCCAACTTCCACCGAAGTCAAATTGTCACCTCGTCTTCCACGGACATCAACGCATGTCAGGCAGTTAAGGTTGACCCATATATGTACAAAGTAAATGATCAAGATTGCCTAAAGTATGACAGTGTTACGACAATAATACAATAACAGCTCTCTCCCTCCTCTTACACCTCGGCTGTCTATTATTACAGGGCAAGGCCTGGTCTAAGGATTGTGTTCCTCTACAGGACCATTATCAACCTTATTATCTACACGATTGTCTTCTGTGTAGACCAAAGCAGGGACACTCAGTACATCTCCAAAGAGATTGTTCTGTTTACCTAAACGACAGCCTTTTAAAAATTTGTTTTGGTTCTATTCGTTTTGTTTTTTTCTTGTTCCTATTTGGAACTTGTGGAACTTGCTCAAATCTACCTCTAAGCTGTTGGCCCAGCTGTTCGCCACCTCTCTGCCAATAATGAACACGCATGCACGCACGCACACACACACACCATTTTCCATGACTTCACCCCTCCTTGTTTACTCCCTCCCAAGGTTTACTGATCCATCACCTAAAGATTTCCTCTCGGGTTGGGAGAGTGAGAGAGACGGACTTTTTGGCTCAAACATCTCACTATGACCACTCTGGCTTTCATAGCTGAGTTAGCCTCTTAGCCAGCAGTGTCTGTGGAGTAAGGTAGTCATTAGATTTTTGGTACTTTTTTGGACCAGAGGCTCTCAACCTTTTTTGGTTACTGTACCACAGTACATTTTGCTCTGCTCGGAGTACCCCTGAAGGACATCCTCATGTGCATTTTACCAGTAAGACTCATGAAAACAGTACCCCCCTGTGGATAGGCCAAGTACCCCCAGGGGAACCACTGTTTTGGACTGTGTTCAACTGTGTGTGATTATGTTGTATTGCATCAATGGTGTGTCTGTGTGTGTGTGTGTGTGTGTGTGTGTGTGTGTGTGTGTGTGTGTGTGTGTGTGTGTGTGTGTGTGTGTGTGTGTGTGTGTGTGTGTGTGTGTGTGTTCGTGTGTATGTGTTCGTGTGTATGTGTTCGTGTGTCTGTGTGTGTGTGTGGGTTCGTGTGTGGGTGTGTGTGGGTGTGTGTGTGCATGTATGTGTTCGTGGGTTCGTGTGTGTGTCCGTGTGCGCGCGTGTGTGTGTGATGAGTCAATCCAGGAGCGTCTGCTATATGAATTCATATTAATGCAGTGTTACGATCAACTCAGGGCCCACTAAGAAGAGTGAACGTTAACCTAGACACATTTTAAATGTTCAGGCCAAAAGGTGAAATGTTGCTAGCGTATATTCTCAAATCATGCAGGGTGTTGTATTAAGGGTTTGGGGGTTTCCACTTGACGATGTTTTGCTAGAATTTATACCGGTCAAGATAGATTTGTATCTCAATTGGGGATATAATGTCTAACCTAGTCATCTTGCAGGCGCTTCTTGTCTGGAAGGACTAGAATACTTTCTACTATGCATACTGCATGACAAGGTGGTTGGACAACTCTTAGGTTATGTTACATACCGTAACATACTGTTACTTCATATTCACAACTATGGTATACAGTACTGTCACAGGAACAATGGATAAGTGGGATGAAGGGGTGAGCGAGGGAGGGATGGAAAAGAGGGCGACTGAATGAAGAAGAAAGTGAAAGTGTGTTACTAATTTGTTGTCACAACAAGAGGGGAGAGGAGGGAAGAAAGGTTTGACAAAATCAAGTTGTTTACACTAAGAGAGAGAGAGAGATTCGTCATTTTTTCCCCACCACATTTAAAATGGCATCTGTGTATTCTCTCCTCTGTGGAAGTTCATGTGGTCAGAGTCTGGAGTTCAGAGGTCAAGGCACCTGCTGAAAGTCCTGGGTGTCCATGAGTATTCTGGCGGTCCCCTCTAACCTCTCTCTCTCTCTCTCTCTCTCTCTCTCTCGCTCTCTCTCTCCCTCTTTTTCTCTCTCTTTCTCAGGTTCAGTTACTCCCATGTTTGTGAGGCTGCCTTGTGGAGGGGTGGGGGTAAGTCACTCTCTTCTACTTCTTCTCTTCTACTCCCCTGTAGAAATAATGTTGCTGTTTGTTCTCCCACCACACACACACACACGCACACACACCACCCTGGAGCACCAGAGGCAACCAAAACTGTTGCTCTGCTTTCTGTCGAGTGGGTAATTGTGACCAGATGTTTTCTATGAACATGATGCTGTGTGCTGTAGAGCGTGTGTGGGTGGGGGGTGCACTGCCTGTGTATTGTGTGTTCAGAGGGACACTTAGGAGAGGGGGGTGACAATGGTGTCTGTGTGTGTGTGTGTTTTTGGGTGCGCGTGTGCTGCTTGTGAAAGTAAAGTTATTATATGTGTTTCAGAGTGTGTGTGTGTGTGTGTGTGCGTGTTTTGGAGTGAGTGGGTGAACTCAGGTTATGTGTGTTTGTCGATCCCTAGGTCAGTATGTTGGTCTGATTTTCCGTCTCCCTCTCTCTCCCTTGCTCTTTACCCCCCTCACACCCACACCCTCACTTCTTCTCCACAGTTCTCTTCTCCCCACCCTGACTCTCCCTGTCTCTCCCCCACCTCTCTCTCCCTGTCTCTCCCTTCCTCTGTCCACCCCCCTCTCTCGGGGGTAGCTAGCTGAGTCTGTTGCGGTGCCTGCTGCCGTTGGTAGGAAACAGAAGGGGCTCTGCTCTGTTTTATGGAAATGGGACTAAATTGTTGTCTTCCTGTCGTCCCAGCACAGCGCCTCCGCTCATCAAATTACCCTGTCAGCCTGAGCAGAACGAACCCCTCTTTCATTCCAACACGCTCCCCCCTCTCTCCCCACTCTCTTTGGTCTCTGGTCCCTCGCTTTTCCCTCTCTTTTATCCCCCTTTTGCTCTTGGTGTTACTGGCGTGCGTCTTTCACTCCTTCTTACTCGGTCTTACTCTCAAAAGTTGCTTTTGTCAGGACTACTCTACTTTTCCAACGTTACACTTTCTTCTCTATTAGTGGCTGGAACTGCAGTGTCCCTCCCTCGCTCAATATTCTCTTTTACTTTCTTACACACTCCTCAGTTTGTCCCTCTGCACGTCGTCCCATTTCTTATTCTTTTTTTTCTTTTTTAGCTTGCTCACTTTATTACGCAATAACTTGATCACTCATTCCCTTGATCACTTTCTCACTTGCTCGCTCCCTCCCTCCCTCCCTCCCTCCCTCCCTCACTCACTCACTCACTCACTCACTCACTCACTCACTCACTCACTCACTCACTCACTCACTCACTCACTCACTCACTTCTCTGGTGCAGCCATCACTCTTCAGTCAACTCACCCTCCCTCTCCCTCTCCCCCAACCCATCTTCCCTCTCTTCCCCTCACCCCTCCATTCCCCGCAGTTTTCTTTTTATCATAAATGCACCACAGACCCGTAATTCGTGACAAAGTCCTTCTTGGCGTGACTTGAAAAGGCCCACGTTTTCCTTTTTTTTCCTCTAGCCTCGAGCGTTCATGCAACTGAAGGCCAAATGCAGCAGGCAGGGATCGCCACAGTTAATGTGTGCTGAGTCTGTCGGAGACCCCAAGGTTCACAGACACCCTGCAGGTCCCCACACACTCCCTCTTTCTCTCTCCTCCTCTCTCTTTCCCGCTGCCAGGTGTTTCCTTCTCTTAAGATTATTCCGTCTCGGAATTCAGTTGGTCATCCCAGGTGTCTGTGTATGCGTCTGTGTGTGTGTGTGTGTGTGTATGTGTGTGACTTCAAGTTGGTTGCAAGGTCAATGAGGAGTTAAGAGAATCTCTGCTAAGTGTGTTACAGCAGTGTGTAGATTTTAGAGCTGTGTGTAGAGTTTGTGCAACAGTGTGTGGAGTATGGACTAGTGGTGTGTAGAGTGCGTGGAGGTGTAGAGATGTATGTAGTTGTGCGTGTGTGCATGTTTTACTATACTTGTGGGTACCAGAAGTCCTCACAAGAATTGTAAACCAACTAAAATTCGGACATGTTGCCTGTCCTCACTTATAAAAAGGCTATTTCAGGGGTTAGGTTTAGGGTTAGAGATTAAGAGTATGGTTAGGTTTAGGGATAGGAGTTAAGGTTAGGGGTTAGGGTTAGGGGTTAGGGAAAATAGTATTTGTGTGTGTGAGAGAGATTGGGGCCACTGGGCAGGCGTGTGTCAGCATAATCAGCCCTGATTGATGAATGCCTGGCCTCTCTCTTTGACCACATAGGGAGACACACACACACACACATATCCACAACACCAAGACTAGCCAGCTCCCCCCAACCCATCCCCCATGTCTCTCCAATATTCCTCTCCATCTATACCCCGCATCTCTTCCAAACTTACTCGCTTGGCTCAATATTGACACTCCATGTCTGTGAATATACAGTAAGCCATCTCCCCTCTCTCCTCCACTTTAAAATCACACCTCTACTAGCATCCCCAGTGGGACCCCAGTAGAAGCACGTTCAAAGACTCTCTTGGCGGACAGACGTGTGAAGAGCAAAGTATTTTCCCCTGCCCTTTGGATTGACCTGTGTGTGTGTCTCGAACGTGAGTCATTCACGTCAGTTGGATAGACCCCGTAAACTCACTCTGAGGGTCTCTTTACTACGGCATCTTTTTGCTCAGCAATCAAGTCCCTTTTTTCCCTTCTCTCTGTGCAAGCTGTGATACAATAGATTTGTAACACTGTGTGCGAGTGTGGTTAGGGGCTTTGTACTGTGGCTTGTGTACTCATACCTACTTTCACTCGCTCTACCTCTGGAAGGGCTGCGAGGACAGCACCACAACAATCCCGGTCCACCATTGCCCCATTGTATTATTTAACCTGTTTATATTGTACATTATACATGTACAATTTATATACAATTTATACTGTTCATATTGTCCCATTGTATTATACATTTAGGCTATACACAAACATTAAGAACACCTTCCTAATGTTGAGTTGCACCACCGTTTGCCCTCAGAACAGCCTCAATTCGTCAGTGCATATTTAAGTAATAATGCACGAGGAGGTGTGGTGTATGGCCAATATACCACGGCTACGGGGTGTTCTTATGCACGACGCTACGGGGTGTTCTTATGCACGACGCAACGCGGAATGCCTGAATACAGCCCTTAGCCGTGGTATATTGGTCATATACCACAAAGTCCTGAGGTGCCTTGTTACCATCGTAATTAGAGCAGTAAAAATAAATGTTTTGTTATACCCGTGGTATACGGTCTGATATACCATGGCTGTCAGCCAATCAGCATTCATGGCTCGAACCACCCAGTTGATAATGTGCATTATATAAATGTGCATTTGTGCTTGTGCTCACAGGTGGACAGCGACACCATTTGGAACGAGGTCCACTCGTCCAGCGCTGCTCGTCTAGCTGTGGGCTCCGTCGTGGAGCTTTGCTTCAAAGTGGCGGCTGCAGAGCTCAAGGTTAGCCTCATGTCCCTCGTCACCATGTGTTTGTCTATGCGTCTGTCTGTCTGTCTGTCTGTATGCCTATTACCAAAGATAATGCCATCTCGCAACTGATGCTAAATGCTAATGCTAGCAACATCTCAGGTGAACAGGTGGCAGAGTGGAACATTGATAATTAGACCTCATTAGCAGTGCTGACGCTAGCCCCACTCAAGTGAATGAAAGGGCTTGTGTATCTTCGTTAATATAGCCTCGTTAGCCGTACTCACTCTTAACATCTACAGACTCGGTAGGAATGCCCCCCTCCCCATCACAAAGCTTTCAGACAGACACCCCCGCTTTCCCCTCCTGCCTTCCTGTGTCTGTGACCGTGCTGGATTATCACTTGAACCCCGCTGGCGACCTAGCGCATGGGGACCAGTAAGTTGCTAACGCTAACAGTCTCTGCTAACACACAAATTTAACTAGGCAAGTCAGTTAAGAACAAATTCTTATTTGCCATGACGGCCTACACCGGCCAAACCTGGATGACACTGGGACTCCCAATCACAGCCGGTAGTGATACAGCCTGGATTCAAACCAGGGTATCTGTAGTGACGCCTCTAGCACTGAGATGCAGTGCCTTAGACTGCTGCGCCATTCGGTAGCCTGCACACTCCCCCAGTACTTCCGGCGCCGACAGAGATGGCCGCCTCGCTTCGCGTTCCTAGGAAACTATGCAGTTTTTTGTTTTTTTACGTGTTATTTCTTACACTAGTACCCCAGGTCATCTTAGGTTTCTTTACATACAGCCGAGAAGAACTACTGAATATAAGATCAGCGTCAACTCACCATCAGTACGACCAAGAATATGTTTTTCGCGATGCGGATCCTGTGTTCTGCCTTACAACCAGTGTAACCGAGTGGATCACATGCAGCGACCAAAAACAAAAAACGACTCAGAAAAAGAGGGAAACGAAGCGGTCTTCTGGTCAGACTCCGGAGACGGGCACATCGTGCACCACTCCCCAGCATTCTTCTTGCCAATGTCCAGTCTCTTGACAACAAGGTTGATGAAATCCGAGCAAGGGTAGCATTCCAGAGGGACATCAGAGACTGTAACGTTCTCTGCTTCACGGAAACATGGCTCACTGGAGAGACGCAATCCGAAGCGGTGCAGCCAGCGGGTTTCTCCACGCATCGCGCCGACAGAAACAAACATCTTTCTGGTAAGAAGACGGGCGGGGGCGTATGCCTTATGGCCAACGTGACATGGTGTGATGAAGGAAACATACAGGAACTCAAATCCTTCTGTTCACCTGATTTAGAATTCCTCACAATCAAATGTAGACCGCATTACCTACCAAGAGAATTCTCTTCGATTATAATCACAGCCGTATATATCCCCCCAAGCAGACACATCGATGGCTCTGAACGAACTTTATTTAACTCTCTGCAAACTGGAAACGATTTATCCGGAGGCTGCATTCATTGTAGCTGGGGATTTTAACAAGGCTAATCTGAAAACAAGACTCCCTAAATTTTATCAGCATATTGATTGCGCAACCAGGGGTGGAAAGACCCTGGATCATTGTTACTCTAACTTCCGCGACGCATATAAGGCCCTGCCCCGCCCCCTTTCGGAAAAGCTGACCACGACTCCATTTTGTTGATCCCTGCCTACAGACAGAAACTAAAACAAGAAGCTCCCACGCTGAGGTCTGTCCAACGCTGGTCCGACCAAGCTGACTCCACACTCCAAGACTGCTTCCATCACGTGGACTGGGAGATGTTTCGTATTGCGTCAGACAACAACATTGACGAATACGCTGATACGGTGTGCGAGTTCATTAGAACGTGCGTTGAAGATGTCGTTCCCATAGCAACGATTAAAACATTCCCTAACCAGAAACCGTGGATTGATGGCAGCATTCGTGTGAAACTGAAGGCACGAACCACTGCTTTTAATCAGGGCAAGGTGTCTGGTAACATGACTGAATACAAACAGTGCAGCTATTCCCTCCACAAGGCTATCAAACAAGCTAAGCGCCAGTACAGAGACAAAGTAGAATCTCAATTCAACAGCTCAGACACAAGAGGTATGTGGCAGGGTCTACAGTCAATCACGGACTACAGGAAGAAACCCAGCCCAGTCACGGACCAGGATGTCTTGCTCCCAGGCAGACTAAATAACTTTTTTGCCCGCTTTGAGGACAATACAGTGCCACTGACACGGCCTGCAACGGAATCATGCGGTCTCTCCTTCACTGCAGCCGAAGTGAGTAAGACATTTAAACGTGTTAACCCTCGCAAGGCTGCAGGCCCAGACGGCATCCCCAGCCGCGCCCTCAGAGCATGCGCAGACCAGCTGGCCGGTGTGTTTACGGACATATTCAACCAATCCCTATACCAGTCTGCTGTTCCCACATGCTTCAAGAGGGCCACCATTGTTCCTGTTCCCAAGAAAGCTAAGGTAACTGAGCTAAACGACTACCGCCCCGTAGCACTCACATCCGTCATCATGAAGTGCTTTGAGAGACTAGTCAAGGACCATATCACCTCCACCCTACCTGACACCCTTGACCCACTCCAATTTGCTTACCGCCCAAATAGGTCCACAGACGATGCAATCTCAACCACACTGCACACTGCCCTAACCCATCTGGACAAGAGGAATACCTATGTGAGAATGCTGTTCATCGACTACAGCTCGGCATTCAACACCATAGTACCCTCCAAGCTCGTCATCAAGCTCGAGACCCTGGGTCTCGACCCCGCCCTGTGCAACTGGGTACTGGACTTCCTGACGGGCCGCCCCCAGGTGGTGAGGGTAGGCAACAACATCTCCTCCCCGCTGATCCTCAACACTGGGGCCCCACAAGGGTGCGTTCTGAGCCCCCTCCTGTACTCCCTGTTCACCCACGACTGCGTGGCCATGCACGCCTCCAACTCAATCATCAAGTTTGCGGACGACACAACAGTGGTAGGCTTGATTACCAACAACGACGAGACGGCCTACAGGGAGGAGGTGAGGGCCCTCGGAGTGTGGTGTCAGGAAAATAACCTCACACTCAACGTCAACAAAACTAAGGAGATGATTGTGGACTTCAGGAAACAGCAGAGGGAACACCCCCCATCCACATCGATGGAACAGTAGTGGAGAGGGTAGCAAGTTTTAAGTTCCTCGGCATACACATCACAGACAAACTGAATTGGTCCACTCACACAGACAGCATCGTGAGGAAGGCGCAGCAGCGCCTCTTCAACCTCAGGAGGCTGAAGAAATTCGGCTTGTCACCAAAAGCACTCACAAACTTCTACAGATGCACAATCGAGAGCATCCTGGCGGGCTGTATCACCGCCTGGTATGGCAACTGCACCGCCCTCAACCGTAAGGCTCTCCAGAGGGTAGTGAGGCCTTCCTGTAGCATCGGGTGGTGTAGGTGTCCTGGAGGGCAGGTAGTTTGCCCCCGGCACAACGCATCACCGGGGGCAAACTACCTGCCCTCCAGGACACCTACACCACCCGATGCTACAGGAAGGCCATAAAGATCATCAAGGACATCAACCACCCGAGCCACTGCCTGTTCACCCCGCTGTCATCCAGAAGGCGAGGTCAGTACAGGTGCATCAAAGCTGGGACCGAGAGACTGAAAAACAGCTTCTATCTCAAGGCCATCAGACTGTTAAACAGCCACCACTAACATTGAGTGGCTACTGCCAACACACTGTCAATGACACTGACTCTACTCCAGCCACTTTAATCATGGGAATTGATGGGAAATGATGTAAATATATCACTAGCCACTTTAAACAATGCTACCTTATATAATGTTACTTACCCTACATTGTTCATCTCATATGCATACGTTGATACTGTACTCTATATCATCGACTGCATCCTTATGTAATACATGTATCACTAGCCACTTTAACTATGCCACTTGGTTTACATACTTATCTCATATGTATATACTGTACTCGATATCATCTACTGTATCTTGCCTATGCTGCTCTGTACCATCACTCATTCATATATCCTTATGTACATATTCTTTATCCCTTTACACTGTGTATAAGACAGTAGTTTTTTTTGGAATTGTTAGTTAGATTACTTGCTCGTTATTACTGCATTGTCGGAACTAGAAGCACAAGCATTTCGCTACACTCGCATTAACATCTGCTAACCATGTGTATGTGACAAATAAAATTTGATTTGATTTGATTTGATTTGCATCAGAGCAGAGCTGGCTAATGGAGACTAATGATGATTCC
This sequence comes from Oncorhynchus tshawytscha, assembly GCF_018296145.1. Lineage (NCBI taxonomy): Eukaryota > Metazoa > Chordata > Actinopteri > Salmoniformes > Salmonidae > Oncorhynchus > Oncorhynchus tshawytscha. Next base: position 38,803,611 of record NC_056431.1, read on the forward strand.
TCTCAGAGCCGTTAGTATAGCATGCTAAATTACTAACACTCACATGGAGTTTCTGCTAGGACTAGTGACTTCAACAAGCACTCTCATTGTTATAGTAGAGTTGAAAGCATGATATATTGTTATTTGAAGGTTATTGTTAGGAGTGTATCAGTTGAAATGAGTATGTATGCCACCTAGTGAACAACACTTGTTATTGTTACTGAGATGAGGGTTTGATTCATTTACTTGTTTGATTCATTCACCGACTTGTTTGTTCATCCATTCATCTATTTTTCAATCATCCCAATGGATTTATCGAGGACATGGTCTCTCTCTCTCTCTAGGAATAAGGACCTGAAATAGACATGAAAATTCCTGCACTCTACATAGGGGTTAGATGTCACAGAAAGTTATCTCCTTGCCGCTTAACACCATCTTAGCATACACACACACACGCAACCCCGAGAGGGGGGGCAGACTCTAACATCACCTGCATCCCCCCTGGCCTGTCCGAGTCAGCATTCCATCAGCATCTTCAACGTTTTTAAATCACACACTCTCGCTCTCACACATACAGCTCTTTGAAAGTGGCCCCTATCGTCCCTCCTCTCCCTCTGCTAGAATAATATCCTCTGTGGACAGGCGAGGTGGAGTGCAGTAATCTACAGCAGCTGCCTCAACATCATTAGACTGGACTACAGGGACACAGGTCCCCTCACCATGTCCCTGCATACCACAGTCAGTCACGGCCCCCAAACACTGGGCGTCCCCATGTTACACAAGGACCCTAAACAGTCGGCGCGGGAGTCCCCTAGGTCCCCACATTAACACAGCATCCACGTCTCGCACTGCTACACCCAGCTGACAGCCACGTGTGTGTGTGTGTGTGTGTGTGTGTGTGTGTGTGTGTGTGTGTGTGTGTGTGTGTGTGTGTGTGTGTGTGTGTGTGGTGGCAGGGGTTGTGTCTGTGTCATCAGCAGTGTCTGGCCCTCCGCCCTGTCAATGGCAAAACAATTAACTGTGAGCCATAGCGGGATTTAAGGTCAGAGAGGAAGAGAACTAAATATTGCATGGAGAAACTGGAATGCGTGCATGCGTGTGTGTGTGCACGAGTTGGTGTTCATATACTGTATATATGTGTAAGTGTGTGTTTTCGTGTGTGCGTTTTTGGGGCTATGCGTTAATCTGAGTATGAGTGTATTTCAGTCTGTGACTGCTCAAGGCCTTATTGAGCTCCCAAGTGGTGCAGCGGTCTAAGGCACTGCAGCTTAGTGCTAGAGGTGCCACTACAGACACCCTGGTTCAAATCCAGGCTGTATCACAACCAGTAATGATTGGGAGTCCCATAGAGCAGTGCACAATTGGCCCAGCATTGTCTGGGTTTGGCTGGTGTAGGCTGTCATTGTAAATAAGCATTTGTTCTTAACTGACTTGCCTAGTTAAATAAAGGTTCAATAAAAAATGATGGGTAACATGGTTCTGTCTACTCTGATTGGCAGAATGGTTTTGCTGTAGTCCGGCCCCCTGGACACCATGCAGAGGAGAGTACACCTATGTAAGTCCCACCCCTTTTATGCTTCTTCCGTCTCATTCGAACAGATCTTGTTGACGTCATTACGGAACAGTAGAGAGATTTCGAGGCAAAATCAAATGTTCAGAACCTGTCAGACTCACAAAATGTATATCATTTTTTTCTTTCCCCCCCTCCCCTCTTAACATTACATCACATAGGGGATTCTGTTACTTCAACTCAGTGGCCATCGCTGCTAAACTCTTGCAGCAGAGGCTCAGTGTCAGTAAGATCCTGATTGTGGATTGGGTAAGTTTACCTTGGACTTCCTGTGCTTCCACACAGAATAAGGCAACAAATGATGTGACTTATCTTTCAAAAAAAAAAAAATGGTTCATGTTCTGTGAGTGTAATATAATGACAATACATCAGGGTTCTATATCTATGAAAGACATAACATCAGTCGTTAGAATCTGTCATATTGACCAGGAAGAGATGGCTGCTGGATGTTGGCAGGATCATTGCTGGGTTCATTATTCGGCTTTCCCAAAGCCTTTGAACCACTTTTCATTTCCTCTGGTTTTTCACTGAGAGAGACTTCTACAACTAGCCCTGTCATCCAGGCAGCAAGCACACTTTTCTTTTTGCTCCTTTATGTTTTGTATTAGAAAATGTCTAGATGTCGAGGCGTATAAAGCAGGGGGAGACTGTAAAAAAAAAAGGACACTCGGTTAAAAAAAAATTACCTTCTTTAATAAAACGTGTCAATTGTATGAGATAATGCCTCAATATAGAAGCTTAGGTCACTTTTTTTTCATATGGTTGACTATGTGGGAAGGTCTGTTAAAATGAAATGGATATCGTAGCTCAAAGTAAAAGATATTCTCACCCAGCGATGGGGTTTTTAGGACTGGCTTAACCCAATTGTATGCCTAAAACATATTCAACCCTCTGAACCGGTCACAAAGACTCTGTCGGGTTATGGTATGTTAGATAGTGGCTAAGCATGGCAATTGATAAGAGTTTGTTTCAGGGTGTCCACTTTTCTACTTTGGTGTAACTCTTCTATGTCCATCTGACGACTGACTCAAGTTCGATTTTGTTGTTTAGCGCACAACGCTCATGAATAGGTTTTTAACGTGAAGACCTGATCCAAAATCAGTTGTTCGAGTCCGGAAGTAAACTTAAACCTGCCTACCCCGCCCTTCTCATATCTGTCAGGATGTTCACCATGGCAACGGCACACAACAAGCATTCTACAGCGATCCCAACGTTCTCTACCTGTCACTCCATCGCTACGACGATGGCAACTTCTTTCCTGGCAGTGGAGCGCCTGATGAGGTGAGTTGGCAGAGTTGGGGACACGCTCGCGTGTGCGTGTGTGTCTGCGTGCATGTTTGTCTATGCTCACTTTGACAAGCGCTTACTGTTCTTCACATCCCTGGCACACATGTCGACAGACACTGGTAGCTCAACTGCCTGCACAGTGTGCAAGATCTCAACACCAATAGTTTCCTCTTGCTAAGGAAAAATAATTTACTGAAGTATTGTTGCAAGAATTCTGGTCACTTTTCCAAAAATTCCCAGGTCTGCTAGAATTCCTGGTTGGAGGATTCCAGATTTGCTGCTTATTCCCTCCTGATTCCGAGGAAACTTCCAATCGGGATTTCTGGCAAAAATGGGAATTTTGCAACCGTATTGAATGAATCACTCTGTTGAACACTAACCATAAAATGAAATGGTGCCATGTTGCAACAGGCAAACACTTGGTAGTATACTTTCCACCCATCACTGGCTCAGTAACCAACAATGACCATAGAATTGACCCTTCGCTTTAGCCCTGTCCGTCTTAGTTACTGTTGCAACATTTTCCAGGGAAGCCACTGGTGAAATTCCCTCACAATGATCTCAAACTGTTTTTTTTTTTTAATACGCAATGAAATTAAACACAGACCACCCCTTGCTGATCAGGAAACTCTTGGGTACATTGAGGTGTCATTACAGTTACTTCACGGGAATTTGTTCAGATGAAGGTTTGCAGTGTGGCTTGCCAGTGAATTCACTGTCATCGTGCAGTCAAAGTTACTAACCACTTTTGGAGCCAACTAGTGCTTTCAAATCGTTTCCTAAAGTCAACAGCAGATTAGAGTTATTCAGCAGAGGTGGGACCAAGTCATTGTTTTACAAGTCACAAGTAAGTCTCAAGTCTTAGCACTCAAGTCCCAAGTCAAGACAGACAAGTCCGAGTCAAGTCTCAAGTCAAGACTGACAAGTATCAAGTCCTAAACAAGTTTCGAGTCCTAAACAAGTCATAATGTGCTCTTCACCAAATGTAATACCATTTCATATTTTTAACAAGAGTAATAGTTAGTATATTACATTTATGCAAATCAGGAATACTTTGAAAAATAATATATATATTTATTACTTTCCAAATAAACGTAATATTTCCATGGAAATACATGTGTAGCCATGAGAAAGACCCCCCACCCCAATAGTGATCGACTATCGAGGATCGCTATGGGGCGCAATCAGGCGATGTACACAATCGCTCAACCTTAACGCACACACACACACTGTGAAAAACTGAGGGATACGCCAAACACTTCATCAACAGGCTCTGCATTTAAGGATCACAGTGACGAGTACTCCTGATTCAATGTTCAATTATTTAGCCATTTAAACAATTACTTTTCAAAAGAAAATCGTATTTCCCACTGTCCTCACTGGCTTTCATGCATTTCAAACGTGAGCTTATTTGAGCAGTATTGCCAACAATCTTTCAGTGAGAGGTCGCTAATGGCTTCTTAATTTGTCGCTAAAGTTGCTAGTTGCTAGTCATCACAGCACCAATTTGCAGTACTGCTGCGGTCCCCGTCATAGCGTTTTCATCCCACCCTCTCCCGCCATACCCCCCTTACCCTGGTGCTTCTCTGCCTGGGCGTGCGCCGTTGCTGTGACTTATGTTGCACAGACAGCCTCTCCCACTCTTCTTTGCGGCAGAATTGAGTGGCAAAATACACTTAATGCTATCGAAACCATAGAAATGCTCGCAACTCCCCAAAGGCAGCCTGAAAAGTAACTGCATTTGTCGCTTGCCTCTTTTACCATTAACAGTCGCTAAATTGGCAACACGCTGTCCGAGGTGTTGCACTCGACGACAGTTGCTATCCATTGGGAGCGCTGTGATTGATTTTGCGACAAAGTTCTGGGGGCTATGCTTAGAGAAGGGTCAATCGTTTTTTGGAAATGTTCCTGTTAATCACATTCAAATTGGCAACTTGAAGAAAACTAAATTGTTGTTAGTTATTCCTTGGTAATTGCTACAATATTGGCAGTCATCTAACATCTCCTGATACAGGAGGTCATACGACGGGGTCATTAGCAAGGCTCAGGTCAGATTGTTGTTGTTGTTTGTAAAATGCCCAGGCTTAATGTAAAAGTGTGTTAGTGTGTATGTGCATGCATGCGTATATTAGAGCGTGTGCTCTCGTCTGGCAGGTGCAGTCTGAGCTTTGACAGGTAAACGGCAGCAATCCCAGCAGTCTTTTCCTAGATGGAGGCTGTTCTACAGAAGAATTGTCTAGAGTGTGTAATAGTACAGTATATGCATGTCATTTTGCTTGAGTGTATGTGCGTGTGCGCGTGTGTGTGTGCGTGTGTGTGTGTGTGTGTGTGTGTGTGTGTGACTAACCTATGTTGTGTGTATTGTAGGTGGGCACTGGGGCAGGTATGGGCTTCAATGTGAACATGGCTTTCACCGGGGGACTGGAACCACCCATGGGAGACGCAGAGTACCTGGCTGCCTTCAGGTAACACACATGTCACACACAGACTAGCTGCCACAGAGTATGATGAGGATTTCTTATGCTAGGTCAGAAATCATGAGGGAGAGAAAGAGAGAGGGGCCAGTTTAGTGGTGAATTTACAGCGGTGGGGGATGGCTGTTGGTGTGTGAAGTGCTCAGGGAGCACTTGGCTGAGGAGAGGGGTGTATATCAACAAACTGAAGGTCCCAGTGCTCAGTCTGTCCTGACAGTTCCCAGCTCTGGAACCATGTACACACTACTGTCATGCCGCACATTAAAGGGATGATTCACTCCAATATCCCTCAATGCCTTCTTGACGTTAATGTAGATGATACCGGATGTTGCCGTCATCCAAAGCTTTCAACTTAAGCCGAAGTGACTGATAGAGTAAGCTATTGTTAGCAGGTAGCATTAGAATGTAATACATATAAACAGTTGATTGCAGATTCAGGACAACTGTAGATTTTTTTAGAGGGGGTACAAATGTAGATGAACTAAGAAAACGGATTGGGTGATTTATGTCAAATATCCCTGCCAAATCGGAGGCACAAGTACAACCATGTGAACATCACTTGGGGTCAGACCTGGGTCAAATACATCACGTCAAGTCATTTGAATATGCTTCAGGTGCACTTGATTTAGTTTGCTCTGTGCAATGCAACCAAATGGATAGTCCCAAAAGTATGCATATTGTCCACATATTGTCTATTTTTACAGTGATAGCTATTATCAGGATACAGTAGGTCAATGTTACATCCAAGGCAGAAATAAGTGTAACTGTAACAAAAGGTCATGTTATACCATGACTGTATGAAATGTCTCTCGTCCAAAAAGAACTGAACTCATGATACTGTAATGCCTCCTTTTTCACAGTTTATGAGTGGCCTCTATATGGCTGAGAGGCAGGGAGGCTTGAAGTAGGATGTGTTGTAATACATGGTCCAGTCAGGGCTTTGTGGCAGCCTCTTTTGTCTGCCAAGCAGGCTGATGCCAGGGCTGAACTCCATTAGGTCTGCTGTCTGGGGCTATTTATAACCCACCTACACACTCACACTTTAAACACACACATAACATGAGCATGTTCATATAAACATCCAGTAAACACACATATACACACACACACACAAACACACACACACACACACACACACACACACACAGAAAAACACAAACATCACGCAAAACTCATGCACGTATGCACAACACCAATTCCCGCAAACACACAACACTAACACACACACACACACTTGCAGGCATACACACCTACCCGTACACACACAAGCATACATGGCATTGCATGCAAGTATAAACTTACGTACAGTACATCCACACATACCCACACACTCACACACACACAGACATGTGGTTGGGGCGCAGGGCAGAGGGTGATTCACTTTGAAGATGAGCCTGTCTGGCCAATTGGTCTGAGTTGCCGGTGCAGGTAGACATAGACACACATCAAACCACTCTGTCTCACTCTACTGACTGGCTGGCTGCACGCTATACTATACTAACCAGGACAATGTGCCCTGCTAATGTACCCCAGACCTCCACATAACCCTGCTCCTCACGTAACCCCACACTGACCCTCTCACATCCAGACAGATGGATCACATGCTGTACAAGCCGCAGTATCGTATGTGTCACATGGATTTGTACAAGAGGTGGGACATGATACATATTAGGGCGCATATGTACCTATATACTGTATATACATATCTATGTCGACAAACCCTCAAGCATTGTGCCCCCACCAATGTGTAGCATGTCTCTTGTGTTATAAAGAAACATTTTATGCATTTATGCTCAAATCTATCCTTTGTTTTTAAACCACCCTGCCACGTTATGTTGGCGCTGCGCTTGATTGAAGGGAAATTGTTTGGAAAGGGTAAGAAATCTTGTTTGTTGATACTCTGTGATTTCAGACTGTGGGAAACATTGGAGTCAACATGTGCCAGCATCCCTGTCGAATGCTTTCGACACCTTGTACAGTCCATGCCCCAACGAATTGAGGCTGTTCTGAGGGCAAGAGGGGGACCTATGGCCAATAATCTGAAAGGCTGACACCGAGCAAAGTCCATGACCTTTATGAGATAAAGGATTGATGTACCCAATCTTAAATGATACTGTAGCCCCTACCTGTTTTTATGTAGACCTGAATGAGATGCAGTAAGTACGAGCAATACAGTATTATAGCCCCACCTCGACCTCCCGGCCCGGCTCCACGAAGGGGCCTCTTTCCTGTACGAGGATGGTGCGCGAGTTGGGAGCTACCTCAAAACTACCAAGGAACCAGGTAAGGATGGCAGTAGAACAAGGCGAAATACAGCAGGATATATTGTGGAGTGGGCTGGGGATGCCACAGAGATTGGCGTACAGACCACCACATATCGGCAATCCTGCGTTTTCTGTGCCCGAGAAGCAACGCGATCCACAGCCGTGTGAAATGCTGGAGCTCACGGACTTGCTGAAATGGAGCATTAAGAAGAGCAAGCAACGGGAGCAGAGACAGGAGGCTCGGCTCTTAGGTGCTAGAGATGGCACTTATTGATCTACAAGAAAACAACGCTGGCATCGGGGCACAAGACCATCTGGGCGATGGGGTTAGAGCAAGCAGAGGCTCGCCTGATTGCGCCAGTCGGCACCCAGATCCAAGGGGCCCGGTGCCAGTGACGTTGCAGGTCGGACCTGTCACTCCCCAAGGTCACTGACAATGATGAAGTCGATGTGTGCCTCGCAACATTTGAACGGATGGCGGCTACGTGTGGCTGGTCGAGAGAAGAGTGGGTGATTCCCGGCTAGTCTACTAACAGGAAAGGCAGGAAAAGCCTATGTGACTATGGACATTAACTTCGTTCATGATTATGACGGTGTTAAGGAAGCGATACAAAACTAAATATAATATCAGCAAAGACAATTATAGAATGCGCTTTCGGGAAGAAAAGACAAGAGGCGGGGGAATCCCCTCAGGAATTGTTTGTGCGTCTCCGGGGGCTGGATACCACCAACGGAGCACCCAGTTGAAACTGTCCCGGATGTTGTCGTGCGTGAACAATTTCTTCTGATGATTCCATCTGAAATCAGAGTTTGGGTTTGGGAAAGGGATCCGAAGTCTGCTGCAGAGGCGGCGCATCTCGCAGAGGTCTACATGTCTGCACGTCAAGACCAACGGGCCTTTTCCAATGCAAACACAGTGACAGCTGCTAGACGCAGTCGGTTTGTGGAATAATGCGGGACACATGGTAAGACACAACACAAAGTCTTCTTTTAATTAGCAAAGGGACCGTCAGGGTTTTTCTTGTGGCCTAGTAGGACTTAAGGCGGACAACGTAATGTATGGCACGCAGAGATAGTGTGCGTTTGTGCTACTTGCCTACGTCTAGTTTACTCCCTAGTGAGTTGCAGGTTAATGAGCAGCTATGTGAGGTGTTTCTAAATGGCAAGTTGTTGATGGCTTTGGTTGATACTGGCAGCACACAAACACTCGTTAGGGCCAGTCGAATTAAGTTAGTTGCAGATCATGGGCCTGTAGTACAGCTGAAGTGTGTTCATGGGGATGTCAAACAGTATGCTACTGCTGAGGTTATGTTGACTGTGCATGACCACAGGTTCATTCTCTGTGAAGAGATGGTTGCTGGCCATATGACGTTGTCCTAGGGACTGATATCCCCATATTGTCAGAGTTGCTAGAGCCAAAGCAGCGTCTACAGCACCTAGGGACGATATTGGGGTAGATCCAGAAAGCGAGGCTCACTGTGAATGGAACCAAGTGTGCTGTGGCCCAAGAAGAGGTCCTGTACTTGAGTTTCCGCATTGGCCCAGAGGGCATGTGCCCTCAAGTGTGAAGAGGCATCCCAGAGGCCCAAATGGGTGGTATGGAGCCATCCAGTTCTGGTCAGTCCAGACTTCGCCAAACCTTTTGTGGTGCACACTGATGCATCCAACGTGGGGCTGGGAGCTGTGCTAGCCCAGGGAGAGTCGGACAGGAGAGATCTGTTCTGTTCATCAGCTGAAAACGGAAATCACATGAGTACAGGTATTCAGTGGTTGAGAGAGAGCACATCGCACTGAAGTGGAGCATCGAGAGCTTGAGGTATTACCTTCTTGGTAGCTCTTTCCCTAGTCTGCAACTATGTTGGACAAGGAAGCCCTCCTGTACTGCCCCATGTACCATGATTGGTTTGTTATTTTCAGCCTGAGGGCCATGTAAGAAGCTATATTAAATCTCCCTTTACTGTTTTAGGTCCCTTTACACAAATAGCAAAAGGGTTCAAATGATTGGGTGACAGGTTGGCGCAAAATCTGGATCTCCACTGCGCTTTACCAGCACCATGGACAGAGCATGCTGCAGAGTGTGTGTGCATTTCTATGTAGGGAGGCTATGGAAAGCCACTGGGCGGTTAGGTACGTCTCTATTGAGTTTCCATAGAAAGCAGGGAAAAACACTCCTCGTCTGTGCTAGGCTACATCAATAATGAGGTAGGTTACGTGAAAACGAGATACGCCTCTGCCTGTAATATTTTGATTTTGATTTATAGGGATTATAGGGATTTATAGCCTATTTAGCTCTAACCAGCTAATCTACCACTGCCACGATGGGTATCAGAAATCAAACCACCAAGGCCGCCGCAAAGCCCAGCAGCGACGATGCGGCCGGGCTCCAGCTAGCTCTGTCTGAAGAGCCCACCCCCGTGTTTATAGTAGGCCGGCATTGCGTCATTTATTACGTGGGTGGATGGAATTTGATCCACAGAAGTGCCGTATCGCAAATAGACCTTTCTTTACTGTGTAAGGCACTGTCCATTTTGCTGATACAGTGCAGTGGAGATGGGCTACAGATTCTGTGCCAACCTGTCACTTCAAAAGCACTCAATGGTCTCGGACACTCGGCATTGGCACCTTATGTTTTTTGTGGTATAGCGTAATATAAGCAGAGTTCAATATAATTCCAATGCAAGAACTCCCCCAAAAAAAAAAAAAAAAAAAGATTTCAACTGTCCCCTTAGTCAATTTATCCTGCCGCAGGGTCTGTCGACCTCTCATAGGCTAGGTGAAAATTCCACCACTTTGATTCACCTATCCAATCCTTTGAGATGTACACAAGTAGATGGAGAGAGAGGGAAATTGATTTGACATGTTTTCTTTGGCAATGTAATTTCTTACACTTTCCATGCCAATAAATCTTCTTGAATTGAACGGAGAGAAGGCGGGTCGGGGGGCTAGCTTGGGGGAGTAGGGGCTAGGGGTCAATTTAGGAGTGACAGGGATGTGGGTCTTCCCCTTATTTCACCCAGCTGGCCCCCGGCGCTCATCAATCCCACAATGCTGCAGTGAGTGTCTCCTCAGTCTCTCTGATTTACAGCACCCAGAGGAAAATGGCCAGCACAGCCCAACAGTCCATATATCTACTCTCCCGCCATCTCTCTCTCTCTTTCCCTTTTTTACGTGTACATTTTAGTCATTTATCAGATGCTCATATCCAGAGTGACTTAAAGTAGTGAGTGCATACATATTTTTAAATTTCATTTCATACTGGTCCCCCGTGGGAATCAAACCCACAATCCTGGTGCTGCCCTTCATGTCCCTCTCTCTATCAAACACACAGACAAACCTCTCTCTCTCTTTTCTCTCTCTCTTTTCTCTCTCTCTCTCTCTCTCTCTCTCTCTTTCTCTCTCTCTCTCTCTCTCTCTCTCTCTCTCTCTCTCTCTCTCTCTCTCTCTCTCTCTCTCTCTCTCTCTCTCTCTCACACACATTGCATTTGCAGGGGATCAAGCCTGAGCCTCCAGAAAGGGAGGAAAAAAAGATAAGAAAATTATCCCTAATGAAAACCAGAAGTCCCGTCTCTCTCTCCTTCCCTCACGCTCCCTCTCTCATCATGAACTTGGGAACAGAGAGGAGAATTGAGCTTAATTCAAACCAGCTCTCCACAATGTGAGATGACAAGGCTTTGAAGTGTGTTGGAAAAGCCTTTGAGCCTGACATGTAGGCATGGCTAGCGTTAACCCTTTGTTGGTTAGTGGCTTTGGGCAGTATGGTTTTCAGGTTTTTTTTTCGTGTTCAGTCAAGCTATAGTATCTTCCTCCTCATTCACTACCCTTGTTTAGGACTCCACTTGAAAACACACCACACACCCTGGTGGGGTATTCTGCGGAGGAGAGGTTAAAGCGAGGAATGGAAAGGAGGAGTGGAAGATGGAGAGAGTCCCTAGAGAGGGAGGTTTCCCCGGTTCTTGTCAACGCCACTGAGTGAACAGCTGCCTCCATTCTGAAAGCGTGTTCATTTGTGTGCGTGCGGCTGCATGTCTTAGCACTCAAAGCATTCAGGGAATGGTGGAAATGATGGGGACTTGGGTGAACTATGAGTGAACAAAGTCCCTTACCCCTACACAGACTTCTCAGGCCCCCAACGAGTTTGTTCTCTCCCAAAGTGAAACAACACAACCTCACTGGGGAAAAAGGTCAAGAAAACACTGCAGGTGAAAGAGAGAGAGACGTGGCTCGTCGCATCTTCTCATATCTGTGAAAAATCCAATCGCTTCAGCAAATGCCCCAGCAAAGATCAGAGGAGGAGGATAATTCATAATTAACATAGTGGACTCCAGAGCCACTTCTGTGGGAAGGTTGAGGTGTTGGGCGACCACCTGCGGAACTGATCTTCAGGGGGTTTCAGTGGTCTCGGTGAGCATTATAGCTAGAGCGCATTGAGTAGTCACGCGTGTCGTCGATATCTCGTGCATGGGTACATGCACGTACTGTATATTTGTACGCGTGTGCATGCATGTGTTCTTATGCATATGCGGGTGTACACACTGTGTGTGTGTCTGTGGGGGTTTCTCAAAATGAATACTACTGTGCTCCAAGCAGCCACATTGGAGCGCGGGAGAGTCGGAGTATGAATCCAAATCAGATGCGTACTCCGTTTGTACATGTTTTGAAGCATGCATCAATGCAAGCTTCAACGCAAGGTATGCACAGAAATACGACACAACCACGTAAAAAACTAAATTTCTTTGAATTATTTGAGCTGAAGTGTGAGAAAATCAACTCCAACTTCAGAACAAAATGTTGCCCATTTTCATATGTTGCCTAATGACAATATTTTATCTTGATCCGTTAATAAATACATACCGTGTTAATTTTGGCATGTTTACATGCCTACAATGCCCACTGTACTGTGCATAGATTGCAAGCCAATAGAAAGTCAATAGCTTGCTACTACTGTTCGCTATCTAGATAGCCACGAAGAATTGGTAGCTAGCTACTTACGAAGAATTTACATCTACCTTACGTTACATTATTTTTAGGAGATTTTTGCCTGTTTAACTAGCTGGCTAGCTAGATTATTACAATTCACATATTGATAGCTGATTATTATGAAGTAAAACATTTTGTTTTGTTTGGTTTCTATTGTTGCCATTGTCCTGGCTGGACGATGCTTATCAGATGTTATGTTTTATGCGTTCTCTACACTTTCATCCTCACAAGAACGTATTCAAGAGAACATCCTCGGAGAATGCACTCGTAGCAGGACAGTGTGGAGCACAGTAGTATGCATATTGAGATACACCCTGTGTGTGTATGTGTGTGCGTGATGAGGATATTACAGTGGGTCAGGGGGATTTGGGTTAGGCCTAACTGTCTCAGGAGAAAGAGGTGTTCAACCCTGAGGCTTAGCAGGTCCTCCCAAAAACGCTCACACACACTGCCGGGATACACATACACACAGACACACACACCTACACAGTCCAACCAAGGTCCATGTATTGAAGAACAAACTGAATGTGCAACAGGTAATGCCTAAATACGTTGTAAGCACATTTTATTCAGCTTTATGTTTCCTTAAAGGCGCAATGTGTAGAAATCACTCCGTCATTCCAGGTGTCGGATCCTAATTTGATCACCCTGTTGCAGGAGAACTTTCCTGCAAAGCAGGACATTTTAAACGTGTAGTATATTTGAGGTTTAAAAAGGCTTCTGAAGTTTGTAATTTACATGCATTAATTATAATTCAAAGAACAAAAATAGGACAGCACTCTGGTGAATAAACTTAAATTGACATATTTTTATTGCTGTGTATGAGCCCTTCTTCAGCGTGCAATGGCAATCAATGTCACGACAATACCACACACAGGTGGGCATAATTGTACATTCTCAGTCAGCACTGGCCCAATCAAGGGATGCCAGGAGAGAATCTTTGGCATGTACACTACCGTTCAAAAGTTTGGGGTCACTTAGAAATGTCCTTGTTTTTGAAAGAAAAGCAAAGAATGTTGTCCATTAAACTAACATCAAATTGATCAGAAATAAAGTGTAGACATTGCTAATGTTGTAAATGACTGTTGTAGCTGGAAACGGCTGATTTTTTTTATAGAATATCTACTTAGGAGGACAGAGGCCCATTATCAGCAACCATCACTCCTGTGTTCCAATGGCACGTTGTGTTAGCTAATCCAAGTTTATCATTTTAAAAGGCTAATTAATCATTAGAAAACCCTTTTGCAATTATGATATCACTGCTGAAAACTGTTGTTGGGTGGGCAAGTCAGTTTAACTAGACAAGTCAGTTTAGAAAATAACTCTTATTTACCATGACAGCCTACACCAGCCAAACCCGGACAACTCTGGGCCACCCTATGGGACTCCCAATCATGGCCGGTTGTGATACATCCTGGATTCGAACCAGGGTGTCTGTAGTGACGCCTCAAGAACTGAGATGCAGTGCCTTATAGACCGCTGCGCCACTCGGGAGCCCAGCTGGTAAAATGAAAAGATGCAAAAAATAAACTTAAGGACAGGAAGCATGGAAATAGCACACATAGAACGGATCTACCCCTTATTAGACTTGCTTTCCATGAGAATGACCAATCTAAAACTCACATTTCTATGTGAATTTGGTCGGGGTGCACACAAAGCTACATATTGCGCCTTTAATCTGAACAAACACATTCGGTGTGACTGTACAGTTGTGGCAGGGTAGAGCAGAGCAGTATACATGTTCCCTTGATATCCAAACCAGAGCACACCTCAGCGATGACACTTTACAGGCAGGAACTAGCTGACGGAGGCAGTAGGGTTTTGGATCCGACCCCACAAACCCAGGATGTCCCATAGCTGAGACGGCCTCGTAAATATATTTAAAACGTATTATCCGCCGGCATAATTAACCAAGCGTTTTTCATCTACCACATAGACATCCACTGATTCACGCCTATAAAAGCCCTCGTTTCCACTCACACTTGCTCTCTAATTGAGCGCTCTGGCTTTCCCAAGGTTGTCGTCTGTTTTAAAGGGGGTTTTTTGATGGGGAATTTGATGATGTGAGCAGCTTCTGATGGAGGGATGACTTGTGTGTGTGTCTCCATACACATTAGATCTGAGGGAGGTTGGGGAGGGGGTAGTGTGTGATTCTCCGGTCACCATGGTAACCGTCATACTTACTTAAGCTCCCCCCCGTCCAATCTTGTGTCTGGCCACATGAGTGCCTGTGGCCAGCTCACTCTTTGGGTTGGGGTATTTTATGTGCTTGATATTAATGGTGTGTGTGTGGGAGCACTTCTAAGCAGCTGAACAAATATTTCCAAGACAGTACTACTCGGTTCATCTCTCCTGGATATTTGCAGCCTACATGTATTGCAACAACTGGGTCATGCTATCATTATCTTACTCTCATTTGCTCTCAATCATTCTCTCCTTCACTTCCTCACTTTACTCATCTCTTACTCATCTTCCTTCCTTCTCTCCTTCTGTCCACCATCCCTGTGCTTTATATATTACGCTGCCCGCTGAGCTAGTGCCAGAGGCATGCTGACACAGTCCGTGACGCACACACTCCGCTGTGTATCTCAGCTGTCTGGGGTACCAAGCCTCCTAAAAATACCGCCTCCCTCTCTCTCCCTTTGGGGGGAGTCCACCGCTGCCGAAAGCTGTGTGGGTGGGCGGGGTTTGCCCATTGCAGGCCTATAATTGTGGCGACGAGAGCAGGATGGAAAGAAAGTGAGCCAGGAGACAACCGCCATGTTCCTGAGGTCAGCAAAGTAGAGGGTTCCTACAACATGACCCTGAGGCACCCCCTCACACAGCACCAATACTCTGCCTATCCAAATACTGCCGGCCCCAAAAGGCACAGTGTGCTCTACTGCTTGTACCAAGCACACAGCTGCACTGGGAGAGCCGTTCATACTGTCACTCAGATAAGTCCCACGGAACCTACACTAAAGATGCCCTGTCACAATGACAAACATTGAAGTTGTCACAGGCACATTTGTTAACGTTCTCTCTCAGACGATTCCTCTCAGTTCAACGACAACAATGTTGACCGCATAAAATGATTTACACAGGTGGTTCAAGAAAGCTTTACTTAGTGTACAAGGAGTACAGGGAAACACTCTAACTATAGCCTCAACAGATGGAGGGTTGTTTCCCAAATGGCACCCTATTCCCTATATAGTGCACTACTTTTGACCAGGGCCCATAGAATAGGATGCCATTTGGGACTCATGCCTGAGTCACTGTAACCACAGGTCACTGTATGACAGAGATAGATAACAAATGTATCTATTTTCCTTCCTCCAGCTGTGTGAGAGAGGGCAGATAGTAAGGCCTCACTTGCCACACCCACACAGCCATCAACACAGACCAACGAGAGAGCCTCTCCTCCGAACTAAAGTATCATTGTGTAATTGTGTATTATTTTTTCTCTCCGGTTCACTTTCACTACTACCTGACATGTGACCTCCTTGCTCTCACACTTTGTATTTTGGGGGTTTCTACGGCCCTGTTTGTTGGGGAATGTTCCTCCCAACACCAGATTTGTGGCTTTGATTCCCTGAATGTGAGGTTATTTGTCGTTTACTGAATGTTTGGGTTAAAGTGGCTGCCAATTGGCCAGGTACATTGCACTGTAAGTACTGTATGTGGTTCATAGACGGGTTAGCTGACAATGTCCGAAAACGATACGAACACTTCAATGGGTCAGAAGGCTGTCGGTTGTTGTAATTCTGGATGGCTAGTTAGCTAACAAAGACAAGAAGCTGCCATGTGGGGAATAGTAGGTGTCTCGTTTCAGCTCGTTGTATCTTGTTCTTGATACCATGTCTTGGTTTGACTGACACGTCTATGCTAATATGGCAAAAAAAACTGTAACAATGTATTTGAGAGGCAACAAGTGTTCATTGTGCCAATTGATGTATGTTTTCAATAAAAATTGGAGATGAAATATAGTTTACATGTTGTCAACAATTTAAGCCAACCCTGTCTGATTTGCCCCATAGTTGTGCACGTGTCGGTTTTGTTGCTAAACAACCAACCCATCTCTATTGGTTTGCAGTGGACAGTACCAACATCAGCCTCTAGCTGGTGTCTACCAGCAGGTATGTTTAGGTTAGTCACTAAAGGTGAGGATGGCACTGACTGCTTCTTGTCTCACTCTCACTCTTTTTTTCTCCTTCACAGGACGGTGGTGATGCCCATCGCCAACGAGTTTGCCCCCGACGTGGTGCTGGTGTCGTCTGGCTTCGATGCCGTGGAGGGCCATCCGTCACCCCTGGGAGGGTACAGGCTGACGGCCAAATGTAAGTGACTTACTCCTTTTCCCCTTTCTCTCCACCAACACACTCGAGTCTGACTCGAGTCACCAATTTGATGACTTGACTTGATATTAAAAAATATATATAACAAATATATATAACATTGACTTGGAGCATCAAGACTCGGGATTCGACTTTGACTTGAGACTGATGACTTTAAATTATCATGCCAGGTTTTGTAACGTTTTGACACTCATTTTGTGGCACAGAGTCACCGTGGATTACTCTCCACGCAGCCAGAGACAGTAGCCGCTTTATATGCACCATAGGCTTGTCTCCCCACTTGCGCTCTCCAAACTCAAACACTGTTCTTTGCTGTTGCTTTCACACATTTAAATGCATATGTGCTAAATCTATATTCCATCTAATCCTATAATAATTGCTAGCATGGAAATCATTCTATACCGGTACTGTTTATTGCAACACATTTCTGTCTGATAAGATAGATATTCATTCATCAACCATTTCTTACCCTTTTGAGTGGGCGCAATGTTTATTGTGCACATGAATGTTAACGAGACTCATGAGGTTAAAAGTTCTGTTTATTTAATTCAATGTCTGGTTTTTGTTTGTTCATATTTCCGGGTTATGTCGGAGTTCCGTGTGTCTGTGTCCTACTGTATGTCTCTGTCATTCTGGTTGTGCGTAATAGGAGCACGTTCGCCTTAGAGCGCATAGAAATAGGCTAGGTGGCCTGTGCGCCACACTTTGGAGTCAGTGTGTTGCATAACAGAGAAAAGTATTGTTCCATGTATGAATGTTGAGGAAATATCATTAATAATCATTAAGTCTGATTAAGAAAAATTTACCAATGTAACAATGGATATGGAAATGGCCTTTTACATTGTAGAACCAGTTTATTGGTTGTAAATACCAATTGGGTAATTGTATGGTCCTGGGAGGGGTTCCAAGTGAATATACAGTATGTACCTTCGTGAGCTCCTGTTAGACAGATTACATTTGTTTTCTCAAGGGGAGGCTGTGCATTCTTGCCCTCTGCCTGTGCCGGTTCAGATAGGACAGGTTAAGTCTGACACAGGGGCTATTTCTTTTGGGCTGTGTATATTTTGTCAATCTACTTGTATGTTTTGTATGATATGGCACTTTTACCATTGAATCACCAAGACCTGTAAATAAATCTACACTCTGACCACATCAACCTGCCTTGCCTTCTGCTGATTTCATGGCCTTAAGACTGTTACAAGGGGTCCCTATTTTACAATTACATCATCAAATCCTGTTGTAGACAAAATAATGAAAAGGGCTGTCTGGTAGCCTCAGTAAATAGTCAAAGATTTGCAGTCATTGCATGTATAGATACATTTTTTTTTTACTTGACTTGAGACTGAACTTGAAAAAATTCAGCTAGCGTTAGCGCAATCCGCTAGCTGATCCCATAGACTTCCAGTCATTATGCTAACATTAGTTAGCAATCACTCCAGAAACTACCTTGTATGTACAGACACAAAAATAGAATGCATGAGTTTATCTGAGTCCGGCTAAGTAGAAAAATCTTGCTCAATCCCTTTCTAGAGAAAGGCTGCATTGATTTAAGTGTTTGAGCCCATGCTAGGTGGTAAATGCAGAAACTCTAGTTCTGGCCATGAGGAGGAAGAGTCTTGCAACCACACTTGAAAAAAAAGTAGATTTAAAAGACATTGTGGCTGGCCAGCATGCGTGGTATGTGTCATTCTGACAGATGACAAAATCAGATTTATTTTGCTGGGTTGATCTGAAAGAGTCTAAGTAGCCAATGACAGTCTCTTACGGAAGGTTACCAGACTCTAGTAACATTACCATACACAGTCCCACCTACACAGACACACACATGATCAGATCCAACTGTTCTGGCCCTGTCCATGTAACCTCCCCTCACGTTCACAAAGCTACAGGATCGACTTTGTTCGGAAGCGTCTGTCTTTGGCTCAGGTAGAGCAGCAGTATGGCGTACCAGCAAAGAGCTTTCCCTAAAACTATCTCTGAGATGTCAGCCTGAAGCTGGGTCTCTAAGAGAGGGGGGTCTGAGGAGGGTGTAGGGTGGTATGGCGGAATGCATATACTAGAACCCCCGGAGGATCAAACACAGGCGGCCTGAGCCAAAACACTAAGCCACATTTATTCCAAATAAACCTGGCTCGTATTATGCATTTAGGCCGAGTAAGTCCCTGGTGCCTTCTCTTTCTTAAATCTAACGAGAAAATATGATGCAATACTGTTTTATCCCTCCGCCTCCCCTCGCTTTCTCTATGCATTTCTTTGATTGCCGTCCAAGCTCCAGAGTCGCCATGGACGAACTCTAACCCCAACCACATGCGTTCTCCTTTCCCCAGGTTTTGGATACCTGACCAGGCAGCTGATGGGGCTAGCCGGAGGCCGCATGGTACTGGCCCTGGAGGGGGGCCACGACCTCACTGCTATTTGTGACGCCTCCGAAGCCTGCGTCTCTGCTCTGCTAGGAATCGAGGTAATACTTGAGAGCGAAGGATGGAGGGAGGGAGGGGTTTCTTTATTAGTTTTCATTCATTTGCCACTCCACCTGTTTAGGGAGAGTGTCTCTACACATCCAGTTCAATCAGGAGGTGAGAATAGAGCTCAGACGGCGCTCTGATTGGGTGGTTATGCCATCTTTCTGGGCAGTTGGCACAGTCATAGGCGTGGTGCTGAAAGGGCTTTGGCCCAATGCCGCCTCCCACTGAGAGAGAGAGAGAGAGAGAGAGAGAGGGAGAGGGGGTGGAGAGAGCTGGAACAGTGAGCTAACAGAGATCTCCATCCTCTCTTTCTCTCCATCCCTTATCCATCCCCTCTCACTTTTTGTCCCCACCGCCCAGTGTGGGAGGATACCACCGCCAGGGAGAGGGAGGAAGTAACAACGGTCAAGTTGAAGAATCTGAGGTTAATTGTGGATGTGTGTAGGATGGACCTGGAGCTGAGCCAACTGTCTGTCTTCGTCCCAAATAGCGCCCTATTCTCTACGTAGTGAACTCATTTTGACCACAGCCTTCTGTCTGCTGTGATTCATGGCACAGGCCCACTGATTTTTCACAAGATAATGGATGGAGTCTAGTGTTTTCTTGGCCATGGCTTAGATATAATTTTAGATTTTGGTTCCATGATAACATGCTTTGGCGCTTTGAATATCTTTACCATAAGAATACTGTAACCAAATGGAGAGGAAAGTGTATGGTTGCTTCAGTGTCTATGTCTGTCCGTGTGTGTGTGTGTGTGTGTGTGTGTGTGTGTGTGTGTGTGTGTGTGTGTGTGTGTGTGTATGCCACCATAACTGTTTCAGTTATTTGAGGTCTGGCTTCTGTCCTTATACGTTTAAGTCAGCCACTTTTTGTTCATCAAGACAAATGACCTGAGAAAGACCCTGAGGACTTGTGATGTGGGCACCAGCTGAAAGCCATAGGGACCATAGTGTCCTATCTAAATAATGAATAATCCACACTTGAAATATCGGAAGACAATTAAACGGGTTGGCTAGTGCTGACCTGTGGCTAGTGCTGTCCCTTGGCTAGGTGCTGTCCCTTGGCTAGTGCTGACCCTTGGCTAGTGCGGACCCTTGGCTAGTGCGGACCCTTGGCTAGTGCTGTCCCTTGGCTAGTGCTGTCCCTTGGCTAGTGCTGACCCTTGGCTAGTGCTGACCCGTGGCTAGTGCTGTCCCTTGGCTAGTGCTGTCCCTTGGCTAGTGCTGACCCGTGGCTAGTGCTGACCCGTGGCTAGTGCTGACCCTTGGCTAGTGCTGTCCCTTGGCTAGTGCTGACCCTTGGCTAGTGCTGACCCTTGGCTAGTGCTGACCCTTGGCTAGTGGTGTCCCTTGGCTAGTGTTGTCCCTTGGCTAGTGCTGTCCCTTGGCTAGTGCTGACCCTTGGCTAGTGCTGTCCCTTGGCTAGAGCTGTCCCTTGGCTAGTGTTGACCCTTGGCTAGTGCTGACCCTTGGCTAGTGCTGTCCCTTGGCTAGTGCTGTCCCTTGGCTAGTGCTGACCCTTGGCTAGTGCGGACCCGTGGCTAGTGCTGTCCCTTGGCTAGTGCTGTCCCTTGGCTAGTGCTGTCCCTTGGCTAGTGCTGATCCTTGGCTAGTGCTGACCCGTGGCTAGTGCTGTGATGTGGGCACCAGCTGAAAGCCATAGGGACCATAGTGTCCTATCTAAATAATGAATAATCCACACTTGAAATATCGGAAGACAATTAAACGGGTTGGCTAGTGCTGACCCTTGGCTAGTGCTGACCCTTGGCTAGTGCTGTCCCTTGGCTAGAGCTGTCCCTTGGCTAGTGTTGACCCTTGGCTAGTGCTGACCCTTGGCTAGTGCTGTCCCTTGGCTAGTGCTGTCCCTTGGCTAGTATAAACAGATGAGGTGCTGATGTCATGTCTAATACAGAGGGAGTGCAGTGGTCAGAGGCTGAAATAGAACCTCTGATAGTAGTGAATTTCCAGGCCCCTGAATCCTGCGTTTGTAGAAACTTCATTTATTTTGAGCAAGTGACCGTCTCTTAAGTGTTGCTCCAGACCAGACCAGCCCAGGCCACAAACACACACCCTCTATGTGTTTTCTTCTCGTTGGACAAGATCTGAGTCCCAAACGGCATCCTATTCCCTATATATGGTGCACCAATTTTGACCAGAGCCCTGTGGTCCCTGGTCAAAAGTAGTGCACTATCTAGGGGATAGGGTGGGACACAGACAAGGAGAGAACCTGCTTAAGCCGTGTGCCAGTTAGCCCAGTGCAACTTTAAAACCTCCATTAACGAGAGGCGTACGTGGCTATAACTCGTAATGTACTGCCCCTCGGTCTAATAGTGCACCAAAGAGTGGTGTGTAAGTGTATTATTATTGTTGTAAACTTGTCAAACGGAATGCTACCTCATGATTCAAAGGCAAGTAAACAGGAGCTTTCGGCATTTCGGTTTACCTTATAAGATCATAGAGTGGGTAACAAATTTGGAAGCGCCGCTGGGATTTCTTTTCATGTGCTCACCGGCGCATATTACTCCAGCAAAATGGACAACGAGTGAGAGATATTGGAATGGTAGCTAGCTGGCTAACCCGTGAAGTTATGGATGTACACGCGGGATGATTATTCATGCACACTGTTAGTATTGCACTAGGTGCTGGCGAAGTCGAGTACAGGTCGATAACGCTAGGAAGAGATAAAACGGTCTGGTGAGACTGGACTGGGGGATAAGAGGACTGGCTTGGGTGCCGGTGTTATTCCAGCCCTCCCTCCAGACAAGGCAGTAAATAAGCTCTTGGAACCGTAAAAGACCAGATGGCCCTGCTCCAATGTGGATCTTGGGCCCGAAGCAAAACAAACAGAACAATAATGCTGAACCGACGCTAATAAAATGTGGTCACCGCAACCAACCGCCCCAGAGAAAGGGAAAGCAGCGAACAACCAGTTGCCGCTTCGATCTAGAGTGACGGGGACCAGCTGTGGCATTGGAGAGGAGTGGATCGCGGTCAAACCGTTCTAAACCCACCAAAGAAACCTCAAAGCCTGGAGAGAAATTTAAGCCCCACAGCAATGCTAACCTGTCAGAAGAACTAGATCTTAACAGTTCTGAGCTGGGACAAGGTTTGCTTTGTAGGGGGATCTACACAAACGTTCTGTTGAGCCTTAAAGGGGCAATCAGCAGTAGAAACAATAACACAGTGTTGACCCCGCCCCTGTTTTGGTAAAAAGCTAAGGGTTGGGGCTGGAGAAATGTAACCACTCTCAAATGCATAAACTGAGCTATGGATGCAAGGACTGACCATCCATGTTTTGAAACTATACATTTGTTTACATTTACTTTGATTACAAACATTAGAATAAAACAAGCTTTGGTTCTGATGGGGTGAAACAGTTGAACTATGCTCATGAGGGATTTCTAATCAATATTCTTCAAGAGTTCAAAAACGGGTGTTGCAACTGCTGATTGGCCCTTTAGTGCAATAACCGTAATCTGGTGCCTTTGAATGACTCAGAGGTCATTGCCATGACGACGATTACAGTAACCTCCCACCGGGAGCCTGCAACTCCACTCTCCAAAGTCCCTTCTCCTCCAATCTACCACTGAGAGTAATGACTTGGTTTAATACATGGAGGCAATGGAGGAGGATAGAGAAAGAGGAGAGAGAGAGAAGAAGAAGAGGAAGAATGGAAGGCTACTCCTGGAAAAGTTAGGGCTGGGATGGTCTCATGTTTCAGTAGCCAGTAGAGAGGGTTGTTTCGTGGGGTCAATGGGCAGGTCAAAGCGAGTCTGGAAGTCTAAAAAGAGGCCCTGGCCCTGTAAGGCTCCCTTTTCTCCCTCCTCCCCGAGACCCCGTCACCAGCCCACATCTGAAAGTGGTTACCCTCACACCTCTCCCGACAGGGTCACCAACAGGCCTAGAGAGATCGCAGGATCAATGGAAATTGGGGAATCATTTGAAGTCGGGGAGGAAGCTTTTGTCATAAACCAGCGAGCTCTGGGGTTCGAGTTTCACGCCGGGTGTTGGGCAAGAGGAAAAAACGCAACGCCACAACACCCGTTGATAAGGAGCTAGAACACACGGCTCATTAGTTGCCTTTGACTGGCCGTGAGCGGACGCCGTATTTAAACACTGGTGATTGGCCAAACCCACTGTGTTTTTCCATTGCCTTTTCTCATTGGGTGTTTGGCAAGAGCCCTGTCAGTCTTTGAACAAGTGCAGATCAGTCCCTCGTTAGTGCGATGACCCGTTCAGCGAGTTGTAATGGCACGAGAGGGAGAAACGCAAGGCAGCGGAGACGAAAACAGATAAAAGAAGAGAGTTAAAACGCTGCTAATCAAAATGGCCGGATGCGAGTGTTTTCATCAGAGTCTTTGTAAAAGGTCAAGTGTAGTGGAGTTGGAATGCAGCGTAATGACTCGCCAGCGGCAGTTTGATGTGGCGGATAGAGAGGGGGGAGGGGTCGTGTGTGTTCACGGATGTGTGTGTGTGTTACGTAGAGATAATAGTCTGCTGCTGTATTTGTTTGTGAAGTCAGAGGCAGGGCTTTCAGTTATTCGAGCAACACTAAAAATGACTTCACTAAAACACGAAACGAAAATGTATTACCAGAAGTGATCATTGGTCTCTCATTGGCCCAAGAATAAGGTCTCAAATGTAGACATACTAGGAGTTAAGACAGGTCCACAATCGTGGCCAAACGTCTAGATTGGGTTTACAGCCCCACTGCCTCCCGTGTGGCTGTAATGTGTCCATCAAGCATTTTACTGGGCACTCCACAGTGAGAAACATATTCCCCCATTTTATTGCCAAGTTAAGACTAGCTTTGCTATAGCGAGCATTGGGTTTCCTTTGAAAGTGGCTTGGATTAGCTTGGGTGGGGGGGGGATGATACAAATCGGTGAATCAACTTTACGCTTTGAGTGTATAATCACTAAAGCCTCTCTAGTTAAATTTCTCATGAATGATGCATTGGTGTCGATGCCAGTCAACTCTGACCTCGTGACTAATTGACAAATGTTCTCAAACAGATGTTGCGCCCCCTCCTCCAAATTGGGGTCGTTAGCAATTGTTTGATAAACAACAGGCCAACACGCCAATTGTTGCTAGTCGCTGACGAAGTTATCCCTGATGTTTACACTCTAGCTACAGTAAGCAGGGTCCATTTCACCTGGCCCTCTCAGGCTTAAGCGTTTCACTCTCTTTAGCGAACAGAAATGTACCAACGCTGCATAAAAGGTCACCTGCTTTGCGTGATACGTAGATAGCTCGTTAAACTAGCACAGCGTAATCAACTGGTGTCCGCGATCGATCCGTCGCCCCGACCAAGCAACCAACAAACAATAGCTGTCTTGAGTCTACTGAACAAGTCAAATTCCTCCCACCCAGTGTTATGGTTTCACCGCCTTCCCCAGAATTTGTATTTTATTTGTTGGCTTCCCCCTCATGCGTTTGAAAGCCGTGCCACACACTCAAACAGATCGATTTGGATTAAAGCAGGCAGGCAGCAACGGACAGAGTGATAGTATACTGTCCTCCAACAAAATCTCTTCTCTCGCTCTCTCTTTCTCTCTCTCTCTCTCTCTCTCTCTCTCTCTCTCTCTCTCTCTCGCTCGCTTTCTCTGTTGGAAAAAGGCAATGGTTCTCTCTCTATGAAGATGGGGGGATGAAGGAGAGGTGGAGAAGAGGGAAGAGAGGTGTGGTTAGAGGGGTTAGAAACGCAAATAAACGCCCTGCGTCACGGTGGATGCCGTGGGGAGCGCCGTGTGTGTCATACCTGCCAGGCAGGCCCGTAGCGCGCTGACAAGAGCCATTAAAGTTTATAGGCGTGCGGCACAGCTGCTCGTCAAACTGACAGACAGACAGCCCACCGAGCCCCCCGACCTGGCCCCGTGTGGGGACCCCCTCCCTGGCTATGGTGCAAGGCCAGGCTGGAGGCCTGGGGTAGTGGGGTAGAGGAGGAGGGGGTAGTGGTGGAGAGATGACTAGGCTGCTAGGAACTGGAAGTGATCCACTGAAAACCACAAACACATTAGTGGGCACACATTCATGGAGCCTTGGCTCGTTCCTGTGAGGAACGAGAGAAAATAAGATCAAAACTAGACAGAAGGATGAGTGATAGGGACCGAACTCAGCAGTATTTGAATGGTTTAGCAGTGTGTCCCAGCTTTTTTAAACTTGCTTTGAGTGTAAGGTCTCTCTACTTGGTGGGCGTCACTTAGGGCTCTCCGGTGGCCTTGCATAAGTGACGCCTAGATCGAACAAAGTGCTCTGTTGTCTGTACATGCATGTATGCACTGGACCAGCGCCAACCCCTGATCTTAGTACTGACAGACCTGCGCTCTGAGGCCTGTTTCCTCAAAAGGTGCTGGAGTTGCATGACGGACATCCATGTCCACCACCGCTGCTCAAACTCAAGGGAGTGAATGATAGGACAACAGTATGCGTGTGTTTTGCAGTGCCACAAAACATTATGAGATACTGTACAGCAATGCAGGTTCGATTGAGGGAAGCCCTCCCAAGGTGTTGTCATGTTTTGAAAGAAGATTAGAATATGTAAGGCTGTAATAAAGAGGCCAAGGGGCTAGAAAATGTGGCGTGTGTGTGAGTGAGAGTGTGAGTGATTGTGCGCACGTGTGTACACATGCGTGCTTGCACACTTACTTGCACACTTGCTTGCTTGCTTGTGTGTGTGTGTGTGTGTGTGTGTGTATGATGCAGCTTGTCGTGCCACAGCCGGATTAAAGTATCCCTCTCCTTAGACTGGCCTCTCCCGTCGCCCTCCTCACCCCCTCCCACCCTTTATTTGTTTTAATTAAAAGAAAACTTCCAGCCTTGGCCGAACGGGACAGACCGGCGATCCCTTTTTCCTCTCTTTCCTCTCGTCTTCCTTCTTCTAATGTTTCTCCTCCACTTTTCAGTTTTGAGCAAGGTTATGATAGGGCAAAAAATACAGCTGCCTGCCTTTATTTCTTTCGGTGTTTATACATAGAAGTATTTGGGGCTTTTTTTTTTGGGGGGGGTTCTGCTCACAAGGTGAAAAAAGCAGCACACACTGTGAGCCAGAGGGAAATGGAATCGTTCCGGATTGGAAAGGCAGCTTGGGGAATGCCCCCGTTTCCTCTCTCCTCTCCTTCATGGCTTCGTCTGACTCTCTGAACAGAGTATTCCCATAGTGTGTGTGTGTGTGTGTGTGTGTGTGTGTGTGTGTGTGTGTGTGTGTGTGTGTGTGTGTGTGTGTGTGTGTGTGTGTGTGTGTGTGTGTGTGTGTGTGTGTGTGTGTGTGTGTGTGTGCGCGTGTGTAAAGTGGGACCCAGCACAAAAGCACACATTGTAGCCTGTGGTGGAGAGTAGCTCCTTGAGTGGGAGGCTGCAGTGCATCTGTGAGCCTATTGTTATTGCGTCCAACTGTTCTCCACCGCTGGGCTGGCTGGCTGGGTGATTCAACACTGGGCAGAAGTCCACAGTCAGAAGTAATCAAGTTAGGATCGTCAGTTTTTTTGTTCCGCTATTGCCGTGTTGTATGTAACCTGTCACTCACTCCAGTGTGTATGTGTGTCTCTCCCCAGTTGGATCCTATCCCTGAGGAGGTGATGCAGCAGAGGCCCAACCCCAACGCTGTTCACTCCATGGAGAAGGTGTTGGAGGCACACAGTGAGTGTCGATCTACTCTACTCACACAGGAAATGGCCCCACTCTATGTGCTACAACCACAAAATGATTCAGGGGTTTGATTTGCAAGTGTGCATTCACCGTAAACTCTCAACGATGGTCTTAGATCGGAAAAGAAAAACAGCAGCACTCAGCCCTGGATGACGGAAGTTGTTTGACCCCTGGTGTAGTTGCTCTATGTTATAATCATGATCCTTTAACCTTTCACCTTTGTCCTGTCCTGTAGGTAAAAACTGGCGCTCTCTTCAGCGCGGGGCCTCCACCCTGGGCTACTCTCTGAGCGAGGCTTGCCGGTGTGAGACGGAGGAGGCCGAGACCGTCACCGCCATGGCTTCCCTCTCTGTGGCCAACAAGCAGAGGAAGTATGTCCCTCCTGTGTGTGTGTGTGTGTGTGTGTGTGTGTGTGTGTGTGTGTGTGTGTGTGTGTGTGTGTGTGTGTGTGTGTGTTTTTTACAACGAAGGTCACATCGACCAAAAGCTTAGCTCTTCAGTACAATAAAAAAATATATTTTGATCCAACCTAGATGTGCAGAGGTTTCTGATACTCACAGGTTTCACACATTCCTGCAGTTGACATGTGTAGTGTGGAAGTGCTGCCTGTGACAGGTGTCATTGTCCCTTCTTTCTCCAGGAGCGAGGAGGAGCCTATGGAGGGCTGACCAAGCCCCCTTCACCATTCAGAGACCCTCAAAGGTCTCCAATTTAGGTCTCCCATTTAGCACTCAGCCAACCTCCATTTCAATTTGACCCCACCCCTTGGCCCCACTCGCACCCTGTCCAGGAGGGGGGGGGGGGCAGGGGGCAGCGTATAAAATGACTCGGTATGAAACGGAAATGGAAGACGTCACTATCTCACTATCTCTCAGTGTTCGGACTAAAACGCCCCCGATGTGTGGTTCCGTCTCTACGTGGGGAGGCAGAACACAAGGAGCGCCAGGTTTCCGGATTTTGTCAGGTCTTTACTCCAGGACCGGTGGGATCTAAGGTGACTTTGAATCATCCCACGCTGGCAACATTGAGTGTCTGTGCTTCTTTGGAACAGACTCACTCGCTTCGTTCGAAGTACTGCTCCAGACACAGAATTTCTCATTTAGGCATCTCCTTTCATTTTTTTTCTTTCAGTCGTTTATTCCTTTGCCCTCTTCCGTTCACGAAAAACCGCAACCGAGCCCTGTGATGTCATTACTACTTTGTTTTACGAATGTTTGATTGTTACCATTCATGAAAGACTGAGAAAGGAGAGATGTCGCAGGGTTTGCTGATATTTCTTGGCACGTTTCTCGATTGGCAAAAGCAGGCGTTTTTTTTTTTTTTGTTGTTGCAGAAGAGGAAAGGTATGGAGCGAGGAAAAGAGAAGGAGAACACGATGGACAGGTGACCCGGGGCCTCATTTATCAAAGGTGCGTGTGCACAAGAAATAGTCTGAACCTTGCGGGCGCCAGTTTTCACGCAAAGGTTGGTGTTTATCCATTTTGAACTCGATGGGAAAGTGTGCGTATATCCACTGAAATCTCAGACCATGCGCACTCACAACTTCTAGTGGTTCATCAACTGTATTGCAAGCAAATATGATTATTTTGGGGTATATGGAAATTTAGGTGTTTGATGTATGGGAATTATAATAATGGTAGGCTAATAAAAACATTAAAACATAGGCCTAATGATAAAACAGATGCATTTGCCATTGGTAAGGAGATCACATAGCAGCATGTTCCCTAATATATTTATTTAACTTTTATTATATAGGCCTAAATCATAATCATGACTGGTTTATTTCTGCTACACAACAAATATTACGCTACCATTTAGCCATCTCTCATTCAATAGCCAAGCATGCTTGAAAGTAAATAGACCGGTAGCCTATGGCAGTATAGCTAGGCTAAAGTATTCTTGTGCAACAGGAGCGCGACATCGCAGCCCCTTTCATCTCAGAGACGATGCCAAAGCAGGAAATATAAACACAATCATGTATTGATGAAGGAACTATTGAACAACAATTCTTATGTTGCATAGAAGTCTGGGCTCTGAGCAGCATTTACTTTTCAATTGTTCAATAGACAATCCATCTTGCCAAATACATGGCCGGTGTTTGGCACGCTCTATAGTTTAAAAAAAAGCTACTGCAAAAGATGAAAACATTCGGCCCACACCTCTAACAGAAATGTGATCACATTTACCATTGCACTTTCTTTTAGTGACTATCACGGCCCAGTTCCAATATCTCAACATCATACAGCAGATGATGGTGTTTTTGTTACCAATAAAGGTGAATGGAGGGCATTTTGCCAGGCAGGGTTGTAGCGCTCGTTCACCAGCGCGCAAATATAGTAGGGCTCTGATTAATCAATGAAAACATGTTGCGTGCAACAGTTTGATAAATCCCAATCATTTTGTTCTGCACACAAATCCTAGAATGTCCACGTACGGCAGGATTGAGTAAGAAATGTACGCAATGGTTGATAAATGAGGCCCCGGGTCTTCTGGTTTGAGATGACAGACTGTAAAAAGACTGTGAGTTTGTGCCTTTTTCAGTTCCTGCCTGGTGGATTTCACGACAAACTCAAGACCAAGAGCTTTGCCTTAAATTTGTTTTGGAGGGAGAGAGGTGTGCCCTCCTATCACTCTCACGTCTCATCTCCTTTTGTGGTAGCGAGACTGGCGATGCCAAAACGATGGCACATAGACTGGAGGCCCTTGGCATGTTTACCCTGACTTCCCTGGAGCCTACTGTCCCACCCTGTCCCGTTTGACCTTGTTGTCAGTGCTTGACTTGGGCAGGAGCTCCCCGCAGCTGACTACCGGCACACAAAATCCAAGTCAAACACTACTTGTCGTAACCCCTTTACTATCGTTTAGAAGGTAGTTGCCGTGCTACACAGGGACTGACATGGTTGAGTCTTTTTCAGTGGAACGAGAGCCTTCAATGTTTGAAACGTCAGCCAATGATGTGGCTTTCTTCTGGTATATAAACCAAATACATGCCACCTCTAAGAAAGAGTTAGCTAGCATGCACTGTAGTCTGTTCTAGAGAGATTTGCCATTTTAAACTAGAATGCTGTTCAAAAATAGTAGTAGTAAGACAAGAAATTATGCCAAAGCGTGACGTTGCTATCAGCTCAATAGTCTGTTGCCACGTAGTATTGTAGCCATATAGGACAGATATTGCTATCATGACTTTACGTTCAAAATTGTTCTCTGTGAGGGAATTATAGCAGTTGACCAATTTCTATCTTACACACTTCACCCTTCAAAACGTTCAGACGCTCTTACCTTCATTTAGGGGCTCTACCCACAATTAGCCGTTCATTTGGCTTTGTTCACAGAGATAAACAACTCATGAGTCTTTGTTACCATGGTGAAAGAGTGGTTAGACAGAACAAAGATAAACAATCAAATCTCATGAGTCTTTGTGTTACCATGGTGACAGAGCAGTTAGACAGACGTGTGCCACCTTTGTGAGTTTACAGAGGGGAGCAAGTGGCACCCATATTCTCTGACATTTGATCCACGCTTCTTGTTAGGCACAGCTACTCACCAAGTGTCAGGTGCTACTGAATGTGTGTGTGTGTCACATGTCACAATCCAGTAAACAAACCCTTTATACATTGACACAGTCATCATAGCTACTGCTAGGTGTGTGTTTTTAGGTACAGGAAAGTGTTTTTAACCTTGTGTGTGTGAGAGGCATTTCTCTAACTACATACATTTGACTTAGTTCACAAACACCTATAGCTCAGAATGCAGAGAATGAATGAAAGTCGTGATCTGA
Source organism: Oncorhynchus tshawytscha (assembly GCF_018296145.1). Classification (NCBI taxonomy): domain Eukaryota; kingdom Metazoa; phylum Chordata; class Actinopteri; order Salmoniformes; family Salmonidae; genus Oncorhynchus; species Oncorhynchus tshawytscha. The sequence goes on from NC_056431.1 coordinate 38,834,385, forward strand.
ATACGTTTTTTTGAAACCCCCTCCCCCAACTCATGTTTCGTCTCCTGGCAACTACCTTCGACATTGTTCCATTGACGTCATAATCACGTTTTCCTACTGTTGGTAAAAGGAAGAACTGAGAAGATTCTGCATTTGATCTTTCCTTGAGATGTTTCCACCACGATTGTTTTGATGACTACTCCATCCATGTTGTTTTTACCCATCGTTGTCTCTTTTTCTTTCTGTTATGTCCTTGTTGTCTTTAGAAGTGGACTCCAGTGTCTTTGGTTTTTGTGCTTTTTAGTTGTTTTCCTGCCATTTTGTATTCGTTTGAGTTCTTTCTCTCTCTTACACTTTGTGCAGTTCCTTTTCATGGTGAAAGGTTCTGGGGTTGTGAGGGGTGGGATGGGGTATGCAAATATTTCTACTCTGTATAATGATTCCAACAATTGTGTATTTACTATGCTGGCTGTTCATGGTAGATTTATATATGACAACAAATCTATAAGTATATTATATATTATAAGAAATTTAAATCTTGTTTTGGGAAAAGAACGTTTGAATTGCAAAGTGATATGCTCATGTTTCATTCCCTGGTCTGGTTCGGCCCTTCCTGGTGTCGCTGAGGGCACTGTTCATTATTCCTGGCTGCCATTGGCTGAGGGTTCAGTACAGTAGCATCCCATTTGGTGTCAGTCTCTCTACAGTGTACACCACTGACCTGGGCTCTAGTAATACTTCCCGACACTACATAGAGGAGTAGAAAGGCTGTCCCCAAACAAGGGCTTAGGGAAAGGGACAAGTCGCTTGTCTCTTATATTTAATTTCCTTCTCCATTAAGACATTGTGACAACCCACCCATGTAAACATGGGGTTACAGTGGAATTTCACACTCTTACGTCACTAACACTTTCTGACCTGCAACCAAACACTCTAGCTGTGTTTTGTCAAAAACCTTCTGAATACTATCTAAGGATGTGTAATTCAGAAGCAGTAGCGGTGCGTGGATAAAATCACCGGGGAAGCCAAGCCAGTAAACAAAATGCCATATTACAACTTATGTGTTGTGATAATTGCGTGGTTTGCTCTATAACCTGTTAGTTCATATGCCTTGCCACCGTGATATAAATGTAGGCCTAAGGCCGAGACAATAAGGTGACAAAGTGGCAGAATAAATTCAACCACAGCTTTGTTTCACCACAAAACCGTGGAGCAACATCTATCCAGTGGAACATCTATCCACCAAGTGTATTGTGACAAACAGTTACATGACCTACAGCATGGTCAATCAAGTTGATGTTTCTGACATTTTTGGACTACTAAACAACTTGATTTAGGACACCGGAGAGTTACCCAAGTTGCAAAGAAAACAGGAGCTGCCTTCACTATTCCAGCACCATTTCAACTTCAACATTTAAAAATCATCAAATCACCTCTGCTTAGTCTAATAAAGTGACAACTAAAATATTCCAAAAACCATTCAGCCCAATCAACGTAAGCTAAATATGATGTGTCTGTCCATAGTACTGATTTCTCTGTGTGTGTCTGTGTGCGCGCGTGTGTGCGCGTGTGCAATGAAGTAGAAAAAACATGTTGACTCACCCTACTTGTAGAGAAATGTCAATGCCATCCCCCTCTCTTGCCGAAACGGTTTATGACTCTGTCATACAGTACACGTTTTTAGTTTTTGTTGTCCTAGGCTGCCTGCCTAAAATGCTTTGTCGCTAGCCTAACTTCCTTTCATGGGCATCAATTAGCCAGATAATTAACATTCACCAACTACATCTAGCTATATATTGAACTTCCATCCTCTCAGGCCAGAGGCACAATGTATGGTTAGAACCGAATTGCCGTTATAATCATTGGCCAGTATGGATAATTAAGTAAAACCACAAGTCCAAATCCCTATCTCCGTCCATGACACATTTAGGAAAGGGAAAATTTTAGCTAGCTAGCTAGCCACCAGAGGACAACAAAACAACGAGATGCAACAATTCAAGTTTTTTTCTGTCAATGACATTTGGCTTCATTTGATGTGATTAGTGTGAAGCAAAATCCAAACTGACTTCCTGAAAACTTTTTTTGGTGTGCCAGGACCTTTCACAGTTGAGCTCACTCAGTTTAGCTCAAGGCTGATTGGCTGTTATTGTGTAAAATAAATATCAAGGAAGGTAAATGCTCACTGGCTTCCCTTACATTCAATGCTATGGGCAGCAACAATATCATACTCTTTTTGACCAGACAGCATCGGATAGGTGGCCTACACATAGAGACAGAACGGCACTGTTTCACTCGCTTGGATGCTTTCTCCGGTGAGATACATTCAGCCTCTTGTGAATTGAAGGAAAATGATGAAACACAGAGAGACGAAAGATAAATTATTTTATATGTTATTTTTCTTCAATTTTGGGGGAAGCCTGGCTACCCTTTGCATTCATGAATACACGCCACTCTTTCTGAAGGGCCTGTCTTGGAATGACATGATAATTACACAAGGGTTTCCCTATAATGATTGATCACTATAAGCCCAGGAGTCGTAGTTAACCCATCAAAAGTCCATCCCCCCCTCACCCTTTGACCTCATCCAGCCCAAACTGCTCCTCTCTGACGGCTGTAGCAGATGACTAGTGAGGTCAAGGGTCATCTCAATGGATCCAGTCTCAGCCAAGGGGGTGGAGTATGAATTAATAGTCGAGTGTGCGTCACAGTTGTGGTGGTTGTTATTGTATTGGGGCACAATAGTAACCGATCATCCAGAGCTCTCCCAGAATGCACCAGCCTGAGCAATTGGTAGTTATGGTTTCATCACTTGTATTCAAGCAATCTTTCTCAAAGGGACTTTATACTATCTGGTTACCATAGTGTCCAGATAGTCATTTGAATATTCTCGTGCTCTACAGACATTCCATTTGTTCGTTTTTTAAAATTTGTTTTATCGTCTGGGTTTTTCTTTTCTTTTTTTTCTTCTGTTCTCACAAAAAGGCCTGAGGATTGTCTGTAGTTTTTCTTTCTGCACCATTCCTCTTCCACCACCTCTAACTTTCTCTGCATGGTTTGTGTGTCCGCATGCCTGTCTCTGTCCCTGTAACTTATCTGCACAAGGGAAAAAAGCACTGAATGGACAGAAGTACGTTTTTATTACAGCATCAGGATTCGGGAGCGAAGCATGACACGAGAACTTGTTTTTTTGCAACCTCTTTTTTTTTCCCTCTCCGACAATTGACGATGAGGAAGAACGGCGCTCCATGTTGGTCTGACAGATGTGCTTTTTACACGTAAAAAAAAAAATATCAACAGCAAACGGAATGACTTTTAACATTTTACAACATCTTTATCTAGCGCTTGTGACATACAGACAATAGATTTTATCGTATTTGTGCACAACAACAAACACACACTCAAAAAAAAAAAAATGTTTTAGGGAAACGAAACTGCGGAGGCAACAGGAGAGACCAACTCATTGTATCATTTGAAGTTGGGACGGGGAGACGTTTTGTTTCCGAGGCATCTGGAGATATCAAAGGGCTCTGTACCCGATGAATGGTCTATATCGTCGTCAGGGTTGTCCATTCCACTTCAGCCAGTAATATCTGTGACCACTGTGGTAAAAAAAAGAACAGTTATAGGTTTACAAAATGCATCTGTTACGAAATGCATCTGTTTTTATATTGTTTTCTTTTGACTCTTGTTCTCTCCATTGTTACAGAATAATACTTTTCCCCCCCTCGGGACCTTAGCTCTAACATTTTCTCTTTTGACATCTACACTATAAAGTATAACGTTTTGGAAAAACCACGATGCCTTGTTGTTGTTTTTTCCCCCACTGGGGGCTTATGGTCAGATGAGTGGTTGAACTAAAAGGGGAAAAGGCTGTCATGCAAACTCGAGGCCCATCTTGAATCATACATGAATCATACACCCAGATACTGACAAACTTCAGGACCATGCATAGTTTCAGACACGGAATGCGTTAAATGAGTTAACACAAAGTGTCTTTCATAAAAGGCATGAAGCATCTGTGTCGCTGAGTGCTTGGCATTTAGCATGTCTTAGCCGCTCTGATGTTGCGGTCAGCTTTTTGTAAATAATAGTAATTATATGCTTGCTAACATTTGTTCTATTTCACACATGTACAAGTGTATATCATACAATTGTTTTTTTGCATATCCCACTCTCCCCTAAGACACCATCACGGCCAGGGATCAGCCATTATTGACGGCAACTCTGGAGCAATTACATTTAAGTGCCTTGCGCAAGGGCACATCAGCAGGTCTTTCACCAAGTCAACTCAGAGATTCGAGCCGGCGACCTTTTGGTTACTGGCCCAGCGCTCTCATCCCAATCCACACTTCAACCGAAAGATGAAAACTAGTCGACAACCTGTGAGTATTTACAAAATTGTTCTGCAACTGGAACTAAACATTGATGTTTGAATAAAGGTATACCTTCCTTCGCCCTTAATCCCAGATCCGGGAGGGAAGGATTAATGAAACAAGAAGCCAATAATCTCTTTTTCACTTACCTAATCCCTTACAGATCAGTGACTAAGGTCAGAAGGAATCTAAACTATTGGAACGGGCCTCAGACCTGTACAGTAAGTATTTAGTATTCCGAAGAGAAAAGCTGCCTTGACCGTGCTGCTATGTATGGTAGCAGTAGAGGCTTAAGGCCTGTGCATGCTTCCCAGCCAAAACAGTTCGGAAGAGTTTGCGCATATATTATGATTACATTTTGTGACAGGTTTTTTTCAGCTGTTCCGACACACAACATTTTTTGCTGAGGCAAGCCGAAGTTATTAGCCAAAGTCTACACCACTTCATTGGTGATTGGTCAACAGTAGGGATTCTTCAATTAAGTCTTTGTTGTCATTCAATGGAGGCAACTCGTTTTCATGCAAATTTGTTCGTTATGAAATGCTGCACTAAACAACCTAGATGTAAAATTGCACGACGAAGATCTCCTCTGCAAAAACTGCTAAATTAATGACACATTTCTTGAGGTATTCTCGATTAATTCTGACTATATTGAGGAAGTGTATACTTGCTACAACATCTCAAAATGGAAAAACAGTACAACTGCCACTTTTTTCCTCATTTTTAAAGTGAAGGTCCTAGGCGCCAGCCGAACTTAAGCATGCGGACACCTTTAGGTCCTAGGCTTCACAGTAGCCACAAGCAGGCTTAGCCACCCATTTGGAAGGGCCAAAGGTCAACCCCAGTGTCCAAATAAACACAAGTGAGTCTGTGTTTGGAGGAAGTTGGGGGGGGACATTAAAAAAAACACTCCAAACTAAAAACAGAACCAGGCCTGCCACTGGTCAGTCAAATAAACACAGAGAGAGAGTAAAAGTCCCAATGCTAAGCGGTCTTCTTCAGTCATCCCCTGCCTATACACAAACAATGTCGCTGTGTCGGGTGTGTCGTCACTGTGAAGGTGGTGTTTCAATATTCATAAATCAAAGGAGTTGGAGCACGGTGCTGTGGCTAAGGCAAAGAGACCTGGACACATCTCGAGCACCTCTATGGGAGCAGAGAAAACTGAGACATGAGTGCCAATATTGACTGTCTCACGAGATGTGAAAGAGGCCTGTCAGGAAGCTCCGCGACACCATGAGACTAAGAAAGACGACATTAAATTGAAAGAATGCACTCCTTTTTAGGGGTCCTGGAGCCCTGGGACAAAGTAACGACTGGCTGCACTCCCAGCACGTAGACCAACCGTCTCACTGCGAACTCGTTGACGACTCCGTTTCATCCCACACCGCAGGCGGCTGACCTCTGCGGGCCCTGAAGGTCAGAGAAGGGCCGGGGCTTTCCCCTTTGAGTTACGACACGTCTTGGAACCTAATATGGCCAGCCCACAAAATCCAAAATGGCCGATTCTATCCTACAACAAAACTCCCCAGAACCACCCCCAAAGGCAGGGCTGCTGGTTTTGCAGAAAACCCCGCCGGCTATTTTCTCTCTAATCCCCACAATGACAGTTCGGTCTGCGGTTATCACTCCCTGTTCCACTCTATGTCTCGCTCTCTCTCTCTTCACCCGTCCTCCTGCCTCCCAGCGTCAGTTGGCGCTGTCATTACCATCTTCCATATTAGAAAAGGCCTCGTCGCTGAATGTAGCTCATCCTCCAGTATTTTTTTTAATTGCAGGCCTGAGTGGCCGTGGTGGCTATGGATAAGGACGAGGACAGCTGGAGGATGACAAGCACCGAAAATTACAGATCCCACTTATTGGGAACCCTAACCATGAGACCTACAGGCAATGAGGATCCCATATTTATGACGGGGCCCCGATAGAGACATTTTTGTAACTTGTCCTGCACACACGCACACACACACACTGCTCCCCATGGGACAATAAGGAAGGATTTGTTATATAAGTTATATGGTGCGTCAGGCCAGAGGCACAGAAGAGATGGGCCTCTAGGTCACAGTGACTGTGGGAAGATGGACCTACTATTGCAGCACTCTCTCACACACACATTGCTCTTCTACTTTTGGATCGAACAGGGTTTGATGGTGTCCCGTGTAGATCAGTTGGTAGAGCATGAGGCTTGGGTTGTGGGTTTGATCCCCGCGGCGGAAGAGTACAAAAATGTATGCACCCAATACTGTAAGTCACTAAAATGTGAAAAATGTCATGTGAGATGCTTTTCCAATGGTTGTTCATTCCCATAACCGGATGAAGCCATGCTTGTTTCCTGTTTTAGGATGAGTGACCAATGGCAATATCAGAGATTCTGCATTGAAAGTGATTCTTAGTCTGTGAGCAGAAAACCGGCTTGTGTGAGTGCGAACGCATACCTGTCTTTGTGCGTGTCCTCATGCTTCCTCTCAGGGGCGGTTTAAAAGGACCCACACAGAGGGAGTTGCCAACACTAATTCAACGTAATTTCCTGACAAAGTGAGGAAATGTACATTACCGTTCAAAAGTTTGGGGCCACTTAGAAATGTCCTTGTTTTTTAAAGAAAATACATTTTTTTTGTCCATTAAAATAACATTTAAATGTATCAGAAATACAGTGTAGACATTGTTAATGTTGTAAATGACTATTGGAGCTGTAAACGGCTGATTTGTAATGGAATATCTACATAGGTGGACATTATCAGCAACCATCACTCCTGTGTTCCAATGGCACGTTGTGTTAGTAATCCAACTTATCATTTTAAAAGGCTAATTGAAAAAAGGCTAAAAGAAACCCCTTTTGGAATTATGTTTGCACAGCTGAATTATGTTTGCACAGCTGAAAGCTGTTGTCCTGATTAAAGAAGCAATAAAACTGGCCTTCTTATAATGAGTTAAGTATCTGGAGCATCAGCATTTGTGGGTTTGATTACAAGCTCAAAATGACCAAAACAAAGAACTGTCTTCTGAAACTTGTCAGTCTATTCTTGTTCTGAGAAATGAAGGCTATTCCATGCGAGAAATTGACCAAGAAACTGAAGATCTGGTACAACGCTGTCTACTACTCCCTTCACAGAACAGCGCAAACGAAAGATTAGCCAGCTGGTTCTGGAGTTGGATTTGTTATAAGCATTGATTTAGGGATCATTTTCCCACAAATGGAAACCACTGGCCTATCTTTGACTTCACCATCTATTTTTATAAATTGCTGCCGCGAATCCGCCATAGAAATAGTTAGAAAGAATAAGATGAAGCTCCGGTAATATGGAAAGCTATTGAAAGATAGCTGATATGCATTTATTTTACATTGTAATAGACACGGTGCAACATTTGAAAGGTAGGCTGCTGACAGGCTTCGGCTGCTGTACAGCAAAGTCAGCCCTGCTCATGGTTTGCACAGGGGATGTGAAATGCATGCTACAAATTAAATGTTACTGTAAGTTTCTTGAATTTTCTTTTGCAGGTGCCTTTTCAATATCTGGATAGTCACTTGTGGTTTCTAGCTGACCGAAGCAGTGGAGCGCATAGTAAAGCAAGACTTTTGTGGTCAAAACCATTCATCTTGGGGGGTGAAGGGGCGAGCGGGTTTACAAAAATGCTATCGTTTCACACAATTATACCATTTATAAAATGGTCAGATATATATATTTATATATATATAGAGATATTTTTACAGACTAGCTCAAAAATATGTGAAAATTTACACATTTTCTGGTGAGTTTCATTTTCAGCACTGAAATTAAAAGTAGGTTAAAAAATAATGTAATATCATGGGAAATGACACCACATTCACAAGGGTTTGCACAAAGTGGACTGTTCGTATTTTTCACTTCAAACCCAAATATATCACTAGACTAAACACACAGCAAGAGAAGCAAACATAGTTGCACTCCCTAAATTATTAAACTCGAAGGTTTCACCCAAATTCCATTGTTTTAACCTCTCTCCACTATATATGCATGTAAAGATAATGCCATTATATGCCAGTCATAAAATGTCACACAAAAAAAATGTTTCACTTGTTTTCCTTCAATCGTCCTGTTCAAGAGACTTCAGAAATAGCCCACAGCGCTAAAGCCTTATTTTTCATATTAACTCAATTTATGCCTGTTGTGTTAGCCCAAATTATACAGGAAACACCACCTTCATCCTCGATGAGTCCAAAAAAAATGGTGAGAGTGAAAGAAAGGAGGAGAGGAATTTTTACCCCCTCAGAGTAGTTGTCATTTTAAAATGGTTATTTTAAAATGGCTCACATCATTGATGCTGCAATTCCCGCAGTCTGAAGTAACCTTGGAAAAGGAAAATATTACCACATGCATTCTGTTACACACACACACACACACACACACACACACACACACACACACATCCAACACCCCCACACCACACGCACCTCCCAAACTAGACAAAAGTTATTGTTTGCTTTAACAATAGCTATAATGATGATCTGTAAGGAAGTGTCTCCCATTGCTTTTAAAGGTAACATTTACTATGTTAAAGTCATCCGACTTTTGTTTATATTACATTGACAAACCTTTCAAAGTTGACTCCAAACTATTCAAACTATTCATTCGCAGGTTTTTCCCAGTTGACCATTGAGCTGCTGCACATATTGCAGATTCTACATTGTTATTGCAGATTGTACCTTTAAGGGTATCATGACACAATGCAAGCTCAGGCCAAGATAAACGGGCTATTATTTAATTAATCAAAAAGGAGCATTGGGTGTGTTTCTTCTTCTCTATTTGTATTGCACTAGATGTTATCTAGATATAATCTCAAAAGGGTGCTATTCATCTTTCCTAATAAGAACGATGTCAGTGCATCGTAGGAAATACAAGATCTAGTAGATGTACTTTATGTGCAGAACTGTGAAAGGACTGAAGATCGGAATATCAATGGTTTCATTCTCGCTTGGAATGATGATATAAGAATTATAACATATCTTTACATCTTGGGGGAACAACTTTGATGGGAGTGGGGGCCACAAAAAATGGAGCTCATCATGAGGGGCCACAGTGACTCATAGGTCTACGAGCAAAACATTTTAGCGGCCCCCCTCGTGACAGCAAAGCGGAACATTAAGTTGAAACGTTTATTTCCTACAATTCTGCAAATTTTGCCATGAGGCGTAGAGAAAATGTTGCAGTTATAAAGCACCTTTTCTGCAATTCTACATGTCGCTATGGGGTGGAGAGAAGATTTAGACATTTTCTAACTAATTTCATGCAATTCTACAAATTGTGCTATGGGGCTATCAGGAATCAAGATAAGACGCATATGAAGACTGTCGAAGTAACAATGTTAACAGGGGCAGGCGAAGACCGGTCAAGGCAGGCAGGGGTCTAAAATCCAGGGTAAGGCAAAGGTACAGGATGGCAGGCGGACTCAGGGTCAGGGACAGGCAGAGTTCAGTAATCCAGAGGTGGAGCAAAGGTACAGCGTGGCAGGCAGGCAGAGAGGTCAGGCAGGCGGGTACATGGTCAGGACAGGCAAAAGTCAAAAACCAGGAGGACGAGAAAAGAGAGGCTGGGAAATGATAGGAGCTGACAGGAAAACGCTGGTTAGCTTGAACGAACAAGACGAACCGGCAACAAACAGACAGAGAACACAGGTATAAATACACAGGGGATAATAGGGAAGATGGGCAACACCTGGAGGGGGTGGAGACAAGCACAGGTGAAACAGATCAGGGTGTGACAGTATCCCCCCTCTAGGGACGCCACCTGGCGTTCCACCTGTTTACCTGGTTGACTGGGGTGCCGGCGGTGAAAGTCGGTTATGAGGGCCGGGTACACAATTTCTTTAGTGGGAACCCAGCACCTCTCCTCCGGGCCATAACCCTCCCAGTCAACCAGGTACTGGAAACCCCTTCCCCGTGGTTGAACTCTCAGGAAGTGTCTCAACGTGTACGCTGGCTGGCCATCAATGACACGAGGGGAGGGATGGGCCTAGAAACAGAAGACAAGTGGCAGTCAGACATGGTTTTGACTCAAGACACAGAAAAGGTAGGGAAAATACAGAAGGTACAGGGCAACAGAGGACGGACAGCAGATGGGCTAATGATCTTGGAGCGGGGGGGACAGGTCTCGGCATCCGGGGGTGTGGCCATGGCCCTATAGCGACGTGCCAGTGCCTCAGACTTGACCCTCTTAGATACCGGTCTGTGCTGCAGAAGCTAAGTGGTCCAGGCCTTACTGAACCCCTCCCGGTAGGTCCTGGTACTCTGCGGAGCTGGCAGAGAGGTCTGTGGCCATTACCAAGCCCCCAGGAAGAAGTCCCGGGGCAGGCAGAGCTGACTTCAGGCAATGAGTGTGACAGGATGGGCTCCAGCCCACGATGGCACCAGTAGCCCAGTCAATGGAGGGATTATGTCGCTGGAGCTATAATAATCCCAATACCACGGGAACCTGCGAAGACTCAACCAGTAGCAATTGGATAGCCTCGCTGTGGTTCCCCGACACTCATAGGCTGACGGGGGTGGTCTGGTGGTGACCCGGCCTATAGAGCACCAGTCCAGTGCTCTAACAACCATGGGAATGGAGAGGGGTTGAGTGGGGATGTCCAGCTCGGACACCAGGGTAACGTCCATGAGACTCACATCAGCCCCCTAGTCGATGAGTCCCTGGAGAGACTCGGACTGATCGCCCCACAGCAGGGTGGCATGGAGAGGGGGCGAGTAAGGGGAGAAGAACAATTATCTTTCAGACCCACCAGTGTACTCACTCCAATGAATGAGCTAGCTCTCTTGAAGGGACAGGTAGACACAAAATGACCAGCAATACCGCAATACAAACAACTCTAGGTCTCAAGTCCACGTACGCGTTCGCCTGGAGACAGCCTAGCCCTGCCAAGCTGCATCGGCTCGGGAAGAGGTGAATCGGCACTCTCCGGGGGCTCTTGGAGGGAGTCGGGTTAGCACGGATCCTTTCGGGGACGTCCAGAGTTTCAGCTGCAATGTGGGATCCCTGAGTGAGCAATTGGGACGTGCAATCAAACCTCTTCTCCCTCCTACGTTCCCATAGCCGACCATCGATCCGGATGGTTAAAGCGATGAGTGAGTCGAGATCCATCGGTAGTTCTCAGGCTGCCAGCTCATCCTTTACCTCCTCCGATAATCCATGCAGGAATGTGTCGAACAGTGCTTCCGGGTTCCAGGTACCCCTCCACTGCTAGCGTGCGGAACTCCACCATATAGTCTGAGGGTGTCCTGACAAAGCTGGAGTAACTTCTGGGCAGCCTCTCTCCCGGACACTGGAGCCTCGAACACCTTTCTCACCTCTGCCACGAATACTCCCACACCGCCATGTCCCAGGCGAGTGCCCTCCCGGACATCAGCGTAATAATAAACACGATCTTCGAGCTGTCTGAGGGGAACAAAGAAGGCTGCAGCTTGAAAACGAGGGAGCACTGGGAGAAAAGGCCTGGCAGGTTCTGGAATCTCTATCATAGCGCTCCGGGGGAGGTAAATGGGGTTCCCGGGAAACCGGGGTGATGGCACTGCTACCAGCCGAGTTACAGAGGGGCTGAGAGGTTACTGTCATGGTTGGCTGCCTAGAAGGCAACCCACGGACTTGCTCCCGCAAAATGTCCAATGCTTGGTTGTGACCTTCGGCCGTGGACTGGAACCCCTCCATCATACCGCAAAGAAACTCCTCGTGCCTACCAATGGTGTCTCCTTGGGAGGAGATGGCGTAGTGGATCTTGTCCAAGTCTGCTGGGTCAGTCATGGCCAGTTCGTACTCTCAGTAATCAAGGTGAGACCCAGATGCACTCTCAAAGTAACAATGTTAATTGTGGCAACAGGGGCAGGCAAAGACAAGTCAAGGCAGGCAAAGACAAGTCAAGGTTGAAAATCCAGGGTAAGACAAAGGTACAGGATGGCAGGTGGACTCAGGGTCAGGCAGAGAGGTCAGGTGGGCGGGTACATGGTCAGGACAGGCAAAGGTCAAAAACCAGGAGGACGAGAAAAGAAAACAATAGGAGCTGACAGGTAAACGCCGGTTAGCTTGAACGAACAGGACTAACTGGCAACAAACAGACAGAGAACACAGGTATAAATACACAGGAGATAATAGGGAAGATGGGCAACACCTGGAGGGGGGTGGAAACAAGCACAAGGACAGGTGAAACAGATCAGGGCATGACAGTGGCAGAGAGAAACATTTGCAGTTTTACAGCTGAATTTCCTGCTATTCTACATATTTTGCCAAAAAGTGCAGGCAAATATTTGCCATTTTTAATGATAACTGATAACCCAGGTCGGTAATTAGTTTGTGGGCCAGCTGCACCTCAAAAATGTTCCTAGTTGAAATCGATACAGGAATCAATACAGTTACATATCGTTCTATTATTTTTGGATGATATTATATCGATATGTATATATCCCTGTTTGACATAATCTCTAGTAGAATACTTTTAGTTGCTTATTTCATTATTTTAACCAGTTACCACCAGGGGAGGACACACACATTAATGATTTAGACTGCATTCTTCCTTAACCATGTAGTAGTGTGATCCTGAATCGGAGAACAAACACTGTACAAGATGAGTAGTCACTGTGATGGACGTAACTGGTGAAAGCATGTAAGGAGAGAGGGAGTTGGTTTAAACAGAGAGAGAGGCAGGAGAAAAGGTAAGAGTGAGTGATTGCGTGGGCTCCTGTGGTAGCCTGACCTGTGCTGACCCCAGGGTTGGCCCCTGTGCTAATGAAGAGGAACCTGTCACAGTTTGGGGCTGGGCCCGGGGCCAGATCACGTTTCGGCCATATAGGTGACCGGGATCAGCGCCTTCTGTTTAATCTGTTTCAAATCACATGGGCTGGACAGACAAGTCCAGCTCTGACCATTGACAGAGACTGCAGTGAGGCACAACACCAAAGGTGGAGTATGTACTGTACACTGAGTATACAAAACATTAGGAACACCTTCCTAATCTTGTTGGATACATTTGCTGTTTGTTTTGGCTGTGTTTCAGATAATTTTGTGCCCAATAGAAATGAATGGTTAATAATGTATAAGGTATTGTGTCAAAATGACAAGACATTATCCCTTAAAATGGGGGGGTTACTATGTACAAAAAGTGCTGTAATTTCTAAACGATTCACCCAATATGGATGAAAATACCCTCTAATTAAAGCTGACAGTCTGCACTTCAACCTCACAGTCATTGTATCAGAGCAAAAACAACGAACAAATTGTCACTGTCCCCACACTTTTAGTGCTCACTCTAGGTGGAATTCAGGGGATGGGATATGTTCGCCACCATTTTATGTTTTTCTTTCAACTTTCTCTAATTTTTTTTATTAAATTGTGTGAGAGTAACCAGATGGCCCAGGTGTCTAAAAGAAACCACACTATTAAAACCACTTCAAAGACCGACACACACACACACACACACACCAAGCTACCAGACTGGGGCCTTGAATTGGAAGGTCAGTTCAGTTTGGTGGGTTATTTCCCCCATGGCTGCCTGGCTTGTCCTGGCATTCCTCCACCACTGCCTTTTTACAGCCATCTTTACAACCACTTTAGTGTTCTTAACCCATTTTGTTGTCCAGTTTAATTTCTCCGCTCTGAGAGTCAGCGGAAATCTCCCTGTGGTGGAGTGAGGGGAAGGGAGAGGGAGGGGTGAAGAGGGGGAGGTTTGGCACTCCAAAGGATGAAGGGGAGACATGGCTTTGGGGAGACAGGGACAGAATGGGATGGGACACACATGTCACACGTGTGCACACGCACAAACAGACACATACATGAACACAACTGTAGTGCTATATCAGCTCCTCCACTGCAGAGTATGGTGCAAGAAAGAGAGGAATGGGGGGGGGAAGATGGAGGATGGTTAGTGTTTGGAGCTCCCTACCTGGTCATCTCATCCAGCCATCTCTACGGACTCCTCTGTGCCCAAAGCCCAGTTTCCAGTACCTCATCACTTATCCGCTGCTCTGCCAATTGACAGGATAAGAGAGGGATTTAGCTGCTGAAGACTCTTTTCTGTTGGGATGTTTATGTACAACGTAAGCAAGCCCCACCTGGCTAAAACACTGCGATATACACACACACACACACACACAGCCTTTCACACTATCGTGCCGACCAAATCAAAACTCAAACAACTAATTCTCACATGGTCCTTTTCTGCACAGTTCCAGCAACAATGGTGGATGCGTAACCAGCTCAGTTCGGATCATTAGAGTGAAAAGTCCTATAAGCATGTGCATTCACACACTGGAAACTGTCTTTTTGAACTGTCTTACAACAGGTGAGGTGACACTGACCTCACACGCACACATACTTTGTCAGCCTGCCTTCTACATGAGCACTACTGTCAAAGCACTGACGCATCGCCTTAATGACATAACAGTTGTCACAACATACCACCATGGTAGAGACAATCACCTGTCATGATACACGACACTCTCGTAACAGATCACACAGATAAGACATGATGGTATCACCTCAACTCAGCTGCCAATGTTATTACTCATTTTAGGTCATGTAATAACATTCTCATGACACCGTTATCACATGGTAAAGTGCTAATATCAAAATGAAGGATAGAAGCTCCTCATGCTAAGGGCCATCTGCAATGCAGAGTGCACACTAGACTATAAACATGGCCACAACGCATATCATTCGCTGGCTTCATCCAGGTCACGTATGTGCCTCCGCCACGTCATCCGGTCCTCTAGCTCTCCGGGACTCCAGAGTATATTTCCGAGGGGGTTGCCAAACCACCGCTCCCCATACACGAGGAGCCGTTCCTGGGCTGGACCTTGGCCCGCCAGCCCCCCACACACAATCACACACAGTCCCTGGTCGGATGATGAGGGCCCTCTTTGTAGGGGGATCAAAGTATTACAGATCCTGATTAAAGACGGAGGGGAGGAGAGGAGAGGGGGATAAGGAAGAGGAGAAGGGAGGGTAGAGGACAGAAACTCTGCCTATTCACTTTTGTCCGGGAGCTTGGAGAGAAGGTATGGTGGGGCCGGGCGTTGCGTTCTGTTTTTTGAGCAGCGTCCCTGGAATTCTGGAATTCCATGAGGTGGGCTGGAGTGTGTGGCGGTCCTATCCGGACTGATTCCTGGAAGGCTCTGGTAAACATTGTGGCTGGCAGGAATATTTGGCACCTGCTCGGCACGGCATCGAATTAAGAGGGCGAAAAACGCCAATGATGTAGTGATTTCAAATGGTGTTGATATTAGTCACACTAATCAGGATCTACTTAAGTAGAAATAATAAACAGTTGACTTCTAGGCTGTGTGGGTGCCCACATGTCGAATGGTACCTGGTAGGGTTAGTCAGTGGACTGTAGGCCCAACCTTGTAGCAGGTGCACCAAGTGCTGTACTCACGTATTAATGAAATGCACACACACAAAAGGACTTACAACTGAATACTTTTACTAATAATGACAATTCTAATAGCAATCCTCAACACCGTCGCCAGAGCATAACTTTACACGCCACTTGTTTTGTTTGTCAAAGCTGAAGCCAATTTGACAAAGTCAGGCCTTTGGTTGAGCCAATGGTTTCCCAATCTCCTCCAATAATAATAGTGTATGGTCATTTGCATTCTGACTCTCGCACACTCTATGGTCCTCCTGACTTCTTCCACAGCATGTGAGGTCGACACCATAGCACTGGTGCTCCCAATTTAATTGATTGCGATACAGCCTATATTGGGCCTCTATGAATTCTAACTACTTACTGTTGTTCCTGAGAAACAAATTAGTAACGCTGTAAAAACATGTGTGTATTATAAAAGCTAAAATGTTGATAGGAATAACTCTCTGTGAAATTACAAAGTCATTTGTGGAACATTGGGTTTCTGTAAACTGTGTGAAAGCACGTTCCCTATTGAGATTCATCACATTGAAAGTTGGACAGGGCAGGTTTGTGACGATGACGTGTCACTCATTGCTAGGGTCATTGATCTCCTGAAGAAGCTATCCCTTTTCCTTTCTTTCTGCCTCCCCCCACCCCCACATGTTTTATGAATGTAAAATGTGGTGCCAGCGGTCCGCAATAGGAGGATGAAGATGTTGCGCCTGGTTGGACTAGAAGCTAGCTAGCTGTTTTCGCTGTAGTGATGGTGCAACCATGACACTTAACGAATCTGCACTTGCTTTGCTCTCTAGGGGACTCGGAAACAACGGTACAGCGAAACCTTATCGTTAGGGAGTGAACGTTATTTATAATAAGGGTTACATGGAGGAAATTGGACCTCTCTGAAATTAAAATGGATGGCCCTCCCTTCAGCAAAATATGTTTTACCTGAAAGCTTCTTTTTTTTAAGTGATCCTCCCCTATACCCAAAATAATAGCCTAATTAAAAACATAAAATGAATAGCAGTCTTCTTGGACAGAGAAGATTGTTGTTCGTCTTCCTGTAAGCATTACATGGTAAAGTATACATTTTGATAGCCCACAGGGCTGCGGGCCTGAAGGTTGTGGATTCACAGACCACCGTGGACAAGAGTATGGGTGGAAAGATCTCCTTTATAGTAAAAGGCTAAGTATGGATGGACGTTCATCTTATCATATTTTTCCAATGCCAAATCAGTGTGTATTAGAGAAACTGTCTCTGTTTGCAAATAAATATATCTGAGATGTCATTAGGAATCTGAGCACTTTAAAGAGGTAGGCCTACCTTTCCACCCCAGACAGAGTAGGCCTACCGAAGCAGAAAACGTTAAGCTTGAACTGCTGGCTACTCATCCATGGCTAAACCCAATGACCGAAGGTCAAAAGTGCTTCCCTAAAAGCTGTCTGGGTTGGAACACCTTCTATTGTACAGAAAGTGAATAGCTTAATCAATTGATAGTGACCCAACTAGATCACTCCCGGGCAAAGCCATTTATTTATCCTTGAATAGAGAAGGTTGTATGTAGCTCAGCTTCTGAATGTCAAACAAAAGAAGCAATGATATCCCCATATGCATCGGAGTCACGCCTTTCCGAGGTATTTCACAGCTTGTTTCTAGCATAAAGAATTGCGGACCAAAGCGCTGTTATAGATCACTTTATTTAATCAGATCCGTTTTATTTTCTTCAAAATCTTAAGCTAACAAGGGGTAGGTAGGCCTGTGCTTTTTACCATTTCCTTTCATAAAAGTAGACCTATGGCATACTCTCTCCTACCCCCTCAATTTTAGTCTTGGTTCTAACTTAACATCCCTTCACTAACATGAGGTAGGCTATTTAAAGAGTGCATGATGGGTGGAGGAATTGACAGACAAAATCTATTGATATGGCAGCCTATAGCCTGATTTTGTTTGTCAAACAGGTAGATCTACCTCTTATTTCTTAAATAGGAAGAAATAGACTCTACCACAAAGCCCTCTTAAAGTCATTGAAATTAATTATGCTTACTCAAATTTGCATAATTTCAGCACCATGAGCTGTCCATTTCCTATTGATTGTGCCAGGGCTGCTGATTCAAGTTTCAGCACCACAATGTAAATTACTCGAATCTGGCTTATTGTGAGGTCAATAACTGATAAATGGGCCTGCATCATGGTCAAGAAACATTCTTAATTTAATCAAATCCATTATAGTGGTAGCAAGCTATCAAAGTTGATCTCCGGTCCTCCTCATCTTCGCGCTCTCCTTCTGAAACTGAACAGAACATAGACTATAGGCTCGTCCGCTCGCAAGATAATGCATTTTCTGGACTAGGCCTAATCTAAAAAAAAAATGCGGAAGATGCCTTTGACTTCTCCTGAACTGCCACCGTAGGCCTACACAGCACATCCATTGGTTAAGGTAGCACACTAAATGTTTTTGATCAGCAAGAGCAGAGCAGGTCGGGGCTCAGGGTTGGAATATCCCTCGCAGTGTGTAATGCAGTCTAGTTGTATTTACATCATCCCAGCAGCTATCATAGAAATATAACTTTGCTCTATGCTTCTCCGAGCATGCTCTTCGTAGCCTGTAGGCTATGGATCATTTGATTGAGACCACACTAAATAGTGTATAGGCACACTTGATATTGCCCCAGTGGAGAATCAGAGATGATGGGTGGCATCAGGCACACATTCCTAACACGGAACCCAAACCGGCTGTGTCGTCGTGCGCCATCGTGCATACATTTATTTTGTCCCCCCCCACACAAAACGCAATCACGACACGCAGGTTAAAATATCAAAACAAACGCTGAACCAACTACATTCATTTGGGGGCAGGTCGAAAAGCATTAAACATTTATGGCAATTTAGCTAGCTAATTTGCACTAGCTAGCTAATTTGTCCTATTTAGCTAGCTTTCTATTTCTAGCTAATTTGTCCTGGGATATAAACATGGAGTTGTTATTTTACCTGAAATGCACAAGGTCCTCTACTCTGACAATTAATCCACAAATAAAACCGAATCGTTTCTAGTCATCTCCCCTCCTAGGCCTTTTCTTCTCTGGACTTTATATTGCGATTGGCAACTTTCATTATCGCCACCGACCTCGTTCGTCTTTCAGTCACCCACGTGGGTATAACCAATGAGGAGCTGGCACGTGGGTACCTACTTCTATAAACCAAAGAGGAGATGGGAGAGGCAGAACTTGCAGCACGATCTACGTCACAAATAGAGCTGACTTCTATTTTAGAGCTTGGAAACGCAGACGCTCGTTGGCGTGCACGAGCAGTGTGGGTGCAATAATTGAATAATATACATTTATACATTTATTTTGCAACCCTGCAACAACAAAAAATCCTAGGCACACAGTGCTCCCAAAATAAAACTCCTGGTCACACAACAAAATACTTTGTTGCACTTTAGAGCCCTAGTTGCATAACCATGGGACGATGTTTAGAGTATTGGGTGCTGATTGCATTGGCTTAAAAATGGAATAAAAGTCCTAATGTAATGAGTAGCCTAATTATAGGACAAGATTCGGTAACAGTAGTCATTATAGCCTGAAGTCAATTGAAATAAATTTGCCAAAATTAATTTACTCCTGTCTATACAAAAATAAATAAAAGACATAGAATGACTTAACCACAGAGGATGATTCACTTCTTTTAAAGCTGTGGATTGTTTCAAATCACAAATGTGTAGGCCTAGTTGGGAAGCCCGCAATTTGGGCAGCATACGTTGCAATAGGCCTAGCTGATTACTGAGATGAGGCTGTCAGTGAAAATGAATGCATCTAAAATATGTGTGAAGATAATGTGTCTTGAGTATAATTTGAAACGTTGAGACAAGAAGCAGGGGAGGGGTGTGTGGCGAAGATATAGACATGTCTCTCTCCAGAATGTGCTGAGCTGTCTCCCTGCAATTCTAACACATTCATTATTTATTTCATACCATCATTTATGAGTTTTGTAAAAAATGCCATTGTATTTTGTTTGGAGCACTCCATGTGAGCACTGAGGGTGTGTCTGGTTTCTCCGTCCTCTTAATGTTGACAGAACGTGCGCCTGAGCACGCATAGAAGTAGTCTAACTGGCCTGCTGCTTACAAATGTAGGAAAGTGCCCATTTGGGGGTGTCTGATGTCTCACCACCACTAATAAGATCTTCTCAGTCATTTTTTTCTTCACCTCACACAGTAAGTCAACAGTAAAAAAAAAAGTAAGTCCAGTTTTTTCATTTAAATCCATTGTGAATGATAATGGTTCCACTTGACTACGACTATGATTTTGAGAAACGAAACATTATTATTCAAATGAAGATGAAAATACAAAAATCATAACCGGCACTCAGATCGGTAGAAACGGCAGTAAGATACATTGTAAGCTTCCCCAAACTTAAATCTCACACTCCGCCCAGGAATAAACTGCTGTGAACAGAGAGCACGTGTCTTTGCACTGCGTCATTAGAAAAAGGTATGTGTGAGAGAGATAGAAATAATGAAAGGGGTGTTGTAACGAACAGTGTGCCTATTAAAACGGAGCACAAATGGACAGCTATGCAAGCCATCGTGGAGAAAAGTGCTCACCTCCATCCAGAACCAGCGGGTTGGAAAGCACCACTCGCTGGGCCACGCCCAGCACTGTGTTGTTTAGTGAGCTAGTCGGTCAACACCTACGTATCTGATATGGGCAGGAGCAGGCCTGTGAAACGAGGGCGAGAGAATGCCATGTTCCTTCTTTGATATTGTTCCCATTCCCTTTTTGCCAAGTTTAGAATTGTAAACTAATAGAAAATAGAACTGGGAGACTATTGCGAGCACTGCTCCCTGCTTCTCACGAAAACGCCTGTAGCGTCCAAACGGTTTGGCATAGAAACTAAAATGACTCTATGGAAAGATGAGAATCTCACGAACATGATGGTATTCTCCGTGTTGCTCTATGTCCCCCACAAGTGTCATGGGACTCGTCTGAAGTCGGTTCTGCCGATCTGCCAACTTCTGTCTGGAGCGTCAGAACAGCTTGGGCTAGACACTTACAGTACTAGTCAAAGGTTTGGACACATCTACTCATTCAAGGATTTTTCTTTATTTTCACGATTTTCTACATTGTAGAATAATAGTGAAAACATCAAAACTATGATAAAGCACATATGGAATCATGTAGTAAGCAAAAAAGTATTAAACAAATCTAAATATATTTGATAGTTGATATTCTTCAAAGTAGCCACCCTTTGCCTTAATGACAGCTTTGCACACTCTTGGCATTCTCTCAACCAGCTTCACATGGAATGCTTTTCCAACAGTCTTGAAGGACTTCCCACATATGCTGAGCACTTGTTTGCTGCTTTTCCTTCCCTCTGCGGTCCAACTAATCCCAAACCATCTCAATTGGGTTGAGGTTGGGTTATTGTGGAGGCCAGGTTATCTGATGCAGCACTCCATCACTCTCCTTGGTCAAATAGCCCTTACACAACCTGGAGGTGTGTTGAGTCATTGTCCTGTTGAAAAACAAATGATAGTCCCACTAAGTGGTAGCCATAATGGTTTGGTGTCCCTTGAATTCTAAATAAATCACTGACAGTGTCACCAGCAAAGCACCCCCACGCCATCACACCTCCTTCTCCATGCTTCACGGTGGGAATACAAATACGGAGGATGGAACCAAAAATCTCAAATTTGGACTCATCAGACCAGAGGACAGATTTCCACCGGTCTGATGTCCCTTGCTTGTGTTTCTTGGCCCAAACAAGTCTCTTCTTATTATTGGTGTCCTTTAGTAGTGGTTTCTTTGTAGCAATTTGACCATAACGGCCTGATTCACGCAGTCTCCTCTGAACAGATGATGTAGAGATGTGTCTGTTACTTGAACTCTGTGAAGCATTTATTTGGCCTGCAATTTCTGAGGCTGGTAACTCTAATGAACGTATCCTCTGCAGCAGAGGTAACTCTGGGTCTTCTTTTCCTGTGGCGGTCCTCATGAGAGCCAGTTTCATCATGCTGCTTGACGGTTTTTGCGACTGCACTTGAAGAAACTTTCAAAGTTCTTGAAATTTTCCGCATTGACTGTCCTTCATGTCTTAGAGTAATGATGGACTGTCATTTCTCTTTGCTTATTTGAGCTGTTCTTGCCATAATATGGACATGGTCTTTTACCAAATATGCCTATCTTCTGTATACCACCCCTACCTTGTCACAACACAACTGATTGGCTCAAATGCATTAAGAAGGAAAGAAATTCCACAAATGAACTTTTAACAAGGCTCACCTGTTAATTGAAATTATTTTCAGGTGACTACCTCATGAAGCTGGTTGAGAGAAGGCCAAGAGAGTGTATGGAAGTGTTTTGTGCAAAAAATGTTTTGGTTAAATATAGGTTAAAAACATCTCTCAGATACAGGACAGACACTTTAAAACAACTTCCTTTTGGGTTTTTTCAACGTATGAATCTATTATTCAATGTGTTTCTATGGGCAAATTCAATGTCTGATAAAATCATTTGTTTATATATATATTTTTTATCCCTAAAGGGGTCCTAAAATTCTAAATCAAATAGCTAAATGATTCTTGGTATGAACATCTTAAAACAATTTCATATTTTAGTTTAATAGAACCCCCCCATTTAAGAGAGAGAGTTCCAAACCTCTGCCAATAATAGCAGTTCATTTTCAGTTTCCCCCTCCCCACTCAGACCACTCCCAGACAGTCCTAGCAAAATTCTTGCTTGAGAAATTGCTCTTAAGAAATTGTTGTTTCTTGTTGATAATTTTAACTGAAAATAATCACAGTGAGGTACTTAAATGTTAAATAGGAATTATTTGATATTGAGATAAAAACGGCTGCATTGGACCTTTAAGACATATAGCGTCAACCCCACAGATTTTATGGGAAACACTTAAGATTTACCATACTGTGCGAGCGTGGGACAATGAGCCCGTTATCACTGCCAATGGCCGAACTTGGTCGAAATGGTCCTCGGAAACCTACTCATATCGCCACCTGGACGTCTTCCATTACACCCACAACTACAATGCATGGCCTACCAACAAGACTGCCTTGTCCTATTGCTCTCATTTACATTAATGCCTAACTTTCCTGAATTTGATTAGTTCAACTTTTTAGTGCAAGGAAATAGCCTTAATAATTGAATAAATGGTCTCATTTTAAAAAAAAAATTTTTTTAATCAAATGTAATGTTGAAGAATAATTTTGTGACAAACTAATAGGCCCAGTTATAGCCTTCCTACACGTAGGCCTATTGTCATGCCCTGGTCTTAATATTTTGTGTTTTCTTTATTATTTTGGTCAGGCCAGGGTGTGACATGGGTTATTTATGTGGTGTGTTTTGTCTTGGTTTTTATTGTAGGTCATAGGATTGTGGTTAGTGGGGTTGTCTAGAATAGTCTATGGCTGCCTGGAGTAGTTCTCAATCAGAGGCAGGTGTTTATCGTTGTCTGATTGTGAACCATATTTAGGCAGCCATATTCTTTGAGTGTTTCGTGGGTGATTGTTCCTATCTCTGTGTTAGTTTGCACCAGAATAGGCTGTTTAGGTTTTCACGGTTCTTGTTTTGTTCGTGTTTATCTTTTATTAAAGATGAATCAAAATAACCACGCTGTGTTTTGGTGCTCCTCTCCTTCACTGGAAGAAAACCTTAACACCTATGCCAAGATTAGTTCCACACTTGCAAGATATAAAGTGCATAGAGGCTACTTGGATATAGGTTATCCATCTATAAACTCTTCCATTCCATAATCTCCCATGCCTGACTTGTTCTAGAGTTTAATCAATGTCACTTGCTACCATATTAAATGTATCATTTCATTGCCACTTTATATCTGAGAGTGACCCTGAAACAAGTAGATTGAAATTCGTCATAGAGATTGCAAATCTATTCGCCCATCCATTGCTGAAATGTAGCCTTCATCATTGGTAAGCAGGGGTGCAACTTTAGTTTTAGAAGTGGGGGGTATAACTTGGTGGGGTTCTGGGGGTACTCCCATTTTGGGGGACATCTAAAGCTAATTTCCTGCATTTCTACACAATCTAATATGACGCATGGCCATTCTATTTAGAACTACATAAAGTAAGCAAAAATGCCCAGTCATAAAGCTAGGTAGGAGATCATTATTAAATATGCTTAAGTGATCAATAAGACTGAACTGGGTCAATGATAATTCAATCATCACTATTGTGTTGCACCTTTAACCAATAGCCTAAAAATGGAACAACTCTTACAAATAAAGTACAAAGACTTTTGATTGTCTTTGTTAAGACATCCTTTATATCAAATTTCAGCCAGACCCCCGACCCTTTTTTTTTTCTCAAGGAATGGTTTGGAAAACAAAAGTGTTATAAAAACACACATACACCTACACATTAACACACAGAAACAGTACATCCTCCATATAATTCATATCATAGGCTTCATACTACTGTAGAGCTCTTTTTACTTGCACACAACATAGCTGGGTCAGCCCGTCCTGCCCCTAGTGGTCCATGGCCCTGCAGCAGCCCAACCCAAAACACCCACACATCTTTTGGATCTTAGTGAAACATTCACTATTAGTTTCAGGTGTTAGGCCAAGGCCAGAGTGATAACCAGCGTATTTCAGAAACACAGGGCCAGGACTGAGCAGCCCAGCAGCTAGGGATTGCCAAAATAGTTATCTCCCCTGACATGGGCATGTTTTCAATACAGACTCATTTCTGTCGTACTGCATTCCATATAAAGCATTCAGATCTTATGAAAGTTGCACAGTATACCCTTATTCTTGTATTAAATCAAATCTAGTGATACATAACTTGACATTTCTTCCACCCATTGTGGGAGGATAACCAACCTTCAAATGAATGGCAATGCATTTCTTAGCCACTGTAAATGCTAGGTTACACCGTTTCCTCTGATAACAGTCTCCAGTATCAACATTTCCAAGCAAACAAAAAAAGGTTGAAGGGACAATCTGCAGACATCCTAAAATAGAAGAACACACTCTTTGGTAGAATTCAGCCAGCCTTCACAAGACACAAGCCTTGTATACCATATATAAATATGTCCCCTTTTGTGTTTTTCTCCTCCAGCAGAGACATTACATTTCTGTGTGGATGATATTCCATTTCACTGGCATATAGAACTATCTATGGATGGTCTTAAACTGCATCTGTATCCATTCGTCATCATCAATAGCGTCTCCCATGTCTTCCTCAAATTTGAGTTGTACATGTTTTGTGTCATCAGGAAAAGACAGTCTGGAAATGAACTTTCGACTTTTGCCAGACTGCCTTAAAATAGTTTCAATCGTTGAAGCTTTCTTCCTTGTCCGCTGTTTGCTGCACAAAGAAAATAGTGTTGTTGCTGCAAGAATTTACCTAAGCTCCATCACAGACTGGTCTTCCCTGGCTGCCTGACACTGATAAGGCCCCTGTCACCATCTGATCCTGCTCAGATGAGGCATGACAAAGAATTACATTGGTGTACATCTAAACATCATATTAACCATGAATAGAATCAATGGCTCAACAATTGAAATGACAATTATTCCCAGACCCCAGACTGTAGCCTACCCAACTCAAGATGGAACTTTGTGTCCATTCACTGATTGTTATAATATACTTAAAAGTTCACCTGAGCTCTGGAGACCTGTATTCCCTGGCTGTCTGACCCTGGGGGGACACCTGTCACCATCTGATCCTGCTAAGACATGATGAGCATATTGTTGTGTACTGACTGTGCCCCATGACAGTGAAGCCTGTTGAGCTGTTTATACCATGTCAGTGTGAAAAGTAGGGAATTGGCTAGGGAAACTGACAGATCAATAATGTTGCATTGCTTTACTGACTAATGAAAACTCACATTGAGCTAAAAAAAAAAGTCAGAATATTGATCTTCAATTGTTTGGCCACTGGTTTCATCGTTTGATTTAGGTCTAGTGGGATTGAGGCAAAAAGAATAGCTAAAGTTAGTGCGCTAGCTAACGTTAGCCAACTGTTGGCTAGCTTTGCTAGCTAATGGTTCAATGGTACATCATACTTCTGTTGAAATGGGACAAAACAAAGGCTACAAAACATTTCCATATGCTGCCTGACATATAGTTAGTTTTGTATCACAGAGCAATGAAAAAACTAAAAATGCAATTTCAGAACGTGGGGTCATGTCCCCCCTGTCCCCGGTGAAAGTTGCACCCCTTTTCGGTAAGATAGAAAACATTATTTAGAAGAAGGCTAAACATCTGTGCTATTGTTAATTTGCAAATTGATAAATATACATTTTTATAAAATACATGTTAAAAATAGTAAAAAGCTTGTTTCTAACTGGTGCTTTAATGAATCAGAACAGGTGCATGCAATGAATATAGGCCTAGGGCTATTGTGCAGGTGCGAGTATGGGGAATAGCCTAGGCCTGTGTGACTTCACGCCACAGCTTCCTATTTGAGTAGACTATAAGCTAGCCTACTGCAGCCTCCAAGAGCATCACAACTGGATGATATATATATTGCAGTCCATCGCAGGTGCTTCCACTTCAAACACGCTGCCAGATTTCCTCCACAAGGATTTGAACACTCATCTTAATCAAGTTTATCCAGGGTTTTGGAGCATGTTTCTGCCAGTAGCTTACAGTCCGGCTTCTAGGCTTCAAAATAGGAATTTGTCTTACACATGCCTAAACATCATTAACCACAATAGATGAATTTTCTATTTTCCAAGTATTTTTCATGATATTTGCTGAAGACGCTTGCAGTGAAATGGAACGTTTTTGGAAGTCACCTTTCTCAAAATGACCATAGGCCTACATACTCACAAAAGGCAAGCAAGCCAAAAATAGTCAACACATTAACAGCAGCCACATTGTAACAAAGGTTTCTCAAAATGGAGTGAATGCCAACACCCTCAACAGTGAGTGACCCCAATGTGTGCGCATTGTGTTCATATTTGACAATAAGGTCCTTTCACTTTTTTGAGATGTATATCTTCCCCAAGTCTGGAAAAATGTAATGCAAAAATGTTATGCTTTGATGGTGTTGGGGTTAGATTGAAACGAAAAGTTAACTAGCCCCGGTAGTTAAAAGCTGCGCCATAGTTATGGTCGTTATTTCTGCGGTTGTTCGGGGTCCTTTGCTCATTAAAGAATTCCCCTCAAGGCATCGCTATTTAAATTATTACGTTGTTATTAAGGCGGATAAGCCTTTTATATGCCTTTGGTTTGAAAATGGCTCGAATTTCCCCCACTGTTAATGAAGCCCTGCGGTTTTATGACGGCTTTTAGCTGGTGATTTCTTTCCACAACAAGAGCGGGGAAAGAAAACCTAAATAAAATCTTACAATAAGCACTGAAAGGGGGTGTTTGTTTTTTGCCTAGTCTATGAGATTATCTGGAGAAAACGTGGAAGAGACGCTTACATAAACAAAGCCAGCGAATAACAAATGAATTATGCAATTATTTTCTCAATTAAAGCTCAAACAAAATGGAAAAATATCAAGAGAAAAAAAGGTAGGCCTATGTTTTTTCATCAGTTTATTTAATCTTAGATTATTCCTTTACTGCGTGCCAAACTGGAATTATTTACATCGAAATAGAGGGGATGTAGCCTATATTATTAAAACCTTTTCATGCAGACCGAAATCCCACTATTTTACCCATGCCTGCGTTTAAATACCTGTTTTTTGTATATCTGAAATGGGTACGGATACAAAAACACCTCATTGATTCCTGCATTTTCACAGAACCTCTAACCAAAATACCAGGTATCAGGTCTGTGTGAACGATTCTACACTTTTTTTGCAGGTAAATTCATTAACACTTCCATTGTTTAATACCTCCCTGATTTGAAATGCAAACAGCCTCCATGGATAAACAACACCCCCCACCCACCTCCCCTACCAATTTGCCTATTACCCACTGATATGTATAAAAGGGATATACCATACAAGAAAGTGGTAAATAAGGGGCTGTTTGAAAGGGAGTCATAAACATTGCCTTATATATATTTTTTTACAGGTTGTATAATATACCACATATTCTGTCTGAAATGGGTATGCTATGGTATTCTATGGAAACATAAATCAAAAGCCTCAACTACATTGTTCAAAAATATGTGTTTTAATAAATAAGTTTTTTTTTTTTAAATGTACATTGGACAGAGTTGAAAGACTTGCTTATAAGTCAAATCTGGATAAATCCATGCAGTGTACTTCAAGAACGTATTCTAAATTGCATTGGTCCCTTTACAAGCTGAATATACATACAGGTAGGCCTATGTACAATACGAAACATTTATATATACTTCTATTTTGAGATTTTACAAACAGAACGAAATATAATTTCCCCAAAAAGATAAAAGATGGTTTTTCCTACTCTCATCACCATTCCGACATTAAAACAACATTATAATGCGCCAGCAGTAGACACGAAAAGCGTCTTACAACACTGTCTGAGTATGCAACTTTTCGGGTTATCTTCACTCCTTCTCACACTCTTCCAAGTGTTAGGTAATTGCACTCAAAGCACTCCAGGAGAGTTGTGCACCACATTATGC
Source organism: Oncorhynchus tshawytscha (assembly GCF_018296145.1). Classification (NCBI taxonomy): domain Eukaryota; kingdom Metazoa; phylum Chordata; class Actinopteri; order Salmoniformes; family Salmonidae; genus Oncorhynchus; species Oncorhynchus tshawytscha. The sequence continues at coordinate 38,862,646 of NC_056431.1, forward strand.
CTCTTGACCACGTTTCTGAGGTTCGTGGGTTCTTCAATAGATCCGTTGGTGTCTTCATACTTTGTAGAAGTAAACAGTCTATCAGGGGAAGAAAGAAAACATAAAAATGTTAGCGCCAATTACCAATATTACAGATTGCAATGCATATCCCTTATCAAGCAATAGCATTATTATTAATACATTTGCATGCGTAGCTTTATTGCACTTAATTCCTGAAAGAGATTTTATAGGCTAGCCATGACACAGTGCGTTGCCTATTGGCCTGAAGGGTGGCACACGATCACTGGCATGGGAAGTCCTTAATTAAACAGTGATTTGGACCTGAGTGAAACCATATGTCAACAACGGAAAGGGATTTCATTTTAAAATGTGATGCATAAACCACAGTGGCCTATGTAATTGCATCACTGGAAAATATATGAGCAGGCCAAATAGACTTCAGGGGATATGAGCACCTGTCAGTTTTAGGATGTTTTCATTTATATGGATGAGTGAATATTGAAATATTTATGCTGGTAATATTCATAATGTGGCCTATGTAAATGCACATTTCCAAATTCATAGTAGGCTATTGCATTTTCTTTCCGTAATTTACGAGGCAAAGCTTAAATTCAGCAATTATGTTTGTAGGCCTATTAGATTTTAGATGGCCGTTTTGTTTCTTGAATTCGTTTAGTAAATATTAGTAGACTACAATTTGACATTCAGATATTTTGGGGTTAAATACATTTGGATTTGTTTGATTTAGTTTAAGAAAAACCAGCTATGCTGATTACATTATCAAATAGCACAATGCACGTGTCACTAGTATCAATTCGAGTAGACTAATATAGGCCTCGTGATTTCTGCCGCATACATTGTCGAAGTTTATTTTATAAATGTCGTTTAACGATTACAAATTCATTTTAAGACGAGCTTTCTCACTTGCTTTTCTTTGCCATTCCACACAGACGAATGAAACCCAAAACAGCATTGACAGCAGAATTGGATACGGAAAAGGCGTCCGGTTAAGTTCGAGAAAGGCCACCTTTAAATCACCATAGTGTAGTTTATTTGTCCTCTTTACAGAAGATCTGTTTTATACGAGTGGGGGGTCTGTAAACTTCCTGGTACCAGTCCATGGAAACTAAACAAACCAAAATCAGGCTTTATTTAACTGGAAATGTTTATTTCACGGAATAAAATGTTTAACTTGTTCCAAGACATCAGTAACCTACTTAAAATTGGTGGGCTACTATTCAGAGCATAAATACTATTTTGGCCTATAGCTAATCTGTTAAAAAGTCGTGAAGCTAATCTGTTAAAAAGATGTAGGCATATTAAGAATTTCCCCCCATTTTTTTGCAGCAGCAGCCTACATTTGTTTTAACATTTTGGCCTATGCAAATTGCAAGGCTCTCTGTACAAAACTGTACATTAGAATTAGACTAGGCTACTACAATTAAATTAGGCCTAAACCAATGGCACAAGACAAGAAAACAAATGCACTATCAGATGGTTTTGTGGCATGCATAAATGAGTTTCAATGGCTTGCTTCACAGCTCAAAGACGCACAACGGTTGTGCAATGATAAGGGGACTAGAAACTCTTAAATGACCGTAGCCATTTTTGACTTGCCGCCAGTATACACACGACGCTCAATGCGCTCACGTCTTTAATACAACTGCTGGTTTTGAACTCTCCGGCCCAAGTCGAGCGTTGCTATTCCTGCGGTCCCCATACAGGAAAGAGCTCCATTGTGAATGTGAATTGCCCGTGCTGCGTTTTGATGCGGCCTACCCCTCTATCTGCCATAGGCCTCAGAGGCCTCGCATCTTAAAAAGTCGTTAAGAACGGACAAGGATTAAATGCAAGACTGACATTTCACTGCAGAGTTGAACGTGTTTTCGAGCTGTCACACCACTCACAGCAAGACAAAACCCCTGACGTTTCAACCATTTCACTCCCCCAGTGTCAGTGAGGCATTTTTTAAAGTCGTCTTTGGTTGCTACCCCAGTGTTTGGCAAGTAAAACATGTTCCAAAAAACATTATTTTGGCTACATTCAGAACACCAAGTTCCCATGTCTATAATCAAACAGCAGCCGTTCAACGACCCTCACTAACATTTCAGAAGGCCTATTTTCTTCTTCTAAAATAGCAGTGGTGTTGTCAGGCAATGCTGATGGAGAATTTGTCTAACTGTGTATTAACCTGGCTCGTGCTCAGGTCATCCACATGCGCTTCTGCGCGCGTGCTGGTGAAATGTTTGCAAGATGCAGATGCCATGGCATGGATGTTAAAGAATGTTATTTGTATAAGGCTACCCAGATGACTATCATGAACATTCACTGAGTAATTGGATAAGCTACACTTATTTCATTCATAATTCACGATAGTAAAGAGGAAATAGTTTCGCTTTCAGATCATTTGTGCAATAGTTGACCTGACGCTGACTTTTAGCTCAAGCCACAACATATTTTATCAGGATCATTAACAACCTACAAACTATGTCAGGTTCTTATGTTCGCCCTAAGACAACCTACTCTTGTGTTCATGGCTATTATGCATAATAGCCTACTAATACCACTAATCATTTCGGACTAGCAAAATGTTTTGTTTCATATTTTCGCATGAGAGGTAACGCTGAATGTACCACCTACCGCTTTCGGCATTGAGTGAAGGGCTTTGGATGCTAATGAGATGCAGACATTGACCACGCGCCCTCCATCCGCCATACGGAGAAAGCGTAACTGAGTCTCTCGTGCGCAACATAGCTGCAGCTCGACATCTTGTTGTCCATCTCGTCGCTTTGCAGCACCTGATAGAGGAAGTCTATGTATCTGGAGGCCAGTTTTAGTGTCTGGATCTTGCTCAGTTTATCCGAGGGTAGCGTGGGGATGATTTTGCGTAAAGACGAGAAGGCTTCGTTGAGCGACTGTGTCCTTTGCCTCTCCCTGACATTGGCCAGGCACCGCTGGTTCTGCAACTCCTCGTAGGACTGAGTGCTGCTGCTCGGACTCGGTTTTTTGCCCCGTTTCACGTTATCCGGACAGCTGTCCTCGCTCGACTTTTTACTGTGTCTCCTCTTCCTTCCAAATCTTTTCTGTTGCCTGTCCAACTCATCCTCACTGGTCAGTAGGCTATCCATTGGGGAGACGGGAGAACTTGAGCCCTCTTCCATTTCTCGTTTAAAGAAATGCAAGGATAGCAAAGAAAAAACGGTCTCCACTTTTGAAGCTGTGGTTACAAAATATATCAGAATATGCCGACACCGACAGAAAGTGGTTTTAAAGAATGTCTTACTCTACGACTATTATGTTCTAAATGTTTTGGGAGTAGGATACTTTCAAACCTACGCTTGAGGTAGTCCTTCTCTCGCAGGAAGTTTTTCCCCAATTTTTTGGGGAAAACTTTATCCCAGTTTCAGATGCTAAATAGTTGTCTAGTGAAGAGGGAGGCAGTATCGGGCTCTGATTGGCCAGCTAATAAACAGGAGGGAACAGTCTTATGTTACACTCCGTAGCTATATTACAGCAGCCCAGGACCTCAGAACAGAATCATGTCAAAACAATCAAATATCAATGACAAAAGTAACAATAGACCTATTATCTTTATTTGTAATAATTCATGTTCTAGCCTCTCGTCCATAATTGGTATGAAATAGACTATAACTAATAGACCCTTAAAAAAACATCAACAAATGTAGCATGGTTATTAGACCTTTGATAAATGCATGATTCATATGATGAAAAGTGTGTTGTTTTATAATTTGATAATTATAAACAATACCCATTTAATCCCGTATTGACTATTTTAGTACAATAGCGACATCTTCATGATGAATATAATACATTATAAATATACGCCTATGTAATAACCAAAATAGAAATAGGCTGGGCCTATATGTCATCGTATTGTAATACATTAAAAAAAACACCTACCCTATATGCAGACAGGGGGATATATATATATATATATATACTCTTGTTCCCTAATCTAATCAAAAGTCGGTATGCTTTCCCAGTTTTCATAAATGTGGAAGTCAAACAGGAAGAAAGCTTAAACTAACCGAAAAGTTCTCATGTTTCTCTGGATGCCTCCAGCATGCGTTTTGTCAAAGTTCCACCTCTTGATGTGTGATGTCATGTTTTCTACACATAACAGTGCGCAGTTGGCTCGTATTAACGGCCCCATTCTCCAACAGTGTGTGATCTCTCGAATTATCTGCTGCCAAAATGCTCCGTTTTTCCGAGTCAGCTGACGTCTACTTTTAACATTGGAGTAAAATCCCACTGTGTATGTGTTTTACCTTTATCTAAAATAATCTGTAGTATTTAGATAGAATTAATGGAAACCCTTCCTCATAACTAAATACTGGCATGGGTTAAATTCCTTGGAAGAATATGTGAAGGAATGTAAAAAATAACAGGTGAGAAACTTCACCCAGATGGAAGATTTTATGTTTTGCAATTGTATTCTTTATCAATTCTATGAACTCAAATACTGTACCTCTATCTGTTTTGAATTAACTTTATAAACAACACTTGAAAATGTGTTTTACAGCATCTGGGTAGACCAATATAAGCCTACTGTCAAAATAGTTACAGTGCCTTCAGAAAGTATTCATATCCCTTGACTTATTCCACATGTTGATGTGTTACAGCCCGAATTCAGCTTTTCACAACTCCAGTGTAGATTTGGCCTTGTGCTTTACTTTATTGTCCTGCTGAAAGGTGAATTCATCTCCCAGTGTCTGTTGGAAAGCAGACTGAACCAGCAACAAAGGCCTTCACTCATGCTGCCAAACATACCCTTGTAAAACTGACCATCCTACCAATCCTCGACTTCGGCGATGTCATTTACAAAATAGCCTCCAATACCCTACTCAACAAATTGGATGCAGTCTATCACAGTGCAATCCGTTTTGTCACCAAAGCCCCATATACTACCCACCAATGCGACCTGTACGCTCTCGTTGGCTGGCCCTCGCTTCATACTCGTCGCCAAACCCACTGGCTCCATGTCATCTACAAGACACTGCTAGGTAAAGTCCCCCCTTATCTCAGCTCACTGGTCACCATAGCATCACCCACCTGTAGCACGCGCTCCAGCAGGTATATCTCTCTGGTCACCCCCAAAACCAATTCTTTCTTTGGCCGCCTCTCCTTTCAGTTCTCTGCTGCCAATGACTGGAACAAACTACAAAAATCTCTGAAACTGGGAACACTTATCTCCCTCACTAGCTTTAAGCACCAACTGTCAGAGCAGCTCACAGATTACTGCACCTGTACATAGCCCACCTATAATTTAGCCCAAACAACTACCTCTTTCCCTACTGTATTTATTTTGCTCCTTTGCACCCCATTATTTTTATTTTTACTTTGCACATTCTTCCACTGCAATTCTACCATTCCAGTGTTTTACTTGCTATATTGTATTTACTTTGCCACCATGGCCTTTTTTAGCCTTTACCTCCCTTATCTCACCTCATTTGCTCACATCGTATATAGACTTGTTTATACTGTATTATTGACTGTATGTTTGTTTTACTCTATGTGTAACTCTGTGTCGTTGTATGTGTCGAACTGCTTTGCTTTATCTTGGCCAGGTCGCAATTGTAAATGAGAACTTGTTCTCAACTTGCCTACCTGGTTAAATAAAGGTGAAATAAAAAATAAAATAAAAGGTTTCCCTCTAGGATTTTGCCTGTGCCTAGCTCTATTACGTTTCTTTTCATCCTAAAAAACTCCCTAGTCCTTGCAGATGACAAACATACCCATAACAGGATGCAGCTACCACCATGCTTGAAAATATGAAGAGTGGTACTCATTGATGTGTTGTGTTGGATTTGCCCCTAACATAATGCTTTGTATTCAGGACACAAAGTCAATTTCTTTGCCACATTTATTTTGCAGTTTTACTTTAGTGCCTTATTGCAAACAGGATGCATGTTTTGGAATATATTTATTCTGTACATGCTTCCTTCCTTTCACTCTGTCAATTAGGTTAGTATTTGTGGAGTAAGTACAATGTTGTTGATCCATCCTCAGTTTTCTCTAATCACAGCCATTAAACTCTAACTGTTTTAAAGTCACCATTGGCCTCATTGTGAAATCCCTGAGCCGTTTCCTTCCTCTCTGGCATTCTGAGTTAGGAAGGACACCTGTATCTTTGTAGTGACTGGGTGTATTGATACACCATCCAAAGTGTAATTAATAACTTCACCATGCTCAACGGGATATTCAGTGTCTGCCTCGTTTTTTTTTAACCCATCTACTGTGCTCTTCTTTGCGAGGCATTGTTCTTTGTGGTTGAATCTGTTTGATATTCACTGCTCTACTGAGGGACCTATAACACATAATTATATCTGTGAGATACGGAGATGAGGTAGTCATTCAAAAGTCATGTCAAACCGTATTATTTCACAGCGTGAGTCCATGCAACTTATCATGTGACTTGTTAAGCAAACGTTTACTCATGAACTTATTTAGGCTTGCCAATAATAAAGGGGTTGAATATTTATTGACTTTTAATTTTTAATTCATTTGTAAACATTTCTAAAAACATAATTCCACTAGTGACACAAAATCTCAATTGAATCCATTTTAAATTCAGGCTGTAACGCAAAAAAATGTGGAAAGAATCAAGGGGTTTGAATACTTTCTAAAGGCACTGTATATAAGTTTACACATGTTTACATATATTTTAACCTACAAATATGTAGGCCTAATGCATTTACTGTAGGCTTATTTGTTACTTTAGCTTACTGAAAATAAGCGGAACTCAGTTTTTTTGTTTGTTGCAGAGAGCAATTTTAGAAGTTGCCCAATTATTTGAACACATGTACATGGTCCTGGTGTGAGGACATATTCTGTCAGCCCCTCTCAGGTTCCTGCCTGTACAGCCATCTCAGTGCCAGGTCTGGTGTATCTCTTTGACTGGGATGGTAATATTGCATGTCTTTTACCCGCATCCAGAGTCCCCAAAAGCGACTCTGGAAAGTCTCAGAAAAGGTAGAAGTTCGGTCACCAGTAATTGAAGCTGAAATATCTTGGGTTTAAAGAAATATGTCATATTTTACATGTGTAATCCACTTTCTTATCAGTCTAGAAAAATGAATAAACCATCAATAGACATGGCAGCACTTAAAAGACCAACCAACACACACGCACGCGCACACACACTTCCCCCTGATTATACCCCCAAGACCCTTTGCTCCACGTCTGCAGGTTAATGCTGGAGGGCAGTTTTGGCCAGGGGAGTGGGGTCAGAGATGGAGGTAAGAGGTTGATCTTCCACAGGGACTGTGCTATGCAATATGGTCCTGGGCCAAATCTCATTTTCTTGACCGTGCAACCTTTCCAGTAAGAATAATATGACGTTTCACTCAATTCAAGCACAGTTTAGGCTACTAGTACAACAAATACTAATCTAATGTGGGCATTTTGTCTCTATTATGACCCAAGTCAATTAAAGTACATTATTATGCACCGTTTAATTTGCTTATATTTCATGTTGTAAAACACTTATTAGATTGATGCCTATCCTGCTGAGTGTGAGGGGTGATTCTCTCCTGTTCACCTGTAAGTACAACATGCTTTGGGAATTGTATCCCTGCAAGCATGGTATCTCAGTTTTCAGACATATCCCTCTCACAATTAACTAACAAACATTTTCATTTCTCAGATTTTGAAGATTTACATAGATTTTCCCAGATTACACCATTTGAACCCACCACTGATGGTTGTTTCAGATCTGATGAATAAAAGGAAATGTACAATTTTCAATAAAAATAGCGGTTGTGGAAAAAAATCTGAGCGAGTCCCAGACAGAATCCATATGGCCTGAGCCATGCCTTCCTTCAGAATCCCAGGGGATTAACAGGTAGAGCTTCCTGCACATGCATTCCATGCAGGGCCCAACCAGAGGAGAAGGGGTCATTTAGGATACTTCTGGCCCCAGCGCCCTGGCACGAAGCATAGAAGCCACAGCACGTCAGCGAGGGAGAGAGAGAGTGTGTCTGAGTGTGTGTGTGTCTGCATGCGCGTGTGTGCTTGTCTGCATGCATGTTTGTGTGTGTGTGTGTGAGATGACCCGCATCAGATCAAAGATGAGCTCGGGGTTGTATTTCACCCAGGCAGGATGACGCATTAATATCTCCCTGACACCTCCAAACCACCTCCACATGGGCCCGGCCTTCCCTTAAAAAGCCCAGATCCTTTCTACAGAGGCCTGTCACATCAATCGACACACATCCTCCGCATGCAGCATGCTGACTTCAGATCAGGGTAATAAATAGAGAACGAGTGGCCGGGGGAGAGGTGGGAAAGAGAAAAGAAAAATATGACCCGGCATATGTGCGGCATCAGTCAATGCTTTTATGAAGCGTCTGCCTAAAAAGGCAAATCGATGGGCGTCGGTCCGGCCCCTGCAGATCTGACAAAGGTTAGGGAACTGTTACGAAAGGTTATGAATTAGATTAGTTGTTTTGGGGCGCTCGTTCTGTGATGAGTTGAATTTTACTGTCCATGTGCATGCCAGAAATGGTTAACTCTGGGTTTGGACCGCAAACCTGACAAGGCATACCCCCAAAGGATCTAGGCAAGTGGATCTAAAGTGTAGTCAGATGAGGGCCCCGTGTGTGTTTATGTGTGTGTGTGTGTGTGTGTGCACGTGGGTGCATGTGTCACGGTGTGTGAGAGAGAGCAAGGGAGAGCATGTGTTTCATACCAAGATGAACAAAAGGTCTTCAGCAGAGAAACAGCTCCAGCTGGTTTTCATTAGCAGCACTGCCTGTGTCTATTGCTAACAGTGCAATCCCTGTTACTACTAGTGTTGCTGCTTCCATGAACAAATGACCGTCAGCATACCAATACCTATTGCTCTGCAATTGAAATTGATATTGCTTGTATTTTCAAACCTGTAATTCCTAGTACCACCATTGCCCTGAAACAGATGCCACTGCTTTAGCTCTTAAACGCCATTTCTACATTGCACACAGAATAGCTAACCTTATGTCAACTCTTTAATTTAAACTTCCAGTGGAGTCAAAAACATGATGTCCCGTGTTTTATATATGCTGAACAAAAATATAAAACGCAACAAGAAGCAATTTCAAAGATTTTACTAAGTTACAGTCATATAAGGAAATCAGTAAATTGAAATAAATAAATTAGGCCCTAATCTACAGATTTCACATGACTGGGAATACAGATATGCATTGATTGCGGCCTGTGGAATGCTGTCCCACTCCTCTTCAATAGCTGAGCGAAGTTGCTGGATATTGGCGGGAACCGGAACATACTGTCTTGCACGTCTATCCAGAGCATCCCAAACATGCTCAATGGGTGACATGTCTGGTGAGTATGCAGGCCATGGAAGAAGTGGGACATTTTCAGCTTTCAGGAATTATGCACAGATCCTTGCGACATGAGGCTGTGCATTATCATGCTGAAACATGAGGTGATGGCGGCGGATGAATGACAAACCATGATGTGACCTCAGGACACGTCATGGTTTCTCTGTGCATTAAAATCTATAAATTGCAGTTGTGTTTTTTTTCGTAGCTTATACCTGCCCATACCATAACCCCACCATGAGGTACTCTGTACACAACTTTCACTTCAGCAAACCACTCGCCCACACGACGCCATACACGTGGTCTGCGGTTTTGAGGCCGGTTGGACATACTACCAAATTCTCTAAAATGAAATTGGAGGCGTCTTGTGGTAGAGAAATTAACATTACATTCCCTGGCAACAGCTCTGGTGGATATTCCTGCAGTCAGCACACCAATTGCACATTCCCTCAACTTCAGACATCTGTGTCATTCTGTTGTGACAAAACTGCACATTTTAAAGTGGTTCCCAGCACAAGGTGGACCTGTGTAATGATCATGCTGTTTATTCAGCTTCTTGGTATGCCACACCTGTCAGGTGGATGGTTTATCTTGGCAATGGAGAAATGCTCACTAACAAGGGTCTAAACACATTTGTGCACAAAATTTGAGAGAAATAAGCTTTTGTGCATTTGAAAAATTTCTAGGATCTTTTATTTCAGCTCATGAAACATGGGACTAACACCTTGCATGTTGCATGTTGTACCCCTCCCCACTCAGACCAGTCCCAGACAGTCCTACCAACATTCTTGCTTGAGAAATTGTCCTTTGCTAAGAAGCCATTTTTGTTTATTTTTGACCATTTTAATTGAAAGCACTCTAGCTAGGTTTCCATCCAATTGGCGACAGATTTTCATGCGAATAAGTTAAAATGGGTTTCCAACACATTTTCAACCCTGCTGATCTTTTTCTCACACATTTTTTTGTGCGTTATATAGCGAGTGTCCCCACTGGTATTGGCATGTGTGCTCTAGCCAACAGCTCACAGACATAGTGCGGGTATAGCCTACATGAGATTATAACCGACAAAAGAGCGGGATTATTTTTATTTGTCAAACGGCAGCCAAGCATTTCTCTCCCCTGTCGTTTTGACAAGCAGCTGTGGGCAAACTTTGCTCTGTTAGCCAACATGGTCACACTGAGTGGCACACTGAAGGGAATCAGGAGAACAAACATGCCCCCACAAAAACTACAGTCTGTAAACATCACCTGTTCAGGCACTAACACCAGGAATGGACTAGGAAAATATATTAGCCCGGGCAATTTGAACACAGGCCAATTTTTTTTCCTCTAGGCCACCACACCAGCCCATTATTTCTCCAACAGGCCCAATTGGCTAAAGATGGACCACTCCATCTGGCATTTGCGAGACCTTTCCTATTGACAGTCCATCTCTGACTATCACCAACACCACCACTACCGCCAACCATGACCATGTAATGGAGGAAGTTAGTTGTGGGCTTTTCAATGAAACGGGGAGATTTCACAATATTAAGCCACTCTTTTCCAGTAAAGAGGAGTGACTCATGTTCTGCAGCATTACAAAAGGGAAATGTCCTCACTAACAGGGATGTAAACACATCTGTGCACAAAATTTGAGAGAAATAAGCTTTTTGTGCATATGGAACATTTCTGTGATCTTTTATTTCAGCTCATGAAACATGGGACCAACACTTTGCATGTTGCATTTATATGTTTCAGTGTATATTTCCACACTATGAGGCTGGAATAATACTGTGAAATTGTGAAAATTATGATAATGCCCTTTTAGTGTAAGAGGTGTTTGAAAAGACCACCTGAAATTTCAGCCTGTTTTGGTGGAATGGAGTTTTGGAATTCCATGGCAAAATCAACACGAGGTGAATTAGTTAATAGACCAATAAGAAAGTTCCAAAACAAATTTTCAGTCCTACCAACATTCTTGCTTGAGAAATTGTCCTTTGCATAGAAGCTAATTTTGTTTCTTTTTGATCATTTTAATTGAAATCACTCGAGCTAGGTTTCCATCCAATTTGCGACGGATTTTCATGCGAATATTCTAAAACAAATGTACTTCTTGTGTGCGATTATTTAGTGCACGTAAAAATACCTTTGCGGTAAAATTCCCATGTACTGAATAAAAATGTCAAGTTAAATGGATATCCAGCACATTTTCAACTCTACCAATCTTTTTCTCACATTTGTTTGTGTTATATAGTGAGTGTGACCACTGGTATTGGCATGTGTGCTCTAGCCAACAGCTCACAGACATAGTGCGGGTGTAGCCTACACAAGATTATTACGGACAAAAGAGCGAGATTATTTTTATTTGACAAAAGGCAGCCAAGCACTGATGATCATGTCACCAGAATAAGATGGCGTTTCAAATGCCATTTCTTCTATAATTCATTTTTACAAACACAAAAAGATCCCACCTTGGGTGACGTATTTTGTTTTGTCGACATTTGGGAACGTTTACTGACACATTTTCTGTTTCCATCAAGCCTATAATTACATATTGTATTAGAAATGTACTTTACTTGCGTAAAAAGGTTGGATGAAAACCTGGTAAGTAGGTACTTAATTGTTACCCAGAAAATATTTGATATTGAGATAAAAATGGCTATTGGACCTTTAACAGTAGCAGTAGTCCCTTCTTACGTGACGTAAAAATATACTATTGGCTGTAATGTTAGCATTTCCAGGGAGGGACTGGGACCAGAAATCGTCCCGGGCAATTTTAACACACCAGCCCATTATTTTCCTAAATTTTAGACAGCCCCAATTGGCTAAAGGTGGACCACCCCATCTGGCATTTACGATAACTTTCCTATTGACAGTCCATCTCTGACTATCACCAACACCACCACTACCGCCAACCATGACCCAGTAATGGAGGAAGTTAGTTGTGGGCTTTTCAACGAAACGGGGAGATTTCCCAATATTAAGTCACTTTTTTCCAGTAAGGAGGAGTGACTTGTAATCTGCAGCATTATAGAGGGAAATGTCCTCAAATGTATTGGTTACACAAGTTCTGACAAAAGTATAGCGCATAGACTACTCTGATTACTGTAAAACAAAATGTAGAGAAAGAAGGACCCCACTCATAGACAAACTGATTTGTATGACAAGCTCTCCCTGTTTCATATACAGGTGGGGCTGGTTTCTTGGATTTAGCTTAAGCCTAGTCCTAGAGAATTCTCAATGGAGAGTATCTGGGAAACCAGGCTCGATACCTAGGCCACTATTCAATCAGATTGCGTGTTAATCCGCGTTGGCAAACATCCGCATAGTGGATACTTTGGCAGTTTTGGAGGTGTAACTGAAGTATGAGCTGATAAATAGGTGAGCTGCTGCTCTTGTGTGTCACAAACCACTCCCTTCTTTATTATCCCTACTACGTTAGAAGTTCGAAATGACGCATCCCGAGTGGCGCAGCGGTCTAAGGCACTGCATCGTAGTGCTTGAGGCTTCACTACAGAACCGTGTTCAATCCCAGGCAGCCTGTTGCGACCGGGAGACCCATGAGGCGGTGCAGAATTGGCCACTTAGGTTATTACACAACATAGTGTTGATATCCAGACTCTATACTTATGGTAAGCCCCTTTGGTGAATGAAGCAAGAGACAATTTCAGTGAGTATATGTTGGGGGGGGGGCATAGAAACCATAGGCACTAAAACTCAAAGAGCCATTCTTCACTGTCATATGCCTCTCTGTGGCCATCCATTCATATATCCACACCTCCTCCACTGCAACGCCGATTGACAACGTGTTTCTCAAATTGCATTAGGGGCCCTTCATAAAGGTTTCATAGGGGAGTGTGTAACAGCTTGAAGCGTTTAGGTTGGTTTAATATGATGCAGGTTTCTCATAGGCGTTCTCGAGTGTGGACAGGGGCCCGGGGTGCCAGAGGTCCCCAGAGGCCCCCCAGTGCCGCTCTCTTCACTTTGATATTCAGGGCTATAGAGAGTAAAAGGCCTATCCTCAGTGTGGAGTTCAAAATGCCTGACTTGCACATGAATTGGCCATGGTAACAATATTTGAGGCATATATGTAAAAAAAAAAAAACTAAAGCCAAGGGCTCAATTCAATCCATTTCGTAGAAGTTCCACGTTATAGCGCAATTTAAATGTAAAGGTATGAATAATGCAGCGTGCACCGTGAATGCAGTCTCCGCCAACGTGGGAACATTACCTTTACATTTCAATTGAGCTATAACGTGAAACTTCTGTCATATGGATTGAATCGAGCCTTAAGCTTTTTCGACCTTTTCACTTTTTGTACATATTATCAGTGCATATTGGTTTGGGGAAGAGAAGAAAAAAATCGGACTGGTATTTCTCTCCACTGAAAGTAGGGCCTTTAGTCATGAACTTTCTCCCCTTTCCCCCCTCACATTCAACTCAAGCACGTTTCATTGACTTGACAGTTACAGCAAACAGTGTTGCCAGAGCCATTATGTTGGCGAAAACACAATTATATGTACAACTTCCAGGATCTGAACCCAAACACAACCCCACCCCACCCCAAACTACAAACCCCATCTGGAATAGAGGGTTTCTTGTTGATGAGATGGAGAGTCAAAGACTGATTAAGTAAACAGGTGAGAGAGGGAATGGAGAAGGAACGGTCAGTAGGGTGCTGACAAGGGGGAAGGTCACTCCACTGCCTCCTGCACAAACACAGCTAGCGTGATTAGCATTGCACTTGTGACCGTGGTGCCAAGGTTAGCAAGGTAAGCCTAGCTGCTGGGCCCAGGTTCACAGTGTCCTGTTTATGTTCACAGTACCCAGGTGGCCTGAAAGGCTAAGGCTGGCCTGGATTGGGTTTGAAGGGAGATGACCAAACCAAAAACCAAAGGCAAACATGGGACCTGTTTGCTTTGCTGATTGGCTAAAACGAGGGGGTGACGATGGGGTTGTCATCAGCAGATGTCAACACTGAGGCGACACTTACAGTAAACTGTCCGTCCCTGCTCCCTACATCTCACCTAGCTTACACCCCAGGCCCAAATCCTTAGGTCTGCTATAAGGAGTTGAGTGGGCTTGTGCATTGTCTAAAGAACAATAAAAGTAACTTTTGTGGAGCTCAATTAACACACCAATAAAATAACACTGAGTAAAGGTATGGCTGTATATACATGCTAATTTGACATTTCTCTATCCAGTCGAGATTAGCCACAACGGCTACAATTGCCTACAGCCCCCTTAGCGCTTAACACCTAGAAAATACGTAAAGCGTCTCTGTTTATCTAGACTCTCTGCTTAGCGTGTTTGTGCTGGGCACCAGGAGAGCTGTTCAATCCGAAGAGGAAATTATTGAAGGTCCCAATGCTCATCTGAAAATGCTTCAAATGGGCCCCCCGCCGTTCGGCCCCGTCAGCAAAGGGCCCAAGTCATATTGTAAAGCATACTTTCCCCACACACCACTCTGAGTTATTAGCTCCCAGGCTAAAGCAGTGTGGCAGCCCTGTGAAGAGGAATGATAATGACAAAAGCAGGTGAGGTATTTAACTAACGTTTCACAGCTATTGAAGAGACGTAGAGAGACTGAGTACCGGGTAGGTCAGGTGGGGAGTCAGCTTCTGCTGCATCAAATGGCCCTTTATTTCTCACCTCTTAAAGTTATTTGAAGTATTTGGGACCGCTGTTTATGAATTAAATTATTTTAAATCAAATGTATTTAACTTAACTTATGAGTTGCTCATGAAATGTTTTCCATGTGTAATATAGTTAGTTTAGAAAGAGTTTAAATTTTTTTAAATTTAAAAGCTTTTATGCATTTAATTTCCTAGGCACACACTTTCTTGGTTTCCTATTAAAGCCACAGTCTATAAGATTGTCTGTCACTGATGGTCCAGGAGTGAGTTTTGGGCCTACAGCAGTCACATGACTTGGAATCAAGTCTGACTCCAGTCACCAATTTGATGACATGAGACGCGACTTGATATAAAATAAAATAAATTGAGACTCAACTTGGAGTCTCAATACTCGGGACTCGACGTTGACTTGATAATGATCATTTTAAATGATCTGGCCAGGTTTTGTAACGTTTTGACACTCATTTTGTAGCACAGAGTCTCCGTGGATTACTCTCCACGCAGCCAGACAGTAGCCGCAGCATCGCCCTTGCAAAAGTAACGTGCAACAGATTGGCTCGTGAAACTCACACGTTGCCCTCTGATTGGACCTGTAAACTGTCAATCAACACAGGTTGCGTGAGCTAGCAAACAGAATGCTGATTTGCTGTACAGCTATAGGATTGGGTGCAGTGCAAATGTCGAATTGTAGGGAGAGAGGATTGCCATAATAGGTAAATATGCAGCTCCAAAAATACACTACATGACCAAAAGTTTGTGGACACCTGCTCATCAAACATCTCATTCCAAAATTCTGGGCATTAATATGGAGTTGGTCCCCCCTTTACTGCTATAACAGCCCCCACTCTTCTGGGAAGGCTTTCCACTAGATATTGGAACATTGCTTTTCATTCAGGCACGAGCACTAGTGAGGTCAGGCACTGATGTTGGGCGATTAGGCCTGGCTTGTAGTCAGCGATCCAATTCATCCCAAAGGCGTAAGATCGGGTTGAGTTCAAGGCTCTGTGCAGGCAAGTCAAGTTCTTCCACACCGATCTTGACAAACCATTTCTGTATGGTCCTCGCTTTTTGCACAGTTGCATTGTCATGCTGGAAAAGGAAAGGGCCTTCCCCAAACTGTTGCCACAAAGTTGGAAGCACAGAATGGTCTAGAATGTCAGTGAGTGCTGTAGCATTAAGATTTATCTTCACTGGAACTAAGTGGCCCGAGCCCAAACCATGAAAAACAGCCCAGACCATTATTCCTCCTCCACCAAACTTTACAGTTGGCACTACGCATTCGGGCAGGTAGCGTTCTCTTGGCATCTGACAAACCCAGATTTGTCCGTCAGACTACCAGATGATGAAGTGCGATTCATCACTCCAGAGAACGCGTTTCAACTGCTCCAGAGTCTAATGGCAGTGAGCTTTACACCACTCCAGCCGACGCTTGGCATTGTGCATGGTGATCTTAGGCTTGTATGCAGCTGCATGGCCATGGAAACCCATTTCATGAAGCTCATGACGAACAGTTATTGTGATGACATTGTTTCCAGAGGCAGTTTGGAACGCGTAGTGAGTGTTGCAACTGAGGACAGATAATTTTTTTTAGCATTTGGCTGTCCCATTCTGTGAGCTTGTGTGGCCTAGCACTTCACTGCTGAGCCGTTGTTGCTCCTAGACGTTTCCACTTCACAATAACAACACTTATAGTTAACCGGGGCAGCTCTAGCAGGGCAGAAATTTGACGAACTGACTTGTTGGAAAGGTGGCATCCTATGACAGTGCCACGTAAGGCCATTCTACTGCCAATGTTTGTCTACGGAGATCGTATGGCTGTGTGCTCGATTTTATATACCTGTCAATAGCTGAATAGCTGGATTCACTAACTTGAAAGGGTGTCCAAATACTTTTGTATATGTAGTGTAGTTTGGTGATCAAGAATAATACCTGTTTACTTTGCAAGCTCACCAGCAATGGGGCATCAAGCAACAATTGGGCCTACTGGTGTTTTGGTACATCAAAATGACTTGAAGTTCATCATTTACTTACGAAGCTTGCATTTGGAATTTGTTGTTCAAGTGAATTATTACTGTGGCGAGGACGCACCATTAGGTGCCTCTCTCCACTTGCGACCTCCAAACTCCCGCCAGCAGAGAGCGCTTTGTTCTCTTGTTGAAATGTTTGCTGTTGCTTTCACACATTTAAATGCATAATTCTACATTCCATCTAATCATACAATAATTGCCAGCATTTCATCATTATATACACGTACCGTTTATTGAAACACTTAAAGATGTCTGTTTCATACTATACATGTTCATTTAGCCTACCATTTCTCACCCTTTTATTTATTTTTTGATTTTACCTTTATTTAACCAGGCAAGTCAGTTAAGAACAAATTCTTATTTTCAATGACGGCCTAGGAACAGTGGGTTAACTGCCTGTTCAGGGGCAGAACGACAGATTTGTACCTTGTCAGCTCGGGGATTTGAACTTGCAACCTTCCGGTTACTAGCCCAACGCTCTAGCCACTAGGCTACCCTGCCGCCCACCCTCCGAGTGGGCGCGATGTTTAGTGTGCACATGAACGTCCACAACACTCATGTAGAAGTTATTTTTTATTTAATTCAATGTATAGTTTCCTTTATTGATATTTCCCAGGTTAGTTCGGAGTTCCGTGTCCTATGTCTCTGTCATTCTGGCTTTGCGTAATAGCAGCATTTGCGCATAGAAATAGGCTAGGTGGCCTGCGCACCACGGTTTGGAGTCAAGTGTGTTGAATACGAGAAAATTATTGTTCCATGTATGAATGGTGATGGAATATCATTAATAATCATTAAGTCTGATTCAGACAAGTGTACCAATGTAACAATGGATGTGGAAATGGTCTTTTACATTGTAGAACCGGTTTATTGGTTCTACGCTCCCGCTACTCTCTGATCATATATATGCATAGTCACTTTAACCATATCTACATACTACCTCAATCAGACTGACTAACCGGTATTTGCAGGTAGCCTCGCTACTTGTATAGCCTCGCTACTGTATATGGCCTCGCTACTGTTTTTCACTGTCGTTTTAATTTCTTTACTTACCTATTGTTCACCCAATACCTTTTTTGCACTATTGGTTAGAGCCTGTAAGTAAGCATTTCACTGTAAGGTCTACTACACCCGTTGCATTCGGCGCATGTGACAATTCAACTTTGATTTGATTGTATGGTCCTGGGAGGGGCCAAGCGTTTATACAGTATGTACCTTCTTGAGCTCCTGTTAGACAGATTACATTTGTTTTCTCAGGGGGAGGCTGTAGAATCTTGCCCTCTGCCTGTATCCAGTCAGATAAATCTACTTGTATATGTTGTATGATAATGGGGCTTTTACCATTAAATCGCCAAGACTTGTAAATAAAACTACACTCAGAGCACGTCAATCTGCCTTGCCTTCTGCTGATTTCATGCCCTTAAGACTACTACAAGGTCTCTATTTTACAATTACATGATCAAAATCTCAGGGCTACCGAGTGGCACAGCGCTCTGTGCTAAAAGGTGTTATTGCAGTCCCTGGTTCACTTCCGGCCATGATTTGGAGCACAATTGGCCAGCGTCGCCTGGGTTTGCAGGGGTAGGCCGTCATTGTAAATAAGAATTTGTTCTTAACTGACTTGCCTAGTTAAAAAAAAAAGTGTTGTAGACAAAATAATGAAAGCTGTCTGCTAGCCTCAATAAATAGACAAAGGTTAGCAGTCACTACATGTATAGATGCTTTTTTTTTTTTACTTGACTTGAAAAAAACTTGTCACTAGACTCGACCTGTTCTTAGAATGCACGACTTGACTCTGAGACTCGACCCGTTCTACTTGGAACTCAGACCTTGTGACTTGAAACTTGCTTGTTACTCAAATAATAGTGACTTGGTCCCACCTCTGGCCTACAGTCCAGCCAAAAGATGTGTATATGGACATAGGCTTTTAAAAAAGCAAGTCATTTCAGGGTAGAGTTGAGAGAGATGAATTGTCTTGAGGACTGAGCTTGAATAGGAGGATGGAGAGAATAGAACATAAGGAAGTGTGGACGTTAAATAACAGAGCGGTTGGAGATTCATTGGTCCTTTGGGACGAGGAGTTAGCCCAGATGCGGCAGCATGCTGTTACCATAGAGACGTCTTCTTTCACTTAGACCTCAGTGTGCCACATAACATGGAATCTCTACCATGAGTGGCTTTCATCTAAGCATAGCCATGCTGGTCATATTTTTCTTCTTACACCAATAAACAGTTCCAAAAGCACCCGTTTCCTGGCAGCTGATGGTTTTCCCTTCTGACACCTGGAGATAACATTTGAAGTTAGAACCATATGATAGAACCTTGGTACAGAACAGTGTGAGTCAATTGGGGCATCACAGTCTAACAAAGCCACAGTCCGTAAGAGGGTTATTTCAACAACCTATTTCAATTAACCCATTGTTTATTGAAGAATGGGCTGTAAATTCTTTAGGAGCTTAGTACAACTGTCTTACCCTATTATAACCCCCAAATGGAACTCCAATGTTTGTTATTTTTATGTTTCAAATCAAGTGGTGGGGCTCTGGCTGCCCTTTAACAGGTATTCTCATATTCAAAGTATGTATTTCTATCTTGTCATGTACTTTGTTGTGCTACTGTTGCATTATTATTTTAGACATACAGTGGGGCAAAAAAGTATTTAGTCAGCCACCAATTGTGCAAGTTCTCCCACTTAAAATGATGAGAGAGGCCTGTAATTTTCAGCATAGGTACACTTCAACTATGATAGACAAAATTAGAAGGAAAAAAAATCCTGAAAATCACATTGTAGGATTTTTAATGAATTTATTTGCAAATTATGGTGGAAAATAAGTATTTGGTCACCTACAAACAAGCAAGATTTCTGGCTCTCACAGACCTGTAACTTCTTTAAGAGGCTCCTCTGTCCTCCACTCGTTAAATGTATTAATGGCACCTGTTTGAACTTGTTATCAGTATAAAAGACACCTGTCCACAACCTCAAACAGTCACACTACAAACTCCACTATGGCCAAGACCAAAGAGCTGTCAAAGGACACCAGAAACAAAATTGTAGACCTGCACCAGGCTGGAAAAACTGAATCTGCAATAGGTAAGCAGCTTGGTTTGAAGAAATCAAATGTGGGAGCAATTATTAGGAAATGGAAGACATACAAGACCACTGATAATCTCCCTCGATCTGGGGCTCCACGCAAGATCTCACCCCGTGGGGTCAAAATGATCACAAGAACGGTGAGCAAAAATCCCAGATCCACACGGGGGAGACCTAGTGAATGACCTGCAGAGAGCTGGGACCAAAGTAACAAAGCCTACCATCAGTAACACACTATGGCGCCAGGGACTCAAATCCTGCAGTGCCAGACATGTCCCCCTGCTTAAGCCAGTACATGTCCAGGCCCGTCTGAAGTTTGCTAGAGAGCATTTGGATGATCCAGAAGAAGATTGGGAGAATATCATATGGTCAGATGCAACCAAAATATAACTTTTTGGTAAAAACTCAACTCGTCGTGTTTGGAGGACAAAGAATGCTGAGTTGCATCCAAAGAACACCATACCTACTGTGAAGCATGGGGGTGGAAACATCATGCTTTGGGGCTGTTTTTCTGCAAAGGGACCAGGACGACTGATCCGTGTAAAGGAAAGAATGAATGGGGCCATATATCGTGAGATTTTGAGTGACAACCTCCTTCCATCAGCAAGGGCATTGAAGATGAAACATGGCTGGGTCTTTCAGCATCCCAAACACACCGCCCGGGCAACGAAGGAGTGGATTCGTAAGAAGCATTTCAAGGTCCTGGAGTGGCCTAGCCAGTCTCCAGATCTCAACCCCATAGAAAATCTTTGGAGGGAGTTGAAAGTCCGTGTTGCCCAGCAACAGCCCCAAAACGTCACTGCTCTAAAGGAGATCTGCACGGAGGAATGCCAAAATACCAGCAACAGTGTGTGAAAACCTTGTGAAGACTTACAGAAAACGTTTGACCTCTGTCATTGCCAACAAAGGGTATATAACAAAGTATTGAGATAAACTTTTTTTATTGACCAAATACTTATTTTCCACCATAATTTGCAAATAAATTCATTTAAAAAATCCTACAATGTGATTTTCTGGATTTTTTTCTCATTGTCTGTTCTAG
This sequence comes from Oncorhynchus tshawytscha, assembly GCF_018296145.1. NCBI lineage: Eukaryota > Metazoa > Chordata > Actinopteri > Salmoniformes > Salmonidae > Oncorhynchus > Oncorhynchus tshawytscha. Next base: position 38,883,759 of record NC_056431.1, read on the forward strand.
TTGAAGTGTACCTATGATGAAAATTACAGGCCTCTCATCTTTTTAAGTGGGAGAACTTGCACAATTGGTGGCTGACTAAATATTATACTTTTTTGCCCCACTGTATTTTTAGACATTAAACATATCAGAACCAAAAGCCTTACCAATAGGCCTATTCTTAAAATAAAATTTGATCTATTTCTATCATCCTGCATATACACAGATAAGTAGCCTCGAACATTTCCTATTATGTCAGGGAAAACGTATTGAGATTGGGGTAAACCTCTTTCACAATCTAGATCGAAGCCTCTATAATGTAGCTGACTGATGAATTGACAACTTCGTTTACATTCTCCTAGAGATTTGTAGCATTTTGACAGGCACGTTTCGCTCCACTCCCCTCGGGTCCCCGCGTCCTCCTGCAATGTGCTATTATATTTATACAAGTTTGAGGTCTGGGGTTTCACAAGGGCACCCGATGAACACACCTGCCAGCCCACGGCAGAATAGCGACCCAGTGCTCGAGACTTCATGGAGTTTGTCCGTTTTAGTAAGCCGGATGTTAAACCAATAAACAAGCCTTGATGCAAAAAATAAACTGGATAAGGCATGATGTACACCCCAGACTGACTAGACATGCTTGCAATGGTCCTCTGAATTTTCCATTTCTTTGACCACTTGTCTCATCCGAAAGGTATTCTAGGCATGTTGTTGAGGCCAGGGTACACTCTAAAAATGAGGGGTTCAACGAGGGTTCTTCGAATATCCTCAAAGTTCTTAGAAGAACCTTAGGGTTCTTGGCCACCCAATGGGAGGTGGTGTTCATCGAGGAACCTCCTTAGTTGTTGGGGGTTCTTGCAGGAGCCCAACTGAAACATTTGGATTTGAAAGGACAGCAGATGCAGGCACTTAACTGAAAAATGTAAAGATCTCCTCAATTTAATGTAAGGTTTGTCCCTTGTATGATCTAAATTCAATTCAATGACTATAAATCAACAAAGATTTAAGAATATGTAGGCTATAAGAATATGTTGAAGGTTAGCTGTATTGGGTGCAGATGAATGAACTATTAACTTTTGTGTCTGTAGGTATACAGATGAGGCATACAAAGGTACAGTTGCAGTCGGACATTTACATACACTTAGGTTGGAGTCATTAAAACTCGTTTTTCAACCACTCCACACATTTCTTGTTAACAAACTATAGTTTTGGCAAGTTGGTTAGGACATCTACTTTGTGCATGACACAAGTCATTTTCCCAACAATTGTTTATAAACAGATTATTTCACTATCACAATTCCAGTGGGTCAGACGTTTACATACACTAAGTTGACTGTGCCTTTAAACAACTTGGGAAATTCCAGAAAATTATGTCAAGGCTTTAGAAGCCTCTGATAGGCTAATTTACATCATTTGGGTCAATTGGAGGTGTCCCTGTGGATGTATTTCAAGGCCTACTTTCAAACTCAGTGCCTCTTTGCTTGAAATCATGGGAAAAATCAAAAGAAATCAGCCAAGACCTCAGAAAGAAAATTGTAGACCACCAGTCTGGCTCATCCTTGGGAGCAATTTCCAAACGCCTGAAGGTACCATGTTCATCTGTACAAACAATAGTACGCAAGTATAAACACCATGGGACCACGCAGCTGTCATACCGCTCAGGAAGGAGACGCGTTTCTGTGTCCTAGAGATGAACGTACTTTGGTGCGAAAGTGCAAATCAATCCCAGAACAGCAGCAAAGGGCCTTGTGAAGATGCTGGAGGAAACAAGTACAAAAGTATCTCTATCCACAGTAAAACGAGTCATATATTGACATAACCTGAAAAGGTTGCTCATCAAGGAAGAAGCCGTTGCTCCAAAACTGCCATAAAAAAAGCGATTAAACAAAAATAGAACTGTTTGGCCATAATGACCAATGTTATGTTTGGAGGAAAAAGGTGGAGGCTTGCAAGCCGAAGAACATCATCCCAACCGTGAAGCACGGGGGTGGCAGCATCATGTTGTGGGGGTGCTTTGCTGCAGGAGGGACTGGTGCACTTCACAAAATAGATGGCATCATGAGGATGGTAAATAATGTGGATATATTGAAGCAACATCTCAAGACATCAGTCAGGAATTTAAAGCTTGGTCGCAAATGGGTCTTCCAAATGGACAATGACCCCAAGCATACTTCCAAAGTTGTGGCAAAATGGCTTAAGAACAACAAAGTCAACATATTGGAGTGGCCATCACAAAGCCCTAACCTCAATCCTATAGAATATTTGTGGGCAGAACTAAAAAAGCGTGTGTGAGCAAGGAGGCCTACAAACCTGACTCAGTTACACCAGCTCTGTCAGGGGGAATGGGCCATAATTCGCCCAACTTATTGTGGGAAGCTTGTGGAAGGCTACATGAAATGTTTGACCCAAGTTAAACCATTTAAAAGGCAATGCTACAAAATACCAATTGACCCACTGGGAATGTGATGAAAGAAATAAAAGCTGAAATAAATCATTCTCTCTACTATTATTCTGACATTTCACATTCTTAAAATAAAGTGGTGATCCTAACTGACCTAAAACAGGGGATTTTTACTAGAATTAAATGTCAGGAATTGTGAAAAACAGAGTTCAAATGTATTTGGCTCATTTTTATGTAAACTTCCGACTTCAACTGTATGTCTATTGGTATGTTAAGGAGATCATATTTACCATCCTCCTCCCTTACCTCTTCAATGAATATTCCATAGCCCTCTACATTATGGACAAGGTATGTGTATGATAACCATTATCAAACCAGTTATTTTCATTCACATTTACCACAAAAACCAAGGTATGAATACTGTCTTGTGCATGTTTTGTTAATCATCTGTATAATTAGTATATTTTGGATTCACAGACTTCACCCTCCCTACGCCATGAATATGACAGGAAACCTGTTTGATCACCATTCACTGCAAAATCATTCTGGCTATGGATGCAGAGAAAATCAACACGCCAGAGGATATTACTATTGGACTTGGGGCTCTGCTGGGATTTTACCTCATATTTGGATTTTTAATTCTGCTTTGCCACTAAAATCATAATAAAGGCTGACAACTAAAATACTTTGTTATTTTTATGCATATTATTGTTATTATTAATAATAACATTATTAGGGGAGGGGGGAGGGGTAGTTAAAAAAATTTACTCCAAAAGGTTCTTCAAAAGGTTATTCAAGGATCCATTAAAAGGGGTTCTTTGAAAAATTTATAAGGGTTAGGGTTCCCCCAGTTTCAATTTGAAAAACCCCTAAAAGATACTCCAGGAACCTTTACTTTTTAGAGTGTAAGCAGTAACTTAGACGTTTACAATGACTTTATTTTTCAGTTCATTACAGAAAACACTGATAGAGTTTCAATGTCCATCAAGTTCTCTCTCTGTCCAATAATCACAATTTATTCCACTATTAAAGAGCAACTGTCCCTAAAAACAAACCTATCCCTTTGAAAATGCCCTATATGGCATCGATATGAGTAAAAATATATTCTAGTGTCAAAATTGACTAAAAAGTGTAAATAGGATAAGTCTAATCTCATCTAAAACTGAGTTTGGAACCTAAGTGCGTCACGAGTAAATTAAAGTTGGGTTTGGATTACAATTATGTCAACAATTCATGTCCTCTTTTGCCAAGCTCCACTTTGCTTCCCTTCATTGAATTGGGGCACCGTTGTTTCATCATGTTCAAAGGATCATGGCCATTTGAGACTGACGAACTGTATGGATTTATCACAGCCAACTATGGTTTGCATGCCCTACCGAAGGACCCGAGTACCCTACCATGCAGAATAGATGGTTGGAGTTTGTTGGTCCCCAATGGTGGTGAGTATCACAGGAGGTTGGTGGCACCTTAACTGGGGAGGAGGGGCTTGTGCTAATGGCTGGAGTGGAATAGGTGGAATGGTATAAAATACATCAAACAGGTTAGTTGACTGAGAACACATTCTCATTTACAGCAATGACCTGGGGAATAGTTACAGGGGAGAGGTGGGGGGGATGAATATGCCAATTGTAACATGGTTTGATGCCATTCCATTCGTGCCGTTACAACCATTATTATGAGCCGTACTCCCCTCAGCAGCCTCCACTGGTGAGTATACTGGTAACTAGACAATAAACTGCTGGTTATGTATCTGATTATGTATATTTTAATAATCATTATCGTCGCTAGCATAGCTGATGTTAGCTATCTACTTACATATGTACCTAACTAGCTAGCTAACTACCTAATTAGCTATCTAGCTACCTAGCTGGCTAACATTAGCCTACCTCAATACAACTCGAATTTGGCTTGGAAAAACAATAACATTTCAAAAGAAGCCAAATAATTAGTAGGAAACCCTTGTCATGATTGTGATGTCGCCAGATTGACTTTAGACGCAGTATAACTTTAGCCACCTAACTAAGATGGAGGAGACCACCCTATTTTAGCAAGCTAACATTAGCACTACTAGCTATTTTTGACAAACTTTGCTAGTAACAGTAGTGGAAACATCTTTCTCAAGTAAATTTGAGTTGTTTCCTACGAATTATTAGCGTACTTTAGCGATGTCATCATATTTCCATGTCCCTATAAATTAGTGTAATTTAGACGAAACAGCCACATTAGCCTCCAAGGTGCATCCCATCTCTAGGGCTCAAATAAATATTGGATGCAGCTTTGGTGGCATTAGTTAACTCATATCTGACAACAACAGTGTACTAACTAGCAGCAACAAACCCAACCCAGGATCAGAGCAAAACATGTCACAGTTGGTTGCATAGTGCAACGGTGTCACCGGCCTGAATCTAATCCAATCTGGTGCCAGTCAGTCTACATCTGTAAAGCTAGAATTAGCTTCCAAACAAGATTACATTATTTCTCTATCCATTTTCATAACTGAGTGATGACAATCGTTGACCCTGTTTCTGTTAGACAAAGTACACAGTTGGGTGCCAGACTGACCCCCTGGTCATGAACGGATGCCGGTAACTACCCGAAGGAGCAAAGGCGTGTATCATAACATGTGATTGCTGGACATGGTTTTAGTGACTCCAAAAATAATTGTATTCACCGTTCACTTGCTATTTTCACAGCTTGTCAGGCAAGACCTCCTACTAAAAGTGTGTCATGCGACACAAGTACCCTTGTGACACCTCCATTGTTGCTAGGTCTCCCTCGACTCCTATGAAAAGGACACACCATCATGAGGCCTCTGATAGCGACCCTAGTTTACTGCTCTTGATGGCAGGGACGGCTTCATGAACAACGACAGGTAATTAGTGCTATGTGAAAAGCTGTATTAAAAAAAAATACCCAGCTTGATAAACTAGTAGCTAATTCCCCAGCCAAGACTACACATCTAGTGGAGTCATTTTGGTTGTGAAGTGCATTAGCTAAATGCTTTGTCCTTTCTTTAGAACAAAATGCTCATTTAATACTATCTATTATATAACCCTGTCACAAGCCCTCCCAGTCAACACCACCTCATAAGATTGCCTGCTGCAGTTGTTCCAGTTTGCAGCCAAACATGCAGCATAGAGGAGACCAGTAACGGGGCCCTCATCAGCATCATACAGACATTCCCGCTCTGTGAGCATGCCAATGAATTGAACAGTCAGCCACATGTCGGCAAGTATCCGGCCAGTAACCTTCACCTGTCAGCGTCAACAGCTTTCACAGGTTCACCATTTGTACAAATACAGAAGGAAACCCACTTCATTACTTTGATATATTTGATAAACCAATTGTGAAACATAATTTATGTAAACTGACATGAATTTGTTGTTTATCTTCCATTTATTATATGCATATACTGTAATGTCCAGAGTATAACCTAGCCTGGTGGACCCTGTGTTCCCCATTCTATTACACTTTATGATATCTGAAGTGAAATAGAAAGGTGAATGTAGTGATCAGGTTGGTTTCACCAGGCTAATCATAACTACACCATTGATAATCTGGTGTAGCCTAGTGGTTAGAGCATTGGACTAGTAACTGGAAGGTTGCAAGTTCAAACCCCTGAGCTGACAAGGTACAAATCTGTTGTTCTGCCCCTGAACAGGCCATTGATAATGTAATGCGTTTGTGTCTGCATGTGTGTGTCACCTGCACCCAGATTCAACATTCAACACAGACCAGTATCTTTGATGAGGGTCCAGAAGCTGATCTACATTGCTATGGCAAAGACCTCTTGCCTGCTCACCAACAGTCATTGATGGGGAGAACAGTCTGACCTGTTTGTCAGATATCACTTATCCTGTGTATATGTTCACGGATGCATCTAACAGAGCCAGCACTTGGAGACTGGCAAGATGATGTGATGGAGACAGACAGGTTTGATTTTGACGTCTCTGAATGGCACTCAACACATCGTCAATGTGATGATAATTACTAATAATACAGTACAGCCTGGCAAGATGCCCACTATTTGCAAGATTTCTTGAGGAACAAGCCAAAAAAACAAGGCCAAATCAGCAGGTGCAGTTCCCCTTTAAAAGTGATCATCTCATTTCCCCTGACATTTAATGACTCAGATCATATACCTATTTTCTATCCTAGCCTAGCCTACTTCATCAAAGTAAAAGTCCAGAGAACTAGCCATTACCAAAAAAACAGGCTTCTGGCAAAGAGTTGTGGCAAATCTTTGGCCTATTTGCAGCAAGCTTATATTTTCACATGCAAATTAATTTTGTGGCAAACTGTTGCGCACATTTGGGCCAACTTGTGATGTTCTGGCAAACTACTCTGAGAAACTTGTGGCGAACATTCTACTGTTTGCTGCAAATGTAGTGTATTAAACAACATCAAAATGTTTTATCGACATCAACCAAATCACAAATAACTTTAAATGTACTTGCTTCTCACAGAGAACTAAACATACTAAACAAAATGTATTCAATGTCTTAACACATAAAACACATAAAATCCAATACAACGTTCTTAACTATCTCACAATAAAAACATAATGCAGTGTTAATGAAGAAAAGAGCAAAAACTACAACATTTACATGAGAGAAATATCCAGGAGTTCTCAAGGGGCAACTTCAGAATTTACATGAGCATTCAACCAATGGAAGAAGTATAGCCTCTGACTGAACTTTACATTTTTGTCATTTAGCAGATGCGCTAATCCAGATCAATTTACAGGAACCATTAGGGTTAAGCACATTGCTCACATATTTCATTTACTCAGCTCGGGATTTGAACCAGCGACATTTTGGTTACTGGCCCAATGCTCTTAACCGCTAGCCTACCTGACAGCCCTGTAGAAATCCTGTCGAACGCTTGCTTAATGCATGCACTGAAACAATCAGAAAACACAAAACATTAAGATAGGCCTACTGAAAACATTTTTTTTTTAATTTGACTCAGCAGCTAATGGGCAGGATAAGAACAATGGGGTTAGGCTGCATCCCACCGGGTACAGTCGTCAGTTCAACATCTAGTTTTGATTCACATTTGCATGAGTTATAAACAAAATGTTTATTCAATGTGAAATCCCCACCCCCCAAAAAAAACAAACATTTACCATGTCATTGGATTTAGGTTCAAAGTTGGGTTATAAAAAAAAAATTAAAAAGTGAAATTCCCTTACTTGATGAGTTTTTGCAAATCCAATCAGTTTTCCACGTTGATTCAAAGTCATCACATAGATTTTTTGGGGGTCGAAATGACGTGGAAACAATGTTGATACAACCAGTTTTTGCCCAGTGGGATGTTGCTACGCTTCTCACTGAAACTGGCATTATACCTATTTTTCAGAAAGGAAACAATCTGCCTTGTATAAATGCTATATGAACAAACAATGTAGCTAGCATACTGGGACTTATTAAGCCTACCTCCAAAATGTGTGTTTCTAGAGAGCCACAAAAATGATTTCCTCCAGTCAAGCCTCAATACAATGGATTAAAACTCGGATCTTCAATCTGGACTGGGGACTTCATCATCAAGAGCCACTTTTCTACTAGTTGTCACTTCTTTCTGACTCAGGTGTATAAGGCTTGGGTGGAAGAAGAGCAACATAAACATTTTGTTATGCCTATATGGAAATCCATATTATTTTCCTAAACAAATGATTGATAACTTTCATCTCAAGGCCATGCATGTAAGAAGTCTTGACCTGGTGCATGCATATTTCTCAGTCCTCCGTTTGATTGAAGGCCTCAATCTGTCTCTTTGCCTGATAAACGGATTGCTTCTAGAAAGAAAGAACACGTGACCTAGAAGAGCTAGTTACTAAGGTAGTTTAAAGCAATGAAAAGGTCTTATTGTTACAAAGCATGAATTTAGTATTGACTACATTTATGAGAATAATACATGCATTTGCTTAATTTATCCAGCTTTTGAAGACAATACGGCAATTTATCACACACAAAAAAAAGTGTTTGAATGAGTGCACCTGCATACTTATCTTTCCAGGGTGTCAATGCATCATCTTCCTAATGCTGGGTAGGGCTACCTGTTGTGGTTACTAACATACTGTAACGACCCTGGGTTTATAAGCGCGGAAATCGACCCTGCCGCACGAGCATGCTTTTGCGGCACAGTCGATAGCGCGCCGGACCTCCGGCTTGAAGGTCGAGGATTCTAGGCCTGCTCCCTGCTGGTTTCATTACACTGGTGTCAGAAGTGATCGGACCTCGCATCGACGACAGTGCGTGTGCTTGACCGGTGAGCGCGTTCCTGTAAGACGTAGAGTCGCAAGCTAGCGCGAGGACGCGCTCTTTGAAAGGAGGGAGTAGTGTAACGGCAATGGGTTTATAACAGGGAAATCGACCCTGCCGCACGAGCATGCTTTTGCGGCACAGTCGATGGCACGCCGGGCATCGGGCTCGAATGTCGAGGGTTCGAGACCTGCTCCCTGCTGTTTCATTACAATACTACTGAAGTTGACGCTAGCATATTGATATGCTAGCAGTAATAAAAGACACAAGTGTTTAACATGTCCAGTAAATCATTAGTTAGCTAGCTAGCTATCACAATAATAGCGCAAAAATATCGAACGTTCACTACTGTAGCCAGTCAGTGGCATTGACAGGTTGAAACTGTTATAGCAGCTACGCGTTTCTGTCTATCCCATAAAACATGACATTGCTAACCGGGCATCAATTAGCTATGGCAATTTAAAGTTTATTAGGAAATTAAATCAATAAATTAGACACTCACCGGACAATTTTGGTAGGTAGATTTCTTGGTTTCCATTTCCATCAGATTTTTTTTTTTTCAGATCTCCTTGACTGGTCGTCAAAAATTACTGGTCTTTGAAATGCTGTGCCCACCAGAAACAACCTCTGGTAAACTGGGAGCCACTAGTGGCAGTACATATTGTTGCCACAGGTTTGCACAGATTCAAATATAATCTCGAGAGAATTGTTTTCCAGAAACAAACTGGTGAACTGTTTGCCACTAGTCGTAATAAATATTGTTGTTGCCAAAGGTTTGCTGCAAATTCACCACTAGTGGCAAACAACTTCTGGCAACATTTTGTCACAAACATGCAGGAAGTTTGCAGCAAGGAAAGTAATGTGTATATCAAAAATATATATATGTATGTTCTCTGTAATAGGCCTACTGTGTATAAAAGTAGCCTATACCATGTATGTAAAATGGACTGAGTGTAAAAAAAACCATTAGGAACACCTGCTCTGTCCATGACATAGACTGGGAAGGTGAATCCAGGTGAAAGCTATGATCCCTTACTAACGTCACCTGTTAAATCCATGTCAATCAGTGTAGATGGAGGGGAGGAGACAGGTTAAAGACGGATTTTTAAGCCTTGAGACATGGATTGTGTATGTGTGCCATTCAGAGGGTAAAGATGTAAGTGCCTTTGAATGGGGTATAGTAGTAGGTGCCAGGTGCACTGGGTTGAGTGTGTCTAGAACTGCAACACTGCTGGGTTTTTCACACTCATTAGTTTCCCGTGCGTATCAAGAATGGCCCACCATCCAAAGGACATCCAGCCAACTTGACACAACTGTGGGAAGTATTGGAGTCAAGATGGGCCAGCATCCCTGTGGAATGCTTTTGACACCTTGTAGAGTCCATGCCCCGATGAATTGAAGCTGTTCTGACGGTAAAAAGGGGGTGCAGCTCAATCTTAGGAAGGTGTTCGTGTTCCTAAGGTTTTGTACACTCAGTGAATGTAAAATATGTATGGGTCTTTCTATAAACTAGTGTACCAGTGAGGAGTTCCTATACTGGACAACTTGTTAGAGCTGTTGATAAATCATTGATAATAATATGCAATTGTTTTCATGTCATTACTTTAACATATAAGTAGGGGATCATAGCTACATTCAATAAAACTCACGAGTTGATTTATAACCTTTTGTCATGCTTGGTGTCTTGAACAATTTGCCCCAAAATCGTGTGACATAAAACATGACTTTTATGTCCTTGCATTTATGGCAGTGTAAATTGTCATTATATCATATATCAAGCATTAATCAGTTAAATTAGACATCTAATTTTGACCCTTTCAGAATCCTGGATCTAGCTATTAGACCGTTTTTTCAGTAGAGCATTCAGAAATGCAGTGCAACGCTCTAACCACTAACCTAGTGGTTAGAGCGTTGGGCCAGCAACGAAAGGTTGCTGGACCGAGCTGACAAGGTAAAGATCTGTCGTTATGCTGCTGAATAAGACAATTAACCCACTGTTCCCCGGTAGGCCGTCACTGTAAATACGAATTTGTTCTTAACTGACTTGCCTCGTTAAATAAAGGTTCAAATAAAAACTGTAACATTTCGTGTCTCCTTATGTTAGGGGGTGAAAAAAGTTTCCATGGGGGCACACACATTCAAAATAATGTTTGCATTGCACAATCGAATGCGTCTAACCGAAAGTCAACTTACCTTGCTACTTAAAACCTAAAACGATGCTTCATTAATTAATGTGGTTCTTCAATAATTATGCATAATTCTTGGTGGATGGTATTTGGTGTCCAGCTGATTAGTTATGCCCTGATACTTTCACACATCATCATCTGATCCAGGAAGGAATTTTCCAAATGACAGTCAAGTGACAAACAGCTGTTGTGATAGCATATGTGATGCATCAACAGCCCAAGTGTTGGGGGAAAAAAATCTGTTTGGGAGGAATGTCCACATATTTCGATGTCTCATTCGTTATGCCGGCAAAGACAGTTGTGCCTGGATCCACATTGAATATAATATCCTTAGCAATGTATTTATGTTGATCATCTGTTGCTGTCTGCTTGATTTACAACAGGGTCTTGCATGATTTAACAGAGGAAGTATCAAGGTAATGAGTTAATGTTTTCATTTGTTTTTGTGCCTCGGATTGGTCACAAAGTCTTCTGTGTGCAATTTTGTAGGATTATTGTGCAACACCAAGCCCTATTAATTATTCTAGATATAATGACAACACATTACATAGCACAGTGGGCTTATTCACAATATGATCTGGTAATGAAACAACATGACATATATTTTGTTTTCCATGTTAGACCTGCAATTTTAAACAATATAATGGGCTTGAAGTAGCCTACTTGAACTTGGATTTGGAGCTGGCATAGGCCTACCTTGAAAATGTCCTTAACCCTGATCTGTTTCACCTGTCTTTGTGCTTGTGTCACCCATCTTGCCTATTATCCCCTGTGTATTTATGCCTGTGTTCTCTGTTTGTCTGTTGCCTGTTCATTTTGTTTGTGAAACCTACCAGTGTTTGTACCCCTGCCCCTGTCTGTTTCTTGCTCCTGTTTCCTAGTCCTTCCCGGTTTTGACCTTTCTGCCCGCCCTGACGCTGCCTGCCATTCTATACCTTGCCCCACCTCACTGGATTATTGACCCCTGCCTGCCCTGACCCTGAGGCTGCCTGCCGTTCTGGACCCTTTGCACCTTCTCTGGATTACTGACCACTGCCTGTCTTTGACCTGTCGTTTGGATGCCCCTGTATTGTACATAAACTTTTGTTTCTTCGACACGTCAACATCTGGTGTTACGCCCCTGAGAACAGGGGAGAAATAATCACGAGAGTGATACGGTGTTGTATTCTCAATTCAACGTTTAGTGTCATCATTTCACAAAAGTAACACATTACAAAACAACAGAAAACCCATTATACAACTAACACAGCAAAATATCTTATTAACAACGTACATGTTCATTCACAATCAACATAAAATGGCAGCTACTCTCAGTATGATGCTATTCTTCACTTCAACCGAGCAGGGCTAATATTACTCTCTTCAAACTTAACTCTAACTTCCTCAAGACGTTACTAAGACACACCTTAAACACTCTTGACATGTTAGCGAGTTATAACATTTAAATTACTATTTTTATCATCAATAAAGTACCTGAGAACAGGGGAGAAATAATCACGAGAGTGATACGGTGTTGTATTCTCAATTCAACGTTTAGTGTAATGAGAAAAGACCGCGATTTTCCCCAGGAATATAGGTGGAGACCAGAGCAATCGATCTCCGGCTCATAGATTAAGAGCATTTCGTAGATCACAGATTAACACTTTTAGGTACCACAAAATAAAGTAATCAATATAACGTTTACACATTACTCTCACAATTCGTACCCTTTGACAGATTTTAACTTTAACACAATTATATGAATGTTATCAATCTCTATCAACTAATACTGAATGAATCTTTTTAACCTTAGATGTTTTAAGATCCTCACATACTATGAACTTACTAATACTTTTTAATGTATAACAGGCTATGAATATTTCCTTTAACCTGTCACACTGGCACATACCTGAAACTTAATTTGGTGCTTGAAAATGTATCATAATAAGTGTAGCCAATTTATAAATCCTCCTGCTTCATTTTAATTATCTGTGATTTAATTTTTGATCCGTTTTTGTTTCCTGCTGCTTCAATTGAAGGGTGTTGCAGCTACTCTGTTATAGTAAAAACATGTGCGGATCTTGAGGATGGCAACATCTAATGTTGGCTTTCCATACAAATCCTTCCAATAAACAAGGAACCTCGTTTTTAGTCATTTTCTCATTATAAAAACGGAGATGGTGAGATTAATGCTACCTCTATTCATCGCTTTATCTTCTTAGGACTGAAATCCCATTAACGGGATCGATATGACAACAGCCAGTGAAAGTGCAGGGCGCCAAATTCAAAACAACAGAAATCTCAAAATTAAAATTCCTCAAACATACAAGTATCTTATACCATTTTAAAGGTACTCTTGTTGTTAATCCCACCACAGTGTCCGATTTCAAATAGGCTTTACAGTGAAAGCACCACAAACGATTATGTTAGGTCAGATCCAAGCCACAGAAAAACACAGCCATTTTTCCAGCCAAAGAGAGGATACACAAAAAGCAGAAATAGAGATACAATTAATCACTAACCTTTGATGATCTTCATCAGATGACACTCATAGGACTTCATGTTACACAATACATGCATGCTTTGTTTGATAAAGTTCATATTTATATCTCAGTATACATTGGCACGTTATGTTCAGTAATGTTTTGCTTCCAAAACATCTGGTGATTTTGCAGATAGCCACATCAAATTACAGATATACTCATTATAAATGTTGATGAAAATACAAGTGTTATGCAAGGAACTTTAGATACACTTCTCCTTAATGCAACCACTGTGTCAGATTTCAAAAAAGCTTTATGGAAAAAGCAAAACATGCAATAATCTGAGTACGGCGCCCAGAGAACAAATACATATATCCGCCATGTTGGAGTCAACAGAAGTCAGAAATAACATTCTAAATATTCACTAACCTTTGATGATCTTCATCAGAATGCACTCCCAGGAATCCCAGTTCCACAATAAATGTTTGATTTGTTCGATAATGTCCAACATTTATGTCCAAATAGCTACTTTTGTTAGAGCGTTTGGTAAACAAATCAAAACTCACGAAGCGCATTCACTAGTTGCAGACGAAATGTCAAAAAGTTCTGTTACAGACTGTAGAAACTTGTCAAACAAATGTATGGAATCATTTGAATCTTTAGCATGTTTTTAACATAAATCTTATATTCCAAACGGAGAATTGCTTTGTCTTCAGAAAAGCAAAGGAATGGGAGATACCTCTCATGTGAAATGCGCGTGACCAGCGCGTGACTGCTGGCAGACCTCTGACTCATTCCCCTCTCATTCAGCCCCCTTCATAGTAGAAGCATCAAACAAGTTTCTAAAGACGGTTGACATCTGGTGGAAGCCTTAGGAAGTGCAACATGACCAATATCCCACTGTAACTTCAATAGGGGCTGAGTTGAAAATCGACCAACCTCAGATTTCCCACTTCCTGGTTGGATGTTTTCTCAGGTTTTTGCCTACCATATGAGTTCTGTTATACTCACAGACATCATTCAAACAGTTTTAGAAACTTCAGAGTGTTCTCTACCCAACTATACTAATACTATGCATATATTAGCAACTGGGACAGGCAGTTTACTCTGGGCACCCCTGGGCACCTTATTCATCCAAGCTACTCAATACTGCCCCCCCCCAGCCATAAGAAGGTATTATGTGTGCCTGCGTTGGCCACATAGGCTACAAAAAAAAAAATCGCCATGCACGCACCCAATCTATTTAGTCAGGCGATGTCCACATTATTCTCATACATTTTAGAATGTAATAATGATTTGAAAAAGTGCCTGAATGTCATTGAATTTGACTTGCCAATGTTTGTACGAGCCCTGCTTAAAGGATGTATAGTCCTATGCAATGTTCCCTCTGAACTGCGCATAGCCCAGAGACTGACGCGCAGATATATCAGCCCAGAGAGAGAAGCAAGAGATTGAACTTCACTCAACTTCATAGAGCAGTTGTCACCAACCGGTTGATCTCCAAGGAATTCCTAGTTGATCACCAAACATTTATGTAAAAAGAAACGATGAAGCCTTGTGTTCCTTTTATATTGTATTCGTCTCGGATAGGCGAACTGTTGCCATTTTTTAACCATTTCGTGTATCTGGAGGTAAAAACTCCGCTTTCCCGGTGGGCCCAGAGAGCAAATCAAGTGCATTACAGTTTTACCGTTGGCCAATCGAATGCCTCAGATGACTGTGTCTGCAGTAATGTAGCAGGCATAAAAACAATCTACAGCAAAATTGATACTGTGAGATTGATACTGACTAGAGAGGGTATAAACAAATACAGCAAAGCGATGCTGTTTTTCTGAGTGAGTTCACGTTTAAGTTCTTACTCAGCACTGTCAACACTTTGTATTCAACACTTTTATAACCCATAAAATGCGGGTTCTTCCTATTTGATTTCAAGCATTGCAGCAGTAATGAATGAGTAGGAAAGTGTATCGGTAGGCTTGCGTTGTTGTTATTATCAGCGGCTTGGGCCTTTTTTAATATAGAGGAATATTTAACTTTCTCTATTCATACAGTAGGAGTAACAACATACGTTTATTTCATGAGGAAGAAATAATGCTGTGCGACTTGAGTTTCGCCATCAGCTGGAAGATGGTGTCCCTTTTTGTTCAGTGTCAATGGAGGAAAGGGAGACGGGAGGGATGTTGAGAGGCGGACCCTCAGTCTGCTGCTCTCTCCCTCTGCTGTGACTGACCTTCAGATGCAGGCACCAGCCCAGTAATATAAAAAACGAATTATTTAAATGTATGCTCACTCAGCTGGACTTCACAAGTAATACAACGGATCTATTACCAGTGTGATCATATAGCCTACCTCAAATTTTGAAATATATATATTTTTGAATGGCCTGAACAAGGGTAATTCAAGTAAAGCCAATATGATGTGATAATGTATTAGGCCTATAACACAAACCTCATTGCTACATTACTGTTTTTAATTGGTTTATGTTGCATAGGCCTACGTTTATTACATACTGTTAAAAAAATCTGAGCGGTAGATCTCGGCTTGCATTTTGACTCAAGGCGATCTTGACTCAGAAAAGGTTGGTGACTACTGTTCTAGAGTTTTCCCTGTCAACACTATCAGCGTCAACACAATATTATACACTTTCAATGCAACATACCAAAACAAAACAAACTATGTAAGATATTTTGTTGTAGGCAGAATGCATCGGAGTAGGATTTTATTGCAATGACACGCACTACCCAGCGCATACTTTACACAGACTGGTGTGGCAAAAACAATCAGAGTTGCAGTAGGCCTATATGCAAATAGACCATTGCCATATATGGATCTGTGCCATTTACTTTGAACTGGACTGTGTTTACAGCATGAGTGGTCGCATGTTTTGAGATCAAAGCGAGAGCTGCTTGTTGCCACGTGTGCACATTTTGTCCATATCCTTTGCTAGTTAGTGAGTTATTAGCCCAGTTATATATCATTTGTAGTCAGCAATAGTAGAGTGATTGCTTTCTACAAGAGCACAAAAAGTATACATTTCTTGAAAAGTGAGTTAGGTAAATACCCTTTTTGTCTTAAAAGGACAGTGTTGTATTTTGATACAGGCTTGAATAAGCTAAGTGACCAATATGAGAGGAGGGTAGCATAATTAGTCTGATTCTCTGTAATAATAGAATGGGAATAATAATGCATTTTATTTTGTAAAGTGGTTTCTTGCATCAAACAACATTTTCAGTCACCTCCTTGTCATTAGGACAAGTGGATGAACAGGTTATTTCAAAAGTCTCATGGAATGTAGGCGTACGTACATTAACCACCACACATCAAATGCTAATGTAGGCTGAATGATAGAACAGCTATTTCCATGTTAAAATGTTATGGGATGCATTTTCTCCATTGTTTTTTATGGTAGGCCTACATTATGATCAAGTAGCCCACATGGCCACTGTTAAAACTGCAACTTAAATCGGGTAGAGCCTCAGTGTTCACAGCAAAGATTCACTGGAAGTTGCACAGGTTTTCACAACTTTCAAGTCAGCAGACCTCAAATCTGCTCAGTGCCGAAAGAAATTAGAGGGAAGATTGGTCCAAGGTCTATGTTGTTGTATAGGTGGAGTTATGGACCAATTTCCATATATTCACTGTTATTCTTCAAAGTACAAAATGTGGAACTGCATGAAATTTTCTTTTGAACTTTTGATCCCAACGTCACACATTGGTTCCATTTATTTATAGAAAGACCCATCCCATATGTAAAAAAAAAATACTTGTGAATGGGCCATTAATATATAGTACCAGTCAAAAGTTTGGACTTCATTCATTTTTTATTTTTTTACTATTTTCTACATTGTAGAATAATAGTGAAGACATCAAAACTATGAAATAACACATATGGAATCATGTAGTAAGCAAAAAAGTGTTAAACAACTGAAACAGTTCTGTCTGGTACAGATATGAAACAGAAAACAACTACCCACAACTCAAGGCCAAAACCAGGCTGCCTAAGTATGGTTCTCAATCAGAGACAATGATTGACAGCTGCCTCTGATTGGGAACCATTCCAGGCCAAACACATAGAAATACAAACATAGAACAAAACATAGAATACCCACCCACATCACACCCTGACCAAACTAAAAATAGAAACATACAAAGCAATCTACGGTCAGGGCGTGACAGATAGTTGATATTCTTCAAAGTAGCCACCCTTTGCCTTGATGACAGCTTTGCACACTCTTGGCATTCTCTCAACCAGCTTCATGAGGTAGTCACCTGGAACGCATTTCAATTAACAGAAGTGTCTTGTTAAAAATTCATTTGTGGATTTTCTTTACATCTTAATGTTTTTGAGCCAATCAGTTGTGTTGTGACAATGTAGGGGTGGTATACAGAAGATAGCCCTATTTGGCAAAAGACCAAGTTCATATGTGACTCACCACCTGATTTTTTTTTTACATTGGATAAAAGTAGAGACTCAGAGCTACAAAATGGTATATCATACACTGCATTTTTGACGAACAATGGGAAAGTAATTATGCTTTGAAAGTTGATAAACTTGTAAACTCACCTTAAGAAAATGTCCTTTGAATGTGTTGGTATCTAGTGTAGAGCTCTTCTTTGTGTACACCCATTAAGCATCGTTCACACCTGCTTTAGCCCCACCCATCTCGTTTCGCTCTAGGAGCGTACAGAGCGCACACTTGGTGCTCTGGCTGATGATTTGTTTACCTATGGATAACATGAAAACAGCCGAACCAGCTCTGCTGGCAACAATTTCATTACGCTTTTTTGCAGACTTTTACTGACACCGGCCATATTCAACAGGTGGTGTACACTTTAGCTTAATACATGTAACTAGCTAGCTAGGTAAACAATGAACCTAGCTAGGTAAACAACATGTAAGATCACAAACGTTACGTAACGTTAGCTAACCAGCCAGCCAGCTAACGTTAGCTAGTTAAACAACAATGAACACAGTGACAAACCATGTCATTACTACCCTGCATGAATATACGGGGAGCTAACCAACCAGGTTCAATGTTAGCTAGCAAACATTAGGCTCTAACTAGAAAAGCAAACAGCTCTTGTATGCGAATAATAACGTCAGTTAGGGAGCCAGGCAGCTAATGTTAGCTAGCTAGCTAACAGTACACTTTAGCTTGAAATCAAACCAAAATTAGAAATGTGTAATATCTGAAAATGTAGCTAGCTATCTTACCTGTATAAATCATCATGCATGATTGACGCATCTCCCTGTCACGGTTGCCCTTAGTTTGAAGATGTAATCCAGAGACAGGTGTTTTCTCCATCTCTTTAGCTATCATACTCTAATTTCACTGGTTTCAAAACTTGATCCTCCAGAAAGTGGAGAGCAACACTTATGCAGCGCCACTCACAATACCCTGCCTTGCAAAATATTTATCCTCCTTGGTGTTTTTCCTATTTTGTTGTATACAACCTGTAATTTAAATTGATTTTTATTTATGATTTCATGTAAAAGTTCAAATTGCTGAAATGAAAAAAATAAAATGGAAAAGTGGTGCATGCGTATGTATTCACACCCTTTGCTATGAAGCCCCTAAATATGATCTGGTGCAACCAATTACCTTAAGAAATGACATAATTATTTAAATAAAGTCCACCTGTGTGCAATCTAAGTGTCACATGATCTGTCACATGATCTCAGTATATATACACCTGTTCTGAAAGGCCCCAGAGTCGACAACACCACTAAGCAAAGGGCATCACCAAGCAAGCGGCACCATGAAGACCAAGAAGCTCTCCAAAAAGGTCAGGGACAAAGTTGTGGAGAAGTACAGATCAGGGTTGGGTTACAAACAAATATCCAAAACTTTGAACATCCTACGGAGCACCATTACATCCATTATTAAAAAATGAAAGAATATGGCACCACAACAAGAGAGGGCCAAGAGAGGGCCGTGGACAACAAAGAGACCAAAGATAACCCTAAAGGAGCTGCAAAGCTCCACAGCGGAGATTGGAGTATCTGTCCATAGGACCACTTTAAGCCGTACATTCCATAGAGCTGGGCTTAACGGAAGAGTGGGCAGAAAAAAGCCATTGCTTAAAGAAAAAAATAAGCAAACACGTTTGGGGTTCATCGAAAGGCATGTGGGAGACTCCCCAAACATGTGGAAGAAGGTACTCTGGTCAGATGAGACTACAATTGAGCTTTTTGGCCATCAAGGAAAATGCTGTCTGGCGCAAAACCCAACACCTCTTATCAACCCGAGCACACCATCCCCACATTTTCCCCACAGTGAAGCATGGTGGTGGCAGCATGATGCTGTGGGGATATTTTTCATTGGCAGGGACTGGGAAACTGGTCAGAATTGAAGGAATGATGGATGGTGCTAAATACAGGGAAATTCTTGAGGGAAACCTGTTTCAGTCTTTCCGCGATTTGAGACTGGGACGGAGGTTCACCTTCCAGCAGGACAATGACCCTAAGCATACTGCTAAAAAAACACTCAAGTGGTTTAAGGGGAAACATGTAAATGCCTTGGAATGGACTAGTCAAAGCCCAGACATCAATCCAATTGAGAATCTGTGGTATGACTTAAAGATTACTGTACATCAGTGGAACCCATCCAACTTGAAGGAGCTGGAGCAGTTATGCCTTGAAGAATGGGCAAAAATCCCAGTGGCTAGATGTGCCAAGCTTACAGAGACATACCCCAAGAGACTTGCAGCTGTAATTGCTGCAAAAGCTGGCTCTACAAAGTATTGACTTTGGGGGGGTGAATAGTTAGATAGTTATGCACGCTCAAGCTTTCTGTTTTTTATTCTTATTTCTGGTTTGTTTCACAATAAAAAAATATTTTGCATCTTCAAAGTGATATGCATGTTGTGTTTTTCAAATGATACAACCCCCCCAAAAATCTATTTCAATTCCAGGTTGTAAGGCAACAAAATAGGAAAAATGCCAAGAGGGTGAATACTTTCGCAAGCCACTGTACATTTAAAAAAAGCTGCGTTTGACCAGATTACCAACACAGACTGACCAGCTCAAATAGACCGAAGCCTTCTATATGGCATGTCCAGCCCACTCATTATCTCAGCCAATCATGGCTAGTGGGAAGGTTAATTACTTTTTCTGTGGCTTAACCAACAAGGCTTGTAATTTAAATGTTTTATTCATATTTACAGATGGAATATAAGTTTGTTATTAAGGCACATGAAAGTTCACTTGTTCGAGAAGATATTTCTGCCAAAAACCACATTTTGATTAAAAAAAAACTTTCAAATGGCTCTCCTGTGAAGTTGTGACTTGCGACATATGCCTATTTTCCTGAATCGGGTCACATTATGGCAAGCTCTATGATGTAACTGGCTCTCATGAGGACCGCCACAGAAAAGGAAGAACCAGAGTTACCTCTGCTGCAGAGGTTAAGTTCATTGGAGTTACCGGCCTGGGAAATTGCAGTCAAATAAATGCTTCACAGAGTTCAAATAACAGACACGTCTCAACATCAACTGTTCAGTGGAGACTATTTGAATCAGGCCTTCATGATCAAATTAATGCAACAAAACCACTACCAAAGGACACCAATAATAAGAAGAGACTTGCTTGGGCCAAGAAACACAAGCAGTATACATTAGACTGGTGGAAATCTGTCCTTAGGTCTGATGAGTCCAAATTTGAGATTTTTGGTTCCAACCACTGTGTCTTTGTGATCTCCACATGTGTGGTTCCCATCATGAAGCATGGAGGAGGAGGTGTGGGGGTGCTTTGCTGGTGACACTGTCTGTGATTTATTTAGAATTCAAGGCACACTTAACCAGAATGGCTACCACAACATTCTGTTGTGATACGCCATCCCATCTGGTTTGTGGGACTTACTGGGACTATGACCCAACACACCTCCAGGCTGTGTAAGGGCTATTTGACCAAGAAGGAAATTGAGTGAGGGTTGCATCAGATGACCTGGTCTCCACAATCACTCAATCACCCAGCTCCAGGTGAAGCTGGTTGAGAGAATTCAAAGAGTGTGCAAAGCTGTCATCAAGGCAAAGGGTGGGTACTTTGAAAAATCTCAATTTTAAATAGGATTTGTTTAACATTTTTTGGTTACTACATGACTCCATGTGTTATTTCATAGTTTCCATGTCTTTGTAGAATGTAGAAAATAGTAAAAATAAAGAAAAATCCTTGACTGAGCATGTGTCCAAACTTTAGACTGGCACTGTGTATATATATATATATATATATATATATATATATATATATATATATATATATATATATATATATATATATTGTAATAAAAATCCCAGTTGGATATTATAGATCTCCAAGAAAAAGGCTTGTTTGTTTGTGTGAATTGTATTTTCAGCATTGATCGATAAAATCATCCCTTACCGCAAACTTCCCGCATGTCCCCACCACTCACTAATTTGACATGCCCTACCTACCATAGACAAATTATCAGTCAAAAGCTTATCCAATAGTTTCCACTAGAGGGAGGTAGTGGTCACATACCATTTCAGTCAAAGGTGCCAGAAAGGTAATTTATTATAGCATACCTCCAAGATCAATAACCATCCCAAAATATTACTTTTCAAAATGGTGAAATAAAAACATAATAATTAATGTTGATGTCGAGATTAGTGGTGCTCAATTTAAATTGAGTAAACAACTGTATAAAGTATTTTCACAGTCCATGGTGTAAAGCACTTATTTACATCCCCAGTCAACTAAAACAGGTGTACAGTAGGCTATAGAGAAAAGAGAAGTAAAGGCAGCATCTGCACTGTCTATGTACTATTTTCTCATTGTAATTCATTCTGACATAGGGACACTAATACATAACACAGCACACTGATCTCTTGTGGCTCTGTGATATGGTCAGTCTTGATTCTGGGTGGGGATGGATCCACATGTGACATACACACACACACCTGACACTCTTATGCACCTGCAGGTCTAAGCCCTTAGATCGCATTATACAACGAGTAGACCTAATCCTGGATGCTGATTGGTTAAAACCTATGCCTATTTACTGTTCCATCTCACTGCGCAATCCACTGTCTCATCAACCTATCCAGACACTTTATAAACTTGATCTCCACTGTGAAAAAGCATCTAGACATGATCTCCCCTGTCTTTTAGATGAGCATTTGGTTTTCAACAGCGGATATTTGTATCAACCTTGGTGTCCCCTGTCTCATTGAGGATTAATGTGTCAGAATGAGAGACATTTTCTCAGCCAGACGAAAACATGAATCAGCATACATTTTATGGATATATACAAATGTCAAACGAAATGCAACTAGTTTTTTGTCTTTCCAGTTTGAAGTGACTGTGTAAGCTGCTGTTATGGCGTGTACTGGAGGCGAAGACGGGTGCAGGAGAGCAGAGTATAGTTAACAGGCGCACATTTATTTTCCGTTCCAAAACGAGAGCACTACTGTAAACAAACGCGCTCAAAACACGGAACATAAATAAAAGTCATGCGCATAAATCAAACACCACATATAACATGAAACAATTACACACAAAGACATGATGGGAAACAGAGGGTTAAATACATGTAGATTGATTGGTGAAATGAAAACCAGGTGTGTATGGAACAAGACAAGACAAATGAACTTATGATAAATGGAGCGGCGAGAAAGCCGGTGACGTCGATCGCCGAACGCCGCCCAAACAAGGAGAGGAGCCGACTTCGGCGGAAGTCGTGACAGCTGCAGCTAGTTGGCTAGCTCCTCTGAACAGTATGAGAGAGAGCACATTTTCTATGACGCACACAAAATCGGGCATCATTAGCTCATCTTTATGGATGTATCCAAATAAATGTCACTATGTTAGCTGTAGTTGGCTAGCTAGCAAGCAAAGGATGAGAAAGTTGCAAGCTAGCACGTCAATTTTCTAAGAACGAACGATTGGGTCGCATCCATAGATATGGAACAAAAAGACTAGCAACCCTAGATTTGTGTCGGGACTATATCCTGTGGCAGGATGAAATAGTATGAATAAATTAAATCAAAATTCTTTGTTAAATGAAAATGTGTAAATCATTATTTGAATATGTTGGTAACCCGTTGTGTAAAAGTGATAATGCCCTCGAAGTCAGTGTTTGGAGGATATATTGGCACCCGTGCTTCGAGAACATTATCACTTAAATATCTTAAACATCTACTAAGCTAACATATGGAATTGTTTTAAGATGGTCATAACATTCATCATTTAGCCATTTGATTTAGAATCTTAGGACCCCTGTAGGTATATATATATAAAACATATGTAAAAAAGGTTATTTGATGAAACATTGAATTAGGCCTTTAATGCTATAGCCCATAGAAATGCATTGAATAACATTTGTCATGGCAAAGAATACGATGCGATTATCTGAGGATAGAGCCCCATAAAAAACAACTATTTCAACCAGCACAGGCGTAACAAAATCACAAACTGCAATAAAAATTAATTGTTTACCTTTGACAAAAATGGATTTTATCAAACAGAAAAACATTCATTGTTACACAATGAGCATTGGGATTGCAAACAGAGGACTGTTTGCAATCCCAATGCTCATTGTTACACAATGAATGTTTTTCTGTTTGATAAAATCCATTTTTGTAGCCTAACACAAAACATTTTGTGAACCGCTTGTGTCATGAATTCCGTCTCATTCCATTTTCGACGACACATTCGAGGTAAATACACACACAGAACGTGACTTTTCCAGTCATGTTTGGTTTCATTGCAATCAGCTGGTTTGTTTGTAACACAACCAAACCTGATGGGTCATTTCGCGGGATGTATTGACTGAAAGAAACCGATTTGAAGACAACAAGTAATGACATCATTGTGCACCAATGATTTGCCCTCTGTTTCGTTGATTGACTGTATTTTAACCCAATGACCACTGATTGTCTTGAAATCAGGCTGGGTAGATAGCTTAATGAGCTGAGGTAAACGGCAATATGTAATGTTTGTGTTGGAAGACCAACCCATGTAGTAAACTCCGGCGTAAAGAGGTTCATTCACCATTGAAGTTTCATACCAGAAGGAGCAAAGCATTTTGCGCACAGCATTGTTTTGGTAAAGCGCATATTCAGCTGTTTATATATCAATCAGTATGGCGACTAAGTCAGGAAAAGCTAAATCTAAGTCTAGATATACAGATGTACACACAATTTTAGAAGAAATTGATCGAGGACGATTCATTTAGCGACTCCCAAATGGAGGAATATTTTTTGAACGGAGAGGACATCGTTTTGGACTGGTAAGTTCTTCTCATGCTAATGCCGTTGTTTGAAATCAATAATATAAAATATTATTTGTGAAATGAAATAGCCTATTTGAGGCTGTTGAGGGGAGGGCAGGCCTACAACAATGGCCAAAGTGAAATGGAGACAGTAGATACAGCTGGTCTGTTGTAAGATAATAAAGACAGTAGATCTAGCTGGTCTGTCATAATATAATAGAGACAGTAGATCTAGCTGAAATGTCATAATATAAATGAGACAGTAGATCTAGCAGGTCTATAATAATATATTCAACCTTGTGTTCCCTGTACTCTATATATATATCTGTTTATTATACCTGTAGATACAGGGCTCATATGTGAAACTATTCTAACTGAACATTTTCTTTCACAGTGACACTGACTCCGAATGGGAGCCCCCAGTGCCAAGGTGTCTATCCCCCACTGAAGCTGGTTCATCCATCTGCCCAAATGTATTTCTGCAGGCATGGATGTGCTATGGCACCTGGCATCAGCAGCATAATATTGTGTAGAGGACTGGGGGTTTTCCAAATATTGAAAGTGTTATTTTGAAAATGTGTATTTTTTTCTTCATGTTTTTTCTCCATTTTTTGGGGTGTGTGTGTTAGAATACCATTTTGGTATTTTGTATATCGTTATTCCATTCAAAATGTATACTTCACCAATTTGGCCACTTGGGTACATTTGGGCTACTTGTGTGGGACACCTGGGTGACTTCATGATAAATGTCATGTAGCACACCCATTTTGGAAGTTAGCATTCTGAAACTTTGCACAAGTACTGTTGCCCTCTTATGTTTTTCACTGAAATTGTCCCTATCATCCTATCTGAATGTTTGTTTTAATCGTGTTCATTTTAAAGATGATAGAACAATAAAAAAAGTATGTTTTTTTTTCATTGTATTATCTAAACCAGATCTATTGTGTTATATTCTCCTACATTCTCCTACGTTCAATTCACATTTACACAAACTTGTTTTCTTTCAAATGGTACCAAGAATATGCATATCCTTGGTTCTGTGCCTGAGCTCCAGGCAGTTAGATTTGGGTATGTCTTCAGGCGGAAATTGAAAAAAGTAGGGTGGTAGCTCTAAGATGTTTTAATACACATATAAGTGAATTTGTCCCAATAATTTTGCTCCCCTAAAATGGGGGGACTATGTACAAAAAATGCTTCACTGTTTCAGTAATTACAGAGGGCTCAGTACACCAAAAATCACATTGCATCATAAATAAGTACTCATTATTATTCAGATCAGTCAATCAGTCACCATTTTCCTATAAAGCTTCATGGATTTGAAGCTCTCGAACACGGTCTCTGTCTTCTTCAAATTGGTTTGAAACCAAAGATGGTTTGAAACCAAATACTAAATTAATATCCTGCCTAAATAACTACCGACCCGTAGCACTCACATCTGTAGCCATGAAGTTGTTTGAAAGGCTGGTCATGGCTCACATTGGCCAGATCGCAGCTGTAAATGAAAACTTGTTCTCAACTGGCCTACCTGGTTAAATAAAGGTGAAATAAAATGTGAAAAACATCAGCACCAGAAGCCCTAGACCCGCTCCAATTTGCATACCGCCTCAACAGTTCCACAGATGACGCAATCACTATTGCACTCAACATTTCCCTTTCCCACCTGGACAAAAGGAACAGCTATGTGAGAATGCTGTTCATTGACTACAGCTCAGCATTCAACACCATAGTGCCCTCAAAGTTCATCACTAAGCTAAGGACCCTGGGACTTAACACCTCCCTCTACAACTGGATCCTATACTTCCTGACGGGCTGCCCCAGGTTGTAAGGGTAGGCAACAACACATCTGCCACACTGATCCTCAACACGGGAGCCCCTCAGGGGTGCATGTTTAGTCCCCTCCTGTACTCCCTGTTCACCTATGCCTGCATGGCCATGCAAGACTCCAACACCATCATTAAGTTTGCCGACTACACAAAGGTGGTAGGCCTGATCCCAGACAACGATGAAACAGCCTATAGGAAGGAGGTCAGAGACCTGGCAGTGTGGTAACAGGACAACAACCTTTCCCTCAATGTGATCAAGACAAAGGAGAAGATCGTGGACTCCACTACAGAGCTGTAGTGGAGCAGATTGAGAGCTTGAAGCTCCTTGGTGTCCACCAACAAACTATCAGACACACCAAGACAGTTGTGAAGAGGGCACGACAATGCCTTTTTCCCCTCAGAATACTGAAAAGATTTGGCACGGGTCCTCAGATCCTCAAGAAGTTCTACAGCTACACCATTAAGACTATCCTTACTGGTTGCATCACAGCCTGGTATGGCAACTGCTGTATGCACTACAGAGGGTAGTGCGTACAGAGGGTAGTGCGTACGGCCAATTACATCACTGGAGCCAAGCTTCCTACCATCCAATACCTCTATACCAGGCGGTGTCAGAGGAATGCCCTAAAAATTGCCAAAGACTACAGTCACCCTAGTCATAGACTGTTCTCTCTGCTACTGCACGGCAAGCGGTAACGGTGTGCAAGGTCTAGGTTCAAAAGGCTTCTTAACAGCTTCTACCCCCAAGCCTTAAGTCTGCTGAAAGGCTAATCAACAGGATACCCAGACTATTTTTATTGACTCACCCCACTTTTTTACGCTGCTGCTCCTCATTGTTTATTATCTATGCATAGTCACTTTACCCCTACTTACATGTAGAAATTACATCAATAACCTCGACTAACCTGTACCCCCGCACACTGACTTGGAGCTGGTACCCCCTGTATGGTACCCCCTCGTTATTGTTATTTTATTGTTGCTCTTTTATTTTTTACTTTAATTTGTAAATATTTTTCTTAACTCTTATTTTTATTAAAACTGCATTGTTGGTTAAGAGCATTAAAATGGAGATGTCACAGACACCATAAAGGCATAGATACAAAGATGATATCTCTATATGTCTCTATTTTGTCAATTATTTCGGTTCTGACTGTTTCTGTTTGGACAACTTATTTTGGACTTTATATCAAAATTAAATCATTCGGGGTATCAATTAAGTACCTTACTGTAATAGAATTCCATTAAAATGGGAAAACATTTCTCAAGCAAGAATTTGCTAGGACAGTATGGGAATGGTCTGAGTGGAGAGGAAAACTATCTGTTTTTGGCAGATGGGTTTGGAACTCTCTTTGTTATTGGTCTATTAAACCCCCTTGAGTCAATGTCCATGCCCCTGCGGAAATCGAATTAGCATAATAAAAAAATCCCCATACAAACCTATCAGTTTTAGCTAGAGATATAGTTATCTCCATTGGATGCATCTCAATCTGCCGCATCCGCCAACGTCGCACTTCCACATCTGCGG
This sequence comes from Oncorhynchus tshawytscha, assembly GCF_018296145.1. Taxonomy (NCBI): domain Eukaryota; kingdom Metazoa; phylum Chordata; class Actinopteri; order Salmoniformes; family Salmonidae; genus Oncorhynchus; species Oncorhynchus tshawytscha. The sequence goes on from NC_056431.1 coordinate 38,911,629, forward strand.
TGAAAGGTGACAGAGCTAGAGTGGTGTTTGTCAGACCATGAGACATCCTGAAAATCTGTCTTCTCACTAAATTTTCTGTAGCATCTGAATGGTTTGACTATTATGACCCCTCGATGAAAAGATGAGACTCTCACGAACATGATGGTTTTGCTCCACGACCCCCACCAGAGTCTTGGGACTTGTCTGAGGTCGGTACAGCCGATCTGACAACTTCTGTCTGTAGCATCTGAACCATTTTGGCTACACTCTAATATGAACTCTCTGACTCTCACAAACACATACATGTTGGTTATTTTGCTCTAGGACTCCCACAGGTCTCACAATACTCGTCTGAAGGTCCCCAATGCCAGTTGAAAAAGTTAATGGAAGTATACAGTACCAGTCAAAAGTTTGGACAAACCTACTCATTCAAGGGGTTTGCCTAATTTTGTACTATTTTCTACAATGTAGAATAATAGTAAAAACATCAAAACTATGAAATAACACATGGAATCATGTAGTAAGCAAAACATTTTCAACAAATCCAAATATATGTTATATTTGAGATTCTTCAAAGTAGCCACCATTTGCCTTGATGACAGCTTTGCACACTCGCAACCAGCTTCACCTGGAATGCTTTTCCAACAGTCCTGAAGGAGTTCCCACAAATGGGGATCACTTGTTGGCTGCTTTCCCCTCCGCGGTCCAACTCATCCCAAACCATCTCAATTGGGTTGAGGTCGGGTGATTGTGGAGGCCAGATCATCTGATGCAACACTCCATCACTCTCCTTCTTGGTCAAATAGCTCTTTTACACAGCCTGGAGGTGTGTTGGGTCATTGTCCTGTTGAAAAACAAATGATAGTCCCACTAAGCGCAAACCAGATGGGATGGCGTATCGCTGGAGAACGCTGTGGTAGCCATGCTGGTTAAGTGTGTCTTGAATTCTAACTAATTCAACGACAGTGTCACCAGCAAAGTACCCCCACACCATCACACCTCCTCCTCCATGCGTCATGGTGGGAACCACACATGCGGAGATCATCAATTCACCTACTCTCACAAAGACACGGCGGTAGGAACCAAAATCAAAAATTTGTACTCATCAGACCAGAGGACAGATTTAATGTCTAATGTCTAATGTCCTTGCTCGTGTTTCTTGGCCTAAGCAAGTCTCTTCTTCTTATTGGTGTCCTTCAGTAGTGGTTTCTTTGCAGCAATTCGACCATGAAGGCCTGATTCACGCAGTCTCTTCTGAACAGTTGATGTTGAGATCTGTCTGTTACTAACTCTGTGAAGCATTTATTTGGGCTGCAATTTCTGAGGCTGGTATCTCTAATGAACTTATCCTTTGCAGCAGAGGTAACCCTGAGTCTTCCTTTCCTGTGGCGGTCCTCATGAGAACCAGTTTCAGAATAGGGCTTAATGGTTTTTGCGACTGAAATTGTTTCTAGATTGCCTGACCTTCATGTCTTAAAGTAATGATGGACTGTTGTTTCTCTTTACTTATTTGAGCTGTTCTTGCCATAATTTGGAAGTTTACATACACCTTAGCCAAATATATTTTAACTCAGTTTTTCATCATTCCTGACATTTAATCCTAGTAAAGATTCCCTGTCTTATGTCAGTTAGGATCACCACTTTATTTTAAGAATGTGAAATGTCAGAATAATAGTAGAGATAATTATTTATTTCAGCTTTTATTTCTTTCATCACATTCCCAGTGGGTCAGAAGTATACATACACTCAGTTAGTATTTGGTAGCATTGCCTTTAAATTGTCTAACTTGGGTCAAACGTTTTGGGTAGCCTTCCACAAGCTTCCCACAATAAGTTGGATGAATTTTGGCCCATTCCTCCTGATAGAGCTGGTGTAACTGAGTGAGGTTTGTTGGCCTCCTTGCTTGCACACGCTTTTTCAGTTCTGCCCACACATTTTCTATGGGATAGAGTCAGGGGTTTGTGATGGTCACTCCAATACCTTGACTTTGTTGTCCTTAAGTCATTTTTCCACAACTTTGGAAGTATGGTTGGGTCATTGTCCATTTGGAAGACCCATTTGCGACCAAGCTTTAACTTCTTGACTGATGTCTTGAGATGTTGCTTCAATATATCCACATAATGGGGCGGCAGGGTAGCCTAGTGGTTAGAGTGTTGGACTGGTAACCGGAAGGATGCAAGCTCAAATCCCCGAGCTGACAGGGTACAAATCTGTCATTCTGCCCCTGAATAGGCAGTTAACCCACTGTTCCTAGGCCGTCATTGAAAATAAGAATTTGTTCTTAACTGACTTGCCTAGTTACATTTTTTTTTTAAATAATAATAATTTTCCTTCCCTCATGATGCCATTATTTTGTGAAGTACACCAGTCCCTCCTGCAGCAACGCACCCCCACAACATAATGCTGCCACCCCCGTGCTTCACGGGTGGGATGGTGTTCTTCGACTTACAAACCTCCCCCCTTTTCCTCCATACATAACGATGGTCATTATGGCCAAACAGTTCTATTTTTGTTTCATCAGACCAGAGAACATTTCTCTAAAAAGTACGATCTTTGTCCCCATGTTCAGTTGCAAACCGTAGTCTGGCTTTTTTATGGCAGTTTTGGAGCAGTGGCTTCTTTCTTGCTGAGCGGCCTTTCAGGTTATGTCGATATAGGACTCGTATTACTGTGGATATGGATACTTTTGTACCTGTTTCCTCCAGCATCTTCACAAGGGCCTTTGCTGTTGTTCTGGGATTGATTTGCACTTCTTGCACCAAAGTACGTTCATCTCTAGGAGACAGAACGCGTCTCCTTCCTGAGTGGTATGACGGCTGTGTGGTCCCATGGTGTTTTTACTTGCGTACTATCGTTTGTACAGATGAATGTGGTACCTTCAGTTGTTTGGAAATTTCTCCCAAGGATGAACCAGACTTGTGGAGGTCTCAACATTTTGGGGGGAGGTCTATGCTGATTTCTTTTGATTTTCCCATGATGTCAAGCAAAGAGGCACTGAGTTTGAAGGTAGGCCTTAAAATACATCTAAGGTACACCTCCAATTGACTCAAATTATGTCAATTAGCCTTTCAGAAGCTTCTAAAGTCTGACATAATTTTATTTTATAGGCACAGTCAACTTAGTGTATGTAAACTTCTGACCCACTGGAATTGTGATACAGTGAATTATAAGTGAAATAATCTGTTGGTAAACAATTGTTGGAAAAATGACTTGTGTCATGCACAAGGTAGATGTCCTAACCGAATTGTCAAAACTATAGTTTGTTAACAAGAAATGTGTGGTGTGGTTGAAAAATGAGTTTTAATGACTCCAACCTAAGTGTATGTAAACGTCCGACTTCAACTGTACATCACAGAAGACTGAAATATAACAAAACGTTTGACATTGAAACACCAGATTGACGGTTTAAAATTGTATATGTTTATGAATTATGAAATTATGAAAAATGTTAATAACATTACACCCATAAGGCCACTAATGGACGCTTGGGAATTCAGCAAATCTACCAAGACTATTTCTGATTGTGTTCTTGGCAATCAAAGTCCCAATCAGCAGTTAGATGTGTAATCAGAAAGATGTGAGTTGTGTCCACTCTCATAGCCTGCACAACTCTATGGGTAAAACAAAATTTTCTTCAGTGTATTTGGTAACAATGACCTAGAAAATGACATTGCTTGTCACCCAAATAATAGAGCCTATGATTTGACATTGCGATTGCCATTTTACAAGCATTTGAAAGCTGAAGGTGTCGCGAGCAGCTGCGCTCTTTGCATGTACATGCTTAGTTTGATAGGCTATTAAAGGAGAAAAAGATTTGAGATATTGTCTTCGGATGGAAATAAAAATGATATGATTTTTGGACCGATTCAAGCTACACTTGGATCGTTTGGGCTCCCGCGGATCGATGCACTTGTATTTTAAACATTTGAATAGGATGAAGCTTTACATCCCTAGCAACATTGCTAGTAGATTGTATTTTCAAACAGCAACTATCAGGAAATGACACCGATCAAATTAGTTCACACTTTTACAGTGTCAGTTCCATTAGCTCTTGTACAATATGATACAAAAATAATTTTGACTGCAACTGGGCCTTAAATGCATTTCATTCTATAGTCTTTTAATGTGTGTGTTTCGGTAGTGACATTAAAAGCTGGGACTGCATTTAAAAATTAAAAGATATTTAAAAATTAACAAAACTACTAATTCGATCAGTATCTTTCAAGAAAATAACAGAACAACTCAAGATGTTCTATTGAAATAATAGTGTTAAAAAATATAAAAATCATGAATTGCTTTATTTTCAAACATGAAGTTTCAGAGTCAGGGTTTGGGACAGCCACCTCTCAATAGAAATATGTGCATAAACAATGATTTTGTACTATATTAATTTAACAATATATTTGTTATTAACTTGGATGGAATTAGAACACATCATGATGTAAATAAGATCCTAAGTTTGGAGACTTTTAAATATTTTTGGGGGGGTTGGACTGAAATTTGCTGTTGAATATCTTTTATCTGTCTCTGTTAACTACATCTCTGACTAAGAGTGAGTACATAGTCACTACCATGACATCCATAAATTACATGATGACATTGAAAGTCATCTACAGTCACAGTGACAGTGACACAGTGACAGTGACACATGGACAATGTCAGTGAGGCCTTGCTCCGCTGGTTTGAGTGAATAGGGCCAGCTAAGTGGAAACAGATTTAGGAGTCCCCTGAGTACAGCTCTTAACCGTAAGGGAAATGGCTAAACCAAATGCTGCGGGACACCACAGCTGTGGATTCAATGTCACGAACAGGGCTTCGGGAGCCAAAAGAAATACAGAGTACACTCAGTGACACACGCGCGTGCACGCATGCACGGTCAAACATACACAGAGGCTCAGATGTGCAGTGTACTTTATATGTCAACACACACACACACACAGGATGGCTGACTTCATTCCACCTTTGTTTCAAACTCCTAATCACCCCCAGATGAATACTATTTATACATCACATACTATACAGCACATACTATTTAGTCAAAAGTATGCACTATGCCATGTCTACAACGCAGTAGCGGCTGTTGACTGGCTGCATAGGTGGGGCAGGACTGAGTGCGGGTGGATTTTTCTGAATTTAACCGACATGCATAGCCTTAACCAGCCTGATATATCTCATTTCCAATTTGATTAATTAAACTAAACACTGTATAGAAGAGGAATGGAGTTAGAGGCCAACTCAGGCTGGTTATAGGCAGACTATCACATTCAAGCTACACCATAGTCCATATTGCCCATCTATCCTATTTATAAAGGACTGAAGACAGAAACAGATCATTTGGTTCCATTTCAACATATTTATTAGTGAAACCAAAGTGCTGTAACATATATAAATTATATCAAATAAACTAGTACACACACTAAAACTATTCAAATGTTCAAATCAAAAAGGCTGTTGCACAGAAAAACTTGGGACGTTTATTACCATGCTAAAACATGAGGTGATGGCGGCGGATGAATGGCACGACAATGGGCCTCAAGGTCATGTCACGGCATCGCTGTAAATGGAAATTGCCATCGATAAAATGCATTTGTGTTCATTGTCCATAGCTTATGCCTGCCCATACCATAACCCCACCACCAACATGGGGCACTCTGTTCACAACGTTGACATCAGCAAACTGCTCGCACACACAATGTGATACAGTTGAAACTGGGATTCATCCATGAAGACCACACTCCTCAAAGGCCATCAAAGGATAGCATTTTCCCACTGAAGTCGGTTACGATGCCAACCTACAAGACTCTGGTGAGGACAACGAGCATGCAGATGAGCTTCCCTGAAATGGTTTCTGACAGTTTGTGCAGAAATTCATCAGTTGTGCAAACCCACAGTTACATCAGCTGTCTGGGTGGCTGGTCTCTGACGATCCCTCAGGTCAAGAAGCCCGATGTGGAGGTTCTAGGCTGGTGTAGTTAAAAGGCCGGTTGGACGTACTGCCAAATTCTCTGAAACGACGTTGGAGGCGGCTTATGGTAGAGAAATGAACATTCAATTATATGGCAACAGCTCTGGAGGACATTCCTGCAGTCAGCATGCCATTTGCACGTTCCCTCAAAACTTGAGACATCTGTGGCATTGTGTTATGTGACAAAACTGCACATTTTAGTGGCCTTTTATTGTCTCCAACACTTGGTGCGCCGGTGTAATGATCATGCTGTTTAATCAGCTTCTTGATATGCCACACCTGTCAAGTGGATGGATTATCTTGGCAAAGGAGAAATGCTCTCTAACAGGGCTGTAAAACAAATTTGTGCAGAACATTTGAGAGAAATAAGCTTTTTGTGCGTATGCAAAATGTATGGGATCTTTTATTTCAGCTCATGAAACATGGGACCAACACTTTACATGTTGCATTTCTATTTTTGTTCAGTGTATTATTTTTTCACATTTTAAGCGCAGCAGTGTGCACACAGCAGCCTATGCGCAAATGTTCCAAAATGCAATTTGCGGGAAAACACAGTTCTAAAATGTGCACCGCACATGCAAGAGGTTTCATGGACAGAGATGGAAATATCTGTTAGAAATGTAGAAAGAGTGGAGATCTAAAGATGCAACAACTATCATGGGTTGCTAATATTTCAGCCTTTGGCTGCTGGACAATGAAATAAAGTTGATTTGAAAACCAATATAACAGGAGAAAGCATAACTTTATAAAATAATTACCTCCATGTTTCTAGGGTGGGATTTTGGCTACAGGCTATTTTGAAGCAAGGTAAGACATGCCTCATAATATGAAGTAAAATGTCCAGGTTTAGTGTTGCTAATGATTAGGCCTAGCCTTCTTGTGGTAGATGGAAAGGATTTCCCAAAAACCTTCTCAATTATAGTGCATTCAGAAAGTATTCAGACCACTTGACTTTTTCCACATTCTGTTACATTGCAGATTTATTCTAAAATGGATTAAATAAATAACACATCTCATCAATCTACACACAATACCCCATAATGACAAAGTGAAAACAGGTTTTTAGAAGTTTTTGCAAATGTATGAAAACAAAAAAAACAGAAATATCACATAAACATAAGGTTTATTTGCTATGATACTTGAAATTGAGCTCAGGTGCATAATGTTTCTATTGATCATCCATGAGATGTTTCAACAACTTGATTTGAGTCCATCTATGGTAAATTCAATTGACTGAACATGATTTGGAAAGGCACATACCTGTCTATATAAGGTCCCATAGTTGATGTCAGAGCAAAAACCAAGCCATGGGGTCGATTGTGTCGAGGCACAGATATGGGGAAGGATACCAAAAAATGTTTGCAGCATTGAATGTCCCCAAGAACACAGTGGCCTCCATCATTCTTAAATGGAAGAAGTTTGGAACCACCAAGACTCTGCCTAGAGCTGGCTGCCCGGTCAAACTGAGCAATCAGGGGAGAAGGGCCTTGGTCAGGGAGGGGATCAAGAACCCAATGGTCACTTTGACAGAGTTCTAGATTACCTCTGTGGAGATGGGAGAATCTTCCAGAAGGACAACCATCTCTGCAGCAATCAATCATTCACGCCTTTATGGCAGAGTGGCCAAACAGAAGCAACTTCTCAGTAAAAGGTACATGAGAGCCCGCTTGGAGTTTGCCAAAAGGCACCTAAAGGACTCTCAGACCAGGAGAAAAAAGATTCTCTGGTCTGATGAAACCAAGATTGAACTCTTTGGCCTGAATGCCAAGCATCACATCTGGATGAAACCTGGCACCACTCCTACGGTGAACAACGGTAGTGACAGCATCATGCTGTGGGGATGTTTATCGGCGTCAGAGACTGGGAGACTAGGCAGGATCAAGGGAAAGATGAATGGAGAAAAGTACAGACAGATCGTTGATAAAAACCTGCTCCAGAGCGCTCAGGACCTCAGACTGGTGTGAAGGTTCACCTTCCAACAGGACAATGACCCTAAGGATTCTCTACCTTACCTGACAGCCTAGACCCACTTCAATATGCTTACCGTCCCAATAGATCCACAGACAATGCAATCGCCATCACACTGGTTCCAGGAAAAAAACTCTCACATTACGTCAACAAAACAATCGTGGACCGTGGACTTCAGGAAAATGCAGATGGAGCACGCCCCTATCCACATTGATGGGACCGCAGTGGAGAAGGTGGAGAGCTTCAAGTTCCTCGGCATACATATCACTGTGGATCTGAAATGGTCCTACACAGACAGTGTGGTGAAGAAGGCGCAACAGCGCCTCTTCAACCTCACGAGGCTGAAGAAATTTGTCTTGGCCCCTAAAACCCTCAAACTTTTACAGATGTACAATTGAGAGCATCCTGTTGGGCTCTATCACTACCTGGTACTGCAACTGCACTGCTCGCAACCGCAGGGCTCTCCAGAGGGTGGTCTGGTCTGCCAAATGCATCACCGGGGGAAAACTACCTGCCCTCCAGGACACCTATGGCACCCGATGTCACAGGAAGGCCAAAAAAAGCATCAAGGACTTCAACAACCCGAGCCACAGCCTGTTCACCCCGCTATCATCCAGAAGGCGAGGTCAGTACAGCTGCATCAAAGCTGGGGCCAAGAGACTGAAAAACAGCTTCTATCTCAAGGCCATCAGACTGTTAAATAGCCATCACTAGCCAGCTTCCACCCGGTTACGCAACCCTGTACCTTAGAGGCTGCTGCCTTATATACATAGACTTGGAATCACTGGCCACTTTAATAATGGAGCACTAGTCACTTTAATAATGTTTAAATAATGTTTACATACTGCTTTACTCTTATGTCTATACTGTATTCTATTCCACTGTATTTTAGTCAATGCCACTCCGACATTGCTCAATCTAATATTTATATATTTATTAATTCCATTACTTTAACTTTTAGATTTGTGTGTATTGTTGTGAATTGTTAGATACTACTGCACTGTTGGAGCTAGGAACACAAGCATTTGGCACACCTGCAACAACATCTGGTAAATATGTGTATTTGACCAATAAAAGCCTCTGAATGTCCTTGAGTGGCCCAACCAGAGCCCAGACTTGAACCTGATCGAAGAGAGAGATCTGGAAAGACCTGAAAATAGCTGTGCAGCGACGCTCCCCATCCAACCTTACAGAGCTTGAGAGGATCTGCAGAGAAGAATGGGAGAAACTCCCCAAATACAAGTGTGCCAAGCTTGTAGCGTCATACCCAAGAAGACTCGAGGCTGTGATCACTGCCAAAGGTACTGTGTAAAGGGTCTGAATACAAGGTACTGAATGCAGACCCTTCAACAAGGTACTGAGTAAAGGGTCTGAATACTTATGTAAATGTCATATTTCATTTTTTTTTAAATATAGATTTGCAAAAATTTCTAGAAACCTGTTTTTGCTTTTTCATTATGTGGTATTGTGTGTAGATTGATGAGGGGGAAAACTATTTCATCAATTTTAGAATAAGGCTGAATCATAATAAAATGTGGAAAAAGTCAAGTGGGCTGAATACTTTCCGAATGCACTGTAAGTGTTAACTAGCTACAAAGTAGCCTATGCCTATCTTGCAGAATGATATCATGATTATTTGCCTGCACAGTTGAATTAAAGTGTAGCTTCACTCAAAAATCTAAATGTATGAAATTATGTGGTTTAAGAATTTTTGTGGACTTAGAACATAAAAATAATAATAAATGGTACTTTTTACCCCAATTTCATGATATCCAATTGGTTGTTACAGTATTGTACCAACTCCTGTACGGAGTTGCACGACCCAGCCAATCCACACTGTTTCTTGACACATGCTAGCTTAACCCGGAAGCCAGCCGCAACAAGGTGTCGGAGGAAACACTGTACAGCTGGCGACCAAAGTCAGCGTGCATGCACCCGGCCGCCACATGGAGTCGCTAGAGCACGATGGGACAAGGACATCCCGGCCAAACAAACCCGCTCCTAACCCAGACGACACTGGGACAATTGTGCATGGGTCTCCCGATCGCGGCCGGCTATGACACAGCCCGGGTTCAAACCCGGATCTGCAGTAACGCCGATGCAGTGCCTTAGACCGCTGCGCCACCCAGGGGGCCCCAATTTTCTTGTTATTCTATTAAAAGTGTTATTTGAGTGTGAAAACCTGAAACAAATTTGGGAAATCTGAAACCTGTGAACTTCTGACTCAGATGAAAGTCTCATTTATATATTTCAGTAGTAGCCCTCCTACTGTATTAGCCTACTTGCACAATATGGGAATTTTCATTTTAGGCCATTCAGAGATTTTGGACAAAATTAGAGCATGCCCCCTTCTACAGGCACCTCTACACCACTGCTCAAATGGCCTACTATTTAGGATGCAGGTATGGGCATTCGCACACGGCCAGTGTGTTAGAAATTCCCTGATTTGGCATTGAGTACAAATCCATTCACCAGTCCTTACAGTTTCACCGCAATATACTCACAGACACTACAAAAACAACATATATTCATAATAAGTATCATGAATATCAAAACGTTCCATTTGACAACATAATAAATCATGTATGATTGTCAATTGATTAAAGATACAGTTTAAACAGCTCGACACATCAAAATGAAAACAGTTAAATAAATAATTATAATAATAACAACATTTTTTTTCTTCTTCGATGATTAATAAATAAATAAACAAATGAAATAAATACATAAATTAATTAGGTTAAATTAACTTACGGGAAATTTGGGTGTCACACACAATGAACAACAGCTAATGGTTTCAAATGAACACACGGGCACTTCAGTATTACACTCAGAAAAAATAGTTTGACCAAGGTTCGTTCGGTCCCATGCCAGGCTGCTTCTGTCTCCTGTGAGAAATGCCATCCCCATGGGCTTAAGTCTGGCCCCGGTCCCCCATCCCCTGTAAAACAACAGGCAACTCCAGAAAAACACTGCCACTCCATTACCAATCGAATATTACCACATTCAAATATTAAAGGCTGTGAGGGGAGTGGCTAGCTGCAGAGAAAGGTGCATGAACTGATATGAAGTCTGCAGATGTCACTCAGCCCCTGATGTGATGTTGCCATTGAAACAAAGACAGAAGGGGGTTATAAATCCCCCGCCAGCAGCCCCCTGTCCAACGTACTTGGGTTGCTCCATCCTGAGTTAATCCCACTTTATCCATGAGAGCCGGGCTGTCAGATCTAGAGTGAGACGGGGGACAAAAGCAAGGCAAACATGAGTCTTTAAATACATTTTAATGATCGTTTAAGTCGCAGGTCCGAGCAAAGGGGTACACTCACTCCTCAATGCCCCCTCCGAATGGTTGAAGTGAAGCCCCACAGAATTGGTTAACTAAAGTAAATAGGCAACCATTGAGTGCAGTGACAATACTTGTGCTCTGGCAAAGGGAGCTTTTGTGCACCCACGCCAAAGAAAAAGACAGCTGGGGGGGGACGACGACACACACACAACAAACAAACAAAGCAAGCTGTTTAAGTGACACAAACTCAATTCAGAGCCAATGATCTTTGGAGTTGGCTGTCAACCATTAGCATATGCTCTCCCTCTCCTCGTGCTAATGTAATTTTAAACACTTGGTAGGATACGTCATCCTTCCTTGGGTTTATCCTGTGTGTTGTTTGCAATTTCGTGAATGGGGTTTGGTACTGTCCCAGGCCCAATTTGAAGTCACAAAACATATGGGCCATGCATGTAGTATTGGTTGTAAAACTATAATTCCAAGTATAGTAAAGTATACATTTACTGTAATTCCATCCATGTATAGTGGGTGGACATATTGCTGGAGTTTCTTCAGTACCACACTTAAAATAATAATTATTCGTTTTCGGACCAAATGTTACCTGGACCCAAAGAAATCTTGGCCCAAACTTAGCTCCAACTTGAGAAAATGTAGGCATCAATTCAGTCAATTTAAAAGTATGTTTTTGCTCAACTTGTCTCATAACTTATGTTCATTCAACTAGAAATTATTATTTGTGCGTAACTAAAAAAGGCTGTGCAACTGGTAACACATACACAGTGCTGTTAAAATACAATGTTTTCAGCGTGACATATATAACACTCGTTGACATTGTGCATGTTCATTTATACAGTACCATTATTCAACATGTCCTCACCTTGGGATTTAACTCACAACTTCTTGCTTCGTGGCATTACAATCTTCCTGCTATGTCATCGTGTCTGTGTCAGTTATTGATCTGGCTATTTGATTTACTTTGATTTGATTGACTTATTTTGGCCATTTCCGTTTAGTTTGTTTAGTTATCTAATATCGGTGGGGCATATTACTCTATTTTAATGTTACTCCTTAACAGTTTTCCTTGAGGGTACTTTTAACAGAGCTGAGGTCTACTTTGAAGTGCGAAGTTTAGCAATAAAGGTGAAAGCTGTCACTGACACAGATATGGTGGCATAGCAGGAAGATTGGAATGCTGTGAACCAACCGTTTGTGAGTTCAAATCCCAGGTGAGGGCATGTTGATCATTAATTGCTGTATAAATGAACATGCACTTTGTATGTTAAAAGCACTGTGTGTGTAATTAGCTCCACAGCCTTTTTTTGTTGTTGAGGAAAGATGGCCAAATACTACTTTCTAGTTGAATGAACATATGAGACAATTTGAGCAAACACATCATTTTAAATTGACAGATGTTTGGCTATGTTTTCTCATGTTGTAGGTAAGTTTGGGCTAGTTTAGGCCTTCTGTAGGATCTATTGCACCCGTTTCTATTTAGCCGTTCAATCTTTGAATGGAAGAGATTCCAAATGTAATTGTACAAGCAACGAATCAAATTGTGTATGACTGTAATCTCATTGCATAATCTAAAATGGTTCTATATATCGGTAATTAGGCAATTTGTATTATCTGCTCACCGCTTGTGTTCCAAATGGCATTGGTTTGATTCTTGTAACCATTCTTCATGCATTCGTCCACGTACGACTTGGGGTCGCAACCGGAAATCAGTATCTCTCTCAGGAGGGCAATGTAGGCAATGGCCAATCTCAGTGTATCAATCTTAGACAGGCGCTTCTCATAGGGAAATGTTGGCACGTGGCACCTTAGCTCTTCGAAAGCAGAATTGATACTCAGCATCCTCTTCCTCTCCCGGATGTTAGCGGCGTGTCGCTGGATCTTGTACGGATGATGGGGCACGAACCGCCGCTGCCTGCGCTTGCTCATCTCGTGGGGCTCGTCCACAGAGGAGCTGTCCACTTCAGCACTGGCTCCAAGGCCGGGAGACTGCGAGTCCAGGTCGGTGAAGGTCATCTGTGCGTCAGGAAACATGGACTGGCCACCGAACGAGGACCAGGGCGAAAGCTGGCCCGTGACCGCGGTGCAGTCAAAGAGGAGAGTGTCCAACTGGGCCTGGAACTGGAAGTTAGGGTCCATCTGGCCCCAGAAGGCAAAGTCTGTAGTGCCATCTTGATCCAAGTCAAATAATATATCTTCCATTTTTTAAATCTTACTTTTCAATTTGATTCAACAAGCTGTGTTCACCCTGCAGGAGAAAACGTGTAGCCTGCTGCACAAAATAAGTTGTTGTTCAGACATCGGTGCCTAGTTCAAAATAAAGTGCTTGTGGGAACCGTCGGGTGTGCACTACCTGTCACCTGTAATCTCTGGACTGTGTGACACTCACAGTGACACATCTCAAGGATTAAATAGTTCCTGGATTTCCATGTCTGGCGGCAGGGGGTTCACGCATTTTCTAAAGGCTGAAAAGGACCTCATTAGGAAACATGCCCCCTCCTAATAGATCACTCATTGCCTATTAAAAAGCGGAGTTGGAGATACAAAGGAATCAGTTGATCTTGCAATTATAAACTTCCCTCAAATTGTTCCCTATACAACGAGCAAAGAGTATCCTAATATCTACAAAGAAAATGACTATTTTACATTCGTTCCTTGAGAGGGCTCTTTCTCAGTTTTGCCCCGCGTGTAGCACTTGCTCAACCGGGTGGCATCTGAATAGAATAGCTTTATAATTAGTACTCAGCTCGCGCCACACAATACTGTCAGAAACGTATGATAGCACTCTTAATTATCAAACCACATAGCCCCCCGGATGTAATGTTCATTAATGTTGATAGGCCTACAAAACAAGCAATGTAAGACACATTTTTTTTGTTAGTTGAAGTTGGTACAGATGAAATTTTAAATACAGATTTAACATTTTAAATGCAGATGGAATTTTAAATGTAAGGATCTTTCGTAGCCCATATTTTAGAAAAACTGAATTTTGTGTCATGCAAGTCAGTCTCTATATTATTTGCATGCATCAACTTGGCTATTGCATTTTGTTTGTTATTTTGCATGTCTAAAATAATTGCTATTCGAAAACAACAATTAAAGCAAGTTGAAACAACACTTCTTATTCATTCGTACGGGATTATTTTGGTCTGCTAAAACAAGTTGATTCGCATATTATATGATTTGTATTAGGCCTATGACGGATGATATGGCATCTAATTATGCTAAATGTAATGATATGTTGTGTCTGCCGCCTATTTACTAAATCATGTTTATATTTCCTAACATAAGGTTTTGATGTTACCAGCCTTCAACCATGCTTGTTGAAATGGGAGTGTTTGACATTGCAAACACAGAAATCAAGCCTGCTGTCTCTTTTAGTGGTTAGAGTACCAAGACACATCCTCTAGCGATTTTTGAATTTTTACTGTTGAAAAGCGATATCCCAAGAATAAATAGGCCTACAGTAAAGTAAACACGCTAAAGTTTAGCGAAAAATACTGTTTTTTGTTGTTTTTAGACACACCTGATCATTTCAAAGAGTGGGGCATTCAAGGAGTTGGTTTGATGTGAATCTGTGATGTCTTCAGCCTTCCCCTTGCTTAAGGAACAATTGAGGAGCAATAGAGTACAAAAAAAATTAAAAAGGCCCACACACTTTCTTGTGCTACTGTATGTCATAACATACCTGGACCACCTATTGAGATGTGCCTTTTGTTAAGTAAATCAGTTGTTAAATGAGGGGAAAAAAGGAGCCCGGAGTGCCACTTTAAGCATATCATGAACTGTAAACTCAAAGGCATTTTTCACTCAAATACTTCAAGCAAGTTTAACTCAAAGTCAATGAAAAGTCATTATTACTTCAAACGTGCCACTGACTCAAAACTTAATGAGAAGTCAAATCACAAAAAATGTTTTAAGTTATCATAACAAATTCACTTCTTTTTTTTTAGCAACATGCTCTTGCTGCGGGTAGATTTTTTGGGAATTGTTTTTATCTGTGTCTTTGCATGTACGTTGAGTGATTGATTGATTCATCTTATGCAACACAAAGATAAATAGCATACAGTTTTATAAACTTCTCCAATCATTTAGTAAGATTTTTTTTTTCTTCACCCTTTACTGAAATGGCTTTTCCAATATAAATGGCTTAGGTCGTCTCCTCACATTGTTCCTAGGCCTGGTAGTCATTATGAATGCAGGTTGTGGGTGAATACTGTCAACTGTTGGATAGCCTCACTCTGGCTGGATTCCAATAGGAATTACACATCACTTTGCAAGCCAGCATAATGTGACTTGCCGGTAGGGTTGCAAAATTCTGGTAAATTTCCCTAGTTTCCACACATCCCTTTTAGAAGATTCTTGGAAACCCGTTAAACCAGGATTTTGTGTATATCTGGGTATGTTGGGAAAGTTACCAGAATTTTCCAACACTACCTGCAAGTCACACTATGCTGGCTCACTAACAAATACAGTCATGGGTGGTAACTCTACAATTCTCTCGAAAAGGCAAGGCTCACTGGGAAATTATGTCGGAGGCGTGGATTTGTGGGGGCGTTACTCAAAATGTTCAAGCTGATACAACTTAAATCTGGACCCCCTATGGGGTAACAGTGAGTATATCGGTTTGAGTAATGACTAGAAAGTCACTTTAAGTAACTGCGCTCAGATGTATTGACGTGCACATATTTGGCAAATTAGCATGCCAAAAGGATATGGACATGATACAAATATACAAATATCGATGGATTCCCCCCCCTCACAAACATGTTTAATTGATTTTTATATTTTGTCTTTTTCTATGCTTACTTCAACGTTGGGGGAAAAAAGAAAAACAACATTTATTTCTCAATGATCGAATTACAATATTACATTTAACAAGTTATTAATGAACTGACTACTTCAATCCCACTTGGCAGAGACATCAGTTCAACATCTAGTTTTGATTTACATTTGGTTGACGTTTCACCTAACGTGGTTGCAATGTGAAATCAAGAAAACATGTCATCTTGTCATTGGGTTTAAGATAACATGTGAGTTAAAAAAAAAAAATGAAATTCCCTAACATTGATTACTTTTTGTCAAATCCATTCAGTTTTCCACGTTGATTTAACGTCATCACGTTGAAACTTTTGGTTGAAATGATGTGGAAACAGTGGGATGTTTGTTATTTCCTACAAGGTGCGTTTCAAAGTAAAACGACTTGATTAATGAGTGCTTTTCTATTGAGCTCAGCGTCTTGTTTTTACACAGTTAAAAGCTCATAAAAAGGTTTTATAGTCAGAAACGCTTGCGTAATTTTGGAAATGCGGGGTAAGTATATATGACTAAAGTTTTGGCGTCAAGTCAACATTCCTTTCCTCTCTTGTTGTGCCTCTGACGTAGGCTATTAACCTATTGTCACCAGCATAGGCCTACATACGACCTACAGGCTATAGCCCTAATGTAGGCTACCTAACATAGCCATAGGCCTAACCATCTTTTCCTTATGAAACGCTCATTTTATAAATCATATTTTAATATATTTGTAATAGTGGAAGAGAAATCTGGATTATTTTCCAAAAGTACAGTTCTGTTGAATTCTGTCCTCAGTCAGAAATGGTCTTTTAATTAGCCTACTGAGGCGCTACACACAGTAGACTTCCTTTCCACCGCCAGACAGGGAGGATTAGAAAGCCAAGCCATGTATTATCTTGGCAAAACAGCATAGGATTTCGATTGCAAACATACTTATTCAAATGAATCAAGGTGTTATGGTGAAAACTGAGAACTATGAATAATTTCCGCTGCTCTTGACCTGAAGCACAGCCCAGCGAGTGAGGGCTTGTCAGAACCTTCTGCCAGACAGACGTAGGTCGTGCGCAGCTGACGGGCCAGGTTTGGATTGCAGTGAAGGACACGGCTGTCAAATACAGGACTTGCTCTATGCGGCTAACAATATGTATTCAAATAAAGCCACGGTCTGCTTTCAGTTGTTTTTCATTTTCATTGCCCGCAAATGGCAAAGATTCACTGTCACCTGTTGGCGAAGGATGATGCCTTTAAGGTCTGTCTAGTTTGTCTGAACAACACTAACGATAACAGGCCCATGGTTGGGGAGTAACTGATTACAAAAAAATACTAAATTCAGAAAAGATGTATGCGGGAAAAAAACATTAGGACACCTTTCTGTTTTCTCAATGACATTCAATTCAGCATTGAATAAAGACGCAAGTTTAAGTTTGTTCCACGTGAGTGAATCTGACCACAAGTTTTCTTCTAAATGCCTCTAAGGGAAAAGTAATCCAAAAATAACTGGAAGTAATCAGATTAGGCCTACATTGCTACATTTTGGGTAACCCAAACATTACGTTACTGACTGCAATTTTTGACAGGTAACTAATAACTGTAACTGATTACATTTATAAAGTAACCTACCCAACCCTGAACAGTCCAGATAGAGGGACATGAAACAAAACTAAATCAAACATTCACTAAAGTAGTGCACTGGGTCTTTACTAGCAGACCGATATACAGTAGATGTCTGTAGTGCTGGCAAACATTTTATTTTTTTCATCTCTGCTTTGGCAAAAAAGGTTGTTGTATAGTTAAGGATAGTATCTTGCAGGGTTCAATAGTTGGAATTGTAAGAGTTGTTGCCATGTCCCTTTCTCGGCGATTGTCAATTTAATGGAATCTAGAAAGAACAAAACCCTGTCCTCAAAAATGTACATTGGTAGAGCATGGCGCTTGTAATGCTAGGGTTGTGGGTTAGATTCCCGCAGGGGACCAGTACGAAAAAGTATGAAAATGTATGCACTCACTACTATAAGTTGTTCTGGAGAAGAGTGTCTACGTAAAGCTTAACAAAGAGCAGTGATACTAGCGAGAGCCGTGTGTGGGTTTATTCTGTTTTCTCATCTTAAGAATGTCTACTGAAATGGAAAAGGAATGAATAGACCATTTCAGTTCTCACATAGAAACAAGTTCCATTTGCAAAGTAATTCAATAAACTGGAAAACATATATCAAGCAAGTATTTTAATATTCCACAACTGTTTTGATGTTACAAATGCTGGTTAACACTAAAATACATGTAGGAAACAAACAACAAAAATGATGCATCCCCCCTCAGCAAAAAAAAAAATCCCAGCACCCCACCCCCCAAACTACTTCCCGTGGCTATAAATGTTGCCATTTTATAAGGATCTTACTGCATTTGCCAAGTAGGGCGGGTCAGGCACATCCGAATTCGCCAGACTTTTAGGCAGGCTGGAAAGTAGAAAACGTATTGGAACCGGTGCATAAACACATCTGGCTGCAATTAGTGGCTGGTTTTGAAGTTGTCTCGACTTGGGAGTTATTTTGAAGAAAACAAGGAACTTAATGAAAACGGTGAATTAGAAACACAGCCTCTCAATATCGATTCCCACCACAGCTGTTCTTTCATGTTCCTTGGAGTAATGTGCATTTTAATCAATGACAAGATTATTGGGTTTTGTGTAATTATGTAATTTCCTATTGTTTATTACTGACTTGTCAATTTACCGACCAGAGTAAAGTTTGTTCAAATGGAGTGCAAGGCAACAAGACACACATTTGGGCGCATACACATACTGTACATGTACATACACAGCAGATTCTCCAGTGTTAAATCAACACTGAAAGTGTGGTCCCATATACACAGTGTAACAGTGCTAAAAAAATTTTTTGAAACTTCTTAAAGCATTGTTGGTTAAGGGCGTGTAAGTAAGCGTTTCACTGTAAGCTGTACACCTGTTGTATTCGGCACATGTGACAAATACATTTTGATTTGATTTGAAAGCCTAGTTTTACCCCACATTCTTAGAAATAATAGTACGATGTTGTTCTCTGGGTATACAGAAGCAAAATAATGCACATAATGTACCTTCAGAGGTACACATAATGATCTCACATGGTACTGTTCGGTACCTTTTCAGGGTACATGTGCAGATAATCTAGCGTAATGGGACATTTTTGTACCCAATATTTTGAATATAAAAGGCACAATCATCACACTCACTCTCGATGCACGGTTAAGGTACATTTCAATTTCTCAGGGTATAAACATATTTTGTGTACCCTACTCTTGATGGTACTGATCTTTACCCTTGCGTAGCAGAAAAGGGAAGGTCATCACCCGGCATATGAAATCCGATAGAATTTTTGTTGTTACTGCAGAACTGCCTTCTTAAACACGTGCACTTTCATGTACCTTAATTACAAACTTGAATGGGATCCTTAAATATGAACACAAATGTTAAATTCTGGGCGTAGTGTAGGAGACAGCATTGTGCTATATAAGGAGAAAGACAGGATCCTTCCTGGCTAGCCATGATTAGCTGATATAATGGATGGGTTGACTATGCTGATGGTTCGCCATGTGTTTAACATGTGAATCCTTAATTTTACTGTAGTGGGCTGAATCATGGTCACGCACATGGTTATGGGCTTAAAAAAAGAAGACACCTGTGCCATGTTAGATATAGAGTTGAAATGTATTTCATTTTGAGTTTACATCCCATTACACTTTATATACATCTCAGAAGACTGAAATATAACAAAACTGTTTGACAGTTTTTTTAACAAATTTTCGGCATAAAAAATAACACATCTTTATTCATTCTGAAAAATATGAATAACATTCCACCCATGAGGCCAAACAGGGCACCTTTGGTCATTGACTGCAGGAAAGGACGACAGAGATGAATGGGTATGGGTTAAGAGGGTCCTAGTGATGCTGAATGGATGCAAACAAAGAAGAGCACTCTAGCGCTCAACAAAATCTTTCAAGGGCAATTTCTCCAACATGTCTCCTAAGTGGGATAACAAAAGTTTATACATTTTTAAAGCAGCATAACTTTCCATGCTTCCTCAAATCAGTGTATGAAATACCATTCTAGAGCACAGAATCTGATTTTGTTTTACAAAAGGCCCAATTGGGATGGGCCATCACATATTATCTTGATTAAAGATGTCAAACAGTATTTGGTTTGTATTTTTGCCATGATATGTTAGGCTGCTCCCTTCCATTCTCTAGTGTTTGATCTAATGCATTCTGAGAAATGTATTTTCTCCCTAATATTTATCAACATTTAAGTGAATTATGAATTATTATCCATAAACTACAAAATTATTAGGAGGAGTTTTAAAAATGAAATGTTTAAAGAACATGTTAAACATATTATTGGTGACATTTACATCTGTCAAAATAAACATGTAAGGACAGACACTGGACACGAGAAGCAAGTACAGGGACTGAACATTTAATGAAACAAACTGACATATAACAAAACAAGAACAGTGTCTGGACAGGGGGAACAAACATTGCAACAATAATGCTGACATGGGGAACCAACTGAGGAACAGACAGATATAGAGGGGCAATCAACAAAGTGAAGGAGTCGAGGTGAGTCCAATGAGCGCTGATGCGCGTAATGATGGTGACAGGTGTGTGTAATGATGGGCAGTCTGGTGCCCTCGAGCACGAGAGAGGGGGAGCGGGAGCAGGCGTGACAGCATAAGGATGTATGGAATAAATGACCCATTTGAATGTCAATTAATTTTATTGAATTCAATTACAATTTTAATTCAAATATCTGTGTTTTTGCATGTACATGCATTGACAAAGATAAATAACATATATTTTTCTAATCTAATCCAATCAATTAGTTAGATTATTTGCACCTGTTACGGAAATGGTTGTTCCAATTTAAATGCCTTAGGGCCACACAAAGTTTCAAACCCTTGCAGTCATTCTGAATGCAAGTTGCAGGTGAATAAAAAATCCAACTGTTTTAAAAAAGTATTTACCCCCTTGACATTTTTCCTATTTTATTGCCTTACAAGCCTGGAATTAAAATAGATTTTTGGGGAGTTTGTATAATGTGATTTGCACAACATGCCTACCACTTTGAAGATGCAACATATTTTTTTATTGTGAAACAAACCAGAAATAAGGCAAAAAACCCCAGAAAACTTGAGTGTGCATAACTATTCACCCCCCAAAGTCAATACTTTGTAGAGCCACCTTTCGCAGCAATTACAGCTGCAAGTCTCTTGGGGTATGACTCTATAAACTTGGCACATCTAGCCACTGGGATTTTTGCCCATTCTTCAAGGCAAAACTGCTTCAGCTGCTTCAAGTTGGATGGGTTCCGCTGGTGTACAGCAATAATCAAATCAAATGTATTTATATAGCCCTTCGTACATCAGCTGATATCTCAAAGTGCTGTACAGAAACCCAGCCTAAAACCCCAAACAGCAAGCAAGGCAGGTGTAGAAGCACGGTGGCTAGGAAAAACTCCCTAGAAAGGCCAAAACCTAGGAAGAAATATTTATGTCATACCACAGATTCTGAATTGGATTGAGGTTTGGGCTTTGACTAGGCCATTCCAAGACATTTAAATGTTTCCCCTTAAACCCCTCAAGTGTTGCTTTAGCAGTATACTTAGGATCATTGTCCTGCTGAAAGGTGAACCTCTGTCCCAGTCTCAAATCTCTGGAAGACTGAAACAGGTCTCCCTCAAGAATTTCCCTGTATTTAGCGCAATCCATCATTCCTTCAGTTCTGACCAGTTTCCCACTCCCTGCCTACGAAAAACATCCCCACAGCATGATGCTGCCATCACCATGCTTCACTGGATGTTGTTCTCGGGGTGATGAGAGGTGTTGGGTTTGCACCAGACATAGCGTTTGCTTTGATGGCCAAAAAGCTACATTGTTGTCTCATCTGACCAGAGTACCTTTGGGGAGTCTCCCACATGCCTTTTGGCGAACACCAAACGTGTTTGCTTCTTTTTTTCTTGCTTAGTGGTGTTGCCGACTCTGGGGCCTTTCAGAAAATATGTATATACTGAGATCATGTGACACTTTGAATGCACACATGTGGACTTTATTTAACTAATTATGTGACTTCTGAAGGTAATTGGTTGCACCTGATCTTATTTAGGGGCTTCATAGCAAAGGGGGTAAATACATATGCTCGCACCACTTTTCCGTTATTAATTTTTTATAATTTTTTGAGACAAGTAATATTTTCATGTCACTTCACCAATTTGGACTATTTTGTGTATGTCCATTACATACACAAAATCCAAATGAAAATCCATTTAAATTACAGGTTGTAATGCAGAAAAATAGGAAAAATGCCAAGGGGGGTGAATACTTGTGCAAGACACTGTATATCCTAACTCTGGATGGATTACAATATGAATTACACATCACTTTGCAAGCCAGCATAATGAGACTTGCAGGCAGGTTTCTGGTAACTTTCACAAAATTCCCACAGTTGGAAGATTCCTGTAAACGGTAGGGAATAAGCAGGAAATCGTGAATCCTTCAACCAGAATTTCTGGAAAATCTGGGCGTTTGAGGAAAGTTGATGTAATTTTCCAACCCTACTTGCAGGCCTGATGTGACCTGTAAACAATGAGTTTTGGCCACTGTATTAGGGGAAAGCTAGGCCTCACAATCAGGCTATTTGAGTTATGTAATATATTGTCATAAAGAGTAAAATGTTAACGATAACATTCACCTAGTAACTCATTTGGTGAAGGCCATAGGATTTAAAATCAATAAATATGTCACGCCCTGGTCTTAGTATTTTGTGTTTATATAATTATTTGGTCAGGCCAGGGTGTGACATGGGGTTATTTTGTGTTGTGTTGTGGTATTGGGGGTTTTAGTAGGTATTGGGATTGTGGCTGAGTAGGGGTGTCTAGCATAGTCTATGGCTGCCTGAGGTTCTCAATCAGAGTCTGGTGATTCTCGTTGTCTCTGATTGGGATCCATATTTAGGTAGCCTGGGTTTCACTGTGTGTTTGTGGGTGATTGTTCCTGTCTCTGTGTTAGTTGTCACCAGACAGGCTGTATAGGTTTTCACATTCCGTTTGTTGTTTTTTTTGTATTGTTCGTATTCGTATTCGTATTCGTATTCGTATTCGTATTCATTAAAGATGTATCGTACTAACCACGCTGCATTTTGGTCCGACTCTCCTTCGACGGAAGAAAGCCGTAACAGAATCACCCACCACACCCGGACCAAGCAGCGTGGTGACAGGCAGCGACAGCAGAAGCAGCGAAAGGAGGAATGGACATGGGAAGACGTTTTGGATGGCAAAGGTTGTTACACTTGGGAGGAGATACTGGCTGGAAGAGATCGCCTCCCATGGGAACAGGTGGAGGCACTTAGGAGAGCAGAGGCAGCCGGAGATAGGAGCCGACGATACGAGGGAACACGGTTGGCAAGGAAACCCGAAAGTCAGCCCCAAAAATTTCTTGGGGGGGGCTCGGGGAGAGTGTGGCAGAGTCAGGGTTCAGACCTGAGCCAACTCCCCTGTTTATCGTGAGGAGCAGCGATCAAAGGACTTCTGGACTTGGGAGGAAATATTGGACGGAAAAGGACCCTGGGCACAGCCTGGTGAATATCGACGCCCCAAAGAAGAACTGGAGGCGGTGAAAGCGGAGAGGCGCTGGTATGAAGAGGCAGCACGGCGACGCAGATGGAAGCCCGAGAGTCAGCCCCAAAAATGTATTGGGGGCTCACAGGGAGTATGGCTACGCCAGGTAAGAGACCTGCGCTAACTTCCTGTGCTTACCGGGGGGCTAAAGAGAACGGGCAGGCACCGTGTTATGCTGTGGAGCGCACGGTGTCTCCAGTGCGGGTGCATAGCCCGGTGCGGTACATACCAGGCCGGGCTAGAGTGGGCATCGAGCCAGGTAAGGTTGGGCAGGCTCGGTGCTCAAGAGCTCCAGTGCGCCTGCACGGTCCGGTCTATCCAGTGCCACCTCCACACACCAGTCCTCCGGTGGCAGCTCCCCGCACCAGGCTTCCTGTGCATGTCCTCTACCCAGTGCCAGCACCACGCACCAGGCCTTCAGTGCGCCTCGCCTGTTCAGCGCTGCCAGAGCCTTTCTCATCTCCAGCGCTGCCGGAGTCTCCCGCCTGTCTAGCGCTATCAGAGCCTTTCTCCTCTCTAGCGCTGCCGGAGCCTCCCGGCTGTTCAGCGCAGCCAGAGCCTTCCTCCTCTCTAGCGCTGCCGGAGCCTCCCGCCTGTTCAGCGCAGCCAGAGCCTTTCTCCTCTACAGCGCTGCCGGAGCCTCCCGCCTGTTCAGCGCAGCCAGAGCCTTCCTCCTCTACAGTGCTGCCGGAGCCTCCCGCCTGTTCAGCGCAGCCAGAGCCTTCCTCCTCTACAGCGGTGTTGGAGTCTCCTGCCTGTTCAGCGCAGCCAGAGCTGCCAGCCTGCATGGAGCAGCCTGAGCTGCCAATCTGCATGGAGCAGCCAGAGCTGCCAGTCTGCATGGAGCTGCCAGTCTGCATGGAGCAGCCAGAGCTGCCAGTCTGCATGGAGCTGCCAGAGCTGCCAGTCTGCATGGAGCAGCCAGAGCTGCCAGTCTGCATGGAGCAGCCAGAGCTGCCAGTCTGCATGGAGCAGCCAGAGCTGCCAGTCTGCATGGAGCAGCCGGAGCTGCCAGTCTGCATGGAGCAGCCAGAGCTGCCAGTCTGCATGGAGCAACCAGATCCGCCAGTCAGCCAGGATCCACCAGTCAGCCAGGATCTTCCAGATCCGCCAGTCAGCCAGGATCCGCCAGTCAGCCATGATCTTCCAGATCCGCCAGTCAGCCAGGATCTGCCAGAGCCTACTACCTGCCTGAGTTTCCTCTCAATACTGGGCTTCCTCTCAGTGCTGAGCTTCCCCTCAGTGCCGAGCTTCCCCTCAGTGCCGAGCTTCCCCTCAGTGCCGAGCTTCCCCTCAGTGCCGAGCTTCCCCTCAGTGCCGAGCTTCCCCTCAGTGCCGAGCTTCCCCTCAGTGCCGAGCTTCCCCTCAGTCCCGAGCTTCCCCTCAGTCCCGAGCTTCCCCTCAGTCCCGAGCTGCCCCTCAATCCAGTGGGGTCCTTGGTGAGTGTTATTAGACCTAGGTCGGCGGCGAGGGTCGCCAATCAAAAGACGCGTTACAGGGGGACTACGACTTGGTTGGAGTGGGGTCCACGTCCCGAGCCGGAGCCGCCACCGTGGACAGACACCCACCCGGACCCTCCCCTATGGGTTTTAGTGTGCGGCCGGGAGTCCGCACCTTGGGGGGGGGGGGTTCTGTCACGCCCTGGTCTTAGTATTTTGTGTTTATATAATTATTTGGTCAGGCCAGGGTGTGACATGGGGTTATTTTGTGTTGTGGTATTGGGGGTTTTAGTAGGTATTGGGATTGTGGCTGAGTAGGGGTGTCTAGCATAGTCTATGGCTGCCTGAGGTTCTCAATCAGAGTCAGGTGATTCTCGTTGTCTCTGATTGGGAACCATATTTAGGTAGCCTGGGTTTCACTGTGTGTTTGTGGGTGATTGTTCCTGTCTCTGTGTTAGTTGTCACCAGACAGGCTGTATAGGTTTTCACATTCCGTTTGTTGTTTTTGTATTGTTCGTATTCGTATTCATTAAAGATGTATCGTACTAACCACGCTGCATTTTGGTCCGACTCTCCTTCGACGGAAGAAAGCCGTAACAAAATACCACACCCATGTCACTAACAAATATAATCATGGGTGGTAACTCTACAATTCACTCGAAAAGGCAAGGCACACTGAGAAATTATATTGGAGGCATTGCTTAGTGAGGGCATGGCAATTCAGCTCGTTATTTTTGGCCACCCGTGATTTGAAGTGTTTTACCAGTTTAAGTGGTCTATAGAAGGGTTGGCTGACAGTATCACAGCATTTATGTGTGCACATTGATTGGGTCAAAAGGCCTGCATTGTTATGATTCTGAATGGTCAGATAGCTAGAAAAAAATGGCAAAAAGCTGCCATGTGGGGAATCATAGGTGGCTTATTGTCGCTTGTTATTGATACCATGTCTTGTTTTGAGGTGTTTTGACTGATGGTTCTGCTAATATGGCTCAAATTCGCTTGCTATCTAACCAACAACTAAAACAATGTATTTGAGAGACAACAAGGGCTCATTGTGCAAATGTGTTTATTCTTTCAATAAACATTTGGAGACTAAATATAGTTCACATGTTGTCACCCGTCTAAGCCAACCCAGTCTGTTTTGCCCCATAGTTGCACATGTTCTTTTGCTAAACAACCAACCTGTCTATAGTATAGGTACATTTTTAATACTTACAAGAAACAGTTGTGGTGATACCCTATAAAGACAAAACGTACCCTTCCTAAAATCATGTTTTTCTACCTTTGGACTATACAGTGCATTCATTTAAAAAAATCCATATTTTGTTATGTTACAGTCTTATCCTAAAATGGATTACATGAAACATTTTCCTTATCAATCTACACACAATGAATGTGATTGGCGGAGAACCACGCCATGGCCAAAATCACTTCCTGAATGCACCCGAGTCAACATGATCTGGTTTCCAGGCCTTGCTGCACCTGTTTAAGGACGAAGGGGAAACAAGGTCTCTGCAATGGTGGGGAGCTATGTCACTTTCTGATCCGCAGTGGAAACAGTGTCCATTTGGATGACTTTAACTTGAAGAATGTGGAACTTTGTCTCTAGAAATATGCCAAATCCATTGGGAAAAACGGTCATATGCTCAAGTAGCACTAGGAGTGTGTTAAATTTGGTGTGTGTCTGCGTGCTCATGTATGTGTATGGATCTACACAAGACCCTCTGAACACAACCACAGTCTGAGACACATGCAGCCACATACTCTCATTGGAACTTTTGTACAGTCCTCCCTGGCTTCTGGAAAAGGCATCATCCCCATAAAGTGGGGTCCTGAATTAGAACAATATGAGTGTGTGTGTGTGTCTACACAAGATATCAATTGAAAGATTCTGTCTCCCCGTTTCATCTATGTCCCCTTCTATTATTCCCCCTTCTCCCTGTTTCCTTAGTGGGGACACAACAGTTCACAGGGTTCAGCGCTCTCTGGCCAATTGAAAACGTGTAAAAAAACAACAACACATAGCCAGACACAGGCAAGCTGTGTGACAGTGGACGAGTGGGTCAGCCATTTCACCCTGGACCCAGGGAGTGAGTGTATAGTGTACTCTATAGCGATCCTCTATGGGGACACGCCTGTTAATCAGGCCAGTTGTGAATAGTATAGCGGCTACATATAACCCAGTCCCCTCTCTCCACTTCACCTTAATGGAATAAAGACCTTATGGGGTCCTGGTGCCTTCACACACAGGGGCACCCAGCCCTCAGGAGATAGCCACAAGGGCTTCTGAGGTCACCACAGAAAGAGGCCGGTGCACACATTATCAAACTAATGATCGTCTGACTGGCTTTGTTGCCGGGCGGAGTTGAGAAAGGGAATTTTGCTTTGCATTGTCACCCTGCTGCTCTTAAAGGGTCTGAGTGGAGTAAACGTATCCAGCGTGGAAGTGTGTGTGTGAACGAAAATGGCAGAGAATGAAGCAAGGATAGTACACAGAGGAGGTGGAGGAGGGTGAATATGTTGTTGAGAACTAGGAGACAATAGTGACTGTCTGAATGGACACATCTCTAACTTAGGTTAGGTTACTTAAATAGGTTCATCTGACCCGATCATCTCATTCGCTCAGTCTTTTTCCACACAGAAACGTGTTCCAACTTATGTGATAGATACACTAAATTGTTAGTCATTGAACAATTTTTGTAAAAATGTATAATATCAACAATTTCTCCCAAAGCAGCTCATCTAATGTCCCGGGCAGGGTTGAGCTCTGGAGATGACATCAGTGTGGTGTGTGTATGATCCAGACACCCTCTGAGTCAACCATTGTGGCCAGGAAACACCATGGTGAGTCAGAATCAAAAGTGGCCTAACCAGGCACACTCACAAGCGCACACACATGCATGAATGCATACACTCACGCACACATACACACACACTGCATCATCATCACAACTATCATAATAATATTTTCTTGATCCTTCCCTATGATCCTCCGACTTCTCAGGAAGCTGCCATGGCCAGATCCACCTATGCAGAGGAATTGTTTGGCACCATTAACTCAACAGACTTCTTGCTAAACATCAGCAAACCATGTTTGGAGGACACTGCCCTGAAAAACATGGTTCCTCTGTGGTACCTTGAAACGCAAATGTATTGAGGTGCCATGGATCTTGGCTATTTCTTTTGAGAGAGCCTTAAATTCTCTTCTAGTATTGAACTTTTTATTGCCCCATGAAATGGATATTAAGAGGTAAGGCATTGGATAAAAATACATAAAAAGCATTTTCTGTCCTGACAACCTATAGGGTTTCATCCACGACAAATAACGGTGCAACATATATCATAAAAGATACATGGCCAGGAAAAGCTTATTCCAGAGGTAAGAAATGGATGCGGTATGCGAGTCGAGCCATGCCTATCAACTGGCATATGAAAAAAAACATCCATCCCTGGGATGAATTGCCAGCTGTGCCCAAGGATATATGAACTGGAAAGAGCGAGTTGGCACGTAAAAGAAGGAAGGTCGAGCTATTAAAAGTACAACGAGCATTAAGAAAGAGGGCCCATCTGAAAGAGTGATAGGGCTGTCTGTCGTTTTTTTGTCCACGTTGTTGGCAAGTTCGCCACAAACCTGCTGACCAAAGATGAACCACTAGGCTCTGCCCTGAAGTGCACCGACTGGAGAATAGCTTTCCTTCTGAAGATCAATGTTTGGGGGAATCTGTAATATAACTCGGTTGATTAAGCCAGCACAGTAGGTGATCATAGAGACTATCTGATGGAATTAGAAAAGGGTTTGGTGGAAATCGAGCACTGATTGATTGAGGTTTTGATTGATAAAATAAATGTCTAATAAATGTCAGCAAGACACAAGAACGGTGACATAATTTCATGGAATAACAAATAGACAACGAAGGATCCATTTTAAATGCATGCAGAGCATAATTGTAATATCCAACATGATCACCTATGTATGTACGCCCTTTCCTTACGCCACAAACACTTTCACAGGAAACAAACGTTTTTCGGAGTGAGGCTTTCGCCTACGCATCTCTTCGAAACCTCAAGCCTCTACGCGAGACATAACATTTTTAATTAACAACATAATAAATTAATTCAACCTCAACAGAGAGAAGTCTGGCGGCTTGCTCGCACACCAAAGCTTACATCTGACAGCAATTAAAGGGCCGATTTGCTCGGTGACGGTACCAGGACCATGCCCCCCCCCCCCAGAGTGCCCATGTTACCCGTTGTACCCAACCTCAGTGCAATTATTCCCCCTGAGACAAGAGCACGTTAGCATTGAGGGCACAGCAAAGTGAGAAGACTTTGTCCTGTGAGACACCATCAAAAAGCCAGAAAATGTATCCCACAATGGCACCAGGCACAGCAACAACAACGGTCTTGGGCAAGTGCCCTTGCACATATTTGGCTCGGAGTACTTGCATAGCTTCACGATTATTGAGGCCCAAAATTGCGGCCCTGAATAGTTTGAATACTTTCAAATGATTCCTCCTCCTTCCTCTCTTCCTTGAGGTAGGTAACCATGACTGATAACCATGACTTTAACATGGTCGGATAGGTGAAAGCAAGGATTTCACTCATGGGGGCTTACACCAATCAAGCCATGTTGGACCAGGGGAGGATGCATTTGAGAGCCTCTCTCGCTCCCTCTCTCCTTCTCTGGTTATTACAACAGAATAACAACACTGTGAAAAGCATCCAACAGTAAAGTCTGTGTTGGCAGAGAAAAACAAAGGGAGGTCTCTCACAGAGGCCATGTGAGACCTTAATTGCTGAACACAAGAACCCACTGGAGGCCTGGTCACATTAAAAGGTCACAGTCGTCAGGGTGTTGCTCCAATTTGACGCCATGAGAAAAAAGACGAGAAAGTAAACAGAGCGGTTGGTTGAAGACGATACGTTTTTTTTTTTTTTTTTTAATTTCACCATTATTTAACCAGGTAGGCTAGTTGAGAACAAGTTCTCATTTACAACTGTGACCTGGCCAAGATAAAGCATAGCAGTGTGAACAGACAACAACACAGAGTTACACATGGAGTAAACAATAAACAAGTCAATAACACAGTAAAAAAAAAGTTTTTAAAAAAGAGTCTATATACATTGTGTGCAAAAGGCATGAGGAAGTAGGCGAATAATGACAATTTAGCAGATCAACACTGGAGTGATAAATGATCAGATGGTCATGTGCAGGTAGAGATACTGGTGTGCAAAAGAGCAGAAAAGTAAATAAATAAAAACAGTATGGGGATGAGGTAGGTAAATTGGGTTTGGCTATTTGCCGATGGACTACAACTACAACTACTTCAGCGATTTTTGCAATTCGTTCCAGTCACAGGCAGCAGAGAACTGGAAGGAAAGGCGGCCAAATGAGGTGTTGTCTTTAGGGATGATCAGTGAGATACACCTGCTGGAGCGCGTGCTACGTGTGGGTGTTGCCATCGTGACCAGTGAACTGAGATAAGGCGGAGCTTTACCTAGCATGGACTTGTAGATGACTTGGAGCCAGTGGGTCTTGCGACGAATATGTAACGAGGACCAGCCGACTAGAGCATGCAGGTCGCAGTGGTGGGTGGTATAAGGTGTTTTAGTAACAAAACGGATGGCACTGTGATAAACTGCATCCAGTTTGCTGAGTAGAGTATTGGAAGTTATTTTGTAGATGACGTCGCCGAAGTCGAGGATCGGTAGGATAGTCAGTTTTACTAGGGTAAGTTTGGCAGCGTGAGTAAAGGAGGCTTTGTTGCGGAATAGAAAGCCGACTCTAGATTTGATTTTAGATTGGAGATGTTTGATATGAGTCTGGAAGGAGAGTTTACAGTCTAGCCAGACACCTAGGTACTTATAGATGTCCACATATTCTAGGTCGGAACCATCTAGGGTGGTGATGCTAGTCGGGCGTGCGGGTGCAGGCAGCGAACGGTTGAAAATAATGCATTTGGTTTTACTAGCATTTAAGAGCAGTTGGAGGCCACGGAAGGAGTGTTGTATGGCATCATGTTCCATCAAAGCATTAGCTGAGTGTTTTGTGCAAGGACAGATGGGAATAAATGACAATGAAACAAGTTATTTTTGAAGTTTAAATTAACAACAGTTAATTTATTGTGTCTATACCTAACAGGGGAGAAAAGAATAACTAGTCCCACTCTTTGTAATGAACAGCAAAGTGCTTTTCCCATTCCAGGCTACTCTAATGTGGACATTTTATTGTTTGGATCACATGGTCTGAGCTGTAGGAGTTGCTGTTTCCTGCCTGTTTAACTGCTGCCAACGCCTAAACCCCTCATCCTTGAGTAATCTTCAATAAGGTCATATGGACGAAAGAGAGAGGAAACAAAGGATTATAAGAAACAGATCGTTAAACATAAACACTAAGCCGATGACTGGGGAAACAGGAATTATGATTCCCAGGAGCTGGAAAATGCTTCCATGAGAGAACAATCAATGAATCATTGTTTTCACACTCTTTGTCAATTTCGACTTGTAAAAGCCAGTACTCTGCTATTTTCCAACCCTGGTGCCAGGGTTGGTAATTTACCTGTCTTTTATCAGCTTCTGTGAAAAGTTGCGACTCGTTAGGCCTGTGTGCGATGCTCATTGGATGGAAAGGTGTCAGTGACTGTAGGAAGCCTGTTTAGGAACATCAAGTTATTACAAAAGACTGCTTATTGTTTTTCATTTATCATTGAGTTAATGACATTCCATCTTCCACTTTCATCTGTTGGACCAAACTGTCAAATCATGAGAATGCCAATCACTGTCCATGGTGCTGAATCCGCTTGTCGACTAGGCTACTTGCCTGTTCGTTTGTTTACCTTTCACGGGGCAAAGTCTCTAACAGGCCATGTCAACAGCAATGGTAAGCTAGTCTTATTATAATGTTTGGGCATTGTCTAATTGTCCATGGCTCGAACATGGTTCAAAATGCAATGTGTGTAGATTAACATTTCCATGTTGAAGCCGAAAAAAATAACTAGATTGGCTGCATGTTTGTTATAACTAGGCCTATTGTAGTTGAACAAACTATATTCAATGGATAGGACAAATATCCATGCCTCCTGACGAAGAGCCCTTAGACCTATGTGTGCACACATTGCCTCATGCCCATGGAATGAGAGATGCATTTTATGGTATAATGCTTCTGACACAATCCTATTTAGAAATAGCATTGTTGGTTTAAAAAACAAACTTATTACAAAGATTCACCATCCATGGGTTTGTGGTGAGAAAGTACTGTACATGACGCAAATTCAATGACTCAGTGTATTATTGAAGCAGCAAAGTTGACCTACCTCCTCTCTTGCTTGTTTACAACCTTCCTCCTTTTACCTCAAGTGCAAAATTACCCCAGACAGGGTTTGAGCTCCTTTCCACTAGCTATTTCTGGAGAAGTGCAAATATGATGCTTATTACCTAATGTGCCTCCAGAGGAATATTATTTTATTGAATAGAAAGTGACAGGCTGAAAAATTGAATAGGCAAACTATTCTACTATGGGGTTGTATGATTTTGGTGTTGCTAAAGTTGAAAATTAAACATCGACAACATTTTTTTCATTAGATCATTCAAATAGACTAACGAAAGGTACCAGTGTGCTTCTGTCATACCAGAGTTAGTAAATATGCCCAAAGGCCAAACTACATTTTTAAAAAAATTATGCTGATATACAATGCCTTCAGAAAGTCTTACATGATTTCACATTTTGTTGTGTTACAGCTTAAATTCAAAATGGACCATTTTCAGGTCTCGCCATAGATTTTGAAGTAGATTTAAGTAAAAAACTGTAACTCGTCTACTCAGGAACATTCCCTGTCTTCTTGGTGAGCAACTCCAGTGTAGATTTGGCCATGTGTTTTCAATTATTGTCCCGGTGAAAGGTGAATTCATCTCCAAGTGGCTGGTGGATTTGGCCTGTATTTAGCTCCATTCCATTTATTTTGTATCCTGAAAAAAATCCCCAGTCCTTAACGATTACAAGCATACCTATAACATGATGCAGCCATCACTATGCTTGAAAATAAGAGGAGCGGTACTTAGTATTGTATTGGATTTGCCCCAAACATCACACTTTGCATTGAGGACAAAACGTTCATTGCTTAGCCACATTTTTAGCAGTATTACTTTTGTGCCTTGTTGTAAACAGGATTCATGGTTTGGAATATTTTTATTCTGTACAGGCGTCCTTCTTTTCAGTCTGTCAAGCCATGTCGGACCAGGGGAGGATGCATTTGAGAGCCTCTCTCGCTCCCTCTCTCCTTCTCTGGTTATTACAAAAGGATATCAACACTGTGAAAAGCGTCCAACAGTAAAGTCTGTGTTGGCAGAGCAAAACAAAGGGTCTCTCACAGAGGCCATGTGACCTTAATTGCTGAACACAAGAACCCCCTGGAGGACTGGTCACATTAAAAGGTCACAGGCGTCGGGGTGTTGCTCCAATTTGATGCCATGAGATGTTAGACGAGAAAGTGACTAGAGCGGTTGGTTGAAGATTATATGTTCCATCAAAGCATTAGCTGAGTTTTTCGTGCAAGGACAAATGGGAATAAATGACAACGAAACAAGATATTTTTGAAGTTTAAATTAACAACAGTTCATTTATTGTGGCTATACGTAACAGAGGAGAGAAGACAAACTAGTCCCACTCTTTGTAATGAGCAGCAATGTTGTTGATCCATCCTCAGTTTTCTCCTATCACAGCTCCTATCACAGCCACTCTGTAACTGTTTTAAAGTCACCATTGGCCTCATGGTGAAATCCCTGAGTTGTTATCTTCCTCTCCGGCAACTGGGTTAGGATTAATAACTTATCCATACTCAAATCGTTATTTTACATTTTTACCAATCTAGATTTAATTTCTTATTGGAGATGCTTAATGTGAGTCTGGAAGGAGAGTTTAGTCTAGCCACACCTAGGTATTTGTAGTTATCCACGTATTCTAAGTCAGAGCCGTCCAGTGATGCAGGATGGGCGGGCAGGTGCGGGCAATGATCGGTTGAATAGCATGCATTTAGTTTTATTTGCATTTAAGAGCAGTTGGAGGCCACGGAAGGAGAGTTGTATGGCATTGAAGCTCGTCTGGAAGTTAGTTAACACAGTGTCCAAAGAAGGGCCAGAAGTATACAGAATGGTGTCATCAGCGTAGAGGTGGATTAGAGAATCACCAGTAGCAAGAGCGACATCATTGATGTATACAGAGAAGAGAGTCTGCCTGATAATTGAACCCTGTGGCTCCCCCATAGAGACTGCCAGAGGTCCGGACAACAGGCCCTCCGATTTGAAACACTGAACTCTCTCAGAGAAGTAGTTGGTGAACCAGGCGAGGCAATCATTTGAGAAACCAAGGCTGTTGAGTCTGCCAATAAGAATGTGGTGATTGACAGAGTCGAAAGTCTTGGCCAGGTCGATGAATACAGCTGCACAGTAATGTCTCTTATCGATGGCGGTTATGATATCGTTAAGGACCTTGTGCTTGGCTTAGGTGCACCCATGACCAGCTCGGAAACCAGATTGCATAGCGGAGAAGGTACGATGTGATTCAAAATGGTCAGTAATCTGTTTGTTAACTTGGCTTTCGAAGACCTTAGAGATGCAGGGTAGGATAGATATAGGTCTGTAGCAGTTTGGGTCCAGAGTGTCTCCCCCGTTGAAGAGGGGGATGACCGCGGCAGCTTTCCAATCTTTGGGAATATCAGACGATACAAAAGAGAAGTTGAACAGGCTAGTAATAGGGGTTGCAACAATTTCGGCAGATAATTTAAGAAAGAGAGGGTCCAGATTGTCTAGCCCGGCTGATTTGTAAGGGTCCAGATTTTGCAGCTCTTTCAGAATATCAGCTATCTGGATATGGGTGAAGGAGAAATGGTGGGGGCTTGGGCAGGTTGCTGTGGAGGGTGCCGGGCAGTTGACCGGGGTAGGGGTAGCCAGGTGGAAAACATGTCCAACCGTAGAGAAATGCTTATTGAAATTCTCAATTATAGAGGATTTGTCGGTTGAAACAGTGTCTCCTAGCCTCAGAGCAGTGGGTAGCTGCGATGAGGTGCTCTTATTCTCCATGGACTTTACAGTGTCCCAGAACTCTTTTGAGTTTGTACTGCAGGATGCAAATTTCTGTTTAAAAAAGCTAGCCTTAGCTTTCCTAACTGCCTGTGTATATTGGTTCCTAACTTCCTGGAAAAGTTGCATATCACGGGGCTATTCGATGCTAATGCAGAACGCCACAGGATGTTTTTGTGCTGGTCAAGGGCAGACAGGTCTGGAGTGAACCAAGGGCTATATCTATTCCTGGTTCTACATTGTATGTATTGTATGTGTGGACTACAGAGATGAGGTCACTGCTCGACTGAGGGACCTTACAGATAATTGTATGTGTGGACTACAGAGATGAGTCATTCAAAAATCACGTTAAACATTATTATTAAACACAGAGTTCAAGCAACTAATTATGTGACTATTTAAGCAAATTCTTACTCCTGAACGTATTTAGGCTTGCCATAACAAAAAGGGGTTGAATAGTTATTGACTCAATAAATTTCAGCTTTTCATAATTAATTTGTAAAAATCAAATCAGAATTCCACTTTGACATTAAGGGGTGTGGTGTGTATTCCAGTGACAGAACATGAAAGATTTTAAATTCAGGGTGTAACACAACAAAATGTGGAAAAAGTAAAGGTGTGTGAATACTTTCTGAAGGTACTGTATAACCTGTACTAGCCCCATTTCCCCCACTTGCCGGTATAGAGTGTTGAGGAGGATGAGTCTACCGTGTCCGGAAGCGACATCCCCATACATTTTCTGGATTCAGGTTCAGGTTTGCTCAAACATCGTTTTAAGCTCTGTTTTACTATTGACAGTTCCAGCTGATTGTATTGCGATTCGCTCGCCTTAAATGTTTGTCAACTGATGTATTCGTTTCAGTCTCTGAATTATTTAATTAAACATTTCACCGCCAGCTCCTGATTTCAGGGCATAAAAACTCCTGAATTAGCATAGTGCGCATGTGTTTAAGAAAGTTTTTCAACAGAATCGGCGGAATGAAAACACCCCTGATAACACAAACACAGTTCACTTTCATAGCAGCCACATACAAACTGTCCCGTCTGCTCCCAATCTTCCCTCCCCCTGGCGCTTGAGGGCGCCAGGTTGCCCTGCATCACGCACTCTTGCCATCCATCACGCACACCTGCCTTCCCTCATCACGCGCATCAGCGTTATTGGACTCACCTGGACTCACTTATCACTTGTTCATTTCCTCCCCTATATTTGTCAGTTCCCTGCTCTGTTCCCCATTGCTGCATTGTATGGTTTTTGTCTTTAGTATTAGTTTGCTGATGCTGTTCCTGTCTCGTTCTATGTCCGTCTTTATTAAATGTTTTACTCCCTGGACCTGCTTCGCCTCTCCAGCGTCATCTAATGTGACACAAACAGCATGATCACTTTGATTGTTGTACTGCAGCTATAATTCCTTCTCACGTCTACGCGCTCTCATCCTCTCACCTTTCTCTCTTCGCTTGTGGACTTCAGTGCACACCACATCAGCTGTCTGTGACCAGACTAAACAAATCTTTGCAAGCCAAATCTTCATCTCATTAACCGCTACACACAGCCTACATCGTTGTCACAATTATTGGCTATTATACAATGGGTGGGTCTAATCCTGAATTCTGATTGTTTAAAACCGTATTTAGCCAGTGTCTATTCCACAAGTTACCACTGGCTAAATATATGATGTTAAAATGCCTATTTACTCAGTTTAAAGTCAGATGGAACATCAGCCCAACCACACACTTTATAAACTTGATCTTCACTATAACAAGCATCTAGACATTATCCCGCATTTCTTTTAGACTAACATTTCGTTTTCAAAACCGGAGATTTGTATAAACCTGCTGTCTGTCTCTCCAACATTTGCAACATTGTTTCAATGTTCAAATTCGATCTCCAGATGTCCCATAGTAATGAACATGTCGGGAGTGGGGATGAGACAGACAGGCAGCTTTTCTTAGGCAGTCATGAGTCAGCATGATATTTATGGTTATATACAAAGAACTATCAATAGAAAACAGGTCAAATGAAACAAATTGTAGCTAGATTGCTGCCTTTCCAGCTTCAGTTTGAAGTGATTGCGTTAGCTGTGTTGTTGGCTAACTCCTCTAAACAAGTGTCCTGACGAGATAGCACATTTTCTATGCCAGGAGAAATCACGCATCATTAGCTCATTGTTATGGATGTATCCAAATAAATGTCACTAGGAAACAGCTTAAACAAACTCAAATGCAGCTACTTTGCTATTGTTCTGCCTGCAATGTTTGATGTGACTGTAAGTTAATCGTAATTGGCTAGCTAGCTAGCAAGCAAGGGATAAGAACGTTGCCATGGAATGTTTAGAATGAACGACTGGGTCGCGTCCATAGATACAGAACAAAAAGACTGAACGACTGGGTTGTGTCTCTGCCAACCGAAACAATTAAACTAAGGACCAGCCGGCTTGGGTAGCAACACTAGGTTGTGTCGGGACTGAATAAATTAATAAAAATATATGAATAAATTAATAAAAATAATGTTTTTAATGAAAATATGTAAATAATTATTTGAATATGTTGGTAACCCGTTGGATAAAAGTGATAATGCGTTGACATTGCCATGGGCTTAGCTAGTTGCTAGCTAGGTTACATTAGTGAATAAGGGGGAAATACTAGCTAGCTTTACCACCCTGTGCGTTTTACTCACTCAAATAGTTATTGCTATGAGTCGGAAATGGGGAATTCAATTTGAACGCTTTGAAAATGAATCTTTGTTCAATCTATTCAATAACAGTCAAACTGACATATTTCCTTTAACATTCTGTTTTTAGTCCGTTTTCCTTTTGATAAGT
Source organism: Oncorhynchus tshawytscha (assembly GCF_018296145.1). Taxonomy (NCBI): domain Eukaryota; kingdom Metazoa; phylum Chordata; class Actinopteri; order Salmoniformes; family Salmonidae; genus Oncorhynchus; species Oncorhynchus tshawytscha. Next base: position 38,949,631 of record NC_056431.1, read on the forward strand.
GAGGCATGTTTATAAATGGGAAAATAGAAATGACAGTACATTGACTGCACATAATTCATACATAAACCTATAATGTTGGTGAACTGCACAGCTGATTACCATGAAGTGTTTCACTATAAATGCTTTATGAATGGGAAAATATATTTGACTTTACTTTGACTTCATAGAATTCATAAATAGCCCTTTCCAGTATTACCAACTTAACTGTGATCTGGAGGAGGGCTGTTAATGAGCTACGAAAGAGTTATGACCCTCAACTGCGTGATTTGATCTGAGGATTCAACCCTGTGGTGATCCCCATTACACCATTGTCTTCAGTGAGGAGGAGAAGAAGGTAAATCACAAGCTTACACCTGCCAGTGGGGGAAATAGGGTTAGTACAGGCTATATATTAGCAACATTTTCAAAACGTGGTTTTGCAGAACCACACTAACACTGGTATGGCAGAAGCACATTTTTGAAAACAGCCATAATGATTACACTAAACTGTAATTGTAATAATCAATCTATTATTAAGATAGCTAAATATGAGTTATGGCATAGCATGGCATGAATACACTACAAATATGCTATGGATATATTTCATAAAGCTTTAATAATGCGGTTAGGACCTGTTATAACACGGTCCTGAAATGTTTATAGATATGTAATGAATACGTTACAGATATGTAGTCAAGGTAAATCGCTACCATTCATTACATTTTGTTTTGCAGTATAATGGTGAGTGGATGTTTCACCTTTCTCTTTGGATCTTTATCCAGCGCTGTGGAAAATTTGAATGTCGATAAAACCCAATCTAATCCATCCAATATTTATCACATGCTTCGTAAACAAAAGGTGTAGACTAACAGTGAAATGCTTACTTACGGGCCCTTTCCCACAATGCAGCCCCTCCTTTCCAGCAACGCAGTCCCTCCTTTCCAACAATGCAGCCCCTCCTTTCCAACAATCCAAAACCCTCCATAGTCTAAATGGCCTTGTCTGTATTGTGCGCCCACATGGAGCAATTACGGTGCTTGTAACTGCCTATTTCTTTAACCTTTATTTAACTAGGCAAGTCAGTTAAGAACAAATTCTTATTTACAATGGCGGCCTACCAAAAGGCCTCCTTCTGGGACACCTCAAGACTACATAAAGAGAGACCTAAGACAACAACATAGCATGGCAGCAACACATGACAACACAACATGGTAGCAACACAACAAGGCAGCAGCCCAACATGGTAGCAGCACAAAACATGGTGTAAACATTATTGGGCACAGACAAAGCACACAGGGCAAGAAGGTAGATACACCAACAACACATCACGTGAAGAAGCCACAACTGGCAATAAGTGTCTTTGAAGATTGAGTCTTTGAATGAAGAGATGGAGATAAAACTGTCCAGTTTGTGTGTTTGTTGCAGCTCGTTCCAGTTGCTAGCTGAGGCAAACTGAAAAGATGAGCGACCCAGGGATGTGTGTGCTTTGGGGACCTTGTATGTGGAGGATAAGGGCTGCATTAGGTATCTTAGATGGGGGGGAGTGAGGCCTAAGAGGGTTTTATAAATAAGCATCAACCAGTGGGTCTTGTGATGGGTATACAGAGATGACCAGTTTACAGAGGAGTATAGAGTGCAGTGATGTGTCCTATAAGGAGAATTTGTGGAACATCTGATGGCAGAATGGTAAAGAACAGCACCCTTACCTGCCGATCTATAAATTACATCTCCGTAATCTAGCATCGGTAAAATGGTCATCTGAATCAGGGTTAGATTGGCAGCTGGCGTGAAAGAGGAGCGATTACGATGGAGGAAACCAAGTCTAGATTTAAACTTAGCCTGCAGCTTTGATATGTGCTGAGAGAAGGACAGTGGATCATCTAGCCATACTCCCAAGTACTTGTATGAGGTGACTACCTCAAGCTCTAAAACGTCAGAGGTAGGAATCACACCTGTGGGGAGAGGGGCATTCTTATAAAACCACATTAACTTTGTTTTGGAGGTGTACAGAACAAGGGTAAGGGCAGAGAAAGCTTGCTGGACACTAAGAAAGCTTTGTTGTAAAGCATTTAACACAAAATCCAGCGAGTGGCCAACTGAGTATAAGACTGTATCATCTGTATATAAATGGATGAGAGAGATTCCTACTTCCTGGGCTATGTTGTTGATGTAAATTGAGAAGAGCGTGAGGCCTAGGATCGAGCCTTGGGGTACTCCCTTGGTGACAGCACATGTTCTGACTTTATACACTGCACTCTTTGAGAGAGGTAGAGTGGCTTGCGAAAGTATTCACATCCCTTGACCCCCCATTTTTCCTATTTAGTTGCCTTACAACCTGTAATTAAAATTATTTTGGGGGGGTTTGTATCATTTGAGTTACACAACATGCCTACCACCGTGAAGATGCAAAATATTTTTTATTGTGAAACAAACAAGAAATAAGACAAAAGACAGAACACTTGAGCCATGCATAACTATTCACCCCCCCAAAGTCAATACTTTGTAGAGCCACCTTTTGAAACAATTACAGCTGCAAGTCTCTTGGGGTATGTCTCTATAAGCTTGACACTAGCTTATAAGCTTGGCATCTAGCCACTGGGATTTTTGCCCATTCTTCAAGGCAAAACTGCTCCAGCTCCTTCAAGTTGGGTGGGTTCCGCTGGTGTACAGCAATCTTTAAGTCATACCACAGATTCTCAATTGGATTGAGGGCTGGACTTTGACTAGGCCATTCCAAGACATTTAAATGTTTCCCCTTAAACCACTCAAGTGTTGCTTTAGGAGTATGCTTAGGGTCATTGTCCTGCTGGCAGGTATCCCTCAAGAATTTCCCTGTGTTTAGCGCCATCCATCATTCCTTCAATTCTGACCAGTTTCCCAGTCCCTGCCTATTAAAAACATCCCCACAGCATGATTCTGCCAGCACCATGCTTCACTGTGGAGATGGGGTTCTCGGGGTGATGAGAGGTGTTGGGTTTGCACCAGACATAGCATTTGCCTTGATGGCCAAAACACTAAAATTTTGGCTCATCTGACCAGAGTACCTTCTTCCATATGTTTGGGGAGTCTCCCACATGCATTTTGGCGAACACCAAACGTGTTTGCTTAATTTTTTGTTTAAGCAATGGCTTTTTTCTGGCCACTCTTCTGTAAAGCCCAGCTCTGTGTAGTGTACGCTTAAAGTGGTCCTATGGACAGACACTCCAATCTCCACTGTGGAGCTTTGCAGCTCCTTCAGGTTGATCTTTGGTCTCTTTGTTGCCTCTCTGATTAATGCCCTCCTTGCCTGGTCTGTGAGTTTTGGTGGGCGGCCCTCTCTTGGCAGGTTTGTTGTGGTGCCATATTCTTTCCATTTTTTAATAATGGCAAGAATATGGCACTCTGTGGGATGTCTAAATGGTGCTGATGTTTAATGGTGCTCCGTGGGATGTCTAAAGTTTTGGATATTTTTTTATAACCCAACCCTGATCTGTACTTCTCCACAACCTTGTCCCTGATTTGTTTGGAGAGCTCCTTGGTCTTCATGGTGTCGCTTGCTTGGTGGTACCGCTTGCTTAGTGGTGTTGCAGACTGTGGGGCCTTTCAGGACAGGTGTAGATATACTGAGATCATGTGACAGATCATGTGACACTTAGATTGCACACAGGACTTTATTTAACTAATTATGTGACTTCTGAAGGTGATTGGTTGCACCAGATCTTATTTAGGGGCTTCATAGCAAATGGGGTGAATACATATGCACGCACCACTTTTCTATCTAATTTTTTACATTTCACTTCACCAATTTGAACTATTTTGTGTATGTCCATTACATGAAATCCAAATAAAAATCCCACTTAAATTACAGGTTGTAATGCAACAAAATAGGAAAACCGCCAAGGAGTGAATACCTTTGCAAGGCACTGTAGGTAGCAAACCAGGCCAAAGACCCCTCAGTGACATCAATACCTTTAAGGCGGCCAACAAGAATGGAATGGTCTATCGTATCAAAAGCTTTGACCAAGTCAATTAAAATAGTAGCACAACATTGCTTAGAATCAAAGGCAATGGTGACATCATTGAGGACCTTTAAGGTTGCAGTGACACATCCATAACCTGAGCGGAAGCCAGATTATATACCAGAGAGAATACTATAGACATCACGAAAGCAAGTCAGTTGATTGTTGACAAGTTTTTCCAACACTTGGGGGGTGGAGGCACACAATGCAAATAGTCCGGGTAGCCATTTGATTACCTGTATGGCTTGGGGGTAAAAACTGTTGAGAAGCCTTTTTGTCCTAGACTTGGCACTCCGGTACCGCTTGCCATGCGGCAGTAGAGAGAACAGTCTATGACTGCGTTGACTGGGGTCTTTGACAATTTTTACGGACTTCCACTGACACCGCCTGGTGTAGAGGTCCTGGATGGCAGGCAGCTTAGTCCCAGTGATGTACTGGGCCGCACGCACTACCCTCTAGTGCCTTGCGGTCTGGGCGAGCAATTGCCATACTAGGCAGTGATGCAACCAATCAGGATGCTCTCGATGGTGCAGCTGTAGAACCTTTTGAGGATCTGAGGACCCATGCCAAATCTTTTTAGTTTCCTGAGGGGGAATAGGCTTTGTCGTGCCCTCTTCACGACTGTCTTGGTGTGTTTGGACCATTCTAGTTGGTTGAGGATGTGGACACCAAGGAACTCCACTACAGCCCTGTCGATGAGAATGGGGGCGTGCTTGGTCCTCCTTTTCCTGTAGTCTACAATCATCTCCTTAGTCTTGGTTACGTTGAGGGATAGGTTGTTATTCTGGCACCACCCAGCCAGGTCTCTGACCTCCTCCCTATAGGCTGGCTCATCATTGTCGGTGATGAGGCCTACCACTGTTGTGTGGTCTGCAAACTTAATGATGGTGTTGGAGTCGTGCCTGGCCATGCAGTTGTGGGTGAACAGGGATTATAGGAGGGGACTGAGCATGCACCCCTGTGGGGCTCCAGTGTTGAGGATCAGCGTGGCAGATGTGTTGCTACCTACCCTCACCACCTGGGGGCGGCCCGTCAGGAAGTCCAGGATCCAGTTGCAGAGGGTGGTGTTTAGTTCCAGGATCCTTAGCTTAGTGATGAGCTTTGAGGGCACTATGGTGTTGAACTCTGAGCTGTAGTCAATTATTAGCATTCTCACGTAGGAGTTCCTTTTGTCCAGGTGGGAAAGGGCAGTGTGGAGTGCAATAGAGATTGCATCATCTTTGGATCTGTTTGGGCGGTATGCAAATTTGAGTAGGTATGGGGTTTCTGGGATAATTTCAAAGCACTTCATGGCTATTGATGTGAGTGCTACGGGTCTGTAGCCATTTAGGCAGGTTGCCTTTATGTTCTTGGGCACTGGGACTATGGTGGTCTGCTTGAAACATGTTGGTATTATAGAGTCAATTAGGGACATTTTGAAAATGTCAGTGAAGACACCTGCCAGTTGGTCAGCACAAGCCCGGAGCTCACGTTCTGGTAATCCATCTGGCCCTGCAGCCCTGTGAATGTTGATCTGTTTAAAGGTCTTACTCACGTCGGCTACGGAGAGCGTGATCACACATTCATCCAGAACAGCTGATGCTCTCATGCATGCCTCAGTGTTGCTTGCCTCGAAGTGAGCATAGAAGTGATTTAGCTCATCTGGTAGGCTTATGTCACTGGGAAGCTCTTGGCTGTGCTTCCCTTTGTAGTCTGTAATAGTTTGCAAGCCTTGCCACATAAGACGAGCGTTGGAGCCGGTGTAGTACAATTCAATCTTAGCCCTGTATTGATGCTTTGCCTGTCTGATGGTTCGCCAGAGGGCTTGGCAGGATTTCTTATAAGCTTTCAGATTAGAGTCCCACACCTTGAAAACGGCAGCTCTACCCTTTAGCTCAGTGCGAATGTTGCCTGTAATCCATGGCTTCTGGTTTTGGGTATGTACGTACAGGCACTGTGGGGACGACGTCCTTGATGCACTTATTGATAAAGCCAGTGATGATGTGGTGTACTCCTCAATGCCATCGGAAGAATCCCGAACATGTTCCAGTCTGTGATAGCAAAACAGTTCTGTAATTCAGCATCTGCTTCACCTGACCACTTTTTTTTTATAGACCGAATCACTGGTGCTTCCTGCTTTAATGTTTTGCTTGTAGGCAGGAATCAGGAGGATAGAATTGCGGTCGGATTTACCAAATGGAGGGCGAGGGAGAGCTTTGTACGCGTCTCTGTGTGTGTAATACATTTGATCTAGATTTTTTTCCCTCTGGTTGCACATTTAACATGTTGATAGAAATGAGCTAGAACTGATTTAATTTCTCTGCATTTAAGTCTCCGGCCACTAGGAGCGTCGCCTATGGATGAGCGGATTCTTGTTTGCTTATTTCCTGACACAGCTGACTGAGTGCGGTCTTAGTGCCAGCATCCTTCTGTGGTGGTAAGTAAATAGCCACGAAAAGTACAGCATATCAATATTCAGCCACAATTCCGTGAAACATAAGATATTACAGTTGGTAGGATATTCGTGATCGTACTTCGTCTAATTTATTGTCCAATGATTGCACGTTGGTGAGTAATATTGACGGTAACGGCAGCTTTCCCACTCGCCTTCTGAGGATCTTTACAAGGCACCCCGCTCTGTGTCCTCTGTACCTGCGTCTCTTCCTCTTGCAAATACCTGGGATGTTGGCCTTGTCGGGTGTTCTGAGAATGTCAAATCAAATCAAATCAAATTTATTTATATAACCCTTCATACATCAGCTGATATCTCAAAGTGCTGTACAGAAACCCAGCCTAAAACCCCAAACAGCAAGCAATGCAGGTGTAGAAGCACGGTGGCTAGGAAAAACTCCCTAGAAAGGCCAAAACCTAGGAAGAAACCTAGAGAGGAACCAGGCTATGTGGGGTGGCCAGTCCTCTTCTGGCTGTGCCGGGTGGAGATTATAACAGAACATGGCCAAGATGTTCAAATGTTCATAAATTACCAGCATGGTCGAATAATAATAAGGCAGAACAGTTGAAACTGGAGCAGCAGCACGGCCAGGTGGACTGGGGACAGCAAGGAGTCATCATGTCAGGTAGTCCTGGGGCATGGTCCTAGGGCTCAGGTCCTCCGAGAGAGAGAGAGAGAAAGAGAGAGAGAATTAGAGAGCGCACACTTAGATTCACACAGGACACCGAATAGGACAGGAGAGGTACTCCAGATATAACAAACTGACCCTAGCCCCCCGACACATTAACTACTGCAGCATAAATACTGGAGGCTGAGACAGGAGGGGTCAGGAGACACTGTGGCCCCATCCGAGGACACCCCAGTCAGGGCCAAACAGGAAGGATATAACCCCACCCACTTTGCCAGCCCCCACACCACTAGAGGGATATCTTCAACCACCAACTTACCATCCTGAGACAAGGCTGAGTATAGCCCACAAAGATCTCCGCCATGGCACAACCCAGGGGGGGCGCCAACCCAGACAGGATGACCACATCAGTGAATCAACCCACTCAGGTGACGCACCCCTTCCAGGGACGGCATGAGAGAGCCCCAGTAAGCCAATGACTCAGCCCCTGTAATAGGGTTAGAGGCAGAGAATCCCAGTGGGAAGAGGGGAACCAGCCAGGCAGAGACAGCAAGGGCGGTTCGTTGCTCCAGAGCCTTTCCGTTCACCTTCCCACTCCTGGGCCAGACTACACTCAATCATATGACCCACTGAAGAGATAAGTCTTCAGTAAGGACTTAAAGGTTGAGACCGAGTTTGCGTCTCTGACATGGGTAGGCAGACTGTTCCATAAAAATGGAGCTCTATAGGAGAAAGCCCTGCCTCCAGCTGTTTGCCTGCGAGTCCTGCTTGTTGAAGAGAAAATGTTTGTCTAATCCGAGGTGAGTGATCGCTGTCCTGATATCCAGAAGCTCTTTTTTGCCATAAGATACAGTTGCAGAAACAGTATGTCAAAAATAAGTTACAGATAACGCAAAACCCCCCACATAATAGCACAATTGGTTGGTTGCCCGTAAAACTGCTGCCATCTCATCCAGCACCATTTTAGGAAAAAAAAGGAGCTGACCTCTCCCCAGGGGTATGGGTCAGCCGTGGAGATCTGTTTGCCTGCAAATACGCCCAAGGATTCAGGCTCTCTGGTGCTCTTTGGGGCTTGTGGGTGATTTGGCATATGTTTTCAATGGCCCCTGGATGTCAATGGAATATAACTCAATAAAGAGCCCAACAAAATACACAAGCAAGAATGTCTGAGTGTTAGTGGGTGAATTTAACAGAACATTCTGGATGTTTAGTTAGTCATTGTTTACCTCAAAATTATGCTCATATTTTAATCCTATGATTCATATGGCTATTAAAAATATAGAATATGAGTCATTTATTAATGGATTAAACCACAAAAACCAATAGTTGTAGGGAACTAAACTTAAAAATGTACAAAAATGAACTAAATTCCAAAAGTTTTGCCCGTGTGTGCTTTTGTGAGCCCAATTTTTACTCACCACCAACATCCCTCAAGGCAAACTAGGTTGTAACTGTATTATAAAATTGTTTTTTCCCCCAAAATCGACTTGTAAAGGTTAATTGAGATACAGTATGTCTATGTAAAAGTTTAAACAAGATATTTATTGTCGCACACCCCCAAAAAGTACCATGGTGCTCTTCTAACTACAGTTCTCTCGCTACTGCGGTATCCCCGCTGAGTCAGATGCATCGTCAGCCATGTGGCGCCACCTAGCTAGAGGATGACTCATCACTTCCTGAATATGAGAGTCACACATCATGACCGGACGAGTGGGAATGTGTGTGGCTAACCTAGCCTCCAAATTAGCTGTGACATTAACATGTTCTCTCTAATTAAACTGTGACAAAGGAGAACAAAAACAAACCTTTCTTCGAACAATATGTGTAACTCAAAAAAGAAACCACAACAACAAAACCTTCTATCCAAGGACAGATGATTGGCTAGTCACATTCTTCAGGGGAAAATTGCCCAGGCCTATAACAGAGCAGTCCGAAAACACAAAGTTTAACAGGAAAAGTCGGAAACCCCTTATAAATATTTATTTGCGTCCTCCGACTTGCAATTAAACAAAACTAACATCGGGGAAATGACAGTGGCTCCTTTAAGGATGATCATATGAAGAGGGATTGGACATTCTTACTGTTTCAGAGAAGACAGACTAGTCCATTTAAGATAATATAGAGCTTGGCACCTCTTTGTGGGACAGAGGTACATGAGGCGGACGGGGCGATGGGGCGTTAGCCGGGGCAGAGGCTGCTGACCTCCTCTCCCTTTGGGTTGACCTCTCCAACGACCTCCCCCCTAGGCTGGAGGAAGCCAGGGCCTTGTCCCCTGGGAGCCCGAGACGGGACTTGGCCAACCCCAGCAGCAGGATAGAGCAGATGAGTGCCGCTTGGCAAGGGCCAGCTCTTTTGGGGGCAATGAAAAATAATTTCCTCCGGAAAAAGTGCCATGTGGGAGCCAGAGCTTGGCCTGGAGCTGGGGAGCGTGAGCCACACAGATGGAATGCTGGGATGGGATGACTGGGAAGGAACGTCGATCGGACGGTAAATGTCAAAGACAGACGGCAATTCTCCTCGGAACCTCATGCCACGGACCTGTTTACCCAACCTTGATTATGCTGTGAAAAGGAATTTCTTCTCCTTCTCCTCCTCCTCCTCCTGCTCCTCTCCCTCCTTGTCTCCCTTTTACTTATGAGCAAAGGGGAAAAACAGCAGTCAGGCATTCATTCATACAGGGGAAACTAGAAATAAGGATTTTCTTTCCAGATTATGTAATCAGCCTATGTTTTCCGATTCAGATTAAGATTAGACTGAGTAAATGTTTCCGGGCAACTTTTCATTGGCACAAACCATTAATTTTGGAAAGGGGGGTCAATCACGTCCACTCATCATTTGGGGATATACTATTTTGTCAAATATTTTGGGGGGTATTTTATGGTTTTATGGAAAGTTATGGTCAGAATGTAGAGGGGGAGACAGATACCGAGAAGAAGTGGCTAAGAAAGGATTCGTACCTACGTCACCATGTGCCATGTGGTCTGGAGTCTGAGGGGCTAACCACTACACAAGGCTCCAGCACTCCGCCATAACTGCAGATGCAGAATCATAATTTGATCCATTTTGCTACAGCAGGAAAATAATTCTACAGCAACAGGAAATGTATTATGTGGATTTCAATTCATTTTAGGGGTTGATACATTTTACGTTAGGGCAAATCAAGTCTGGAATTTTAAAGGGGAAATCACAAACTTTAGAAGCCTTTCTAAACCTTGAACACACTACTGTACAAGTTTGGAGTTCCTCCTTGTCATGGAGGACGACTGTGCCCATCCCAAGAGACGTTCCAACAGACCATGTGATGATGATTCCTCTTGGGAGATCATGTGATAACATGGACATGGCGGCCATCAGGGAACCCCAGTGGCTTGCCTTTGTCTTCCAGCATGTTTGATGCAGTTTTCACTGGATGTTTGATGTAGCTAGCATGCCCCCCCCCAAACACCCACATTACCTGAACTTCGTCTGCTAGCCACAGGAAAAGGGACACAAACAGACACAGAGGTCACAGACCCTGTAGAAGCCAGTGCCCTGTAAAGAAGCCTGTATAAAGTATATACAGCATTCCAGGGCACAACGCAAAGGGCCCAGACTTCCAAAGACAGCTTGAAAGGTAGCGATATGTCTCCTTCTAAGTCGAACCAACCCACTGCCAGGCTACACAAGGCTACACAATGCGGTTCCTATTATTTGATAAGCATCGCATATTTTCTAAGGTATGTTAATGACACGGAGTGGTGCCTTTCATGGCTGTTGCGCTAACTCTCGGACGACACTCTGGGAGCCCTCCGTGCAGCATGGTTCGAACACTAAGCAGTGGGGGTATCTTTATTACGTAATGACACCCTACGCTAGCTGCCGCACTGCGTAATGGAGGACAGGATCGAGTTTTCCTTTTAGCTCACCACGCTGGTATTCTTTCTCTTTTCTGTCTCTCCGTTCATTTTTTTCCATCAGGACATGCTTTTGGAGTGAATGTGTATTGCTTTAAGGCAGCGGGGGAATGCCAGCTGTCATGGAGGATGGCCTTGGCCGAGTCTTACTCAGTCCTGTCTAACTGCTGGTCCTCTGAGGTTCACTGTGAGGGGCTCTGGCAGCCCCCTGTGGACTAGCTCCAGGCTGTAGAATGGGGACACTAGGGAGGGTATACTGCCTCTGCCCCCAAGGGTCATGTAACGTCAGCAGCCGTATGGCCTAGGGGTGATCAACCCTCCTCCCGGAGATCTATGCAGACTTAAATTGCTCAAGTCCTTTGCTAACACACCTGATTCTATGGAATAGCTGGTAATCAGGCCTCATCAGAGCAGGGCTGGAACAAATGCCTGCACACCAAGTAGCTATCCAGGGGGAGGGCCATTCTGGTGCAGAATGGTTGCAACCCAGATTCAAATGCTGCTTGTGCCATCCTGTTGTTTTGACCCAAAATTGCCCAAAGACATGTTCCTTTTTTTGTGTTGTACATAAACATCCATCACATTGTATTATAGGGTGTCTTAGATAAATATACTGTGAATCCCATGCTATATAGCACTTTACTTCACTTGGTCCAGTGGAAACCCCAGCTGTATAAATGGGATACGCACCATAAATCCTGCACAAAGTCAATGGCCTCGGATATTTACCTTCCACTGAGCGTAGAAAACCTCACACTCAGATTGCTGAGTTTGTACAAGGCTTTCCTCTTTCTGTCCTGGTCTCGGCTCTGGTCAGAAACTACAGCATACAGTCTCATTGTTCTGCCCTCTTCAAGACAGACCATAAAAACCCAGTCTCACCATGGCTCGCCTCATTTACCGACATCACAGTTAGTTTGTGTGGATGAGCTATTGACTTAACCCACTGGTATGGTCTTTGGGGTGATTACAAAGGCCTACTGTGACCATGAAGCTTGTGCAAATTGTCACATAGAGACTCTTTTGTTTCGAAGGGAGATTCAGGGTGTGGGTACTCATATGAGAAGCCTTGGAAGAATACACCCCTCTACTGTAAACGTGCCAATCACTTTGGACACACTCCCTTTACGTAGTCAAACAATAGCTTGGACCTTGAGAGTGTGATAGTGCTAGAGTTTCACTGGTGAATCTGGAATATGTATTTTCTACGAGACTTGTGTGTGTTTCTTCTTTTGGAATGGGCTCGGCTTGTAAATTTCACATTTGTTTTGAGGGAAAAAATGTGTCATCCTGTGGTTTATCCATTTTTTTGTTGCAAAAATCCAGAATTCTTTGATCCATTGGGAAATAAATATAACAAGCTGAATAACACCGTGTAGTCTCACTGAGGGCTGTTTGTTACTGCCTCATATCTATCCATCATTTATTTAATTTTTTTATACAGAAAATGTGTTGTGGATTTCTGGATGTTACATATCGTAAATTGAGTAAAAACAACATCACGAGTTGAATTACGAGGATGGACGCATGCTGAAAATATGTGATTTGTGCAAAAGAAAAGCGTTGCTCTGCTTTTACCCAGAATCCTCTGGTGTAGCCTTGGGGACATGAGTTTGGGAGGAGCCACAGGGCAGGGCCTTGCCTGGCTTGGTTGGGCTTCAGCTAGCAAACCTCTGTGTACCACTTTGTGCATCCATGTATGTGTGTGTGTGTTTGTGCAAATACACATATTAGCCCACAGCAGTAACTCTGTGTGCACCCTCTATTTTCCATATGTGAGAGCAAGCAAAAAAACTCTCCAAACTCTGCTGTGTGTGTGTGTGTGTGGGGGGGGTGTAAATGAGTGCCTTCCTGTGTGTTGCTCTGAGAGGGAAGGGGACGCTGCAGCTGTGAGTAGCGATAACGTCCCCAGCCCTGCAGGCCCTTCTAACCAAATGTGTGTGTCCAAGCACAGGGCCCTATATGGCACCACACACACAATGCTTCCTGGTGGCCCGTGCTCCATAATCCCCAACATCTGCCAACATCTTTGGCTGCCTTTGACACACGCAGACACTTCCTCATTCGCGCAAGCACACACTAACGCATGCGTGCGCACACACACACACAAATATACGCCTTTGCACAAATGCACTTGCGTAGACACACTGGGTCTACATAGCGTTATGAAAAAGGCTTACCGCACCCTTTCATCTCAGACGCGAGAGGGATGTCTTTGGAAGACGGGAAGAAGAAGAAGGGAGGGAGGGAGAGCCAATGAGGTCCTGTCCACTCCATCATGCTTTCTACTTTCTTTCTGCCTCTTTTTTGAGTTACAAAATATTCCATGCCCAGAAGGAATGGATTTGCAGGGCCCCCTTTGATCCTGCCTTCATGATTATTTTATTTGCTTGAGCCACATCCTTCTCTCTGCCGCGCTCGCCCCAAGATGCTTTAAATTAGGCGATGCGGGCGAGGGGGGGAGCGGGGGGAGGGGTGACGACATTCACACTGACGCTCCAGGAGACGAGAAGGCGGTGGAAGGTGGTCCTCCTTGGTGAGAACCGTGTAGAACGAATCCTTGTGGCACGTACAGGACAGGCCATTTTGCAGCACATGCTTAATTTTTATACAAAATGTCTAAATTTACAATGTCTATGTGCATCGAAAACGTGGTGTGAATCACGCACACTTTTTTTCATTTTCAAATCACACCTTTAGCCTAGTTCAACGCTAGGCTATAGTACCGCCGCATGCCACGAGCTCACCTGAGTTTTACAGAGCAGGGTAGAACAGCAGCTTCAGTCATATCTCTCTTCTCCCTTCAGTAATGGTTCTAGAAAAGACAATAAACGTTACACCAAAGAGCCTAAACAAGGACAAGTCTCCGGTTATTGGGGGTGGATGATTCTCTATTCTCCTGTGGTCTCTTTCTGGTGTGTACTTTTGGTACTTTCTGCTCCACTGCCTCTACATTCTACTTTCTTAGTTGTCCTAATGTATGGTAGGAGTAAGCATCACGTCATACAGTATGACATGTGTACATGTATGAGAGAGTGGGTGCATGTTGATTTGCAAACATATGTGATTGTCTGAACGCTTGTGATTCATGTATGTTTGTGTTTGTATATATTGTGTGTGTGTGTGTGTGTGTGTGTGTGTGTGTGTGTGTGTGTGTGTGTGTGTGTGTGTGTGTGTGTGTGTGTGTGTGTGTGTGTGTGTGTGTGTGTGTGTGTGTGTGTGTGTGTGTGTGTGTGTGTGTGTGTGTGTGTGCAAGTGTACGTGCAAGCTTGTTTGTTTCACCTTGTCCAAGAATGTACTGTGTGTGGGTGTACAGTTGCGTGTATGTGTTTTCATGTATATAGAGACCCCATATAGGCTACAGGCTAATCTCACGGGTAATTACCTACAAGTGAATAGAAGTAGAGTAAATAAACACAAATTATAGATAAATAAATAGCAACAAATCTAATTTTGGACAGTTTCCAGCAGCCGCCTATGATACTAAGGTATTGGTTCCACATCCAGCAGCTGCTATTGATACTAAGGTATTAGTATCTCCACACAATACACCATAATGACATAGCGAAAACAGGTTATTAAATTTTTTTGCAAATGTATAAAAATTATTTACATAAGTATTCAGACCCTTTGCTATGAAACTCAAAATTGAGCTCAGGTGCATCCTGTTTCCATTGATCATCTTTGAGATTTGATTGGAGTCCACCTGTGGTAAATTCAATTGATTGTACATGATTTGGATCAGTCAAAAGTTTGGACACACCTACTTCATTCAATTGTTTTTCTTTATTTGTACTATTTTCTACACTGTAGAATAATGAAGACATCAAAACTATGAAATAACACATATGGAATCATGTAGTAACGAAACAAGTGTTAAACAAATAAAAAGATATGTTAAATATGAGATTCTTCAAAGTAAATGTCTTGACAGTTTTGCACACTTGGCATTCTCTCAACCAGCTTCATCTGTACACTGCTGCTACTCGCTGTTTATTATCTATGCATTATAAGGGCACGGGGAGAGACCCAGATGCAGACATAGGAGGCAGATGGTTTGACAGAAGACAAAGGGCTGTGAGGCACAGGCTTAATCCTAGACACCTGGAATATAGGGTGAAGACAGAGGGTATGGGGTAACAAAAGATGAAAAGCAGTGGATCTAAGGACTCTAGAGATGGAGAAAGGGCCAATGAAACTGGGGGAAAGTATGCGGGACTCCACCCGTAGGGGCAGGTCCTGTGTGGATAGCCATACCCTCTGCCCAATGAGATATCGAGGAGCTGGAGTCCAGCAGCGGTCCGCTTGTTGACAATACCTGGAGTTGGTCTTGAGAAGCGCCGCCCGGGCTCTTCTCGGAGGACAAACGTTTGGGCAGAGGGTATGTTGACTTCCTGCTCTTGTTCTGGGAAGAGCAGAGGCTGATACCCCATGGAGCACTCGAAGGGGAGAGTCCTGTGGCCAAACAGGGAAGAGTGTTCCGGGAATACTCCACCCAGACCAGTTGTCGGCTCCAGGTAGTGGGGTTTGTCAAGACGAGGCATCTTAAGGTTGTTTCCAGGTCTTGGTTTGCTCGCTCCAACTGGCCATTGGATTGGGGATGGAATCCAGAGGACAGGTTGGCCGAAAACCCAATAAGGGTGCAGAACGCCTTCTAGAACTGAGACGAGAACTGATGGATCCTGAAGTGGATCCTGAAGACGTGCTGCACCATGAGCTGGGCCATCTCTTTGACAGAGGGTAGTTTGGGGAGAGGGATGAAATGGGCGGCCTTTGTTAAACCGATCCACTGCCGTCAGAATGATGGTGTTGCCATCAGATGGAGGGAGCCCAGTGACAAATCCCAGAGAGATATGGGACCAGGGACGATCAGGGACAGCTGGTGGTTGAAGTAGGCCGGAAGGGGCTTGCTGCAGAGTCTTATTCAGAGCACAAACGAAGGCAGCGGAGTCAGGAACCATTGTTGGCTACCAGAAACGTTGCCAGAGGAAGGCCAGGATTCGACGGGAATCCAGATGACAGGTAAGCCTGGAGGTATGAGCCCATTCCAGGACCCGGGACCGGACTGAATTAGGGACGAACAACCGGCTAGCCGGGCCCCCTCCAGGGGAACATGTCGAACATGGAGGACGTGTTCTTGGGCAGAACAGGAAAGAAACAGGATGTCATCGAGGTAGACGAACACGAAAGTATTTAACATGTCCCAGAGCACATAGATTACCAGGGCCTGGAAGACCGCGGCGGCGATGGTGAGTCCAAACGGCATGACCAGGTACTCATATTGTCCACTGGCAGTGTTGAAGACTGTCTTCCACTCATCCCCTATCTGAACCAGGTGTTAGGCATTCCGAAGGTCCAGCTTGGAGAAAATGGTAGCCCCCTGGAGAGACTTGAAAGCCGAGGAGAGGAGTGGTAGGGGGTAATGATTCTGGATCGTTATGTCATTAAGGCCCCGATAGTCAATGCATGGATGCAGGGTCTTGTCCTTCTTTTCCACAAAGAAAAATCATGTGCCAGCAGGGGATGCAGAAGGATGGATACCTCCAGCAGCCAGAGAGTCCTCAATATACTCCTCCATGGCCTTGGTCTCCAGGCTGGATGAGGAATATAGCCAACCACGAGGCGGTGCAGTGCCTGGGAGAAGGTCAATGGCACAATCGTAGGGAGGTCATGGTACTCTGCTGGGATGGCAGAGAAATCCGAGGCTTGACTTAAGCCCTGAGGAGGCTGTCTCGGGGATGGCTGCGCTGCTTTGAGGAAATGGCAGAACAGACATCAAACCCAGGATTGAGCTCGTGGTCCAGTCAATAACAGGGTTGTGTTTTTGGAGCCAAGAAAATCACAAAACAACGGGAACATGGGGGGACTCAATGAGGAGAAGCTGTATATCCTTGCTGTGATTTCCTGAAACCCGCAGATTAACAATGGAGCGTCCGTCCAGTGCTCTAGTATTCATGGGACCTGAGAAGAGTTGAGTGGGGTCACTTAATTCAGTAACTAGGGTAGCCTCCATAAAACTCTCATCTGCCCCAGAGTCAATGTTCAGACATAGACTGGTCTCCCCACAGCAGTATCACAAAAAAGGGAGTGCGGTTGATGGGAATTAGAGGATTCCCAGTCTGGCTCACCAGAGTACTTGTACCTACCTAAGAAATAGGTCTCTTAACCGGGCAGTTAAGTCCTGCAGCCCCACAGTACAGACAACTGTTGGAACTTAGCCTATGTAAACTTTCCCGGTGGTGATAATCTAGCTCTGCCCAGTTGCATAGCTTCCAGTGTATCTGACTCACATCTCGTCGATGATTCTCGAGGGAATTCAGGTGGCTTTGGGTCTTCGCGGAAATACAGCCTTCGGAACGAGCAGCAGTGGATGAACGAGTGTGCCCAAGACCAGACCTCCTCTCACTCCTGCATTCCCGTAGACGCCCATCAAGCCTAAGAGTAAGGGCAATAAGGGAATCGAGGCCCAGCGGTAACTCCAAAGCCGCTAGCTAATCTTTTATTTCCTCTGAAAGTCTGTGAAGGAAGGTATCCAATAGGGACTCTGGATTCCAGGCATTCTTGGTGGCCAACGTGTGAAAATCTACTGCGTAGTCTGCCCCACTACGGGAGTCTTGACGTAATTCAAGTAGTTTTTGGGCCGCCTCTCTCTCGGATACTGGAGAATCGAACCCCTTCCTCACCTCTGCCGTGAAATCTTCACAGATGACGACACATGGCAGATTGTTGCTCCCAAACTAGCCAAGGAGAGCACCCTTCACATCATCAGCGTAATAATATACGCTATCTTCGACCGGTCCGAAGGGAACGAAGATGGCTGTAGCTAAAAATAAGGGAGCACTGAGAAAGAAAACTCCAGCAGGTTCCAGGATCCCCAGAATACCGCTCTGGAGGAGGTAAACGGAGTTCTCGGGGAGCCGGCGTAGGCTGTACAAACCCACCACTTATAGTAGACAGGTTACGGGCTGGTTGGGAGGCCTCTGAGGTGGCAGGCTGCCTGTGAGCTAACTCACTGATTTGCTCCATAATAGCCTTGAACCCTTAGTTGTGGTGTTCCGTCAGGGAACGAAGCCCTACCAAAAGGTCCAGCAGTAGCTCCTCATGCCTCCAAATGGTGGCTCCCTGCAGGGAGACAGCGTGGCAGAGCTGGTCCAAGTCTGCTGGGTCTGTCATGGCCAGTTTGTACTATAAGGGCACAGGGCGAGACCCAGATGCAGACACGGGAGGCAGATGGTTCGAGCCTCTGATATTTATTAGTATCCAAGGGGCAGGCAAGAGAATGATCGTGGACAGGCAAAGATCATAACAAGGTCAGAGTCCAGGAGGTCAGAGTGGCAGGCAGGCTCGAGGTTAGGGCAGCCAGTCTGGTCAGGCAGAGTTCAGAATCAAGGCATGGTCAACACCGGGAGGACTAGCAAAAAAAATGAGAAAAGGAATAGCAGGAGCACGAAGTAACACGCTGGTTGACTTGACAAAACACAACGAACTGGCGCAGACAGACAAAAAACACAGGTATAAATACCCATGGGATAATGAGGAAGATGGTTGACACCTTTATGGGGTGGAGACAAGCACAAGGACAGGTGAAACAGATCAGGGTGTGACATGCATAGTCCCTTCACCCCTACCTACATGTACAAATGATCTCGACTAACCTGTACCCCCAAATATTGACTCGGTACCGGTACCCCCTGTATATAGCATGTTATTGTTATTTTCTTTTGTTACTTTTTATTATTTTTTACTTTAGTTTATTTGGTAAATATTTTCTTAACTCTTCTTGAACTGCACTGTTGGTTAAGAGCATGTGACAAATGAAGTTTGATTTGATGCTTTTTGTCTTGAAGGAGTTCCCACATATGCTGTATACTTATTGGTTGCTTTTCCTTCTCTCTGTGGTCCAACTTATCCCAAACCATCTCAATTGGTTTGGGATGTTTGTAGAGGCCAGGTCATCTGATGCAGCACTCCATCACCCTCCTTTTTTTGTCAAATAGCCCTTGGTGAAAAATAAATGATTGTCCCACTAAGCGCAAACCAGATGGGATAGCGTATCGCTGCAGAATGCTGTGGTAGCCATGCTGGTTAAGTGTGCCTTGAATTCCAAATAAATCACAGACCATGTCACCAGCAAAGAACGTCACCACACCATAACACGTCCTCCTTCATGCTTCACGGTGGTAACCACATATACTCTGCATCTGACAAAGACATGGCGGTTGGAACCAAAAATCTTAAATTTGGACTCATCTGACCAGAGGAGAGATTTCCACTGGTCTAATTTCCATTGCTTGTGTTTCTTGGCTCAAGCAAGTCTCTTCTTCTTATTGGTGTCCTCTAGTAATGGTTGCTTTGCAGCAATTTGACCAGCAAGGCCTGATTCACGTAGTCTCATCTGAACAGCTGATGTTAAGATGTGTCTGTTACTTGAACTCTGTGAAGCAGTTATTTGGGCTGCAATTTCTGAGGCTGGTAACTAATGAACTTATCCTCTGCAGCAGAGGTAACTCTTGGTCTTCCTTTCCTGTGGCGGTCCTCACGTGAGCCAGTTTCATCATAGCGTTTGACGGTTTTCGTAACTGCAAACTTTCAAAGTTCTTGAAATTTCCCACATAGGTCAGTACCTTCATGTCTTAAAGTAATGACGGACTGTCATTTCTCTTTGCTTATTTGAGCTGTTCTTGCCATAATATGGGCTTTTTTACCAAATAGGGCTATCTGTTTACCAACCGTACCTTGTCACAACACAACTGACTGGCTCAAATGCATTAAGAGGGAAAGAAATTCCACAAATGAACTTTTATCAAAGCACACCTGTTAATTGAAATGCATTCCAAGTGATTACCTCATGAAACTGGTTGAGAGAATGCCAAGAATGTACAAAGTTGTCATCAAGGCAAAGGGTGGCTACTTCAAAGAATCTAAATTCTAAAATCTATTTTGATTTGTTTAACACTTTTTTGGTTACTACATGATTCCATATGTGTTATTTCATAGTTTTGATGTCTTCACTATTATTCTACAATGTCGAAAATAGTCCAAATAAAGAAAAAGCCTGAGTAGGTGTGTCCAAACTTTTGACTGGTACTGTACTTTATAATGCTTTTGAATGACACTCCTGGTTTTGTCAGGAAATATCGGGTTACCCGGGAGAATAGTGACTTATTTTTGGGATGGAACATATTTAAAATACCAGGAAAATATTCAGCCCTATGTCATATGGTGTGCTTTGGAAGGTGCAGTCTGGTTCAACTTGTAGTCACACCAATCTCTTTTCCATTACACTATGTGACTAAACTTGCCACAATAATCCATATATCCATAACCTTGCTTGCATCCATATTTAGTAACTGTCTGCTCAGCATTTGTGGACACTTGTGAACTGATGTTGACTTGTTTTGAAGTTATGTGGACATTTTGACACCCGCTAATATTGACATGTGGTCAACATACTGGCATGTGAGTTATAAGCCAGTACTTGAGGATCTTCAGCTAGTGGTGAAAGGGTATTAGGTCAGGCTGTGAAAGGGTCTGTCTGGGTTTGGGCATGTGGCTGCAGGCAGGAGGGGGGCAGGTTGAGGAGGAGGTAGCCAGGAAGGAGTGCACACTCTCTGGGATGGATGGGGTGATTATGGCCCTTCTCTGGAGGTGGTGGTGGAGGGGAAGGCACTCTGGGTCCCAGAGCGGAGGAAAAAACGGAAGAAGTGTGTATGGGCCTACATGTGGGACACATTTGACACTATAAACACACACACACACACACACAAACTCTTTGGCAAAGCTCCCACCCATCAAACACAGAGAAGAAAAACAGTGTGTTGCATGCAAAGCACACCCTAGAGCGCGCACACCAACACACACAAACACGCACACGCACACACACACACACACACACACACACACACACAAACACAAACAAACACACACACTCCCTTATATTATAGAAGTTTGGCGGTCGTCACTGCAGGATGTGGAAGTGCACTGTGATAAATAAAAAGTGGCATCAGAAGTTGAAATGTTTATGCAGAGTGATATAAAAGCCTAATTGGACCAGGCACGGGCCCCAACTTTTATCTTCCCTCCAGCACAGACAGAACAAAAGACACAAAAACAATTAGCGGCTCTCCAGGCCCACACACACACAAACATGCACGTGCTAACACACACATGCACGCACACGCTAACACATAAACACAGTCCGGTTTATCGGACCGGACCTGGACCAAAATAAAACACCCGGTGTTTATGGTAGCACGGGTGAATGGGTGGTGGTGGTGGGCGGGGGGTGTGGGGGTTCAGAGCTTTGTCCCCGTCCCCCCTGACAGCAATGCTCCTGACCCCACTCCACTCCAATGGGTCTCATTCCTTTCTGCTTATCAAAACCGCAATCTTCAATTTACTCAGGCCTCAATTCAATAAGATTGAGCGTTAACCCGCAATGACCTTTTGGCGCTGTTGGAGGTGTAACTACGGTACTGGCTGACAAGTCAGTGAGCGGCTGCTCTTGTGTGTCACCAACCAACCACTCCCTTCCTTAATTAATATCCCTATCGTGTTAGATCAAAACGGTGATAAAAAATGTAGGCTCTATTGATGATAAAAATAATGATATGTTTTAATAATGCATGTTTTCATGTTAGTTTGGATTGATAGCCAAATCAGTCTAACCGAGGTGTAGACAATGGAGCATCATGCATTCGAGTGTTTGACACGGCTGCATGGGATTTGTCGGATAAAAAGTTGGGTGTGGTTTTGATGCATCCAATGGCAATGTCCACTATAAGGTAAAGGAAGAAGCTGCTTGTGGATTGACAGCTCTAACGCAGTTCCGGCTCCGACACCACCAAAACAACCAGTATGCAGATGTCAGAGAGCACGGATCTGATAGAATCTAGCTAGTCCTTAGCGCTACTTCACAAAAATACCAATGCCATTTTTTTTTAGGTCTAAACAGGTCTAACAAAGGAATATTGATTTAGTTGCCTTGTTGATCTCTTGAACCATTGCTAATAATGACCATGATGTAAAATCATGCATGACTGAAAACAACTATAAAAAAAGTGAGATGCTCGGTGGCTTGGAAGTGACTGAAGTGACCAAGTTGATTTAGGGGTTGAATGAAAAGTCAGATGTGTGTGCTGGCCCCAGAGCGCTAAGGGGGCCATGACAATATCGTCCCACTTCCCGGGACCACGACTGTCCTCTCAGGAATGTCACGCTAGCTGGAGCACAGGGTGGAACCATGGCCAGCTGTCTGGCTCTCTGTCTTTCTGTGTCTCTCTGTGATGCTCATCTCTCCTGAGGACCTGTCTACTCTCTCTGCTTTCCTCTCTCTACTCGGGCCGGGGGCCACAGGGTTCACACACACTGCACTGCTGGCAATAAATAATAAGGGAAAGGAGCGTAGTAAATTGAGCATCCTGCCTCCTCTGACAGCTAAATTACAGAGGCTGCATGCCCTACCGGCCGCCTGTACTCTCAACTAGAGGGGAGGACAAATCAGGAGATTAAACAGTGAGAACAGGATTCGGAGGATTCGCAGCCCAGTCATAAAAAAGAAAGCCTGCTCGTGGCTGTCGGTGTGCTCCAGTGTCCTAAGCCCTTTAGCTGGGTAGTACACCACCAGCACCACATCAGGTGGCGAGATGGAAGGACTGTGGCCTAATTGTTTCCATTAACGACTGCTCCCAGTTAGGTATGGTACGGAAACTGTCTACAAGAGACATACCTTTTCCCACCTTTATACATAGCTTTTCTAACATAGTATTGAAGTGCAAATGGTAACAGAAAACGCTGGACATATACAGTACATAGGGGCAGTACTCAGTCACTTCCGGATATAAGAGGTAAAAATATAGGTTCACAATATCAACATTCAATGCATCAAAATATATGGCCATACACAAGGAATGTGACCAATATTTAAGAAATATATATATATTGTACAGTGTAAAATATTAAATTAGGATTAAAAAAGCATGCAATCATTTTGACATTTTTTTAACTCTCTCATCTTTTTAAGTGGGATAACTTGCACAATTGGTAGCTGACAAAATACTTGTTTGCCCCACTGTAGGTGGTTAACTGATTTTTGTACTCTGACGTCCTTGGGTAGGTGGAGGGAGTCTGGAAGGGCATCTAGGAATCTTTGTGTTGTCCAAGCATTTATATCTCGGCTTTTGATGATCCTTGGTTGGGGTCTGAGCAGATTATTTGTTGCAATTGCAAACGTAATAAAGTGCATTCGGAAAGTATTCAAACCACTTAACCTTATGTTACAGCCTTATTCTAAAATTGATTACACTTTTTTTCCCTCAACAACCTACCCACAATATCCCAATGTAACAAAAATGTGGAAAATGTCAAGGGGTCTGAATACTTTCCAAATGCACTGTATAGGATCTTCAACCCCAACTTGGGATATGGATGCCTGATGACGACCTAAGGGTCGAAACCTTGCTATAAGAAAACAACTTGCAAGCATGAGCAGCAGTGTGCTGTGTTTTTCCTTTTTATTTTTCATGAATTCACCTACAACTCCAGCATCTTCAAAAAGTACTTGGATGTGCGTATGTTCTTCGGCTTTTGTAAATGGTAACAGAGACATTAATCTAAAAACAGATGGTTACCTTGGTAATGGTTCACAAGGTGGCTTGCATTAACAGTGTATTGACACCACAAAAATATCGCAATCAGCAATATGATCGTGATACCAAGTGGTTGAGTACTTCTGGAAAACTTGAGGGAGTCCTTTGCTCAGCTTTCTAGTCTTACAGTAGGAAATTACCCACAAAATATTCACAAGCTGGATCAATCAACATTAGGGAAACCTGGTTTGCAAGCAGGATGGAATCCCCCATGAAAACAATAGTAGATTCTGACTAGTCTAGTCATATAGTGCCTTGCAAAAGTATTCACCCCCCTTGGCGTTTTTCCTATTTTGTTGTATTACAACCTGTAATTTATTAAATTGATTTTTATCTGGATTTCATGTAATGGACATACAAACATTTGTCCAAATTGGTGAAGTGAAATGAAAAAAAATTCCTTGTTTCAAAAGGATCTAAAAAATAAAAACTGAAAAGTGGTGCGTGCATATTCACCCATTTTGCTATGAAGCCCCTAAATAAGATATGGTGCAACCAATTACCTTCAGAAGTCACATAATTAGTTAAATAAAGTCCACCTGTGTGCAATCTAAGTGACACATGATCTCAGTATACATACACCTGTTCTGAAAGGCCCCAGAGTCTGCAGCATCACCAAGCAAGTGGAACTATGAAAACCAAGGAGCTCTCCAAACAGTTCAGGGACAAAGTTGTGGAGAAGTACAGATCAGGGTTGGGTTATAAAAAAATATCAGAAACTTTGAACATCCCAAGGAGCACCATTAAATTCATTATTAAAAAATGGAAAGAATATGGCACCACAATAAACCTGCCAAGAGAGGGCCGCCCACCAAAATTACGGACCAGGCAAGGAGGGCATTAATCAGAGAAGCAACAAAGAGACCAAAGATAAGCCTGAAGGAGCTGCAAAGCTCCACAGCGGAGATTGTAGTATCTGTCCATAGGACCACTTGAAGCCGTACACACCACAGAGCTGGGCTTTACGGAAGAGTGGCCAAAAAAAGCCATTGCTTAAAGAAAAACATAAGCAAACACGTTTGGTGTTCGCCAAAAGGCAAGTGGGAGACTCCCCAAACATATGGAACAAGGTACTCTGGTCAGATGAAACAAAATGTAGCTTTTTGGACATCAAGGAAAACACTATGTTTGGCGCAAAACCAACACTTCTCATCACTCCGAGAACCCCATCCCCACAGTGAAGCATGATGGTGGCAGCATCATGCTGTGTGGAGGTTTTTCATCAGCAGGTACTGGGAAACTGGTCAGAATTTAAGGAATAGGACAATGATCCAAAGCATACTGCTAAAGCAACATTTGAGTGGTTTAAGGGGAAACAATTAAATGTCTTGGAATGGCCTAGTCAAAGCCCAGACCTCAATCCAATTGAGAATCTGTGGTATGACTTAAAGATTGCTTTACACCAGTGGACCCAATCCAACATTAAGGTGGTGGAGCAGTTTTGCCTTAAAGAATGGGCAAAAATCCCAGTGGCTAGTTGTGCAAAGCTTATAGAGACATACCCCAAGAGACTGGCAGCTGTAATTGCTGAAAAAGGTGTCTCTACAAAGTATTGACTTTGGGGGGTGGAATAGTTAAGCATGCTCAAGTTAATTCTTTTTTTTTCACAATAAAAAATATCTTGCATCTTCAAAGTGGTAGGCATGTTGTGTAAATCAAATGATAGAAACCCCCCATTTGAATTCCAGGTTGTAAGGCAACAAAATAGGAAAAATGCCAAGAGGAGTGAAAACTTTCGTAAGCCACTGTACATCGAACATTGAGAACAGACCACATCATACCATTTATTAATACACCACACTATTAACCGATTGATGACTGAACAAAGGGCATTGCGCAATGACAGAAGTCTGCACTGTACACCCATGCAAACCTCTTAAATCTCTCTCACAATATAATCTCATCTCATCTCTGGCTCGGTCTCAGCGGAGTGACATGGTTCAAGATGACTTTTGAGAGCATAAATCAAGCGTCCTTCCCTGACACTTCATAAAGCACTCGGAAATCAAAAAAGCAGCATACTCCAGTATGGAATTCACCGAGGACTGGATTCTGGCTTCACTGTCACTTAACTCTCAACAGACATCCAGATTTCAGATAATTCCCCTCCTCTCCATTCGGAATATGAGTTACTGAACACTGTGGTAGAACTGAATTTCAGTGAATAAATAATCATCAGATGACCTGACCTCCACAATCACCCGACCTCAACCCAATTGAGATGGTTTGGGATGTTGGATGCAAGCTCATCCTTTACTTCCTCCGGGACTCCGTACAGGAACATGTCGAACAGCGCTTCCAGGTTCCAGGCACTCTCAGCTACCAATTTTCGGAAATCCACCGCATCGTCTGCCACACTGTGGAAGTCTTGTCGAAGCTAGAGTAACATCCGGGCAGCCTCTCATCAATGGAGCATCGAAATGGAGCATCGGAAAATGTCTTTACCTCCACCATGAACTCCTCCTATCAAGCATGCATGCAAGGGTTGGCTCTTATGCTTTTAAAACTCATAGCATTGCATTCATTTAATCTCTGCTCAGTTAATTTAATCTCCTGACAAGGTATGAGTCCATGCACAGGTTACAGTAAAAAAATATCTAATGTATCCTTCATTGTGACAATAAATGCATTGTCTCTCCAAATTCTTTCCACTGTGAAATCACTCATTGTGTGTGTGATGAAGTCACACTAAGCAAAGCCAGTCACAACTTACTGGCCTTGCACCTGTGTATAATATCTGTGTGTTTTCTTTAACTGTGCTTTCTCTCCAGTGAGTCGGATATGGGTGGCTTCTGCGATGGATTTCATGTCAGGGCATTTCACCTTTACCAGTCCAAATGAGGGGTTCTCTGTCGGGTCGACTCCTTTTCCATCAGGACTAGCACAAAGATGGGGCGCGTCTGGATGGACGACCAGACCACAGGGCATGACATTGAACTGAAAGGTCTGTGCATGTCTCCTCAGCTCCAGTTCAAGTCCCCTTGTCATTGCCACTGTCTGGCATGTTCCCTTAAAGATGCGTGAGTGAGAGTCTGGCTGGGAGACTCTCTCCTGATATTCGCTGCTTCATGAAATCAACTGGCAGTGACTCAAGGGTGACACATTTGGTTCCACAATTTGCACTTTCCCCGTTCCCAATTTGGCAGATTAGCAACTGTGGATCCAAATCACACAGCTCTCCGGTGGACATCACATGCTCATCAGGAAGTGGTCCTTAAACAGGAAAGGGATAGTGCTTCACTTGAGTAGGATCTGTCAATAACTAAATTCAACACAGTTGAATTGATTGTATATCCTTTAGTGTCAAATCATTCTGTTTATTTTTCATGTGACATGTTTATAATCACGTGTGTGCCATGTATAGTGTTGATTTTATCCCACTGCTGCTAGAAGCCTTATGATACCCTAATGAATTAATATGTATATTGAATACATGTTTTCACATTTCATTTCATATTGCTACTCTGAGCATTGTGAGATTAGAGAGCCTTTATTAGAGGCTGTATGACAAACTGAACATAACCGCATGACAACAGTACAAGAGTTGGCTACAGCACAGGCAAACAGTGGGACAATAATTCAAGACTATACAGAAGTACGATCTGCAAACCCAATATTCAGCTGAGCGTAAAGTGACTCTGGAGGTCATACATATCCGGATAGCATTTTCTTCACCTAAACTCAACAGTTTGCCTTTCTATGTAATGCTTTTGCTAAAGGTAATGTGAGAAACATGTTGAACTCAGTGGTGCATTGAACATATTGAGATATGTTCGGTGGAAGGACATGGTGAATTGTGCAACCGCACAGACAGAAATAAATAACTTGGATCTTGAAGATATGAACAGGCATCAGGGTCTACTTCCATGTTTTAAGTTACATTCCACCCCAAAATCATGTTATGGTCAGATGGTTTCTAGTCTATGAGGCCAGAATTAGTACTTTAATTCCAGCATTTCATTCAAATTGAGTTGACATAAGAAGGCCTTCATGAGCAGTAACCCACAATACCAGTAAACGATTGCAGCTAAAATGTGAATGGTTTTGCAGCCCCTGTAAAAAAAGATCTGAAGTGAATATTCCTGTACAGGACCGGTAACACGAAGCCTTTACATTTATCTCCCTCCTTATGGCATTGGACACTTTACAAGTGAAAACATGCAAGACAACAATGCAAGGGTTAAGAGACAAAACATGCATGATGAGACAAGCAAGTTCAATTGAGTTCTGTTTTAATGCCAAAGAATGGTAAATACATCCACAGAAGTAAACAAGCAGTAATTACAGAAGTAATTACTCACAGGAAAAACAAACCATTATTCACAATCCTTATTAATAGATGTTTTATTGACAACACAGCAAGACTAAAGGACATAACTCGCTAGCTTACTGTAGTTAGCTGCACCATGTAGCTAGCTACCTAGCACATTAGCTAACCACTGTGATAACCTACCTTCAAAATCAGAAATTAATTGCTCGAAAAACAACTTATATCCTTTATCTAGTTTGGATCTTTTCATCTTGGATAGTTTATCGACTATGTTGACAACATTATGTTGGCTGAAGTTTGGTATTTTAGCCAAACATTGAGTAATGCAGGCCTACAGCAGCTGCCATTACTGCAGCTGCAAAATAACGGGAAACAGTGGAAGTATGTTTCACCTCAGCAGCAATGAACAGCTGTTTGATCAGCTGTAGCAGCAGCTCTCGCACTACATCAGCTGGTATTTCAATCAATGAATAGAATGCATTTTTTCTTCTCTTCTTATTGGCTTAAAAATAGAAATTGAGCCAAAAGCGGGCTATTACCGGCTAACAGAAACCCTGACCTGTAGCAGCAACACACACCTGTAGCAGGCCACACACACCTGTAGCAGGCCACACAAACCTATAGCAGGCAACACACCACACATGTAACAGGCCACACACACCTGTAGCAGGCAACACACACCTGACAGCTTTGCCTATGTATGAGGAACATCAGGAAGGTGCATGTGACCGAGAGTGGGGTGGTTGGGGTAGACACAAGCTGAGCACCTCAGAAAGCTGTGTGTTACCAGCATTTCCACACGCAGATTGATGTCAGTATCATCTTTCTCAAAGACATAATGTACTGGTAGTATAGATTCAGCTTGGAATAAACTGTTTTTGATTGAGACGATGTGAGTAGGAGAGGGTAGCTTAAATGATGGATATCCTACAGCCCTCGACACACAGGGGGAACATGAAGAAGCTTTGCAGCAGGGGGGAGCTGTTGCCAAAATTATGCCTTTGCCAGAAAGAGCAGCCTGGTCTCATAGACTAGACATAATAATAAATAATAAGACATAATAATAAATGTAAATCCGTCACACTTAAATCAGTATGATATGTTTCTTTTGGCATGGTTACATAAGACAATGTTACTTAAAACCTCTCTGGGATAGGGTCCAGTTTCCTGAATTTCCCACCTGACTGACATGCCCAAAGTAAATGCCTGTTACTCAGGATATGCATATAACTGGTAGCATTGGATAGAAAACACTTTGAAGTTTCTAAAACTGTTAGAACAATGTCTGAGACTATGACAGAATTGATATGGCAGGCTAAAATCCAAAGAAAAATCAACCAGAATTTTGTTTTTTTTAGGTCACAGACTCTTATAATGGAAAGCTATTGTTCCTATGTAATTCCGTCTCCCAGATTGCAATTCCTATGGCTTCCACTAGACGTCAACAGTATTTATTCAAGGTTTCAGGCTGTTTTTTTGAAAAACAAGCAAGAATTTTGAGTTTTGGTGAGGAGAGCACCGGTTAATACCCGCTTAATAATTTAGCTTTCCTATTGAACATACTACTTTCCGTATAAAATACTATAGTTTATTTACATTTTGGAGTACCTGAGGATTAAAAAGAAACTTTGTTTGAATTGTTTGGACGAAGTTTAGCTTTTTGGTGTCACGGATGTCATCTAGAGATAGAGAGGAGGACCAAGATGCGGCGTGGTAAGTGTTCGTCATTTTAATGGAAAAAACTGAACACTACAAAACAACAAAGTGACAACCGTGACGCTAATCAAACACTGTGCTAACAAGCAACATAACATAGACAATCATCCACAACCCACAATGACAAAACAGGCTACCTGAACATGGTTTCCAATCAGAGACAATGACTAACACCTGCCTTTGATTGAGAACCATATCAGGCCAAACACAGAAACAGACAAACTAGACATACAACATAGAATGCCCACTCAGATCACACCCTGACCAAACAAAACATATAAACATACAAAGCAAACTATGGTCAGGGTGTGACATTTGGACTCCTTTGTCTGCATGTTGAATGATTGGATTACTGAAATCGATGGCGCAAACTAAACAGACAGCAGTTAGATTAACAAGAATTTAAGCTTTTAAATTATACAAAATACTTGTATGTTCATGAATATTTAATATTACGATTATTTATTTGAATTGCGCGCCTGCCACACCTATCCCTAAGACGTTTTTAAGGCAAAAGCGAAAGAAGGTTGGTTGGCCGGGATAAATGTGTGGGCATATAACGTGAATGTTAAGCAAGCCAAAAGTTGTGTGTTTTGAATCTCAAACTTTAGCTTTTTAGCAACTTTAACTACTTACCACTTTTTTAGCTACTTTGTAACGACTTAGAATGTTAGCGAAGCCATCCCTTAAGCCTAACCCTAACCCTTTTCGTTACCCTTTCTCCTAAACCTAACCTTAACGTGACACTGACAGCTTTTTAGCTATTTTGCTGAGATGAAACAAACAGACAATCATATCAATCAAAAATATAAAAATCCCAGTTTATGCTTCACAACCAACTACATAAGAAGTTTTAAAAATAGACTATATTTGACTCAAAGTCCCATGACGTACTGTAAGGCATTGTTGGCAGAATAGATGGATGCATTTCAATGCATTATTCATATAATTCAACAAAACATTTCTTGGTTGTCCCGAAAAAATGATTCAGTCGTAACGTGGCTAATAGGCTAGCGCACATGGGTCAAACCCAAGGCCCGCGGGCCTGATAGGAAACACAAGCGAGTATCAATGAGTCAACAGTTGAGTCATCTACTTCATGAAATTAATGACTGATCCACTAGCATCGGTGAATTCAACTTCAATTGCGTTACTTTCATATGTCCCATTTACAGTAACTGGCAACAAAACACCATGCAAAGAAGAAAGGCCTATTACAGCAACATTTGAGCAGTAGCTTAGACTGGCTACTCAACCACAATACATTTTGAGTGCACCATTCAATGATGCTGCATTCAACTGCACCAGTGATCCATACAGTGCAAAACAAAATGTCAACATGTTTTAAGTTTAAATGTTATCACAACCTATAGCTACATTTTTGTTATTTGGAGTTGTTAAACACTTTTTGATTAGGGTCGCAGCACATTATGCACATCTGCAAGCATAGCAACAAAGGCTGGACAAATATGATTCTCTTCTTTTGTTTTAATAGGTTAAAACACTATATGCAGCATCCGACTGTATGTACAAAAGTGAATGTTATAAAGGGCCATATTTTTTCTAATAAAATTAAGGCCAGTTTGGGTCGCAGATGTTTTTAAAAATAAATAGTCTATGTCTGGCCTGCGAATTCATTGTTTTTTTCAATATGGCCCATGTGCTGATTGAGCTTGATACCCCTGGGCTAGCATATCTATTTATGTAGCTAGCTATTTATTTAGCCAGCTAAAAACTGCTGGGAGGATGTCATGTCATTGGAGGAGTGGTTTTTCAGTGGCTACATCTAGAGATCCAGTTGTCGTTTGGTTAACTAGCAAGAAATGTGGATGACTTTCCTAGCTAGCTAGCTATGCTGAACTCGAACGACTGTAATCCAGAGTTAGCATATCTCTTAGTTGTCAGTCAAATGTATTTGGCATCGATCAAATGGGCGGGCGGGCGGGCAGGCAAGTTCCCATTCAGTTGTGAACACGTGGGTTGGGACAAGCATGTATTGGCAGGCAAGTTGCAGAAGGACGAGCGGGATAATAATGTGGCTTTTGGCGAATGCGTTCTAATGATCTAAAGTCGCAAAGTTGCTACTGCCTGTAAACACAGTCCAGTTCAAAGTGAATGACGGCAGGCCCATGTGGTAAATGGCTTATTAGCATATAGGCCTACTGTAGCTCTGATGGGCAATGGTGCACTGGTCTGCGTAGACTCCGGTCCTGGACAAGACAGATATTTGTATAAAGTTTTACTTACAGCAGTGTGTATTAATTGTCCAAACGCATAGCCACTTTCCCACTCTATATTGCTGTAGAATTTTCACAAATGCCTTCCTATACGTCATTCCCAAACATTCTATGAATTTATGAAACTTGAAAATGACCATATCTAAGTGCTCGCTTGTCAGAAAATGTATATGGACAGATTTTAATAAGATTTCATGTTGCAAAAATGCTGTCAGTTCCACCTTAACCCTAACCTTAACCCCTAACACTAACCCCTATCCTAGCTAGCGTTAGATAGCTAGCTAATGTTAACCACCTAGCCACTTAGTTAACGTTAACCACAATAAATTGGAATTTGTAACATATCATACTTTTTGCAAATTTGTATTGTATGCTTTTCTAATTCATAACATATTGTACATTGTGCAAATTCGTAATATATCATACAAATTGGAATTCGTAACATATCATACGAAATGAATGATGGACATCCACAAATTAATACATCATATGAATCGTAACATTTCACTCTAAATTAAGTGTTACAAATTTTCAGGCAGAATAATATGAAATGCTCTGAGACCAGGTTGGAAAAAGCCATCTGAATGTCCACACTCCCCTCTATCTTTCTTTCTTTCTTTCTTTCTTTCTTTCTTTCTTTCTTTCTTTCTTCTTGGAGATCTGGGAAGCTCCTTATCAGGGGAGGAAATGGTTGATTTGATGTGGAGCACCCCCGGGGGCTTGGAGCTAAGCCCATTCTCTGTCAGACCTGGGGGTCACACACAGGCATGCATAAGTGCACACATGCACACATATGTGTGAGCACACACACACACACACACACACACACACACACACACACACACACACATACACACAGAACAATAGCTCTTTCTTGAATAAAACATACATTTTTACAGTTTCTTTCAAGGTTACGTACAGCTGAATCACAGATAATGACACCTAGAGAGCTTTTTCTAGCTATGCTAATGTCCCCTGGTCAACATCGCAGCACAAAATACAGCGGATTCTCATACAGCGCCTTCAGAAAGTATTCATACCTCTTGACTTATACCACATTTTGTTGTGTTACAGCCTGAATTCAAAATGGATTGAATATGTTTGTTTTCTCCCGTCTATGCACAATACCCCATAATCACAAAGTGAACACGTGTTTTTAGAAAGTTTTGCATATTTATTGAAAATGAAATACAAAAATATCTAATTTACATACGTATTCACACCCCTGAATCAATATATGTTAGAATCATTGGCAGAGATTACAGCTGTGAGTCTTTCTGGGTAAGTCTCTAAGAGCTTTGCACATCTGGATTGTAACAATCTTTGCACATTATTCTTTATAAACGTTTTCAAGCTCTGTCAAGTTGGTAAATGACCATTGCTAGACAACCATTTTCAAGTTATTGTCCTGCTGAAAGGTGAATTTGTCTTTGTGTCTATTGGAAAGCAGATTGAACAGCCTCCAGTATTTATGCTGCAGTAGTTTATGTGTCAGGGGGCTAGGGTCAGTTTGTTATATCTGGAGTACCTCTCCTGTCCTATTCGGTGTCCTGTGTGAATCTAAGTGTGCGTTCTCTAATTCTCTCTTTCTCTCTCTCGGAGGACCTGAGCCCTAGGACCATGCCCCAGGACTATCTGACATGATGACTCCTTGCTGTCCCCAGTCCATCTGGCCGTGCTGCTGCTCCAGTTTCAACTGTTCTGCCTTATTATTATTCGACCATGCTGGTCATTTATGAATATTTGAACATCTTGGCCATGTTCTGTTATAATCTCCACCCGGCACAGCCAGAAGAGGACTGGCCACCCCACATATGCTCTCTCTAATTCTCTCTTTCTTTCTCTCTCTCGGAGGACCTGAGCCCTCGGACCATGCCCCAGGACTACCTGACATGATGACTCCTTGCTGTCCCCAGTCCACCTGACCGTGCTGCTGCTCCAGTTTCAACTGTTCTACCTTATTATTATACGACCATGCTGGTCATTTATGAACATTTGAACATCTTGGCCATGTTCTGTTATAATCTCCACCCGGCACAGCCAGAAGAGGACTGGCCACACCACATAGCCTGGTTCCTCTCTAGGTTTCTTCCTAGGTTTTGGCCTTTCTAGGGAGTTTTTCCTAGCCAACGGGCTTCTACACCTGCATTGCTTGCTGTTTGGGGTTTTAGGCTGGGTTTCTGTACAGCACTTTGAGATATCAGCTGATGTACGAAGGGATATATAAATAAATTTGATTTGATTGAACCAGGTTTTCCTGTAGGGCTTTGTCTGTGCTTGGCTCTATTCCGTTTATTTTTATCCCCCCCCCAAAAAAACTCCCTAATCCTTGCCGATGACAAGCAGACCCATAAACCAAATCAAATGAAATCTAATTGTATTGGTGACATACATGTTTAACAGATGTTATTGCGAAATGCGAAATGCTTGTGTTTTGAGCTCCAACAGTGCAGCAATATCTAACAATTTCACAATACACACACACATTTAAAGTTTAGGAATGGAATTAAGAATATATAAATATTTGGACGAGCAATGTCGGAGCGGCATAGACTAAAATACAGTATGATGGAATATATGCATATGAGATGAGTCATGCCAAATATGTAAACATTATTAAAGTGACTAGTGTTCCAATTATTGAAGTGGTCAGTGATTTCAAGTCTATGTCTATAGGGCAACTGTCACGTTCGTCGTACGAACTGGAAGCATACTCGTACAAACTGGAAGCATACTCGGACCAGCGTGCAGCGTGATCTGGGTTCCACATCTTTATTTAGTGAAACGCACAAACAATAAAGGAAGAATGAAACGTGACGACAATGGAGTGCTGACATATAACTACCCATAAACAATGTCCCACAAACACAGGAGGGAAAAAGAGCTACTTAAATATGATCCCCAATTAGAGACAAGGATTTCCAGCTGCCTCGAATTGGGAATCATACAAATCACCAACGAAGAAAACAAAACTAGAACCCCACATAGAAAATATAAACTAGACTAACCCCCCCAGTCACGCCCTGACCTACTCTACCATAGAAAATAAGAGCTCTCTATGGTCAGCATGTGACAGCAGCAGCCTCTAAGGTGCTAGTGATGGCTATTTAACAGTATGATGGCCTTGGGATAGAAGATGTTTTTCAGTCTCTCGGCCAGCTTTGATGGACCTGTACTGACCTCGCCTTCTGGATGACAGCGGAGTGAACAGGCAGTGGCTCGGGTGGTTGTTGTCCTTGATGATCTTTTTGTCCTTCCTGTGACATTGGGTGTTGTAGGTGTCCTGGAGGGCAGGTAGTTTGCCCCCGGTGATGCGTTAGGCAGACCGCACTGTGCAGTTGTGCAGTTGCCATACCAGGCGGTGATACAGCCCGACAGGATGCTCTCAATGGTGCATCTGTTAAAGTTTGTGAGGGTTATAGGTACCAAGCCAATATGATGCAGCCACCACCATGCTTGAAAGTATGAAGAGTGGTTCTCAGTGATGTGTTGAATTTGCCCCAAACATAACGCTACGTATTCAGGACATAAAGTTAATTTCTTTGGAATTTTTGTTGTAGTTTTAGTGCCTTATTGCAAACAGGATGTATGTTTTGGAATATTTTTATTCTGTAAAGGCTTCTTTCTTTTTATTCTGTCATTTGGGTTACTATTGTGGAGTAACTACAATGTTGTTGATCCATCCTCAGTTTTCTCCTATCACAGTCATTCAACTCTGTAACTGTTTTATAGTCACCATTGGCCTCATGGTGAAATCCCTGAGTGTTTTCCTTCCAAATCAAATCAATCAAATCAAATCAAATTTTATTTGTCACATACACATGGTTAGCAGATGTTAATGCGAGTGTAGCGAAATGCTTGTGCTTCTAGTTCCGACAATGCAGTAATAACGAACAAGTAATCTAACTAACAATTCCAAAAAAACTACTGTCTTATACACAGTGTAAGGGGATAAAGAATATGTACATAAGGATATATGAATGAGTGATGGTACAGAGCAGCATAGGCAAGATACAGTAGATGATATCGAGTACAGTATATACATATGAGATGAGTATGTAAACCAAGTGGCATAGTTAAAGTGGCTAGTGATACATGTATTACATAAGGATGCAGTCGATGATATAGAGTACAGTATCTACATATGCATATGAGATGAATAATGTAGGGTAAGTAACATTATATAAGGTAGCATTGTTTAAAGTGGCTAGTGATATATTTACATCATTTCCCATCAATTCCCATTATTAAAGTGGCTGGAGTAGAGTCAGTGTCATTGACAGTGTGTTGGCAGTAGCCACTCAATGTTAGTGGTGGCTGTTTAACAGTCTGATGGCCTTGAGATAGAAGCTGTTTTTCAGTCTCTCGGTCCCAGCTTTGATGCACCTGTACTGACCTCACCTTCTGGATGACAGCGGGGTGAACAGGCAGTGGCTCGGGTGGTTGATGTCCTTGATGATCTTTATGGCCTTCCTGTAGCATCGGGTGGTGTAGGTGTCCTGGAGGGCAGGTAGTTTGCCCCCGGTGATGCGTTGTGCAGACCTCACTACCCTCTGGAGAGCCTTACGGGTTGAGGGCGGTGCAGTTGCCATACCAGGCGGTGATACAGCCCGCCAGGATGCTCTCGATTGTGTATCTGTAGAAGTTTGTGAGTGCTTTTGGTGACAAGCCGAATTTCTTCAGCCTCCTGAGGTTGAAGAGGCGCTGCTGCGCCTTCCTCACGATGCTGTCTGTGTGAGTGGACCAATTCAGTTTGTCTGTGATGTGTATGCCGAGGAATTTAAAACTTGCTACCCTCTCCACTACTGTTCCATCGATGTGGATGGGGGGGTGTTCCCTCTGCTGTTTCCTGAAGTCCACAATCATCTCCTTAGTTTTGTTGACGTTGAGTGTGAGGTTATTTTCCTGACACCACACTCCGAGGGCCCTCACCTCCTCCCTGTAGGCCGTCTCGTCGTTGTTGGTAATCAAGCCTACCACTGTTGTGTCGTCCGCAAACTTCCTCTCCGGCAACTGAGTTAGGAAGGACACCTGTATGTTTGTAGTGACTGGGCGTATTGAAACACCATCCAAAGTGTAATTAATAACTTCACCATTCTCAAAGGGATATTCAGTCTCTGCTTTTTTCTTCTTTACCCATCTACCAATAGGTGCCTTTCTTTGCAAGGCATTGGCAAACCTCCCTCGTCTTTGTGGTTGAATCTGTGTTTGAAAATCACTGCTCGATTGAGGGCCCTTACAGATAATTTATGTTTGAGGTACAAAGATGAGGTTGTCTTTCAAAAATCATGTTAAACACTATGATTGCACAAATAGTGAATCCTTGCAACTTATTATGTGACTTGTTAAGGCACATTTTTACTCCTGAACATATACTGAACAAAAATATAAACACAACATGCAAGAATTACATATAAGGAAATCAGTCAATTGGAATATATTCATTAGGCCCTAATCTATGGGATTCACACTGGGAATATAGATTTACATCTGTTGGTCACAGATATCGTTAAAAAGAAGTAGGGGTGTAGATCAGAAAACCTGTGCGACCACCATTTGCCTCATACAGCGCGACAGCTCTTTCGCATTGAGTTGATCAGGCTGTTGATTGTGGCCTGTGGAATGTTGTCCCACTCCTCTTCAACGGCTGTGCAAATTTGCTGGATATTGGCGGGAACTGGATCACGCTGTCGTACACGTCGATCTAGAGCATCACGATCATGCTCAGTGGGTGACATGTCTGGTGAGAATACAGGCCATGGGAGAACTGAGACATTTTCAGCTTCCAGGGAAAAAGGGGTTGAATACTTATTGACTCAAGACATTTCAGCTTTTCATTTTGAAAAACAGAATTCCACTTTGACATTATGGGGTATTGTGTGTATGCCAGTGACACAAAACCTCAATTGAATCCATTTTAATTTCAGTCTGTACAACATGTGGAAAAAGTCAAGGGGTGTGAATACTATTTGAAGGCACTGTGTGTGTGTGTGTGTGTGTGTGTGTGTGTGTGTGTGTGTGTGTGTGTGTGTGTGTGTGTGTGTGTGTGTGTGTGTGTGTGTGTGTGTGTGTGTGTGTGTGTGTGTGTGTGTGTGTGTGCACTTGTGTGTGCAGAAGGGATGTTCAGTGGTAATATTGGTACCATGGGGCTGGAGTGTCACAGGATGATCCAAGTTGCGGTGACCTCATCCTCATCTTGAGTCCTGTGAACCGTTTTGCCTGCACCGTACGATTCACACACCCCTCGGATAGGCCTCCTCTCCCGGGATAAGGGCCCTTATTTTCCATGCCTGCAGGTTCCAGTGTGGGATTCCCAATCCGAAGCCTCCAGGAAAACACATTTACAACATTCCCACAGTGGTGGCCATGGAATTACTCTCTTCCTCTTTTTCTCAAATTCTTCTCCCTTTTTTCTGGGGTCTCTGCCGAGGTTGTTGTCAGATGGAGGTTTGTAAGCAGAGTGATGATTCCCGGTTCGTTTGGTGATGGGCGGTCTGTGTCCCCGCAGACACCACAGCTCTGGGTTTTGTTCCCCGCCAGCCAGCCAGCCAGCAAACCAACAGTTCTCAGCTGTGGACAAATCTCCCATGAGCCCCCTTACTCTACGGAAGCAATTAGGCATCATGGGTAGTTTGGCATAATAGACAGTGTCATTACAGATTTCCCTGGTCCCCAATTTTAACGAACAACAACTTTAAAGACGTACGCTTTAGTAAACCCTTTACAATGCCTAAATAGATGCTTTGCTTATGATTTGTAATCAAATGCATAGTATATAAAGGGTTATAAGAGGTCTGTACATCTGGCACTTTGCATTACCCTTTTTCCACACTTTACATGGCTTCTAGTCTTTATAAAGGGTTCATGAATGCTTCATTTATCCTTTAAAGTTGTTGTTTGTTTAATGTGTGACTGCATTAGAAACTTGGAACAATGTGGTCTTTCGCTGTTTCTTCAAGTCATTGCAATTCGTTACAAGTGCAGCACATTGCGATCTTCAGTAAGTAACAGAGAAAAGAATGAGGTAACATATTACATTATTAATGGTGAACGAGTATATGCTGAGTAGGTATTCAAAAATATGTGGAAAAACTGACAATAATTACAGAAACTATGACTTCCTTCCTCCGTAAAGCCACATTTCACAACTACCGGTGCCTTTGGAAAAAGCCAATTAAGCCATTTGGTTTCCTTTAATTACAACCAACGCACGTTTACTGGTAACTTAAGCCTCATTTAATATTTCCTGCCACATCACTTGCTTAATGATTCAAATAAAAGCTCTAGAGAGTTTGCTCTCTTTAAAACACAAAAACAGAAAAGACAGTCCTTCCTGTTTATTAACTGACCTGACATGACTACATACAGAAAACGCTGTCACTCTTGTACCGTATATCATTCATATTTGATTTTGTGACAGACATATTTTCGTGTGAATGAATCAGGTTGGCCTGCTGGCTTTTTATGTATTCAGCGTCAAATGTCTCGGATCCAAATGTCGCGTATTGGAAATATGCACTTGTCTGTTGTTTGTGTGACGTAAAATAAACACAGCAGAAAGCAATGTGTCCATTGAGGAAATTAAGCGTCGGAAGCCTAAGGTATGAGATCATACCAAAAAAAGCATGACAATTGCTGACAGGGTAAAATTCCAGTGCAACTGCAACTAAAACGGGGTCTGTATAAAAAGGTAGACAAAAAGAGATTGTGGCGAACTCTTTAACAACTTGCAGCTGTTTCCCGCTCACAGTAAGGACATAAAGTTACTCTCTCTCTCACACGCACGCACGCACACACACAGAAGCAAGCTTAATTCCAATTTCCTACTTAACTAAGTGCTGTGGTCATTTCACGAGGAAAAAGCCATCTTGAAAGGGAAGCCACAGAGCAGTTAACATCTCTTGCATGTCAAATAACAACAGTGGTGATGTTTGCAGACAGAGAGAATTTTGACTGCAGTTGGTGGCACAAATAAACTCTAGAATAAACCATATAACACAATACTATAGAAAGACAACCCAATAGAATACTCACCAGTTATTTGATAGGATAGGAAAACGGAACTGAACTGAAGTCAAGAGGGCCTTAAAGGGGAATGGAAACACTAGAGCTGTGTTCGAATACTGTACTAACTGTACTATTTGTGATGTAAATTGGGTATATAGTATGCTTATAGTATGCTATTGGTCATAGTATGGATATAGTTGGTATGTCAAAATTTCTCAGATGTTGTACTACATTCGCCTATACACTATTTCTGTGCTTTTAAGGCCCACAATGCAATTCCTCAGAAAATGGGCGTGACTTCACATCGTTTTCAGATTTGAAGAAAATATACAGTTGAAGTCCAACAAGAGCGAATACAAATTCATTGCTTTAACTAATTATGACAAATGTTAAGAAAATGTTGAGCAATGTAATAAAGTAATGACTTTTCAAATACGTTACCTTACATGTTATGTTGGCTGACAATTTGTTAGCTATGCTATCCTTACGAACCACATAGCATATCATTACAGCAGTATGTACCGGTATGTTAGCTAGCTATCTAACGTTAGTAGGCTACGAATACATCAAACTTGCCAGAATATTAACTACAGTGGTTCCTCCTTTAAAAGTTGCGAGCTTATACTTATTTTCCACCATAATTTGCAAATAAATTCATTAAAAAAATCCTACAATGTGATTTTCTGGATTTTTTCCCCTCATTTTGTCTGTCATAGTTGAAGTGTACATATGATGAAAATTACAGGCCTCTCATCTTTTTAAGTGGGAGAACTTGCACAATTGGTGGCTGACTAAATACTTTTTTGCCCCACTGTATGTTTTACAATTCTACACTTAAACAGTGTTTACCACTCCTGCTCCTGGGACATCAATGATTACACATTGTAACTATGCAACAGACTAGAACCATGATTGATTTGTAATTCATATATACCATTAAAAAAACTATGCACATGTAACTCCCATCATCTGCATTAATCTGAGGACACAGGATAGTATTTCAATGAGATACTTAATTTCAACCAGTGGAGAATGTGAAACACTTTATTGAAAGAAGTTCATTATGCTGGTGTTATAAATACATAGACAGCATATGATTCATGAATTACAGTGCTACCCTAATATTCTCTCAGTTCATCACAATTGCGGTGTCTCCTAACCAGCCTTGGGCTCCCAGTTGGCCCGAAGGTTATCTTAAGAGCGAGTGAGGTGGCGATGACGGGACTGGCTTCCTCTCTCACATCAAAACATACCTGCAGACGAGTGACAAATGGATAAAGAGAGAGCATGATTAAGCCTAGTTTGTTTTTTTATTCTAACACGGTCAGTCATCTTAAATCAGGAGGTGAAATGCAAAACTGACCTTTGATCATTAACTCTGGGACTACTACATCTCTGCCTGTATTTCAATGTAAAGCTTCTCTTTAATAATACTTCCTGTTGACCCGATCAAGTGACATCTCACCTATGATCATGCTGTGCCCTCTGTGTCAGCCAGTTCAGATGCGGAAGGGGTTCACCAGAACAGCTGATATAACCTAGAGGGTTTAGGGAGAAGGGGGAGAGGGATGAAGTGAAGAAGAGAGACTGCAATTGTGTGTGATCTCACCTGGTGTTCACACTAAGTGGCTACAGAGTACTTTATGCAGAAAAACAGACAAATGAGGAAAAACAATAGAAGATAATGTCAATAGAAGATACTGTATGTGACGCAGACACCTATTGGAGTGTACCTGAAACATTTACATTTAGAGGGCTATGTGTCTCACCACTTGCTTATTGCAAGGCTAACCCCCAGGGAAATCATGACTTGGCAGCAACAGATAGACCAGTGAAAAGGGCTGTGTTTATGTGGTGTAAATCTGAAAATTAGCAGCTGACATCTCAATGGTTTTTTAATTAATGCATGTGAGACAGTTTCCATGTACAACAAGACAGGCAGAGAGGAACAGAGAAAAAGAATACAGAACAGTTAAATTACCTCTGGTTATGGACACTTTTACAAGCAATAAAGCTACCACGGCCTGTTTCTCGGACAGTGAACATCTGGCAATATCTACATTTTCGACCCCTTGGTCAGCTCGCTCTCTGAAAAGAAAGAAAACAGCTTATTTTTTATAGATATGAAAACAATAACTGAGATATGATCGATAACAAACTAGCTCGCTGCCCAGACTTACATAATTACAAAGAGGAAATTCTCCTGATTAAAATGGTGCCCATGTAACAGTTTTGCTATCGTCCCTCTCCTCGCCCCTACCTGGGCTCGAACCAGGGACCCTCTGCACACATAGACAACAGCCACCCTCAAAGCATCTTTACCCATCGCTCCACAAAAGCCATGGCCCTTGCAGAGCAAGGGGAACAACTACTTCAAGGTCTCAGAGCGAGTGACGTCACCGATTGAAACGCTATTAGCACGCAGCCCGCTAACTAAAAAGCCATTTCACACCGGTTACAGCCGACTTGAAAAAAAAATCTAAATATATACATTGCGAGATATTTGGCGAAATAGACAGGAAACAATGGGAAGACTGCAGAGCTACAATATTATTTTGTTGTTTACATTTGAACTTTATAACAATGTGAGCAGGTCTAATTGCCAACAATAGCGAATCAGGCATTGTGACGTTGAACAATAAGCTGGGAATAGAACATTTGGAAGGCGAGTTGGTGCCATGGTGCTCAATAGAACTAATAAGAGCTGGCAGGGTGAAAAATGCACTAAAATAAGGCCTGTTTTTTTTCGAGATTAGTTCAAAATGACGGGAAATATGGTCATATTTTGAAACTGGGCTCCACGGTGGATGCAATGACCTAGTTTTTTATCAGAAAATGACTGTTACGACTTCCGCCGAAGTTGGCTCCCCTGCCTGTTCGGGGGGCGTGCTCGGCGGTCGTCGTCACGGTCCTACTAGCCGCTATCGATCCCTTTTTCGTTTGTCTGTTGGTTTTGTCTTATTAGTTTCACCTGTGT
The DNA here is from genome assembly GCF_018296145.1 of Oncorhynchus tshawytscha. Classification (NCBI taxonomy): domain Eukaryota; kingdom Metazoa; phylum Chordata; class Actinopteri; order Salmoniformes; family Salmonidae; genus Oncorhynchus; species Oncorhynchus tshawytscha. The sequence continues at coordinate 38,992,414 of NC_056431.1, forward strand.
GTATTTTGGTTTAATTAGCTTCCCTATATGTAGTAGTTTGACCCGCCCTTGTTTTGTGCGGGATTGTTTTTTGTTACTCTGTTGGTTGTGATTTTCATGTTTGTATTCTCTGGACTGTTTGGTCTGTTTTATGCGCCCTGTATGTTGGCATGACAGTTTTTTGGCCGGAGAATAAATCACGATTTACTGAACCCTGCTCTCTTCCAACCCACCACTCCTAGTAGGCTGTGACAAGAACGTTGTTAAACATTTCATGTGTCCAGCCTACTATCTACACGGATTTCAGAGCACTCTCATCTGAGTGTACCAGAGCACAGAATAATTACTTTACGAGCGCTCAACACCCGTTGAATATGGCCGGTGTCAGTAAACGTCTGAAAAAAAGCATAATTAAATTGTTTCCAGCAGCATATTTACAGTCACCAACGCTCTGGTTAACACAAACTGCCTTATCAGCTCTGCTAGGGTGAGTAAAATGGTCAGAGTGGTCTCATTTGTGTCTGGAAGTAGCTAGCCAACGTTAGCTTGGGTGTCTGAATTTACAAACGGACCATTTTTCTCTGAATGGAAACACCATAATATTAATCAAATTAATTAAGCCAAGTTTCTTAAAATCAATCCATTATACTATGTTTTTAGAAAAAAAGGTTTTCAATTCTCTGGTAATGCCAATATGGAATACTATCAAATGCTTCTCAAAAATGCCCTCTGGTGGTCAAATTAGCAATAACAGAAGAAATGGCTGAGAATTAAATGATGTGCCACAGAATGCTGCTGCAGCAGCACGTAGGGTGTGCTGCGGTATGACACGACTTTTAAAAAGGAGGAACCACTGTACATGCTTTCTAACTAACTACCTAATGTTTATTGATATGATTGTTCCCGTCATTCTTTTCTTACTTCAGTGGTATGTTCTCAATGGACATTCCGGTACTTTCGTAAATTCGCTCTGGCTATCTACTTCGGTTTCAGAGCACCCTCGCTTGAGTGTCACAGAGCGCAGAATAACTGATGCATTTACTAGTGCTCAACACCCGTTGAATGTGGCCGGTGTCAGTAAACGTTGGCAAATTGTTGCCAGCAGCACAGGTGGTCACCAACGCTCTGCATAACATGAAAACTGCCTAAACCGCTCTGCTAGGGCTAGTAAAATCGTCAGAGTGCGGTGTTCTCTCATTCGTGTCTGGAAGTAGCTAGCAAGCTAGCCAAAGTTATCTTGGGTTCTTGACTGCCGTTTTAAGGTCAGAACGCTCTAATCAACCCTACTCCTCAGCGTCCAGTGTGCACTCCCGAGAGCGAAACACTCTGAATATACAAACGGACAATGCTCTGAATTTGCAAATGTCCAGAGCACACTCTGAGCACACTTTGGCACTCCAGATGTAATTTAAGAACACACCTGGAGTCATAAAATGCCAAGCTAGTAATTTGTTAGGCTAACAAGCTAGCAAGAGGTTGCATAGCACCAGTACCAGCATAAACAGGTTAATAAGCTAGTACGCTCAACTGAAAGGATACCGTTCATTTCCAGTATACTAAAATGAACTGATAGTATATACTCACTAAGTATGTAGCATACAGTGTGTTAGTATGGCTATTCAAACACACTTTAGGATTTAGAACACCAGCTAACTGTAAATCACCATATTGGCATTGTTGTGTCACTGGCACGAGAGAATATTTGGGAACTCACAAAAATGTCTGAATTTGCCAAGAGTAGCTCGGGGTCTGAGAGTGAGTTTATAACAGAGGATGAAATATAGTTAGTTAGTGAGCCTGTAAACCTACTGAAGCGGTTCATGTTTGAGCCGATCGTTGCCCCAGATCAGAGTATGTTCTCGTAACAGTAACAACACAGATATTTCGCCTGAAATACCTCAGCTAGAGGGTCGGCGTAGCAGTGACACAATCTGGTGTGACTGCGGATCCTGCCAGATAATGGCTAGAGACTATGAGTGTGTGTGTCGTAGAGAGATGGTGGCAATACAGCACAAAATCCCAGCGGATGGCGATGTATCGGACGTGTCGTAATTCCTTGTGAAGGACTTCCTGGCAGAAGAGGTTACTCGACCAGTCAGCAGCATGTATGCCAGTTAAATAATTGCTTACATTTTGCTTGATTATAAATTGCTTAAAGCTAACATCAGTAGTGGGTAAGTGCTCAATATATATAATAAGTAACCTATAACGATGTTTATCACAAGTGCTGTTTGGCGCGAGGGTAACGCATTCTCCTTTTGATTAGACAACAGCATCATGATTCATGAAATCTCATTCTAACTAATAATGGGGCGTGCTCAATACAAATACATTGTGATTTAGTTTCGGTATCAGACTAACTTTTCTTATGATTTTGTTTTCCAGAGCATACAGGCTGGCTGCTTATCGCCAGTTCACTGTAGAGGCACAAGGGAGAACTGGACGATGTGTCATCCCTGCGTGTGTCGTCTCATCCATAAGGCACGCATACCCAGAAGCAATTGGCATTTACGTAAGGTTTGAGTTTGAATAAAAACAGTTTATTTAGTAAATCTAGCCTGCTGTAATTTGTTTCAAGACAGGCCTAATGCCTGCACTTTATATTAAAAAAAATAGTATTAGTTAGCTGGTCCACTATAACAACAGGTTCAAACATAACCAGATAAACTTGCTCTGAAGATAAAACTACTTTCAACACACACTAACCCCGTGTACCTGTTATTAGAGTAGTGACTTCTACTAGCTTTGGCTGCCATCTATTGGAAAGGAATGGTGCCTACACTAGGCAGCTAGTTGGCAGAGTCAAAGGAGACTTTAAATATGCCATTTAGCAGTGTGTGTATGTGTGCATGTGTGTGTGCTGAATCCTTGGGGGCGAAACTATCTAGGGAGTAAGGGATAAAAACCTCACTTGAAAGCATCTCCTTGCAATGGAAACTCACAGCAGAAGATATTGGTTTGCAAACTATCCATTCCTCACAATTTTTCCACTAATGTCCTGCAAAGGAGCTTGTGTGTGTGTGTGTGTGTGTGTGTGTACGCTGTTGATGATGATAGATTTGGTTTAATGAGATCTAAGCAGGAGATGAAGCACTCACACAGATGCTGAGGTTTCCAGCTGGTCTTCCATTGAGGAGAGAGGAGAGCGAGTGTGTAAGGGAGAGCGAGAAAGAGAGACTGCCACACTTGACATGAAGAGAGTGCCATCTAGAGCCCTCCCTGGGACATCACTGAGCCTTTCATTGACACGAATGCAATTTCTCTCTCTTAAACCTCTTTCAGTCAGAAAACAGTAATACCTAAATGATTTCAGGCATTCTATGACCTCCATTCACACAGCCTGTTATTGAAGAACAATGGTACAGAGGATGGGACAATGGACACAAATGAGCCATCGAGCCAACTCCAGCTCTGTTTAACTCCTTAGTATTGTCTAATTAAGATATAACATATTTCTCCCTGTCAGATAAATGGAATAAGTAAAACAAAATACAAAAGTTAAAACGATACAACTGCAGTATGAGCCAGGAGGGGAGAGGTCCAGTGAGACTGCCTGGTTCCCAGACTCATGTGGGGTTTGTGGCAGGTAGCTTAGTGGCTCCCCTCCAGCGCCACTGGTGAATGGGGGAAATTAGCTCAGAGTCTACACTGCGTTTAGCAAGACTGGATAGGTGTAAACAATATGAAAAGGGTTAAACTTCCACCTTGCCTTCCAATAGCCTAAGTAGAATTTTGGCTCTACTGCTTTCAGCTACCCAGTTTTTCCAGGTCTGTGATTGCTGCAGTGGCACAGCGCAGGCTGAGAGAAAGGATTAGAGTTAGAGAAGAGGGTTATGAACAGAAATGGAACCAATCCCAACTCCACTTTGGGGACTGACTGTGGAATATGCCTCTATTACAGGAGTAAAGAGAGTTTGTGTGTATGTGTGTGTGAGAGAGAAAAAGCCCACCTCTACCCTCATTGGCCAGACCAGCTGGACTCAGTATCCCTGGTCTCAAAGGTGATGCAGTTGCAAAAATGGCGGCGGATAATTTTAGAAAAAGAAGGACAAGATTGTCTAGCCCAGCTGATTTGTACAGGTCCAGGTTTTGCAGCTCTTTTAGAACATCTGCTATCTGGATTTGGGTGAAGGAGAAGCTGTGGAGGCTTGGGCAAGTAGCTGCGGGGGGTGCGGAGCTGTTGGCCGGGTTTGGAGTAGCTAGGAGGAAAGCATGGCCAGCCATAGAGAAATGCTTGTTGAAATTCTCGATTATCGTGGATTTATTGGTGTTGACAATGTTACCTAGCCTCAGAGCAGTGGGCAGCTGGGAGGAGGTGCTCTTATTCTCCATGGACTTTACAGTATCCCAGAACCTTTTGGAGTTAGAGCTACAGGATGAAAATTTCTGTTTGAAAAAGCTAGCCTTTGCTTTCCTGACTGACTGTGTGTATTGATTCCTTATTTCCCTGAAAAGTTGCATATCGCGGGGACTATTCGATGCTAGTGCAATACGCCACAGGATGTTTTTGTGCTGTTCAAGGGCAGTCAGGTCTGAAGTGAACCAAGGGCTATATCTGTTCTTAGTTCTACATTTTTTGAAAGGGGCATGTTTATTTGGTGAGGAAATTACTTTAAAAGAACGACCAGGCATCCACTACTGACGGGATGAGGACAATATCTTTCCAGGATACCCGGGCCAGGTCGATTAGAAAGGCCTGCTCACAGAAGTGTTTTCGGGAGCATTTGACAGTCGTTTGACCGCGGACCCATAGCGGATGCAGGCAATGATTGAAAACAGCAGAGGTGTGTTTGGAGAGCAAGTTGGTCAGGATGATATCTAAGACGGTGCCCATGGTTACGGATTTAGGGTTGTACCTGGAGTGTTCCTTGATAATTTGTGTGAGATTGAGGGCATCAAGCTTAGATTGTAGGATTGCCTGGGTGTTTAGCATATCCCAGTTTAAGTCACCTAACAGAATGAACTCTGAAGATAGATGGGGAGCAATCAATTCACATATGGTGTCCAGGACACAGCTGGGAGCTGAGGGGGGTCTATAACAGGCGGCAACAGTGAGAGACTTATTTCTGGAGAGATTCATTTTTGAAATTAGACTGTTTGGGCATAGTATGGAAAGTATGACAGAACTTTGCAGGCTATCTCTGGAGTAGATTGCAACTCCTCCCCCTTTGGCAGTTCATTCTTGACGGAAAATGTTTTAGTTGGGGATGGAAATATCTACATTTTTGGTGGCCTTCCTAAGCCAGGATTCAGACACGGCAAGGACATCAGGGTTGGCGGAGTGTGCTAAAGCAGTGAGTAAAATAACCTTAGGGGGAGGCTTCTGATGTTAACATGCATGAAACCATGGCTTTTTCGGTTACAGAAGTCAACAAATGAGAGTGCCTGGGGACACGCAGGGCCTGGGTTAACCTCCACAGCACCCGAGGAACAGAGGAGGAGTAGGATAAGGGTACGGCTGAAGGCTATCAGAACTGGTCGCCTAGTGCGTTGTGGACAGAGAATTAAAGGAACAGATTTCTGGGTGTGGTAGAACAGATTCAGGGCATAATGTACAGACAGGGGTACGGTGGGGTGTGGGTACTGTGGAGGTAAGCCCAGGCACCGAGTGATGATAAGAGAGGTTGCTTCTCTGGATGGGCTAGTTATGCTGGGTGAGGTCATTGCATGTGTGGGAGATGGGACAAAGGAGGTATCTGAGGCATGTTAAGTGGGACTAGGGGCTCCACAGTAAACTAAAACAATGATAACTATCCTAAACAACAGTGTACAAGGCATATTGACATTTGAGAGAGACATAAAGCGAGGCATAAATCAATCACAGGTGTTGATTTGGAGAGCTAGCTAAGACAACCATGGGTAAGACAACAACAGCTAATCAGCTAAGACAACAACAGGTAAAATGGCAATGAATGGACAGAGAGGGTCAGTTAACTACACACAGGGCCTGAGTTTGAGGCAGGGGCCGACAGATAAACAAAAACAATATAAACAAAATGTAATACAGTGATTAATGAACAGTCCAGCAGGCATCAGCTATGTAGCCAAGTGATCATAGGGTCCAGTGAACAGCAATATATGGAACAGGGGCTTCCCTGTTCCATCCCCGGGGAGTAGTCGTTACTACGCTAGCATGCGGGAGACACAGCGTTTAAAGTTAGCAGGCCAGGGTCAGATGGCGAAAGAGGTATTGTAGTTGTAGTAATTTTGTTTGCTAGCCGGGAGATGCGCCTGGCTCGCGGCTAACTGGTGCTAGCTTCGGGGCAGGGGAGTTAGCCACTCGGTAGCAGCTAGCTAGCAGTGATGATCCGATGCAAGGGTCCAGAGCTTACGGCAAGGATCTGGTGGAATAGTGGATTCTAGCCGTGTTGGGGGTAGAGTCCGGGAGGCATCGGCTGAGTAGCGGAGTGATCACAGAGTAGGCCGGGAGGTGGGCCTGGCTCAGGGTTAGCTTCGGGGCTGGGTCACTTGGTGGCAGCTAGCTAGCTGTGATGATCAGGAGTAATGGTCCTGGGTTTATGGCAGGAAACCGGCGTTGTAGTGGAGAAAACAGTCCGATACAGGCAGGCTGGCAAGTATTATCCAGGCTAAAAAAAAAGAAATTAACGGCTGGTGTCTGTGCAGCAGGTAAAGGCCGCTAGCAGTGGCTAACAATGACTAAACAGGTAGTAGCTAATTAGCTGGATAGCTTCTGATGGCTAGCTGCTGATGGAGGTTATGGCTATAAGGTCTAAAAAAAAATAGCAGATCCGTGTCACATTGGGGTTACCGGAGGCGGGTTACCGGAGGCGGGTTACCGGAAGGTATGTTTAACTTAAAAATGGAAAAGATATTGACAGCAGAGTTTCTCAAACTTGGTCCTCTGGACCCCAAAGGTGCACATTTTGGTTTTTACCCTAGATTACACAGCTGATTCAAAGAATCAACTAATCATCAAGCTTTGATGATTAGGGCAAAAGTGTTAGGACAAAAAACAAAACGTCACCCTTTGGGGTCCAGAGGACCTAGTTTGGGAAACGCTGCTGTACAGCTATAGGATCGGGAGCAGCACAAATATCAATTTGTAGGGAGAGAGGATTGCCATAATAAATAAATATGCAGCTCCAAAAATAGTTTGGTGATCAAGAATAATAACTGTTTACTTTGCAAGCTCACCAGCAATGGGGTATCAAGCCACAATTAGGCCTACTAGCATAGGCCTACTGGTCTTTTGGTATGTCAAAATTGATTGAAATAGATCATTTATTTATGAAACTTGAATTTGTTGTTAAAATTCATTATTATTGTTGCGAGGACATGCGTCTCTCCACTTGACCCCCCCAAACTCCCGCCAGTGGAGAGCGCTTTGTTCTCTTGCCTTCTCACATTTAAATGCATATGTGCTAAATCTATATTCCATTTAATCCTACAATAATTGCAAGCATTTCATACCGGTACCGTTAATTGCAACACTTAGACATTTCTGTTTGATAAGATCATTTTCATTTAGCCAACTATTTCTTAACCTCTGAGTGGGCGCGATGTTTACTGTGCACATGAACATTCACAAGGCTCATGAGGTAGAAGTTCAGTTTAATTCAATGTATGGTTTCCTTTGTTGATATTTCCCGGGTTAGTAAACAAAATAATTGTTCCATGCGTGAATGGTGATAAAATATCATTAATAATCATTAAGTGTGATTAAGATGAATGTACCAATGTAAGAATAGATGTGGCCTCGTAACTAGTTACGCCCAGAGAACTTGTCCTAAAGGCGGAAACGCCCATTTCTGACCAGAGGGTATAAAACATGTGCGTTAACAAAAACGCAACTCAAGGTCGAAGAAGACAAAGGAACCTCTTAATCATTGGTACCTCTTAATCTATGCTACGGATGAGTAGCTGTGTCTAAGAGGGTGAATACAAGCAGAACCAACCGGCTACTCTCTCCAAGGAATCGTGTGTCGACACTGCATTCATTCCCATGCTGGAACCATCTACACGGCTGATTAGCCGTCCTCAAAAGACCCCTTTTTCAGAACAAGGGCGAGGAAACAGACCACTAAGACAAAGGACACTGACATCGTGAGGACAATCAGAGAGTTACACCCGGTAACCATCAGAGGAGAAGTCGAACCTGGTCCACAAAGAGACACCCCATCGGAGACCTCCAACACGTAATTACATCATTATATTCTGACCCATAAGAGTGGCAGTTCGGGGCAAGGTTAGGGTTAAACCAGGCATAGTTTAGAAACGTACTCAAGTGTGCTTTTCTCTCGTGCACTCTCTCTTTCTCTCTCTTTTTTAAATCCCCGTTTTGTGTAACATGTGTAATATAGTGTTGGCCTGCTAGGGACCTGTTTCATTGAACTAAGTTCTAATCAATAGCTTAGACTGTGTGTTTGTGTACATGTTTCTTATATTGTCATTTTAGCTTGTTAGTAAGTGAATAATCAACTTAATTGGTGTGGCACGGACTTATTTTGTGAGACTTGGGTTTGTGCAGATTCCCGGATTATGCGACGTTCAGGATGAGACTGTAGAGGAAATGAATTAATTAGCGGCGGTTGTAGAATCGATATTCTGATATTCTTTGAGTTAATTTGGGAAATAGAAACTCAACAAAAACCCAAACCTTCCCATGGTGCCCCAGGTTACTTAGTTAATAATTACCTGATTCATTTAATCACGTATTATTATAAACAGTTAATCATTCGATAAGCAGCAGTCGTCACATTAATCAACACAACGTTACGACAAGAGGAATATTGTGACAGGGACACAGAACAGTGGATTTATGAGGAATGGAGGGCGAAAAAGAAAGAAGAGGTTGAAGAGAATGGGGAAAGCAGAGGTTGGATTTGAGGAAGATGGCGATAAAAATGGAGATAGGGTGTTGAAGAAGATTGGTGTCAAGTGCAAACAGAATGAGCTGTGCGGTAGACCGAGTTCTGGAGGTGAAATGGAAGTGAATGAGGGCAAGTTAATTGAGGTGGAAGGTGAAGAGCTCAGAGCCCGAGGCTGGCATCAATAGACATGATAAGGAGAATCTGGTCCAGTAGGAGTGAAGTCTTTGGAGAAAGTTGATCCTTGCCTTGATCCATTTGTGGTTTCAATGTGGGTGAGAAAGGAGTTGGGTGCAGTTGAATCAATGAATGTAACCTGTAGTGGACTTGTGATATTTGTTTGTGTTTCTTCTGACCAGAGGGAGCAGGTGCTCTGGGTCATGCAACTTGGGTCAAGATATGTTTCTTGCTTTGCTCTTAGGAACAGGGCGCCATTGAAAGGAGTGATTTCTGGAGTAGCGTTAAGTTTGGAGGTGGAGCAATTGAAGTTGAAGATTTCTGGTGTTTGGACTGTCAGTCCTTTTGAGTGTTGAGTCAGAGTCTTAACCTGACAAAGTCATGTTAGAATATATCAGTTATCCACAAATCCTGCTTTTGTGCTGAATCCACTGTGCTGTTTCAGGTGCTAAGTTTATGGTCATGTCGCAGCAATTTGTAGGAGGCAGATTCCAAGAAATAGGACGTGCAGGAGGGCATGGGATAGAGGATTGTGTAGTTTGTGGATAAAGTTGTGTGTCATCTGTAGGGGTGCCCATGTTGCTGGAGATCGGAAATGTCCGGTGGGAGAGGCAGGTTGAGGTGGCTAGAGCCAGAGTAGTGCAGGTGCTGTACGCTGAGGCAATGAAGAAAGGAGGATGGTTCAATGTGAGGTATCCTGAGAGGATCCCTGTGAGTAGTAGATCTGTGCCAGCACAGACGGATAGGCCAACGAGTGATACAGTGTGTTTGGAAAGTATTCAAACCCCTTGACTTGATTTTTGTTACGTTACAGCCTTGTTCTAAAATGTAATCAAATATTTTTTCCCCTCATCAATCTACACACAATACCCTAGAATTATAAAGCAAAAACAGGTAAATCGTTTTCTGCTAATATATTCGAAATAAAAAACAGAAATATCACATTTGTGACCCGATTCATGAAACTAGGCATATTTCTCAAGTCACGACTTCACAGGAGAGCTGTTTGAACATTAAAAAAAATGTTTGATCAAAATGCGTTTTTTGGCAGAAATGCCGTCTCGAACTTGTGAACTTTCATGTGCCTTAATATCAAACTTGTATGCCATCTGTAAATATGAATAAAAAATGTTGGTCTGGTAGTTGGCAACCTGGCAACCTTCCCGCTAGCCATGACTGGCTGAGATAATGAGTGGGCTGGACATGCCGAGAGATGAGTTTAGATTGGTCTGCCATGTAGCAGATTGGAGCTGGTCAGTATGTCTAGGTAATCGTGTCAAATGTGGATTTTTCTTAAATGTATCGCGTAGTAAAACTGCATAAACCTAATGTCAAGTTAAAGTGTACTGTTAGCTAGCTAATGTTAGCTTGCTGGCTCTCCACTTTCTGGAGGACCGAGTTTTGAAATCAGTGGAATTCGATTATGATAGCTAAGGAGATGTGGAAAATACTAGTCTGGATTACATCGTCAAACTAAGGGCAACTATGCATGCCATCAGACAGGAGATGTGTCTGATGGCATGCAAGATGTAAGATAGTCTAGCTAACTACATTTTCAGATATTACACATTTCTAATTTTGACAGAAAGTGGTTTAATTTCAAGTGTATTGTTAGCTAGCTAACGTTAGCTGGCTGGGTCGCTATCGAACGTTGTGTATGATCTTATTCTTCGTATCTCAGACACATTTGCTTGACTGGTATGGTGATTATTCAGTAGCATATTGTGAAATATTAACGTAATAAAATAGAATCATTAAAAGCATTAAAGGAACCTGTAACCACACCTGCATAGCATAAGAAATGCCAATATACAAAAGAAATAGACACACATTGTAATCCAGATGCATGCCTGGATAAGAAGTGTCAGAATCAATATCATTAATGTACTTATGACTATAGCCTGGTGGGTGCTGATATAAACTATATAATGAATGTACTTGTGACTGCAGCCTGGTAGAGGCCACTATTATATTTTAACCAAACTGTCACAGTTGCGCCACCAATATAATCGGTTCAATGATTTGTAGAGGCGGGAAAAAGCCACAAGGGACCAATAAACGGTGGAAAATCTATGGCTGCAGACGGGTCTTTCAGGACGAATTGCACAAACAGGTTGCCACCTTAAGAAGGTAAGCAATGGTCTTACTTATAGTATAAAGTTTGTGTGGTTCGTTTCGAGAGCCTGCCTCAGTAATAGAACACCAACTAGATCTCTCCAAATTGAACAAACTAAAGGATATTGAGAGCTGTTGAATTCAATGAATGCAAGCAAAATAAAGAAAGGGAACGCTTTGGGGTTAAAATAGTGAAGGTATAATAGAAATATTTGCATGGACCACTGTGGATTGGGAGTTGTGTGCTTCATCTGTTTTGGATGGTTCAGTTGAGTGGGGTTACTCACTTGGTTTAATTATGGGAGTTCATCTGACTAAGTTTATTCAGTCTGTTTGACGTTAGGATTGTTTTGTCTGATTCAATTTGGCTGTTCAGCCTGCTTGAGGTTGCGGGCGCAATTCGTTGCAAACGCAATTCATTCATCTTATTCAATCAGTCCAAGTCGGGCGGGCCATTCAATTTATCCGACTCGCTCAGCTGCTCATCTGGGGAATTTTTCGATCTTGTTCAATGAATCTGTCTGCCCTGTTGACTGTTCAGCTCAACCCATTTTGGGGTGGCAGCTGTCCGTCTTCATGGTCGAATACAATAAGTAGAAGTCCTATGGTTATCACTTTATTGTGTCTGGGGAAGTGTATCAATAAAGGACTGCTCAGATAGGCACAAATCCTGTGGTTACCGCCTTGTTGTGTTGAGGAAGTGAATCAGCAAGGGACTGGTCAGACAGGTAAAACCCTGTATAATACTGCTTTTCTGTGTCGAGGAAGTGTATCAGAGAAGGGCTGAATTTGCAGGTCGCTTAGAAACGCGTGAGAGAGAGTGTGAAAGTGAGTGTGAAAACTCTCTGTCCTTGGTGAGAAAAGGTTGCGCACCTCTCCCGGATCGTCACTTAAGTGTGACCTGGTGGGGCGGAGGCACCCAGTCCCGCACTAAAAGAGGGGAGTGTGAATGGTGCACGAATGACTATTATAGTAATATGATGCTAGAGATCTTAAGTAATTAGTGAACAAAGATAGGAAATGGAAAAAACATACCAGAAGGGGTATGGTCACAACATGACAGACGTTGCATTGGTAAAATCAGCAAGTCCTGTAAGCATCCAGGTTAAACCAAATGGTAAGCCCCCTGGAAAGCCCAATATTATACGAAGCCAGAAGCTGAGGAAGGCATAAGCATGACAATTGAGGGACTGAAAAAGCAGGGGTATTGATAGAAACACAAAGTTTCTGTAATAGACATTTACACGGAACCCAAACTGGCTGCGCATGTGCACCATCGTGCGACATCGTGCATAAATGTATTTTGTCTTCCTACACCAAACGCGATCACGACAAGCAGGTTAAAATATCAAAACAAATTCTGAACCAATGACATTAATTTGGGGACAGGTCGAAAAGCATTAAACATTTATGTTAATTCAGATAGTTAGCTTGCACTTGCTAGCTAATTTGTCCTATTTAGCTTGCTTCGCCTTGCTAGCTAATTTGTCCTGGGATATAAACATTCGGTTGTTATTTTAACTGAAATGCACAAGGTCCTCTACTCCGACAATTAATCCACACATAAAAACGGTCAACCGAATTGTTTCTAGTCATCTCTCCTCCTTCCAGGATTTTTCATTGATGAACTTATATGGTGATTGGCATCTAAACTTTAGATGCACGCGAGCAGTGTGGGGGCAATATTTGAATAACATAGATTTCTAAATTTAATTTGCAACACTCGTGCACGCGGCGCGAGTGGTGTAGTCAGGGTATTACTACCAGTTCGTAACCCCTTATAGGCTAGGTCTGCCCCTAACGTCCCACCACTACAACATCCGGTGAAATTGCAGAGCGCGAAATACAAAAATCGTAATATTAAACATGAATGAAAATACAAGTGTCATACATCATTCTTTAGCTTAGAATCTTGGTAATCGAACCGCTTTCTCCGATTTAATAAATGGCTTTACGGCGAAAGCATAGCATTTGATTGCCTGAGGACATTGTCCCGCATACACCAGCATTAAACACATTTTTCAAACCAGCAGAGGCGTCACAAAAATCAGAAATAGCGAAAAAATAAATCACTTACCTTTGAAGATCTTCCTCTGTTTGCAATCCCAACGGTCCCAGCTACACACCAAATTGTCATTTTGTTTGATAAAGTCCTTCTTTATATCTCAAAAAAGTCTGTTTAGTTGGCGCGTTTGATTCAGTAATCCATCCGTTCCACTCGTTCAACATGCAGACAAAGGAATCCCAAAAGTTACCGGTAAACTTCGCCCAAACAAGTCAAACAATGTTTCTGATTAATCCTCAGGTACCCTGATATGTAAATAAACAATAACATTTAAGATGGAATGCAGTATGTTCAATACCGGAGATAAATAACGAAGTGCGCGCCCTCATTCACGTGCGCCACAAGACTAGAGTCCTAATGAGGGACAACTTGAAAAACTACAACTACTTGTTCATTTTTTCAAAAAAACAAGCCTGAAAACCTTTCTAAAGACTAGTGGAAGCCATAGGAACTGCAATCTGGGAGGAACTCCTTTGAATATCCCATAGGCTTGCATTGAAATGGCCTGTGACCTCAAACAAAACAAAAATCCAGATGGATTCTCCTCGGGTTTTTGCCTGCCATATCAGTGTATTATTTTAACAGTTTTAGAAACTTCAGAGTGTTTTCTATCCAATGCTAGCAATTATATGCATATCCTAGCTTCTGGGCCTGAGTAACAGACAGTTTACTTTGGGCAAGTCAGTCATCCGAACTTCCGAATACTGCCCCCTAGCCTTAAGAAGACAGTTATTTCTTAAATTATTGAATCTTTGCAGGTGGCAGAGTAAGCCCTATTATATGGAATGACAATAGATGATAAATATGCGTTCAGAATTATTGTACATTTATCTGGGAGTTATATGAGTAAGGCAAGAGGCACAAACAATTGTGCTGTCTGGTTTGCTTAATGTAAGGAATGTGAAATTATTTATGCTTTTACTTTTGATACTTAAGTCTGTTTTAGTAATTACACTTACTTTTGTTACTTAAGTATATTAAAAAACAGATAGTTTTAGACTTTTACTCAAGTCTGACAATTGGGTACTTTTTCCACCACTGCAAAGAGGCCACAGAATGCTCAGCATGTTGCCTCCCCTTAAAGCTGTGGATTGGTGTTAAAGGGATTTTCCACCATTCTTATAGTAGTCCATTTCTTCTTAAGTCTATGAAGGGGAGTGAAGGTGTGCACACTTTGAGGAGAAGGGTTGAGAATTGAATAGCAGGTATGTCATAGCCCACAATTTCCATAACGATCATCAAAGACAAGGCCTGCCAGAGCCAGTTCTGGTGAAGCAGGAAGTTCTTAATGGGGTCCAGGAGCAGTAGAAAAGGGATGTATTTGAACCAATGATTCCTCATCTCTTTCCTAATACCAATCATCAGGGGGGCCCATGTGGTGAGGGTAGGCAACGTCATCTCTGCCACGCTGATCCTCAACACGGGGTGCATGTGTGGCCATGAACGACTACAACTCAATCATCAGGTTTGCTGATGACAAGACAGTGGTAGGCCTGATTATTAACAATGACGAGACAGCCTACAGTGAGTATGTTAGAGCCCTGGCAGAGTGGTGCCAGGAAAATAACCTCTAAAAGGAGCTTATCGTGGACTACAGGAGGCGGAAGAGAGAGCATGACATTCTCAACGACGCGGCCGCAGTGGCGAGGGTCAAAAGCTTCAAGTTCCTCTGCGTGCACATCACTGAGGACCTGAAATGGTCTCCCCAAACCGACATCGTGGTGAAGGCTGCGCAACATCACCTCTACAACCTTAAGCAGCTGAAAAGATTCAGCACAGGCCCTCTAAGACCCTCACAAACTTTTACAGACGCACCACTGAGCGCATTCTATCGCGCTGCATCGCCGCCTAGTGCATTATTCTCCAGAGTGTGGTAGAGGCACCCCAACGCATCACCGGGGGCACACTACTTTTCCCTCCAGGACATCTACAGCACCTGGTGTCAAAGGAAGGCCAAGAAGTTCATTAAGGACGTCAACCACCTGAGCAACTGACTGTTCACTCGGCTACCGTCTGACAGATGAACTGAAAAGTGCAGTAACTACAGTCGCCTGTGGTATTTTGGACTCAGTAATTGCAGAATTAATGACGTGTACTGCAGCTATACTTCACTTTAACTGCAGTTACACTGCAAACTTACTGTAATAAACAAAACAGTATTTTTTGGGATGCAATATTTGCAGAATACGGCAGTTAGACTGCACTCTAACTACAGTTATACTGCATTGTACTGCAGTTATACTGCAGTCTGGCTGCCAGCCTGAACAACGCGATATCAGCCCAGAGCATATCGGACTGCTCTTCACCTTTACTCCCGATCATCCTTGCACCTTTACTCCGGATCATCGCAGTTAGCTAGCTGCTATTCGAGTGGCTACTCCTGGCTAACGTCTCTGTCCCGAATATAATGTCTCTGTCCACTTCAATACCTCTTTTGCCAATTGGCCTGGACCCTTTGCTGCCTACACTGAGCCCCGCCGATCCATCACGACTGGTCTGCCGACGTAACTGTCTGAGGGGGTTTCAACAGGCTCTCCCATTGCGCCGTCCCCCTGAGGCCCATCTGCTAGCCTGCTGCTAGCCCTGGCCTACTAGATGTCTGAATCTCTGTGCCTCCAGCTCACCTAGCTACTCACTGGACTCTATGACCACTCGGCTACACATGCCTCTCCCTAATGTCAATATGACTTTCGTTTGGTTACTCATTTTTGTCTTATTTCACTGTAGTGCCTCCAGAACCTGCACAAAATGCCTTAGCTAGCCCTGTTGTTCCACCCCCCCACACATCGTCACTCAATGCCTTGGCTTACCTCCACTGTACTCACATCCTACCATACCCTTGTCTGTACACCTTGAATCTATTCTTCCTCGCCCAGAAACCTGCTCCTTTTACTCTCCGTTCCGAACGCACTGAACGACCAGTTCTTATAGCCTTTAGCCATACTCTTATCCTACTCTTCTTCTGTTCCTCTGGTGATGTAGAGGTTAACCCAGGCCCTGCAGCCCCCAGCACCACTCCCATTCCCCAGGTGCTCTCATTTGTTGATTTCTGTAACCGTAAAATATTGGTTTCATGCATGTTAACATTAGAAGCCTCTTCCCTAAGTTTGTTTTATTCAATGCTTTAGCACACTCACCCAACCTGGATGTCCTAGCCGTGTTGGAATCCTGGCTTAGGAAGGCAACCAAAACTCCTGAAATTTCCATCCCTAACGATAACATTTTCCAACAAGATAGAACAAGATAGAAAAGGGGGCGGAGTTGCGAAATTTCCCCAATGGCAGACGATACTACTCTTCTTTGAAGACAAAGACCAGGTCACCCATGCCCTTAATGCTATCACTTCATTCTTGTAACGTGTGTGAGAGTAGGGAAGCAAGTACAGGGAGTGAGTGTTTTAATTAATATACAAAAAACATAAACAACACACCAATATAAAACAGAGTCAATAACACCTGAGGAAAGAACCAAGGGGAGTGACAGATATAGAGAAGATAATCAAGGAGGTGATGGAGTCCAGGTGAGTGTCATGAGGCGCTGGTGCGCTTGACGATGGTGACAGGTGTGCGGGATAATCATCAGCCTGATGACCTAGTAAACATGACAATTCTCTATTGCATCTGGATTCAAAAGGAACGTTTCTAAATGTGTAATCTTATGTTTATATGACTCTGATGGTAAAGAAATAAAAAAATATTCCTGTAAAGGACTGTTAAATATTTAGGAATACATCTATCAAAAAAACACTTAGTCAGACAAGGACTGTGATTTTCTCTCCTAAAATTAAGAAAACCTAAAATATATTTATTAATTGGATCTATCCACACTTGGGAGAGTGCTTCTGTCCAAGGCAGAGGGACTGTCTCACTTTGTGTACCCCTCCCTCATTATCTTTGTTTGTAAATCCCTCTACCTGTAAAGAGATCAACAAGACCTTTCTTGACTTCATCTAGAAAAATACATCTCATAAAATAAAAAAAGTCAGTCCTCTCAAATAAAAGACCTGAAGGAGGTCTGGAAGTGTTGGATTTTGTAGACATACAGTGGGGAGAACAAGTATTTGATACACTGCCGATATTGCAGGTTTTCCTACTTACAAAGCATGTAGAGGTCTGTCATTTTTATCATAGGTACACTTCAACTGTGAGAGACGGAATCTAAAAAAAATATCTAGAAAATCACATTTGTATGATTTTTAAGTTATTAATTAGCATTTTATTGCATGACATAAGTATTTGATCACCTACCAACCAGTAAGAATTCCGACTCTCACAGACCTGTTAGTTTTTCTTTAAGAAGCCCTCCTGTTGTCCACCTGTTTGAACTCATTACCTGTATAAAAGAGACCTGTTCACATTCATTCAAACAGACTCCAACCTCTCCACAATGGCAAAGACCAGGGAGCTGTGTAAGGACATCAGGGATAAAATTGTAGACCTGCACAAGGCTGGGATGGGCTACAGGACAATAGGCAAGCAGCTTGGTGAGAAGGCAACAAGTGTTGGCGCAATTATTAGAAAATGGAAGAAGTTAAAGATGGCGGTCAATCACCCTCGGTCTGGGGCATCAATGATCATGAGGAAGGTGAGGAATCAGCCCAGAACTACACGGCAGGACCTGGTCAATGACCTGAAGAGAGCTTGGACCACAGTCTCAAAGAAAACCATTAGTAACACATTACGCCGTCATGGATTAAAATCCTGCAGCACACGCAAGGTCCCCCTGCTCAAGCCAGCGCATGTCCAGGCCCGTCTGAAGTTTTCCAATGACCATCTGGATGATCCAGAGGAGGAATGGGAGAAGGTCATGTGGTCTGATGAGACAAAAATAGAGCTTTTTGGTCTAAACTCCACTCGCCGTGTTTGGAGGAAGAAGAAGGATGAGTACAACCCCAAGAACACCATCCCAACCGTGAAGCGGGGAGGTGGAAACATCATTCTTTGGGGATGCTTCTCTGCAAAGGGGACAGGACGACTGCACCGTATTGAGGGGAGGATGGATGGGGCCATGTATCACGAGATCTTGGCCAACAATCTCCTTCCCCCAGTAAGAGCATTGAAGATGGGTCGTGGCTGGGTCTTCCAGCATGACAATGACCTGAAACACACAGCCAGGGCAACTAAGGAGTGGCTCCGTAAGAAGCACCTCAAGGTCCTGGAGTGGCCTAGCCCGTCTCCAGACCTGAACCCAATAGAAAATCTTTGAAGGGAGCTGAAAGTCCGTATTGCCCAGCGACAGCCCCGAAACCTGAAGGACCTGGAGAAGGTCTTTATGGAGGAGTGGACCAAAATCCCTGCTGCCGTGTGTGCAAACCTGGTCAAGAACTACAGGAAACTTCTGATCTCTGTAATTGCAAACAAAGGTTTCTGTACCAAATATTAAGTTCTGCTTTTCTGATGTATCAAATACTTACGTCATGCAATAAAATGCAAATTAATTACTTAAAAATCATACAATGTGATTTTCGGGATTTTTGTTTTAGATTCCGTCTCTCACAGTTGAAGTGTACCTATAATAAAAATTACAGACCTCTACATAATTTGTAAGTAGGAAAACCTGCAAAATCGGCAGTGTATCAAATACTTGTTCTCCCCACTGTAAATAACATTGAAAATATGTTTGGTCAATACAGAACCAATTTGGTATTTAATTCCAAACAATGAGTTTAATATTTTATTTAACTAGACAAGTCAGTTAAGAACAAATTCTTATTTACAATGACAGCCAAACCCTAACGACACTGGGCCAATTGTCCGCCGCCCTGTGGGACTCCCAATTACGGCCGGTTGTGATACAGCCTGGAATCAAACCAAGGTCTGTAGTGACGCCTTTTGCACTGAGATGCAGTCCCTTAGACCACTGCACCACCTGGGAGGTCTTGAATTTTTACTGAAATGTAATTATATTCCTGAAAGATTACCCACTTAATCTGCTATGATTCACCAACAAGCTTTAATATCCCAGAAAATATGTTTCCTGCACAACCTTTCCCCGCATAAAGCTCTTTTGTGGAATAATTCAGACATAATTCAGACATCCATGTACAGTTGAAGTCAGAAGTTTACATACACCTTAGCCAAATACATTTAAACTCGGTTTTTCACAATTCCTGACATTAAATCCTAGTAAAAATTCCCTGTTTTAGGTCAGTTAGGATCACCACTTTATTTTAAGCGTC
Organism: Oncorhynchus tshawytscha; assembly: GCF_018296145.1. Lineage (NCBI taxonomy): Eukaryota > Metazoa > Chordata > Actinopteri > Salmoniformes > Salmonidae > Oncorhynchus > Oncorhynchus tshawytscha. Next base: position 39,011,756 of record NC_056431.1, read on the forward strand.
AGAAATGTCATAATAATAGTAGAGAGAATGATTTATTTCAGCTTTTATTTCTTTCATCACATTCCCAGTGAGTCAGAAGTTTACATACACTCAATTAGTATTTGGGAGCATTGCCTTTAAATTGTTTTAACTTGGGTCAAATGTTTTGCGTAGCCTTCCACAAACTTCCCACAATAAGTTCGGTGAATTTTGGCCCATTCCTCCTGACAGAACTGAGTCAGGTTTGTAGGCCTCCTTGCTCACACACTCTCTTTCAGTTCTGCCCACACATTTTCTGTACGATGGCCACTCCAATACCTTGACTTTGTTGTCCTTAAGCTATTTTGCCACAACTTTGGAAGCATGCTTGGGGTCATTGTCCATTTGGAAGACACATTTGCGACCAAGCTTTACCGTCCTGACTGATGTCTTGAGATGGTGCTTCAATATATCCACATATTTACACATTTACCTGCCTCATGATGCCATCTATTTTGTGAAGTACACCAGCCCCTCCTGCAGCAAAGCACCCCCACAACATGATGCTGCCACCCCCGTGCTTCACGGTTGGGATGGTGTTCTTCGGCTTGCAAGCTTCCCCCTTTTTCCTCCAAACATAACAATGGTCATTATGGCCAAAAAGTTCTATTTCATCAGACCCTATTTCATCAGACATGTCTCCAAAAAGTACGATCTTTGTCCCCATTTGCAGTTGCAAACCGTAGTCTGGCTTTTTTATGGCGGTTTTGGAGCAGTGGCTTCTTCCTTGCTGAGCGGCCTTTAAGGTTATGTCGATATAGGACTCGTTTAACTTTGGATATAGATACTTTTGTACCTGTTTCCTCCAGCATCTTCACAAGGTCCTTTTCTGGGATTGATTTGCACTTTTTGCACCAAAGTACGCTCATCTCTAGGAGACGGAACGCGTCTCCTTCCTGAGCGGTATGATGGCTGCGTGGTCCTATGGTGTTTATACTTGCATACAATTGTTTGTACAGATGAACCCTGTACCTTCAAGCGTTTGGAAATTGCTCCCAAGGATGAACCAGACTTGTGTAGGTCTACAATTTATTTTTATGAGGTCTTGGCTGATTTATTTTTTATTTTCCCATGATGTCAAGCAAAGAGGCACTGAGTTTGAAGGTAGGCCTTAAAATACATCCACAGGTACACCTCCAATTGACTCAACTGATGTCAATTAGCCTATCAGAAGCTTTTAAAGCCATGACATAATTTTCTGGAATTTTCCAAGCTGTTTAAAGGCACAGTCAACTTAGCGTATGTAAACGTCTGACCCACTGGAATTGTGATACAGTGAATTATAAGTGTTGGAAAATGTACTTGTGCCATGCACGACGTAGATGTCCTAACCGACTTTCCAAAACTCTAGTTTGTTAACAAGACATTTGTGGAGTGGTTGAAAAATGAGTTTTAATGACTCCATCCTCAGTGTATGTAAACTTCCAACTTCAACTGTAATTCTATGTTGCCTAGTTTTATATATATATATATATATTTTACCCCATTTTTCTCCCCAATTTTTCATCTTGTCTCATCGCTGCAACTCCCCAACAGGCTCGGGAGGCGAAGGTTGAGTCATGCGTCCTCCCAAACCACGGATTTCGGGAGGCGAAGGTTGAGTCATGCGTCCCCCGAAACATGACCCGCCAAACCACGCATCTTAGCACCCGCCTCCTTAACACGGAAGCCAGTCTCACAAATGTGTCAGAGGGAACACTGTTCACCCCAGGTCAGACTGCAGGCGCCCGGCCCACCACAAGGAGTTGCAAGAGCGCGATGAGCCAAGTAAATCCTCCCCGGCCAAACCTACCCCTATCCCTGATGATGCTGGGCCAATTTCGCACAGCCCTGTGGGGCTTCCAAACACGGACGGTTGTGATACAGCCTGGGATCGATACCGGTTCTGTAGTGATGCCTTTAGTACTGCAATGCAGTGCATTAGGCCACTGTGCCACTCAGGAGGCCCCTAGAATTTTTCTTGTTTATATTTGTTAGATATGTTTTATCTAGGGATGTAAGTTGTTGATTGCTGATAATTTTGTATAATGACACAAAAATAAATCGAAATCTAAAATAAATAAATACATTTACAAGTGGCTACACATATGGTGCGTGACTAGCAGTGTGCGGATGTAGTAGTGACATAGAAATTAGTTACAAAATAAGGGCAAAATCGGAAGTAAACAAAGTTTGAGTTATACTCGTAATAGTGAAATAGCCAAATGTTTTGATATTGACATGTGTGTTTTGCCCACAAAGACATGAGATGGCTGTAGAGTTTCTTGTGGTGGTGTTTTTAAGCATTTTTTTTGGGGGTTGGGGGTCAGTCTGGCCACAACCATTATATGGCTCATGCAAGCTATGAAGCCAGCCCAAGAAATCTCAGGAATGGAACTGTCTAGGTGATGCTTCAACACTCATTTTAATTCCCTCATTTCTGAATTTGTTTATTTATATTATATACTGAACAAAAATATGAATGCAACATGTAAAGTGTTGGTCCCATGTTTCCCAACCCTGGTCCTCAAGTACCCCCAACAATACACATCTTAATTGTAGCCATGGACAAACACACCTCATTAAACTCATTGAGGGCTGGATGATTGAATCAGGTTTGCTTGTCCAGGGTTACAATACAAATGTGTACTGTTGAGGGTAATCGAGGACCAGGGTTGGGATACACTGGCCTAATGAATTTATTTAAATTGACTGATCTCCTTATATGAACTGTAACTCAGTCAAATCTGTGAAATTGTTGCACGTTGCGTTTATATTTTTGTTCAGTATAGTATCTTGGAGGTCATCAATGAGGAGTGACTGCAACTGCCGTTTAATTCTTCTGTTTTTGTCACCACAGGGACATTGGATTTGGATCATTTTAAAATGCTCAATAATACCACCCCCTTGCCCTCAGAACAGTCTCAATTCGTCTGGGCATGAACTCTACAAGGTGTCGAAGGTGTTCCACATGGATGCTGGCTCATGTTGACTCCAATGCTTCCCACAGTTGTGTCAAGTTGGTTGGATGTTCTTTGGGTGGTATTAAAAACCCAGCAGCGTTGCAGTTCTTGATAGGGCATTGGGACCACCATGAGCCGCCAGAACAGCTTCATTACACCTTGGCATGTATTCTACAAGTGTCTGGAACTTCCTGTGTGGAAGCACCTGCGTTCAATATACTTTGTATCCCTCATTTACTCAAGTGTTTCCTTTATTTTGGCAGTTGCCTATATAATGGACAGAGAGTTAATCGCTTGAGTCGCAACAAAATGGAATATAATGTGGCGGATAAAGTACGGAATCACAATTTTATGTGTACAACATCTAAAGACCTGCATCACTATACTGAGAGCTTTTCCATTTCTAAAAGGATGTATTTTGGTGTTTTTGGAGCCTTTGTTCATGTTTTTTCAGAGCCCACATACACCATAACGCGGACAAGGAAATAAATCGTTGGTTGGGGGTAAGTTTCTCAAAACCAAGTGAAATCGCTAAAAAAGTGTCTGGACTCTTCCATATATATAACATGCCATTTCCATCAACAATAAAGATTTGGTTGGTGAATGGTGAATACAATTCTGATGCTGGTTGCATCCCAATAATCTCCTTTATCCTGACGTGTGCACTTGTCCACTTCCCTTAACCGATTTGAAAGGAAATGACTCATATAAGCAATATAGTGGAAACGCTCTAACCCATATCAACACCAATCCAATGCTTTTTGGAAATTTGTGGGAGTGAACGAGTGCATACTTTAGGGGAAAGGAGATATTGGGCTACTGTGTATGTAGCTTGCTGAAATCATAAGGCTCAAAATTAGGGGACGGAGAATGTTGCATTCCCAAATCATTGCTTTTTTTATTAGAACAGACTAAATGAATTGCATGGGTCACAGGTTTCACTGTATACCTATTTCTGGTTAAAATATAGAGTATAATATTGATCAATATCATGAATAATATAGCGACCACACACAGGCACTGGACACAAAAGGTGTCCATCGTCATTGATGTAAATTGACCTATGTCTCAGTAGCCATGGTTATTAATAACCTTTTTGAACAGCGTTTGAAAGTGTTGGGACAACTTAGCACCTAAGGCCTGCCCGAGAATAAAGCCTCCTTCATGGGTTTACAAGAGAGAAGACAAGACTAGGGTCTAGGACCAACAGTCAGTCTGTGAGTTGAGAGTGTGAGTTGGGTGGTTTTACTCGAGGCAGCGTTGCGTCTCACTGTTTACCTGTGGCAGGTGACTTGACTGTACCGCTGTTGAAGGTTTCACGACGGGGGAGGTGGCATGCAACCATGGCTTATTGCTGCCTGACGACAGCTGAACCATGGACACTGGACGGCGGCCTCTTAAAATAAACAGGGGAGGCCCCCGCCGGGCCTCCATGTATTACTCTGAACGGACTGGACCGTAGTGACCCCCGAACCCCCCGGCTCTGTGAAGACCAAAGGTTGCTCAACAGTGGAAAAAGGAACCTGTCAAACATGTTCCTTCTTTTTAAAAGTAAATTCTTTGTATAATGGCAGTTTGTGTCAAGTTACTCTTTTATCATGCCATGGAACATAATGGATTTTGGTATGGCTGTGTCACATGAAGCAATATCTAAAGTGCAAAACAGAGTCAGATTCAGATATGGCAGGGTGGGGGATGGGTATGTTAGAGGCCTACTCACCGGATTAAGCCACTCATTAGCAAAGCAAACCATTCTGAAGCTCAGGGACCAAACATTTGAGTTGGATGGACTCAGACCTTTCTAAAGGTAAAGAGACAGCCATTTCCTAAACCCCACACTTGGCACAAGTCACTTTTGTGTTTTTGCACTGGCTCTACGCACACACATATACTACACTGATACTCCAACACACACACAGATATACACACCACAAGAGGTTGGTGGCACCTTAATTGGGGAGGATGGAGTCGTGGTAATGGCTGGAGTGGAATAGATGGAATGGTATCAAATACATAAAGCACATGGTTTCCATGTGTTTGATGCCATTCCAGCAATTATTAGGATCCGTCCTCCCCTCAGCAGCCTCCTGTGACAAATGCACATCACACACAGACTTTCACATACGCTGCTGATACTCTTTATTATCTAGGCAGATTGCCCAGTCACTTTTACCCGTACCTACATGTACATATTACCTCAATTATCTCGTACCCCTGTACATTGAGTACAGATACTCCTTGTAAATACTAGCTTCATTATTGTTATGTTATTGTGTTACTATTCCACCACCCCCATCCCCCAAAAGTCATATTTTTGTATTTTTTTTACTTGGGCATTGTTGGGAAAGGGCTCGTGAGTAAAGCATTTCACTTTAAAGTCTACCCCTGTTGTATTCAGCGCATGTGACAAATAGATTTTGATTTGACTTCAGGCCTGTCTTCCAGGAGAGTTTACTTTAGTCCTACAGCAAGAGGGCAAACACAGATAGACAATGGGAGTAGTGGCTGTATGTGCTACAACAGCCTGCACTAATCCAACTGATCAACTTCAGACAAAGGCCAGTCTTTGCTTTAAAGCAGGTGTCCACTTGCCTCTAAAGGGGCCTCTATATCCTAACTTCTATCCCAAACGCCCAGACAAAAACCTCACTTAAGAGATTTTAAGGCTTTTTAATTACTTGTGTGTGTGTGTCGCAGCTGTTTTATGGATTGCCAAAAAACAGTCCAGCGGCTGATGTTATAATAGAGATGATTTAATACATGTTTTAGTTATGTCACGTTGGGCTAGACTTCAACGGAGAGGGTTTCCTCACAATTGTGACTAGGTCGTGCCACGATGAGTTTGGGTGAACCCGTCAGAAACACACATTCGGGTTGTTTGTCATTCGGCTCATAATGCAACACGAGCTACCCAGACCAGTCATTAAGATTAGAGAATGAAATATATGGATTTTTTTAGGGACTATACGGATTTTTGGGAGGCCGATGGCCAATATATTATGCCGATATTCATGATCATTACATTTTTAAATGTTGATGACAAATATTCCCAGAGACAGACATTATTGCATTCATTTTCAAATCAATCAATAAATTTAACTTTGTTTTTAACAATCTAATCACATAGCGATAATATTTTATTTGAATGGTGAGATGGTATCTCTTGATAAAATAGGTAACTCAAGATGGCATAGACCTACTCATAATACAAGTGAATGCATATCAAATCAAATCAAATTTTATTTGTCACATACACATGGTTAGCAGATGTTAATGCGAGTGTAGCGAAATGCTTGTGCTTCTAGTTCCGACAATGCAGTAATAACCAACAAGTAATCTAACTAACAATTCCAAAACGACTGTCTTATACACAGTGTAAGGGGATAAAGAATATGTACATAAGGATATATGAATGAGTGATGGTACAGAGCAGCATAGGCAAGATACAGTAGATGGTATCGAGTACAGTATATACATATGAGATGAGTATGTAAACAAAGTGGCATAGTTAAAGTGGCTAGTGATACATGTATTACATAAGGATACAGTCGATGATAGAGTACAGTATATACATATGCATATGAGATGAATAATGTAGGGTAAGTAACATTATATAAGGTAGCATTGTTTAAAGTGGCTAGTGATATATTTACATCATTTCCCATCAATTCCCATTATTAAAGTGTCTGGAGTTGAGTCAGTGTCAGTGTGTTGGCAGCAGCCACTCAATGTTAGTGGTGGCTGTTTAACAGTCTGATGGCCTTGAGATAGAAGCTGTTTTTCAGTCTCTCGGTCCCAGCTTTGATGCACCTGTACTGACCTCGCCTTCTGGATGATAGCGGGGTGAACAGGCAGTGGCTCGGGTGGTTGATGTCCTTGATGATCTTTATGGCCTTCCTGTAACATCAGGTGGTGTAGGTGTCCTGGAGGGCAGGTAGTTTGCCCCCGGTGATGCGTTGTGCAGACCTCACTACCCTGGAGAGCCTTACGGTTGAGGGCGGAGCAGTTGCCGTACCAGGCGGTGATACAGCCTGCCAGGATGCTCTCGATTGTGCATCTGTAGAAGTTTGTGAGTGCTTTTGGTGACAGTGGAGGCTCCTCAGAGGAGGAAGGGAGGAAATTCCTACTCAGTGAATTTCAGAAAAAATGTTAGGCATTAAAAAAAAAAGGTTTTAGATAAAACAATGCTAAATTTCACATCACCAAATACCTGATTAAAACACACTATTTTGCGATGAAGGTCAACAGTAGTCTCAATAGCACCTTCTAAAGGTAGCCCCGGGAATTGCTGACTTAGAAAGTTGAGGTGCAAAAAATCATTTGAATTTAAAAAAACATTTCCTGCAATTCTACAATGTTTTTTCAAGGGGAATCCATATTTATTAACAGAACACTCACATTTTTTTTGTGTGTTTAAAAAAAAAAGCTTTCTATCGCTGGAATAGAACTTGCAACCCTCGGAATCAGAGGCGGACGCTTACACCCATCCACAACACCCTCACTGTTGACGCTTGTGACTGGTTTCCATGTCATCTCCCGATGTCCTCAAACATTGATGGACGTCGAATATTGACTTGTATCACTGGTGACCTGGCTGAGAAGAAGTCAGAGTGCACAAGCACTTTACAACAAACAATTTCACACAGAGACATGGGGGGAACAGAGGGTTAAATACACGACAAGTAATGAGGGAATGTAAACCAGGTATGTGGGAAAACAAGACAAAACAAATGGAAAATAAAAGGTGGATCGGCAATGGCTAGAAGACCAGTGAAGTCGACCACCGAACGCCGCCCGAACAATGAGAGGAACCGACTTCAGCGGAAGTCGTGACAGATATGTTATGTTTCATATTGTATATATTAATTTGTGGATCTCCAGCACCCATTTTCGGATGATATGTTACATATTACCGTTTGTATTATATGTTACAAATTAGCAAAATGTACAATAATTAAAGATTTTGTAAAAGGTACATTGTTACGAATGAGCAAAAAACGTAAATCATTTAAGGATTTCGAAAATGTATGATATGTTACGAGTAATAGCTAGTCGGCTAGGTGGTTAACATTAGCTATCTGGCCAACGTTAGCTAGACTAGGCGTTATGGTTAAGTTTAGGAGTTAGGTTAACACAGAGTCTAATCAAAACTATGAAATAACACATGGAATCATGTAGTAAAACATCTTGTTTCCACCGGTCTAATGTCCAGTGCTCACGTTTCTTGATCCAAGCAAGTCTCTTCTTCTTATTGGTGTCCTTTAGTAGTGGTTTCTTTGCTGCAATTCGACTATGAAGGCCTGATTCATGCAGTCTCCTCTGAACAGTTGATGTTGAGATGTGTCTGTTACTTGAAGTCTGTGAAGCATTTATTTGGGCTGCAATTTCTGAAGCTGGCAATTCTAATGAATCTTCTGCAGCAGAAGTAACTCTGGGTATTCCTTTCCTGTGGCGGTCCTCATGAGAGCCAGTTTCATCATAGCACTTGATAGTTTTTGCGACTGCACTTGAGGAAACTTTAAAAGTTCTTGAAATGTTCCACATTTAATAATGGACTGTCGTTTCTCTTTTGTTATTTCTGATTTCTGCTTCACAGGTTTTCTGCACATTAAGCTTATTACCTAAAAATTATTAATTTAACGTGTGGGTTCACAGCTCCAATCCAGATGTGTTGGTCATTACTGAGACATGGTTAAGAAAGAGTGTTTTGAACACTGATGTTAACCTTTCTGGTTATAACCTTTTCCGGCAGACAGATCTTTCAAAGGTGGTGGAGTGGCAATGTTTACCAAGGAACACCTTCAGTGCTCTGTTGTCTCTACCAAGTCTGTCCCCAAACAATTTGATTTGCTGGTTTTAAGCATTAAACTTTCAAATAGCTTTTGGTTGACTGTTGCAGAGTCTTATTGTCCACCATCAGCCCTGGCCTGTACACTACCTGCCCTAGACTCTCTCCTGGCCCCTTACACTAAGTCTGAATTTGTCCTGCTACGTGACCTAAACTGGGACATGCTTAAATCACCTGGACAGGTCCTAAAGCAATGAGATTCGCTAAATATTTCTCAGATTATTACCAATCCCACAAGGTATGACTCCAGAAAAGGCTACTCTCCTTGGTGTTATCCGTACAAATAATCCTGATCGGTATCAGTCTGGTGTTTTCTGTAATGACCTTAGTGATCGCTGTTTACAGCCTGTGTTCGTAATGGCTGCTCAGTGAAACGACCTGTCCTGATTGGTCATAGACGCTTGCTAAAAAAATTCATGAGCAAGCCTTCCTTCATGACCTGGCCTCTGTAAATTGGTATAGAATCAGCTTGATCCCCTCTGTCGAAGATGCTTGGGCCTTATTTAAAAAAAAAATATCTTCAGTGGTATTGTTAACAGACATGCCCCCATAAAGAAAATGAGAATTAAAAACAGGTTCAGCCCCTGGTTCGACCGTGATCTGGCAGAGTTAGTCCACCTCAAGAATTCTATTTGGCAAAAGGCTCAGCAGACAAATACTCAGGCTGACTGGCTGTCATTCAGGCAAATGAAAAATAAGTGTAATCAGGCTAGCTCAGTGCTGCCCCTTTTCATTGAGTAAAGTCATCCGTCCGAATGCTTTCCAGCCGAAACAGTTCGGAAGAATTTGTGAATATACTGTATTATGACGACATTTTGTGACCTTTTTGTTTTGGATTTCAGTAACGGTTTTTTCATCTGTACGGGCACACACATTTCATCTGTGATTGGTCAACAGAAGGAATTCATCAATAAAGTATTGTCATTCAACGAGACGACTCGTTTTCATGTACATGTTTTGGTTGAGAAATACAGCACCAAACATCTCAGTTCGATGTAAAATTGCGCGACTAAAATCGCTTCTGCAACAATCTTGGATTAATTTGGACTATTTTGAGGCTGCGGCATCTCAAAATGGAAAAACAGTACTATTGCCGCTTTTTTCTCATTTTTCAAGCGAAGGTCTTTTAAGGGAGTATTCGAGCACACTGAAATTGAAGGCCGACCGGGGTACTGCAGGCTACCAAATTATCTTTAGAACTTATTCTGTGTACAATTTTAAAATAATCGGTTCAAGGACACAGTGCTTTCAGAAAGAGTTCAGATCCCTTCACTTTTTCCACATTTTGTTAGGTTACAGCCTTATTCTACAGTTGATCAAATATTTTTATACTCCAACACCATCATTAAGTTGGCAGATGACACAACTGGTAGGCCTGATTACCAACAACGACGAGACAGCCTATAGTGAGGAGGTCACTTCCCAACCTTCTGCCAAACATCTGGCACATAATAACAATACAATTGCTGGAAAATATCCCAACATTATTTTTTTTTTAAATGACTATTATTAGAGAAACATACTTTGGATCTTCTTCAAATTACTTTATTAGCTAAATCCTGTCATAGCTCTCATTAATTAATATTTTGAGGAAAACCCTATTTTGCTTCTAACCTCTTGACAAGTTACTACGATATTCCTTCTTAATTGGCTCAATAACCTTATGGAAAAAGGGTATATTGTATAACTATAGAAACTCCTCTCTTGCTTTGGGCAGTTTGTGGACTTTGGGTTAGACATTTTAGCTGGACCTGGCAACCCTGCACAGATCATTTGCAGCCGTTTACTGCTACTAGCTAGCTATGATAACTAGCTCAAAGGCAATGGCATTTGATATCAAGCCATAAACGTGCATAATATCTAACAAGGGGAGCGAGGGCAGGAAAAATAATGAAACGATGATCCACACTGAATGACTCATCTGCCAGTAGTTTGAGAAGTGCGAACGCGCATCACTTGCTTCTGATCTGCAGCTTTATTGGTCTAATTAGGTTGGTAACCAGTTTATAATAGCAAAAATGCACCCAGGGGGGGTTGTGGTATATGGCCAATACGGCTGGATACAGCTGTTAATTGATAGAGAAGGGAGAGGCTAGACGGACACGCCTGGTGCCCAAATCAATGGCGTTTGTTGCGCAGCGAGTCGAGATGAACGGATGTTTCAGTCAGTCATCCTTTAGTTTATACTTGTGGCTAGAAACTTCAGCGAGAATTTGAAACGTGTCTGCCGAAACTGGGATTTGGGAGTGTTCTGAATCTTTCAGTTTTGATCAGTGATTATAATTTTTTTTATAAGAACATTTTAAACGTTAATGCCGTAACTTTGGACATTTTCGGCGAAAAAGACAATACATCTTTGCCTACACTACCGAGCAACTTCATACTGCGGCAAGAGGGAGCGAAAGACTGCCCAGTGTTGCGTTGCAGGCATGCAGCTTAAACTCTCCCCATTGAGTAGTTGTAGACTGTATCAGGGTGACATCAATGGTTACTATCAATATTACAAGTTATTTCTTGTGTAGGCTGCTATCCTACTCAAAATAAAATCAAGTGGGATGGAACAGTTTGGAGATGGTGACCAATACAAGTTATTTATTCCTCTCCCATAAAAATAAACATCACTTTATTTTACAAGTTTTAACTAGTACCATGCTGCTGTTGCTGCCAGCTGGGTCTGGGAAGGGATCTTCAGGATGACAGCCTGAACCAAATACATTAGTCTTCACACTCGACATGCATCATCAATTTGGGCACCAGGTGTGTCCGTATAGCTTATCCCGATAGAAAGGGCCAAGATTATAAAAGGCCAATATCGGTCGTTCTTTTCCATTCTAATGTTAGCAGAGTCTACAGTATACCCCAAACCATACTCAATCTCAGACCCTCCTTGCTTATTGTGTAATGCGTTTGTACTCTAATGAAAATAATCAAAAGGACATTCATTTCTTTTATTTAAATATAACCATTTCACTCCACAACAAAAATTATACTCATTTGTGAACTGACACGGACTCAAAATATACATCATAGCTGTGAGTATGAAACAAATAGGACCATTTACACTATAAACTTTCTTAAAAATACATGGAAATACTAAGCGTTCCCTAAATGGGCTTTGCTTTGCAGGAAATACAGTAAAAGGTTTCCTTGTACAGTACGCCACTCAGTCTAAGACACTGCATCTCAGTGCAAGGGGAATCACTGCAGTATCTGATTCGAATCCAGCCTGTTTCACATCCGGCAGTGATTGGGAGTCCCAAAGGGCGGTGCACAATTGGCCCAGCGTCGTCCGGATTTGGCCATCATTGTAAATAAGAATTTGTCCTTAACTGACTTGCCTAGTTAAATAAAAGGTTATATTTCATATATTATATATATATATATATTCCTTTAGGCAAGAATTAAGATTCAATTGCTCAAGCACTATATGTATCCTAATACCCTAGCAAATGCTCTTACTAAAGAAATTAGTGTTACTACACAGGTTTAAGAGCACATTATTTTAAAGTGTTAATTATTTTTGCAGTACAATGTTAACATGTACATTTGATGTGCTAGCTAATAATACTGATATGAAATGGATTAAAATCTGTATACAGTATTACTTGTTTACACTTGTGTAAGAAGGTAAATGACTATTTAAATGTAATAAATGTGCAGTTTGGTTCTGTATCCAATTGAAGTGACCGTTTTGGTTTCGTAAGTGAAACAAGTTCAGCATGAAAACTTTGTTATTTTCAGCATGGACAAATAAACATGTTAGTGTAAAATGTTGGGTTGTTAGGGACTTAGACTGCGATCCACTTGTTTTTGTTTTTCATCTTCACATTTTCATTCATTAACCATATCGTGTATATTCTAGTGCAATTTCACCAGCATAGTATGGCTTCATCTTTTAAATAATTTTATAAATCATTGCTTATTAATCTTTTTTTTTTTTTAAATCTATGTAAATTAAACTCCATAAAACATGTCATATTCACTAGGTGGGGATACGTTTTTCCGAAAACCAATTCATATGAAATAGCAAATCATGTTATGAACTCTGAAATCAAAGTAAACTAATTTTCCACTAGTGTCTACAAATTGCCATCATAAAAACATGAGTGACAACTTATTCAGTTTTGCTAGATTTAGTCAATAAAAAAAAATATACACTAAAAGGTCAAGTTTTAGAAAACCGACTCATTCAAAGGTTTTTCTTTAATTTACTATTTTCTACATTGTCGAATAATAGTAGACATCAATACTATGAAATAACACATACGGAATCATGTAGTAGCCCAACATTTTTAAACAACTAAATATATTTTATATTTCGAGATTCTTCAAATAGCCACCCTTCGCCTTGATGACAGCTTTGCACACTGTTGGCATTCTCTAAACCAGCTTCATGAGGTGGTCACCTGGAATGAATTTCAATTAACAGGTGTGCCTTCTGAAAAGATAATGCGTTTGAGCCAATCAGCTGTGTATACAGAAGATAGCCCTATTTGGTAAAATACCAAGTCTATATCATGGGAAGAACCTCAAATAAGCAAAGAGAAACGACAGTCCATCATGACTAAGAAATGGTCAGTCAATATGGAAAATGTCAAGAACTTTAAAAGTTCTTCAAGTGCAGTCGCAAAAACCATCAAGCCCTATGAGGAACCTGGCTCTTATGAGGACCGCCGCAGGAATGGAAGACCCAGAGTTACCTCTGCTGCAGAGGATACGTTCATTCGAGTTACCAGCCTCAGAAATTGCAGCCCAAATAAAATGTTTCAGAGTTCAAGTAACAGACATCTCAACATCAACTGTTCAGAGGAGACTGTGTGAATTAGGCCTTCATGATTGAAATGCTGCAAAGAAACCACTACTAAAGGACACCAATAAGAAGAGAGACTTGCTTGGCCAAGAAACACGAGCAATGGACATTAGACCGGTGGAAATTATTGGAGATTTTTAGTTCCAACTGCCGTGTCAGTGTGAGACTGACACGGATGACCTCAGCATGTGTATTTCTCACCGTAACATATGGAGGAGGTGTTATGGTGTGGGGATTGAAAGGGGTTCACCTAGGGGTCATGATAGGGGCTGTACCAAATGTTTGATGTATTATTATTATAATTGATTATGCTTATGTTGTATTAATAGAAGGGGAGGGGTTATAAGACTCCTCCCTCCTTACATTTATAGGGGCCTAGACTACAGATTAACAATATATACACATTATGAGGTTTAATATTGTTCAGACAAACTCGGAAGCTTCAAAAGGAGGGTGGTGCTTGGAATCATTGTTCTTCCTCTGTCAATCATGGTTACCTGCAACACAGCCTGGAGCGCTACCATCAGTCCTGTGTCATGCCAACAGTAAGGCATCCTGAGACCATTCACGTGTGGGGTTGCTTCTCAGCCAAGGGAGTGGGCTAACACACAATTTTGCCTAAGAACACAGCCATGAATAAAGAATGGTACCAACACATCCTCCGAGAGCAACTTCTCCCAACCATCCAGGAACAGTTTGGTGACGAACAATGCCTTTTCCAGCATGATGGAGCACCTTGCTATAAGGCAAAAGTGATAAGTGGCTCGGGTAACAAAACATCGATATTTTGGGTCCATGGCCAGGAATCTCCCCAGACCTTAATCCCATTGAGAACTTGTGGTCAATCCTCAAGAGGCGGGTGGACAAACAAAAACCCACAAATTCCAAGCATTGATTATGCAAGAATGGCCTGCCATCAGTCAGGATGTGGCCCAGAAGTTAATTGACATCATGCCAGGGCAGATTGCAAAGGTCTTGAAAAAGAAGGGTCAACACTGCAAATATTGACTCTTTGCATCAACTTCATGTAATTGTCAATAAAAGCTTTTGACACTTATGAAATGCTTGTAATTAGAGTTCAGTATTCCATAGTAACATCTGACAAAAATATCTAAAGACACTGAAGCAGCAAACGTTGTGAAAATTAATATTTGTGTCATTCTCAAAACTTTTGGCCACGACTGTAGAAGATAATGACGTAGGCAGTGACATCACTCGGGCTGGACTTAAAATAACTTAGGAGATTTTCTTTGATGCAAAACTTACTTGTAAACATGCGTTATGTTCCTGTTGTCAACTTATGTCTGCAATTTAATTAATAAAGGTTTTTGAATTATGTAATTGAAGATATTGTCACAATGCTAATTTAACAAATGAGACAATGATTGACAAGGAACAAAGAAACTAACTTTAACCAGGTACTTTGCTGGTGAAACTGTCTGTGATTTATTTAGAATTCAAGGCAAACTTAACCAGCATGGCTACCACAGCATTCTGCAGCGATACACCATCCCATCTGGTTTGGGCTTAGTGGGACAATCATTTGTTTTTCAACAGGACAATAACCCAACACACCTCCAGTCTGTGTTAGGGCTATTTGACCAAGAAGGAGAGTGATGCATCAGGTGACCTGGCCTTCACAATCCCCCAAGCTCAACCAAATTGAGATGGTTTTGGATGAGTTGGACCACAGAGAGAAGGAAAAGCAGACAAGTGCTCAGCATGTGGGAGAACTCCTTCAAGACTGTTGGAAAAACATTCCAGGTGAAGCTGGTTGAGAGAATGCCAAGAGTGTGCAAATCTGTCATTAAGGCAAAGGGTGGCTATATGAAGAATCTCAAATATATTATAACACTTTTTTGGTTACTACACTGCTCAGAAAAATAAAAGGGAACATTTAAACAACACAATGTAACTCCAAGTCAATCACACTTCTGTGAAATCAAACTGTCCACTTAGGAAGCAACACTGATTGACAATAAATTTCACATGCTGTTTTGCAAATGGAATAGACAACAGGTTGAAATTAAAGGCAATTAGCAAGACACTCCCAATATAGGAGTGGTTTTGCAGGTGGGGACCACAGACCACTTCTCAGTTCCTATGCTTCCTGGCTGATGTTTTGGTCACTTTTGAATGCTGGCGGTGCTTTCACTCTAGTGGTAGCATGAGACGAAGTCTACAACCCACACAAGTGGCTCAGGTAGTGCAGCTCATCCAGGATGAGACATTAAATGCGAGTTGTGGCAAGAAGGTTTGCTGTGTCTGTCAGCGTAGTGTCCAGAGCATGGAGGTGCTACCAGGAGACAGGCCAGTACATCAGGAGACGTGGAGGAGGCCGTAGGAGGGCAACAACCCAGCAGCAGGACCGCTACCTCCGCCTTTGTGCAAGGAGGAGCACTGCCAGAGCCCTGCAAAATGACCTCCAGCAGGCCACAAATGTGCATGTGTCTGCTCAAACGGTCAGAAACAGACTCCATGAAGGTGGTATGAGGGCCCGACGTCCACAGGTGGGGGTTGTGCTTACAGCCGAACACCGTGCAGGACGTTTGGCATTTGCCAGAGAACACCAAGATTGGCAAATTCGCCACTGGCGCCCTGTGCTCTTCACAGATGAAAGCAGGTTCACACTGAGCACGTGACAGACGTGACAGATATAATATATATAGATATATATAGATATATATATATATATTTTTTTTTTTATCTATGAAAGTGTCATGTTACTTTTAACTCTTACTTTAACTACTCTTTCAATGAGTGGACACAGTTCTATACTAACCCAATTTCTCAAAGCACAGTGGTGCTCGACTAGCCTGACCCCAGGCCTGTTTTTGATGTCTTGCTGACCTTGGCCAGAACGCACAAACAGATCTGGGACAAGCATAGTGGTTGACAGAAGGAAGAGTCAAAGGACTGCCATGTCTTCTGCTCGTGGCGTCCCTAGCTCCTCAGCAAACCTCAGATCTATTGCTTTGTACAGGCTTTGAAGAAGCTTCAGGTAAACAGAATTGTTAATAGACAGACATGTTAAAAAATGACAGAAGTCTGTATCAAATGTATATCAAGTAGATGTGGAGGGTATTGGCTTGGTCCATGTGCCCTTTGCTTGAAGCTGTAAAAGAACTTCAATGTCAAGCCTTAATTCCCACAACGCATATACATTGTAATGTCAAAAAACACGAAACTATACGGACCAAAAATATAAACGCAATATGTAACAATTTCAAAGATTTGACTAAGTTACAGTTCATATAAGGAAATAAGTCAATTGAAAGAAATTCATTATCCCCTAATTAATGGATTTCATATGACTGGGCAGAGTTGCAGCCATGGGTGGGACTGAGGGGGCATAGACACACCCATCGGGGAGCCAGGCCCAGCGAATCAGAATGATTCTTCCCCACAAAAAGGCTTTAATACAGACAGTAATACTTCTCAGCACCCCTCCTCAGACAATCCCGCAGGTGAAGAAGCCAGATGTGCAGGTCCTGGGCTGGCGTGGTTACACATGTTCTGCAGTTGTGAGACTGTTTGGAAGAACTGTCATATGTTAGAGGCAGATTATGGTAGAGAAATGTACATTAAATTCTCTGGCAACAGCTCTGGTGGACATTCCTGCAGTCAGCATGCCAATTGCACGCTCCCTTAAAAGTAGAGACATTTGTGGCATTGTGTTGTGTGACAACCCTGCACATTTTAAAGTGGCTTTTTATTGTCCACAGCACAAGGTGCACCTGTGTAATAATCATGCTGTTTAATCAGCCTCTTGATATGCCACACCTGTAAGGTGGATGGAGAAATGGAGGAGAAAAGAAGAAATGCACACTAACAGGGATCTAAACAAATTTGTGCATAACATTTGAGAGAACCAAGCTATTAGTTCGTATGGATATTTTAATTTAATGAAACATGGGATTCAACACTATACATGTTGCGTTTATATTTTTGTTCAGTGTAGTAAAGGTGAGTCAATCACCTTAAAGTGGATGGAGCACTAGCAAAATAACATGCGTCTCTCTCCCTCCCTAGGGGGGTTGAATTCGAACCCTCTCTCCCTTAACCAGTCAGTCAGTCAGTGTGGGTGTGTGTGTAAAAGTGCAGTTGAGGCCTCCATTTCAGACTTCACCAGACTAATTAAGAACCAGGCTCACCCTGAACGCTCAGTCCTTATTTAAGGGCGATAATCCTTTATTTGGACCTTGGCTCCCCCTCATATTCGCGAGGAGAAGTTGATGCTGGTTACCATCTTCTGGATCTTGTCCTCATTCTTCAGGATGTTGGACTTGACGGCGCAGATCTTGTCCTGCTGCTCCTTGATCAGCTGCTCAAGCTCGGCCAGCTCGGCCTTCAGAGGCTCCACCGCGCTGTCCGTCACTCTGGAAAAGATGTACACACGCCAAAATATAAATGTATGCCAAGTCGTGTGTGTGTGAGAATGTGTGTGTTGGTGGTCTTCCAGATCTGTTGCTGCATCAGGGCCTGTGTGTGCTCCTTGTTTTCCTACCTCCAGGCTTTAGTGCAGGGCTCTCCAACCCTGTTCCTGAAGAGCTACCCTCCTGTAGGTTTTCGCTCCAACCCCAGTTGTAACTAACCCGATTCAGCTTATCCACCAACTAATTATTAGAATCAGGTATCTAGTTTAGGATTGGAGCAAAAACCTACCTACCTCTGTTCATGCAGCAGGGCCTGCCCATGTTCCTTGTTCTCCCTCCTCCAGGTGTGCAGCTCGTTCTGCATGGCGTCCATGTCCTCCTGGATGTAATCCATGATCTTGCCTAGGGGCAAGGCGCTGCGGCACACCGTCTGGATGGACGAGCGCAGCCGCTCAATCTCCCTAGACACCAGGTCCCGCTCCTTCTTCCTGGACACCTCCGACACCAGGCTCTGGGTCTGGAGAGAAGGAGGGATGATGGATAGATGGAGGGATAGAGGGAAGGGGTGGATAGATGGATGGAGTAGGAGAGAAGCCAAGAAAGATTGTTACAATATAGAAAGACTGGATTTTGGATGTTTGTGCTTTTCTAATGAATAATTTTCATGTTCGTGCAAGTGACTGATTGAATAAATCCTCACAATCAGTATCTGCAATTTGGCAGTACACCCAGACCCTTGCTTTAAGAACAAAAGATCTCTCAGTTTCAAGGTCTCAGCTTAGAGAAGAAGCCTCGTGAGCTATTGGTCGGTCACATGAATGAAGCGAATGTTAATGATGAATTAATTGTGAATGATGAATAAAGCTAAATCATGCAAATATAACTTGTCTGCAGTATATAACATAACTAACGGGACTGCCCCGGTAGAGCTCCTGATGGACATGTGTACTTGGTGCATTGAGTTGGTTGGAACCTCTTCAGCGCGCTGATAATAAAGAATGATTCATTTAAGATTGACTTCGAGTGTCCCTGTGTAGAATTTTCACAACAATTTGGCATCAACGAACAGGATGATTGATTCTGCCTGCAGAGCTTTCCAGTGGGGGTCTGTGAGGATAACCGGTGGTGCATTTCATGAAGCGTGAGGGAAATTTCCATCTGACCAAAAGACCCGCCCAGACCAGATCCTTACTGTGAGCTGCCCTGGAGGAGACACATTCCCCGTGAGCAATTGAGGGACATGTCTTCTGATTTCAGTAAGTCAGTTTAAATGAATTTGTAAAAAAATATATGCTTTTATTATCCAAATTTCAATCTACTTAATAAGCAAATTTCTATCCTGTTATTATCCTCATTTCAATCAGCTTAACAGTTTCCACTCTCACACAACACTCACATCTACATTGACTACACTCACACAATTCACATTCACTTTGTGCTGTTACTTGGAGGAGGGTACCACTAGTTCTAAGTCAAGTAACAGCACGAAGTGAATGTGAATTGTGTGAGTGTAGTGAACGTGAAAGCTTTGTGAGAGTGGAAAATTGGGACAATAGCAGGATAGAAAAGTTCCTATTAAGCAGATTTAAATTTGGAAAATAAAAGCTTGAAATTTGGATATTAAGAAATATTAGTTAGGTGGTTGAAATTTGGATAATATGTACTGAGTGAATGTGTGAAAGTATGTGTGTTATTCTATATGCATGTTATTTTATTCTATATGCATAGACTATAGAGTCTATAGAAAACATAGCATTTATGACTATATAAACTATTGATACTATGGATGCTATAGGGACTGTGATGCTATAGGGACGGATAGACACGGTAGAGACTATGGCGACTGTAGAGACTATAGAGGAACCATGGCGGTGATACATATGACAGAAGAAGGTTAGAGCTAATCTTATAGACAAGGGCAAGTAACGGTACCATGAAAAGCCCCGCTGACGTGTCTACATGGGCTGCAGCCACTACTGGTAGCATATGGTGTTAATATATATGTATGTGATACATATGGTGCTGAGATGCACATGGGGTAATTAGGGAGATTACCGAGTGTGTTTGGGAATAGTACTAAGTGAATGTGGATGTGAGAGTTGTGGGAGTGTGGAAAGTACGTGTTAAATGGATTGAAATTTGGATAATAAGATACATTATTACGATTAAGTACTGAGTGAATAAGAGCTGTCAGGAGACTTGCTCCGGTGTGAAAGAGGTAATATAGAAGATTACTGAGTGTGTGTCTGAATGGATAACCCAGCCAGTTCTGTGAGCTGAGTATTTTGATCTATAACGTTATCTACAGTTAATATAAACTCAGCAAAAAAAGAAACGTCCTCTCCCTGTCAACTACGTTTATTTTCAGCAAACTCATTTTGGATATATATCAACAGAATTAATCGAACAAAAGGACCATTTGTGATGTTTATGGGACATATTGGAGTGCCAATAAAAGAAGCTCGTCAAAGGTAAGGCATGAATTATATTTTTATTTCTGTGTTTTGTGTCACGCCTGCAGGGTTGAAATATGCTTTCTCTCTTTGTTTACGGAGGTGCTATCCTAAGATAATACCATTGTCTGCTTTCGCCGAAAAGCCTTTTTGAAATCTGACATGGCTGGATTCACAACAAGTGTAGCTTTAATTTGGTATCTTACATGTGTGATTTCATGATAGTTAGATTTTTATAGTAATTTATTTGAATTTGGCGCTCTGCATTTTCCCTGGCTTTTGGCCAGGTGGGACGCTAGCGTCCCACATATCCCAGAGAGGTTAACGACCATCCCACAGGTGCATGTTCAATAATTGTTTATGGTTCATTGAACAAGCATGGGAAACAGTGTTTAAACCCTTTCCAATGAAGATCTGTGAAGTTATTTGGATTTTTACGAATTATCTGTAAAAGACAGGGTCCTGAAAAAAGGGACTTTTCTTTTATTGACGAGTTTATATGTATAGGAAGTGGCGGCAAGCTAGTCTTCAGAGAAGGCTAGAGTGAAGGCAGGAGGCCCCACTGACAATTGTTGGCATTTATAAAGAGAAGTGTCTACGTGGTCTGAAAACCACTGAAGATACATATGGTAAATACCGAAGAAGTGTCTCTGTGTGTCTGCAGCCATTACTAATAGCACAGTGTTATTTTATATGTATAGGATGTTGTGGCAAAAGAACCATTGAAGATACATATGGCATAGGATGTAACGATAGTCTACGTGGTCTGAGAACCACTGATAATCGCACAAGGTGTTACTGTAGGCATTTTGAGTCGTTGAAGATGCACATGAGTGGTGTGATGTCTGTAGGGATTCACGTTGATCTGTAACATTATATAGGGAATCTGTGTATGTGAGAGATATGAAAGGAGAACGTACTATTCCCGAATATGCTGTTAAAGAGAACAACTAGTGTAAATATCTAAACCCCTGAAAGAATAGAACACTAGTCTAAAGGAGGAATTGGTGAAGTATACTGGGTTACTAGAGATTTGATAAAGTAACAATGGAGAAAAATAATAAACAACTTGCACACCCACACGTAGGAGTACGTAAGTGGTGCAAAAAGTATTTAGAGAAATGTTCAGAATGGTCCCTCTATGGATCATTTGATAAAGAAAAGGTTAAAGCATTGTAGGACTGTCTAAAGGGTCTGGGAAATAGAGTCTCAGACAAAGATTGGCGTATATCCACTTTTGGTAAAGGTACAGGACTTGACTTGACTTACCCCTAACCAATAAAACTATAAATAGAAACAATGAATTAATGTTGAACATGATTCTGTTAACAAAACTTAAGGCTACAATTTATTGATATCCCAAATTATGACGTTCTAAATCAAATTTGTGAGTAGGAAAAACGGAAACTGCCTATTTCCCTGTCTATGCTGTCTCAGGTGCCAGGCTTATTATGGGCAGAGTGCGCCATCTACAGGGGAATGATACAGTGCCAGCCCAGTGATTGCGAAAGTGATCCCAGAAAGAAACTAGTTGAGAGCTACCTCCAAAGTTTCTCTTCCCTTCTGAATTGGCCGATGTATTTTATATATTCAGAGCATTACATGTTAATCTTAAAATAGACTTTTAATAAATTTCAGTACAAGGTCACACATATGTTGTGATGTGCTGCAAAGCAACTCTTCATAGCTTTTGGATGTCTGTAATAATGCTAAAATTCTCTACCAAATGTGAATGCACACACTCCTCAACTCTACTTAAACCGAATCACATAAAAAGTATCAAAATGTACAGAGCCAGTTGCAGGGCTGCATTTAGTGGTTTAGGATTTCAAGGCTAAAAAATGTTAGGCAGGAATTATATAAACCTAGGCTGTGTATATAAATATCAAACGCGTGGCTGAATTATGCTGCCTAATGTGGGGGGACTGGCTGGTGAAGGCCTCTGTATGGTATGTGGCTAGGAAGTCCTGCTCTGCCCAGTCACCCCTCAGCCTCAGTGTGGGAGGGGGGTGGAGGGCCTCCCCTTGGCACAGTGAGGGCCAGGGACGTTTACTCAGCTGGGTCTGCAGGCTGGTGTGTGTGGCACTGCAGGCGCGCACACACACACTAAATGGTACCCACCCACACTCCTGTGGAATTAAAACCCCTTGTTTAATTTAGTAACAGGCTGTGGCAGTGAAGTTATTTTACTACAGTATTCGGTAACAACTACTACAATTATGTCCCTTTCAAGTTCAACTCTTGGGCCAATGTGTCATTCTGGCCTCGAGATTGAAACACCTGCTTTCACGGGTCTGTAAAAAAAAACACATTCCCGCTACTTGACAGTGTAAACTAACCAATAACGTCCTCTTCAAAACAGACCAACCATCATAGACTATTATAGGTATAGGTATTAGGTGTAGATAGGTGGGCAAAACTTCACGTTAAGCGCCACTAATCCAACTTTAATTACGAGCTAGCTTCTTATCATTTCGCTTATAAAAACAAGGCAACTCAATAATTACAGCTTAGAAACACGCTAAACTACATAGAACTAAACTGTAAAAAATGTCAACTGTCTTCCTTTCCTTCAGGAAGCCAGCAAAAATGTCTGACAAGCTGCCTCATCCCCCCTCCCCCCCCTCCCCCCCCTCCCTTCGCTCTATGGTTTGCAAAGTGTGCGAGGATTGAAATGTCTAATCGTTGTCTGCAATGTGGGTGGCTTTCCCCTCGACCCCGTGAACTCTGTGGCTACACAAACACGCCGCGGCTCAGTCAGTCCGCTGGCCACGGTGGAGCGCTGCGGAAGCTCCGACGGGCTCCGCGCTGTTTTCTGTCCTCTTGCACAGCCTCAACCCCTCAGAAAACCAGTAATATAAAGAAAACCCGTCCCTGGTCTGCATGGTGCACTCTGTCCGGCCGAGCATATATCAGCACTTTATAGTCAGGCTCTACAAGTCCAGCGCACTCCTACTTTCTTCTTTTTCACCCCGACCCAAGAACATGATTTGTTTTGAGTCCGGTGGCTGGAGGAAGGGTGAGGAGGGTGTGGGGGCAGGTTCTTCCATTAGCTCATGAAGTCAGTAACGGAAGCGCCTTCGGCCGTGGAGACCAGTGGAGGCTCCTCGGAGGAGGATGGGGAGGACCATCCTATTCACTGAATTTTATCAACAAAATAGTGGAACATTTTATTTTTTAAAGTTGTCCTTTTTATATAAAACTATGTAAAATATATTTACGTCACCATTTATCCTTTATTTAACTAGGCAAGTCAGTTAAGAACAGAGTCTTATTTACAATGACGGCCTACACTGGCCAAACGACACTGGGCCAATTGTGCGCCGCCCTATGGGACTCCCAATCACAGCCAGTTGTGATATAGCCTGGAATCGAACCAGGGTGTCTGTAGTGATGCCTCTAGCACTGAGATGCAGTGCCTTAGACCACTGCGCGACTCGGGAGCACAAATTAAAACACACTGTTTTGCAATGAAGGTCTACAGTAGCCTCAACAGCACTCTGTAGGGTAGTACCATTTTGTAGCCGGAGGACAGATATTTTCCGGCCTCCCCTGGGTACATTGAATTCAATACAAAACCATGAGCCTCCTAGATTCTCACCCCCTTCCATAGACCTACACAGTAACAACTTCCATGAATCTAGTACTAAATGCATAAACTACAGCTAGTTAACACTGCAGTGCATAACAAGGTGAATAGTTGACAAAGAGAGAGAAAGACAATAGTTGGACAGTTTTGAACAAATTCATTTCTTTAAAAATTAAGTAGAAGCAGGACAGAGATATTTAGTTTTTAGTTTTTCCAGTTTCACTTACGCTAATTTAGCCTACTCATCAACCTGACTCAAACAGAGAGGAATGATATTAATGTTAGCTAGCTGGCTAAGGCTATCCAACACTTCCAATTCAAGGTAAACTTTCAATTTTATAAATGTATTGCCAGCGGGGCCTTCCAGTGTAACTGCTAAACTGCTTTCTGTACACTACTGTGGGATTGTACACATGCATTGGATTGTGGGTTTACTAATGCGTTAGTTCTAGTAGCTATGTTGACTATGTTAACTATGGTGACAACAATGCAGGTTGTGTGTAGCGGTTATGGTATGGTATGACGTTTTGGCTTGGAGAGGTATTTTCACCTGATCAGACAGCTGTTGTGTTGTGCACTGAAGTCCACAAGCGAAGGGACAACGTAATAGGAGGAAAGCATGTAGATGTGAAGTTTGTATATGGCTGTTATGAAAGTGACCTGTGTGTGCGGGTGATAAGGGGTTCATTCCACCAATTCTGTTGCAAAACATTTTTTCAACAGAAGCAAACAGCACGAAATGGGGATGGACTACCGTTTTGCAACATTTTGGACTAATGATTACACCCTAGATCATCTAGAAGCAGGCGAGAGTGTGCAAGGCGGTATTGAACGGGTCACTGTCAGTCACCTTGATTACTCCAATTTGTCTCTCGCCCTGTGCACCTACGTTATAAACGTTCATTTGTAGGCTAGGTTGTAGCAACCTCATGATGGGTATAGGGCAAATTTGAGTATCATGTAGTGGCCTAAACCTATCGATGTTACATTGAACTGGGTGAATGGAATATGAAAGAGTCATCCGATATGCTGTAATAAGGCCATGCTCACACAAAAAAAAAAAAAAAAAGGAAATCGTAAAACGGCACCGATCGCCACTGGTGGAGACCCGAGCCAATGATCCTTCCTGGGAGCAGGTGGCACCCAGAGACAGCTGAGTGTTGAACATCAATTCCCTTTCTATCGGTCTTTCATGGTTTTTCCTAGGAGCCCCTAGTCAATCCATACAGATCAGAGCGTGTCAGGGATATGCCATTAATTACAATCTTGCTTTTCCTTGCAGAAGAAAGTTCCCTCTGGTTTCGCATAGTAAACGATGCGTTGCTGAGTATATCAATCCAAAACGTGCACTCTTGTGCCAGAATGTTTTACTATGTCTTGTGGAAACTCTGATGGGCATCTAGTCTCATCCCGGCGACTAAGAGCAGGATCTAAACCCCCCACAGACCTGCTAGGCCTGGCTGGCAGGGCAGGCTGCTGCGCTGCAATGTGGAATTCACCCGAACCCTCTGATGCCTAATTTGCTTAAAGGAGGGAACACATGCAAAGCACATGATTTATGGAGCGGTAATAAGGAGCTGGTGAGAGGCGGTGGGAGAATAACTGTCAACAAAGTAAGGCTTTTGAAAAGAAGAATGGGTTGCCGGCGTGAAACCTGTTAAGAAACCTACCAACCTCTTTGGGCGTCTTTAATTACATAATTCATTTACCCACCACTGGACCATTTCAGAGTATTGGCTTCCAGACTGATGTAATAAGCCACTTCATCAACCTCAATTGTGGGTCAGCTGAAATGTCCGGCGACAAACATATAAACTGCACAGCGCAACGGTGTAACAACGTTTCCGTGGTGAATGGCATGACACACTTATATGACAAATTCAATTTCCAGTGTCCATTAGGTGAATGTACAGCATGTTTCCTCATATTTTCTGATCATTACTACGGTCCCAATAGTTTCAACTGGATTTCCTCGTCTCGTCTTATTTCCTTCATCCCCACGTTATTAAATATTTTTTATTAAAACATTTTTTTTAACAGATGAACAAGTCTTCTGGCTCTCTCGGGTTTCTCTGCAATAGATTTCAAAACATAGTCGTGTTCAGAACAGAGCAGGCAAAGAAAAGGAGACGAGGAGTTGATGACGTCACATTAGACCCATCCACCTCCTGGCCACTGGCTCTAAGTTGGAGACAATGCAGGCTACCCAAGGGCCCTGAATTGTGTCCCTAGAGAGGGTTTCAGAGGTAGGCCAAGGAGCTAGGTATTACAGCATGATGATGATTAGTCCAGTATTGTTCAGAGGTTAGCTATTTTTTTGGGGGGGAGAAAAGACATCATCCAAATGTCCAGCCAGATCATAAAAATAGCTAGGAGTCAGTGAGGTGAAGAGTGAGGCTAAGGGCGAGAGGGGTTACAGGATGTTAGGGTCAGTATGTAGCCCCTGAGGGGGTCACAGTTGAGCCCCCTGCCCTGAACCCAGGGGTACAGGGGGGAACCCCTACCTCTGAACAAGACTGGGGACAGGGAAAAGGGCTTGATTCAATTGTTTGACCAAGTGGGCTACACCACAAAGGTTGAAGCTGCTAAGACCTCTAGCTTGTAAGGTTATGGGGTTTGACTCGATTGGTGTGATCGAAGCGACTTAAGAAAAATAGGACCTACTACGCCACGGTCTGCATTGGAGTCCAGTCTCAGAAAGGTATTTTTCAGAAACCTTTCCTCATTCCACTGGAATCTCAAAGTGCAGCTCTTGCAAGGGCAATATGGCTAATGGAATGCTGCAGGGTCATTTCATTTACGTTTCCACAAAAAAAGGTGAATGTTTACGAAGACACGGGCCTGGTGGGTATTGGACTATTTATTTTCCTGCCGATTCTGCCGCAAGTATTCTGGCACTCCTCCTCCGTGACTCTAACTCAACCATCCATGTGTGCCACGGGGTTTATTTATACATTGTAAACTTTCATCAAGGCTAATTTGATGGGGTAAGAAAAGGGAGAGACAGTCCGAAAACATTGTGTGAAAACGCAGCTGCTACGAGGGCCCGATTCTGTCTAAATAAAAAGGCCTCAGAAGTATCTTAGAATAATATACAAGTGTTCTGAAAGGTCATGGGGAAGGTCGTACCTATAAACAGAGAATAATTTGCTCTATGGTGCACTTTTTGTGTGGCGGGATACGGCAAAACGATTGATAAAGCATTTAAGAAAGAATCACGTCCTGCTGTAATTCCAGACCTCACACCGGGGGATGGGGGAAGCTCAATGTTTACATGTTTTAACCCTCCATGTTCCGCCGTGATTACAAGAGAGCAATGTCTCTATTACACTGACCGTCAACCCTTTCATGTCAGGAAGGAAGCCATTATAGTCCTTCCTACAGCGGACAAGGCAAGGCCAGTAACGAGGGGGGTAGCACATAGACAAAGTACACCTACCTTCCAATCAGACTGCAGAATGCCCCAGCAATACAGCCCCCCCCCAATTAGATGCCCTATAATAAGGGGCCTGGAATCCCAAAGCTCATTAAGTCAATTACGATAACCCTGTGGGCTGTGCTCAAGTTATACCGGAAACTTATTTGGAAACCAAAGGGAAATCCAGTCGGATTTTTTTGAAATTAAAACTACAAGGGGCGCGCAGTGAAATCTGACCACCTATTGGGGCGGGTGGGGGGAGCCGTCCATCCGAAGGCAAGCTGGGAATGGGGGACTTCATCTGAGTTGCTATGAGCTAAATGCGCCTCGGAGCCGGAACAACGGATGGAGCCTGGCGCACGTCTTGCAGATAGGAGCACTCATTCTCCCCGCTCATCAGCGGCTGGCCAGGGACAGGCGACATCGTTGGGGAAGAGGGATGGGGTCAGGAAAAGGGGGGGGGGGCTAGACAGAGCCTTTTAGCATGAAAAACAGGCAAAAACCCGGCATCCATCAGAGTCGGGTGGTCAGCTGGGCAGGGAGAGGAGGGAGCAGCACGCTTGGGCAGAAAAGACCACCCAAAACAGGCAGCGCCGTACAACCCACACCACTGGAGCATGAAAAGAGGCCTTCACACCGATTCCCTATCCAAATATTGACTGTGGGAGCCCTCTCTGGCCAATAAACACACTCGGGGGAACAGAAGAGGGGCAGCAATAATGGCGTTACATCAGACTGGAAGTCATGTTCAGAGTAATGAAAAATCTATCAACTATGAAATGTGGAGACAACAGTTTATGGTTGAATCACAGGGAGAGGTAGGGCAGGAGGCCAAGGTAGAAAAGTGGGATATAGCATGGCCCCAAAAAAGGAAGATATTTTTTTCTGAGGAAGACTTAAATCACACCAGAAAGGAAAAGTAGTTAAGTTTAGTAGTTTTAGTCAAATCCACGTTATTGCTTTTGTCTCTTTAAAATGATGCAGCTGGTGTAAAATCGGTGCAGACGATTGAAATCTATTTTCCATTATAATGATCAAATGTATTCATTAGGCATGTGAACTAGACAGAAGAAAATAAAACATACTTTCTCTCAAACTGGTTGTTGAGACATTGAGCTAGATAAGCCTAATTTGGATGCATTTTTTTGCAACGCTTTCTGAGGCCAAAAACACTTCGAAATCATAAAATGAGAAACAACCACATTAAATTACAACAAAGAGGTGGAGATTTTTTGCTGACTTAATCTTCATTCTCGCTGATGTAATCAACCCGCATGATGCTGTTTTTCTAGCTCCACTGAGGAGATCAAAATGTTCAATGTTTTTTGCAATTTTGCAAACTTTGTCACTCCATTTGCAAGATTCTTTCTTCAGCTAATAGACTGTATGCTATGGGGTTTTGCAACCCCACATGCGTAAGATACTGAATGTCGAGAAATAACGGTGTGTGTACGCTCCGTGAGAGGTAGTAAAATGTCTAGAATTGAGTCACGGGAGAGGAATGAGAGAGCCAAATACTTGGAACACAGTCGTTCGTTATGCTGTCATTGCATTGCCCTCTAGTGGAGATCAAGATCACTACATCTGTAGGACACCATTGACATTTTACCTGGTCTTGGGACTTTGGAGATGATGGTGATGTTTCAAAGTCTTTTTTGGTTTCCAGGATTTTTTTCACCAGCCCACCTGGGGATGAAAAAAGGTTAATTCGTTTTTCAAAATGTTGGCCATGTTTAACCATCCTTAAAGTGGCAATCTGAGGTTCAAATAAGTGAGTAACCCTCCACTGTTTTGGTAAATAGCTGAGGAATGGGGCTTGAGAAATGTGACCACTCAAATTCATTGACAGAGGTAAAGATGCAAGGACTGACCATTCATGAGATCAAACTTGCAGTTTATTTATATGTTATATTTTTCAGGAATCAAAATCGGTACATCATTAATATAAAAGTCTGAAAATGGATATAAACAATTGCAGACTGCTCCTTAAGATACAAACCCTGACCAAAGGTCTAGCAATTTGTACTAGAATTATAAGCACCTACAGTGTCAAATGTGAGTGATTGTTTGGCTTGTAGGATTGCTCACCATGATTCTCATCGCCTTGGAGATCCACTGTTGGCTCCTGTGGAAGGACCAAATCGTGAAGAAACCATAAGAAAGACGCTGAATGACCAACACTGCTGCTGCCTTCTCTTGAACAGATACAGTGCAGTATATGCTCGTGGGAACAGCACAACCAAATGCAACCTGAATGACCTGCAGGGCAGTCGGACAGTATTCAGGCCCCTTTCCTTTTTACACCTTTTGTTACGTTTCAGCCTTATTCTAAAATGAATTAAATAAAACAGAATTCCTCATCAATCTACACACAATACCCCATAATGACAAAGAAAAAAACAATTTAGAAATTTGTACAAATGCATTAAAAAAAAAAAAAAACACAAATACCATAAGTATTCAGACCCTTTGCTATGAGACCCGAAATTGAGCTCAGGTGCATCCTGTTTCCATTGATCATCCTTGAGATGCTTCTACAACTTTATTGGAGTCCACCTGTGGTAAATTCAATTGATTGGATTTGGAAAGGCACACACCTGTCTATATAAGGTCACACAGTTGACAGTGCATGTCACAGCAAAAACCAAGCCATGAGGTTGAAGGAATTGTCCGTAGAGCTCCAGGACAGATTGTGTTGAGGCACAGATCTGGGGAAGTGTACCAAAATATTTCTGCAGCATTGAAAGTCCCCAAGAACACAGTGGCCTCAATCACTCTTAAAATGGAAGTTTGGAACCACCAAGACTCTTCCTAGAGCTGGCTGGCCGGCCAAACTGAGCAATCGAGGGGTTTGAAGGGCCTTGGTCAGGGAGGTGAACAAAAACCCAATGGCCACTCTGACAGAGCTCCAGAGTTCCTCTGTGGACATGGGAGACCTTTCCAGAAAAACAACCATCTCTGCAGCACTCCACCAATCAGTCCTTTATGGTAGTGGCCAGATGGAAGCCACTCCTCAGTAAAAGGCACAGCCCACTTGGAGTTTGCCAAAAGGCACCTAAAGATTCTCTGGTCTGATGAAACCAAGATTGAACTCTGGCTTGAATGCCAAGCGTCACGTCTGGAGGAAAACTGGCACCATTCCTACGGTGAAGCATGGTGGTGGCAGCATCTGTGGGGGATGTTTTTCAGCAGCAGGGACTGGGAGACTAGTCAGGATCGAGGGCGAAATGAACGGAGTAAAGTACAGAGAGACCCTTGATGAAAACCTGCTCCAGAGCGCCCAGGACCTCAGACTGGGGCGAAGGATCACCTTCCAACAGGAAAATGACCCTAAGCACACAGCCAAGACAACGCAGGAGTGGCTTCGGGACAAGTCTCTGAATGTCCTTGAGTGGCCCAGCCAGAGCCCAAACTTGAACCCGATCGAACATCTCTGGAGAGACCTGAAAATATCTGTGCAGCAACGCCCCCCATCCAACCTGACAGAGCTTGAGAGGATCTGCAGAGAAGACTGGTAGAAACTCCCCAAAAGCACGTGTGCCAAGCTTGTAGCGTCATACCCATGAAGACGTGATGCTGTAATCGCTGCCGAAAGGTGCTTCAACAAAAGTACTGAGTAAATGTGATAGTTTTACAGTACTTATAAATTAGCAACAAATTCTAAAAACCTGTTTGGATTTGTCATTATGGGGTAAAAACTATTTAATCCATTTTAGAATAAGGCTGTAGCGTAACAAAATGTGGAAAAAGTTAAGAGGACTGAATACTTTCCGAAGGTACTGTACATATGTGCTCTCTCACCATCTCGGGCATGTCGGGGGGAAGAGGGGAGGCCTCCAACACCACAAACTGTTCATCTTCATCCTCAGAAAGCTTCTTCCCCTCCGTGATGACGGCCGCCGGGGGCTTGGCACTGGTCAGCCTTACACACACATACACACAATTTAGAGGAAGGAGGCTATGGAGCAAAGTACAACATTTTCTCAGCCTGGTTCCGTAGGTAAACACTGTGGAACGTAGCAGATAGAAATGTCACAAATAGAGCTGATGTGACTCCTAAATCTACATGTCAGAGAGGCATGTTTGTTCTACGTCATATATTTAGAAAAGCTCCAAAATGCTGTGCACTGCTAAATACAGAGCATCTATGCTGACTACTGTATAATTCATAGTGACACAGGAAGTAAGAAGGTATGAGGGGAAGTCACCTTTCAGCTGGGGTCACGTCAGTGTAGCTCTCCTGCGTCTTGACCCGAGGAGGGGCGGGCCGGGCGCTGCTGGGCCGAGGTATCCTCCTGTTGGGGAGATAAGACGGTCCACACTAATGATCAGCCAGCCAGTAAAACAACTTTTTCACCAATAGCCTCATTTACAGTGCTTCTCAAAACTGATCCCGGGGACCCGCTATGTACGCTATATTCTTCACCAATTGATTACCAAAAATTAGTCATCTGTTTGGCTGGTTAAAGACAACCATTTAACCAAGAGACACTGAGAATCATATCTTCAAATAATCACAAATATTCAAAGACCGGTAGACAAGAACAGGACAGGGTACAAAGTTACTGTATTTAGTTGGAATAATAAAGTAAAATAGACCAGAGTCTAATGGCTGTATTTGGCTGTAGTGAGAACCCGAACATACAGAGGTTCCCAGGACTAGAGTTGAGAAACCCTGCTGCACTACTGGCCCTCAACAGTCGACAACACTCACTCCCATTCAGTCAGTTATTCCACCATGGGACAGTCACGCGTTTGACGTTACACTGAGAAAATGATAAGTGGGGACTAGCGGAGCAATTTGTTGTGGTGTAAAGAGAGAGTACTCCAGCTGAGTGTTGCGGTTGATCAAGAAGAAAGTGGAGGATTTGCGTCAGTGAATGGAGAGCTGTAGCATGCAAACGCACATTGCTGCATGTTACACAACTTTTTCGGTCACACAGAGGAAATGGGAAGAAAGACGGTTCAAAGTTGTGAGGTTACGGGAGAGACCGTTTCCATTGTTGCTGAATGTGCAAATCGAGCAGTGCCCTCAAACCCTGCTAATTTGCTTAGTAAGCTGTCGACACACACACACACACACACACAGAGTACAGACCTGTGGGCCATGTGGGCTGGCACTGCGTCTGTGGCATCTCCGTTCTCCAGGGGAACCGGCCTCTGTGCCAACGGAGTGTCTCCATCTACAACATGATGCTGACATGAGAACACCCCTTCTAACACGTTTTATTGGAACAGCCGATGAACTTGATGGCAAGAACTAGAAATACTGACGGCTAGGGCTTTTAGAACAGAGACGTATAGAAATGTCCACCTGGACTACTAAATGGGAAAAAACTCCAGCACTGTTGGTGCAGTGAGAAAAATACTCACCTTCACTGTCAAACTCTTCTGGAAAAGAGGAAACAGAACAATTATTTGTATCTATTCATATTATGGTGTAAAAAGAAGAATGAAAGGCCGGAGGGGTTGAGGGGTGCTTGGGGTTACCTTGTTGGGCTCCTGCTTTGGGCCAGCGCCTCTGCCCCTTGGCAGATGAAGGCCGAGGTATTCTGGCTGGACTGTCAGACTGAGGAGAGGAGATGGGAGGGGAGGGGAAGATGACTGGGTAAGTGTGTCCCATTTCGGATGGAGAGCATGCGTACACACTTATAAACATGCACACATGCAGGGTCATTCGTAGGAAAAGGAGGACACAGGCAGCCCCTCTTTAAAAATAAGAGGTTACCTGTTTGTATGTGACTTCCGCTGTCTACAAACAGAGAAAGACAGCGTTGAGTAAATATCTGGATGCAGACCTATCTCCAAACCTTCCACCGAGGGGGGCTACAAAGCAAGTAAAACAGTAGGAAAACCAAGCTGCTATGATTATTATAATTTTTTTCTAGAGTATGGTATGACAAGTTACGCTAAGACAGCCAAACAAACTACTGAAGATGCTTACAGCGCTGTTAAAGTAGGTGAATCTATATCAGGCAGCCATGCTGCACTAGCGAGTTCTACACAGTTCTGAATCTGCTAAATAGCTAGAGGCAAAGGAAGGATACCTCTTCAGATGCATCTTCAATAGGCTTCGGTGGATAATTCCAGCGGTAGCACAGAAGCACAGAATGAACCATTATCACACTAATAGCAGCATAGAAATAGACTATATTAGCCAGTCTAATATGTTATATTGGCCCACTTTTCTATTTCTATGGATGGCACCCTAGTCCTAACCTATGACCATGTGGTACTACATGGGTTCCATCTTAGGTAAGTCAAATCTGTGCCACACAACTAAAGCATATTCAACATCAGCTCATGGACGTAGCAGTAGCCTATATCTGTCTCAGAAACAACAGCAGTCTTATGACCACCTAAAATATGTGCCATTGTTCGTCTTCCCAAGTATAAATTAAGTTTCAATTTTTTTTTTTAAGCAAATATAGGCTAGCATAGACAAATAATGATGAAATTCTACTGAAATGCTGGAGTTGAAAACAGAAGATAAAGCAATAGACTGGAAACTCTCACAAACCAAGAGTGTGCTAAATATAACTAATCTCTCAATGACTGCAGAGCGCTGCAGATGACAGCTGTCTTGGTCAAAGATGCAGAAAAAAACCCAAATGTGTTCTATCCTAGCAACAAGCAAGAAGTAAAGGGCCCTTGAAGTGAAATGAAGCGAGCGAGCAAATTAGCATCTATGCTAACACAAATGCATTCAGAGCAACTACATTACTATTAGGCATGTAGCTACCTCCTGTTCATCATCTTCAGCCTTGGGGTTGAAGGTGAGAGTACAAATGCATTAAGGCCATGACACACACACGGTGATGGGGCAAGATTATAAATGGGAGCATAAACAAGGAATTGACATAAGGGTCGTTGCTAAGGCCAAAACAAAAGTGAACAAATTATTATTCTAAAATGAAAGTAAAAACATATACCGGTAGTTGCAATAAACTATGTCTAAACAATTCAAAGTGTTGTGGCCACCTTTGATTGAATTATTTGAATCAAACTTAATTAACCATTTCATTCATTGAATTTGTCCTTAGTTTACTTGCTTATTAAGCCGTTACTTGCCTCATGCCTCATTTATACATTTTGTTCAAAACACCTTTTATTCCCCCTTTATTGATTGGCGTCACTCCATAGGACATTATATCACACCGATGGACAATATACAACAGGCAGTCAAATTAACTGAAAGGTCGCTAGTTTGAATCCCTGAGCCGACTAGGTGAACAAGCTGTCAGATGTGCCCTTGAGCAAGGCATTTAACCCTAATTGCTCCTGTAAGTCACTCGGGATGAGATAATAAATTACTAAAATATATATAATATATAAATGGACTCCTGTATAGTTATTTTCCATCACTACCTCCCAGGGTCAGGAATGGGTAATTTGCACACCTAGTGCCTTCCGTGGATATTGGTAGCCGTTTCTTAGGCTCCCTACCCATAATCAAACCCTGTTTCCCCATTACCCGTGGTCACTATTGTATGCACAGAAAGTACCATTGAAAGCTGACAGGGCAGACATTTGAATTACATGTCAGTACGTCACCAGTCGAGGATATAAAGTCACCAAAAGCGTCTGTGGTGCCTGAGAGTAGCCAACATTGATTTTGGGTCTGACCCATGCGCACCGAGGGGGAGGCCCTGACAGCTGATGCAGTGGGAGCCATAGGAGCCGAGGCACGGCTTGATAGGTGTTCCGTTTGAGGGATTTTGGAGTATACCGTACAATGGAGCCAATGACAGGGTTTGAAAAACACAACGTATCTCTGATGTTGGAGGGCAATAGGGTGACCCCCGTTCCAGGCATCACTGCACTGGCGTGCCATGCCCCGCGCCGGAGAACCATCACCGGAAAACCATCGGAGGAAAACTGAGACACTCAGAGTAAGACCGACTGGGGCGTATAGGAGGCAGGGTGAATAGTCTTCAAAAAAGAGGCTCTGCCAATGGGGGCCCTCCCAGGGGTACTACATATGCCAATCGGTCAGTGGGAGTGAAACTGATTTGACAGAGAGGGATCAAGAGGATGGATGGTCTAATGCAGGGAGTGAAAACCAGGACTTTGAGGCACCACAGCCAGTCCCTAATATGGGCCTGCACCATCACTAGGGCCAGGTAAAATAACCAGACCCTGCCCAGACGGCAGAGAGAGACACAGAGGTTGCCTGAGCAAAGGTCACCTGAAGGGTGTGAGGAACCAGACGTGGGAGAATGAAAATGTAAATATTGCACTCAGAACCACTTAAAATGATCAACATTGATACAGGATAAGTCTAATACAAATAGGTGTTATTTGATGAGAAATACATCTAAAAAGCCAATTACAGAAGTTTATTAATAGGTTATGTCCCCCAGGGTGACAGCTATTTCCTCTGGTGTGTCACCATCTTCAAGTCACACCAAGGGAAAAAAGTTGTCACGCCTGTGGAAATCTCAGGCTGGATTGGCTTTATTGTTAACAGTAAGCTTACCATTTCATTTCACCACACATATTTTCATTGCTATTTATACTTAGAATTAATTATTATTTTCAATTATATATTCAAAAGACGTCACACCAAAGGACTAAGGAATTGACCCCTTTTATGGTAATGGCAGAAAAGTGCAATATTTTGTTCAATATTTTTGATAAAGCTCACAATCTGTCCAGAACAGGTGCTCCAGCAATGTCTTCCGTTCTTTCTCATTTGTAAGAGAACCCTCCCCCGCGCAATGGTGACCAAATGCTGGGTCGTTCTTTAATCAGAAAAATGTGTCACACCATGTGGACATAGATTTTGAGATCAAAATGTAATCAATCAGAACTATTTTGAAATATCATGGACTTTGGGACTACTGTTTCCGGAAATAGACTTACACTCCATGACCAAAGGTATGTGGACTCCTGCATGTCGAACATCTCATTCCAAAACCATGGGCTTTAATATGGAGTTGGTCCCAAACGTGTCACAATTTTAACCAATTTATATTTGAAATTTAAAAAAATGTAATAAAATTCTAAAGGGCATCACGTCAGGAGGCCAAAGTTCATGTTCACTTGACTGAAAATATAAATGAGCTATTTACACACAGAAGTGCCATATTTCCTTTCACCTACACATAGTGGAGGAATCAGAAAGATAAGTACAGGAATCCCTTTTATTTGGGTCATCATCAGTAAAAAAGTTCACATAGCTGGGATAACTTGCCCGACTGCCATTAATGCCATAAATTGTGTCTTTCACTTAAACAATGGTGAGGAATCGGAAAGATCAGTTTTAGGCTACTATAATTCTTTGTAGTTTGGTTGTTTTCACTTTTATTTATTTTTTTATCACCTGCCCAATCGGGCAACCTCAGAGCATGCTCAACTTGCGGGAATGCTTAGTTCACTTGCCCCAGGTAATAGGTGAACCCTTAAAATCAATCCCTTATCAACACTCTTCTACATACTGCAAGTCTTAACCTTAATATCCTCCATTAATATAATGAAAAATCTGACATTTTTAAATGTCATGGGTTGACATCACACATTCATATGCTATTGCAACTGCCAAACTGTAAAAACGTTATTTATGTTGTTGTGTTTTGCAATGGGACTTGTTGCTATGTACTGTACGATGTTAACGAATGACCAGTCACTTTCATAATGTACTGGTTACATTCATTTCCCAAACTAGACTTAACATGAACATGTAGCAAAAATACAACCATGGAAAGGACTGGCATGAGAAATGTAGGCATTGGTTGAATATGACTGACAATAGTATATACTGCTCATTGGAGAGAAAGTAGGTTGGAGTCATTTAAAGCTTACCGCTGGTTCAAGTTTGGCAGTTTTACTGGGCTCCTCTTCATGTGGTCTGTGTTTTGTGTCCTCTGACACTCTGGCCTAAACACACACACACACCACACACACACACACACACACACAGAAGCATTGTTGCGGCCACTGTTATATTGAGGACCATTTGGCACAAAGCCACAGAATGACAGACATACTCTACCTTTTTGTCACCCTTCTCTGGCACTTTGGTTTTCTCCTCCCCCTGTTTGTGTCTGAGCTCTCTCTCCTTCTCTCGCCGTTTATCCCGGTCTAAATCTTTCTCCTTATCCCTCTCTCGATCTCTCCCTCTGTGCAACTCCTTGTCTTTGCTCTTTTCCCTGTCTCTGTCCCTCTCGCTCTCCTTGTCTCGTTCTCGGTCTTTCTCTCTTTCATTGTTTTTGTCCCGGCTCTTGTCCTTGCCACGGTCTTTGGTACGGTCTCGATCGCGGCTCTTTTTTGACCTTTCTCTCTCGCGGTGGCGCTCCTTTTCCTTGTCGCCCAGTCTGCCCTCTTGCTCTTTGGGCAGGTCTGGGTCCTTCTGCTCCCAACCCCCGGCGCTGTGCTCTCGGATCGCCTTCTCCTGGAGAAACACACATATATAGCAAAGCATATACACACACACAAAAGCGTACATACACACAGATACATTAATGTGACCATAGGGACACCCTCAAAACACAGTGGCACCAGGCAAACATTAGCCCTGTATGACAAACCTTTACATTAGAGGTTGAAGTTACATACAGAACAATAATTGAATTTACATTTTTTTAAACGATGGTGACTGATTTCTAGAATTTCACTAAGCTAATGTACACTCCCCTACGTACAGTGAAGGTAAAATGTTACATGTGGCTCTCTCTACACGCCAGCATTTTGGATTTGAGATCAAACGTTTCATATGAGGCAACAGTACAGAATGTCACCTTTTATTTGAGGTTATTTTCACGAAAGTGCTTTGTCATAAGTGTTTGGACAAATTCACTTAAAGTGTATTTGGTCCCAAATTCCTAGCACCCAG
The DNA here is from genome assembly GCF_018296145.1 of Oncorhynchus tshawytscha. Classification (NCBI taxonomy): domain Eukaryota; kingdom Metazoa; phylum Chordata; class Actinopteri; order Salmoniformes; family Salmonidae; genus Oncorhynchus; species Oncorhynchus tshawytscha. Next base: position 39,050,044 of record NC_056431.1, read on the forward strand.
TACATCAAGGTTGTGACTACTAGCTCATTGGATGCATTTGCAGTTTGTTTTGTGTTTTGCCCAATAGTAACTAAATGGTGAATGATGACTGGAGTAACTTTCTTTAAGTGAATAGATAAGAGGTTTCTGAACACTTCTAAATTAACCCTGATAATGCCATGATTAAGAAAAACCATGAATAATGATGAGTGAGATGCCATTCAGAGGCTACAATAAAACATGCTAACCTCTCATTATTACCAATGAAATGGGGAGTCAAGCGTTTTTTGTGGGGTATGATCATCATCATTTAAAACAACCAAAACAAACTGGAAATGCATCCAACAAGTTCGTAGTCACAAGCTTGATGTAGTCATTGCGTGCTATGAATATGGGACCAAACACTACACTTTTGACTACTTTAATACACAAGTGAATTTGTCCAAATACCTATGACCTCTTCAAATGGAGGGGACTATATACATGAAGTGCTTTCATTTCTAAAACAGTAACACCGATATCTATGGATATACTTAAATCCAAAATGGATGGAGTAGAGAGCAAAATATAAAATCTTTGCTTCACTGTCCCAATAAAGTCTAATGGGAATATATCCTGTCCAGTCTGAATTGTGTGTGTCTGGGCCGTATTCGTAAAGCATCTCAGAGTAGTATCGCTTATCTAGGACCAGTTTAGCCTTGAGATCATAATTAATAAGATTATATGGACAGGTTGGGACCTGATAATATATCAGCATTTCACTTCGAGAGGCTTTGTGGATGGAGCCCCTGGTCTCACCACTTGGTCTCGTTGGCGCTCTCGTCCCTCCCTGTTCTCCTTGTCCTGGGACCGGGAGGAGCTGGCCTTCCCCTTGGGGTCCAGCTTGTCCCCGGCCAGCACCCGCTTTACCGCCTCCTCACTGGACAGCTGGGGACAACATGACACAGGGGACAGATGTGATTGTCAACTCACTTTCAAATCAAAATGTATTTTTCACATGTGCCAAATACAACAGGTGTAGACGAGCCTTACCCAGTGATGCAGAGTAAAAAAAATAGTAACACAAATTGTAAGCTATATACAGAGATTACCAGTACCAGACCAACATGTGGTATTTGAGGTAGATACAGTATGTACATAAAAGGCATCCACTTCTGCCCTCAGAACAGCCTTAATTCATTGGGGCATGGACTCTACAAGGTTTCGAAAGCGTTTCACACAGATGTTGGCCCATGTTGACTCCAATGCATCATTGCAGTTCTTGACACCGGTGAGCGTGGCACCTACTACCATACCCTGTTCAAAAGGTTCTTGAATATTTTATCTTGCCCATTCACCCTTTGGATGGCACACATACACACAAGCCATGTCTCAAGTCTTAAAAATCCTTCTTTAACCTGTCTCCTCCCCTTCATCTACACAGATTGAAGTGGATATAACAAGTGACATTAATAAGGGATTATAGCTTTCACCTGGTCAGACTGTCATGGAAAGAGGTGTTGCTAATGTTTTGTACACTCAGTGTATATAGTGTGTATAGACTTGAGTATGCATAGAGTCAGTGCAAGATAGGGTCAACGCAGATAGTCCTTCCTACCATATCTATATCTTTACCTTTGTTTATTGGGATTGAACATTTTTCAAAGTAATTCATTGTAGAAGGAGTGCACATCACTATCACACATCAATCTTTGAGTAGAATTACCTGCCCATCTGTCTGTTCATAATGAATTGAATTAATTTGATTAGAAATGTCTAACATAGTTGCCGCAGCCATATGAGTACAACGATACATCAATTATAGAGGATTAAAAACACAATCAAGTCTAAATGTATTCCCATTGTGGTCCTTGTTATAATTAAATGTTGTGCTAGCTAGCTGGTTTACATGCATGTGAACAGTTGTCATGATGAGACCCTTCGGGAGGCATGGCAATGATCCCCTGAGCTCGAAGCCCTTTATTCAAACTGGCTGTCTTCAGGGTCCAACTAAAATGTGCTAGACTGTAATTGATCCTCTTCAGATTTCACCCACAAGCATCATTATTGTGTGTAAACATGCATGGCCTTATCTGCAGCATTTGGTGTGTGTTGATAGGTAACAGCCACTGAAATGCACAAACATATGCTCATAATGTTTGCAGAAAGAGCTACCTTTTCACCTTTCTTTGCGGCTGTGGCTATGTAAAATATTTTATTTCTTGGCAACTTTGGATGTTGTGGACTGAAGATTGCGCTACAATTGCACACAAACGTGTTGCATGTGTGGTTGCATGTGTATGACAATCTGGACAGAGTGCGCATGCACATGCGTCTGTCTGTCTGTCTGTCTATCTGTCTGTGAGGGTGTATGTCGTGTAGTTACAGGTGTGCGCATGTGAAACAGATGCTAATGTACAGTTTAACTTCCTCCACTGTCCCTGTCCCCATACCGTGCTCGAACCGTGCTCACCCTCTGCATCGCAACACACATGACCACCCTCCTTGACAACGTGTGAACCAACTGAGCTATACAAAAGTTACCAATTTGTAACTCCGTTACACATGTACTCCGTTACACATGTACATGGGTCTTTCCAAGCAAACAGACCTTGTTGAGGCAGCACTTGGCGATGGCCTGTAGCAGCTCGTTGGTCCTCTCAGGCTCATGGCCGGCTACAATGCGCGCTGGCTTGACCGAGAGGGGCTCGCCGTTCACCAGCATCACCACATCTAGGGCCTTCTGCAGGAACGCTATCTTAGCATCCTTATCCTGCAGGAGAGAAGAAGGATGAGAGGGATTGAAAGAAAGAGTGAGAACAACGGCTTTAGGAAGACCGTCTAATGGGAATGTTTTTGTTTTTTCCTCTGAGGTTAGCATAACAAAACTGCTTCGACCTGTTTCTTTGCATCGGTTTTCTTGAGTGGATCCTCCATTAATATCAGAGTACACATGACCACTGGAGAGTTTATACAGACATGCTTGTGTGAAACCCCTCTTCATCATGTGCACTTGAGGGAATTCTCAACATTGTATAGTTACGTGCCAACGCACAAATAGTACTAAGGGTGTTGCGCTGCACAGACCATTCCAAAACGGTGTCCTCATCTGTTATCCATTTCCAGATAAGCACAGTTGAGACCACAACCTAAGCTCCATGCCAACAGTGTAACATTAAGCTGGCCACTAACTTAACGTATAACAAGCTCAAAATCCATTCAGCCCCTGAGCTCTCCAGGCCCTGTATTTCACAACACAGCTGATATTCAGGCCTGAAAGAAAAGAGCGGTGAACGGGCCAGAGCCAAGAGTACAGTCGCACCCCTAAAAACAAAACAATTGTCACAAGAAATTAGCTCCCTGGAATACAGAAAATACCAGAGCCCTGAAGAAAACTGGAAAGACGCTCCACCAAACAAAGTCTTCCGACTAGCTTGGAAAGACAGCACCGTGTAACATCGAAGAGCCCTCACGGCTGCTCGATCATCCTATTATTCCAACCTAATTGAGGAGAATAAGAACAATCCGAAATGTATTTTTGACACTATAGCAAAGCTAACTAAAATGCAGCGTTCCCCAAGAGAGGGTGGCTTTTACTTCAGCAGTGATGAATTCACAAACTTCTTTGACGAAAAGATCATGATCATTAGAAAGCAAATTACGGACTCTTTAAATCTGCATATTTCTCCAAAGCTCAGTTGTCCTGAGTCTGCACAGAACTGCCAGGACCTAGGATCAACAGAGACTATCAATTTTCTTAATCCTGTCTCTCTTAACATAGTCATGAAAATAGTCATGGCCTCTAACCCTAAAAGCTGCATACTGGACCTTATTCCAACTAAACTACTGAAAGAGCTGCTTCCTGTGCTTGGCCCTCCTATGTCGAACGTAAAGGACTCCCTATCCTCTGTATGTGTACCTAACTCACTAAAAGTGGCAGTAATAAAGCCTGTCATTAAAGAGCCATACCTTTGACCTTGAAAATGTAAAAAAAATAACTCCTACTCCTCTCAATTGTTTTTTGAAAAAGCTGTTGGGCAGCAACTCATTGCCTTCCAGAAGACACAATGTATATGAAATGCTTCAGTCTGGTTTTAGACCCCATCATAGCACTGGGACTGCACTCGTGAATGTGGTAAAATACCTTAATGGTGTCAGACCACGGGTTTGCATCTGTCCCCGTGATCCAAGACCTTAGTGCTGCTTTTGACACCATCAATCACCACATTCTTTTGGAGAGACTGGAAACCCTAATTGGTCAATACGGACAAGTTCTTGCCTGGTTTAGATCTTATCTGACGGAAAGATATCAGTTTCTCTGTGGATGGTTTGTTCTCTGACAATTCAATTGTAAGTTTCAGTGTTCCTCATGGTTCCGTTTTAAGACCACTATTGTTTTCAATATATATTTTACTTCTTGGTGATGTCATTCATTCACAATGTCAACTTTCACTGCTATACTGACAACACACAGCTGTACATTTCGATGAAACCCCAAAATTGAATACCCTGGAAGCCTGTGTTGGAGATTATTATAATAATTTTTTACCTTTATTTAACTAGGCAAGTTAGTTAAGAACACATTTTTATCTTAAATGACGGCCTAGGAACAGTGGGTTAACTGCTTTGTTCAGAGGCAGAACGACAGATTTTTACATTGTCAGATCGGGGATTCGATCTTGCAACCTTTCTGTTACTAGTCCAACGCTCTAACCACTGCCTGCCTAGTGGTTAGCGTGGATGGCGGCAAATGTTTTACTTTTAAACTAAGACAAAACAGAAATGCTAGTTCTAAGTCCCAAGAAACAAAGAGATCTGCTGTTGGATCTGACAATTAAATCTTGATGGTTATACAGTCATTCCAAATGAAACTTAAGGTCCTCTGCATTACTCTGGATCCTGATCTCTCTTTTGACGAACATATCAAGAATTTTTCAAGGACAGCTTTTTTACATCTCGAAACATTGCAAAAATCTGAAACTTTGTGTCAAAAAATTTGGCAGAAAAGCAAATCCATCTTTTCTCACTTCAAGGCTAGACTACTGCAATCCTCTACTTTCGGGCTACCTGGATAAAGCACTAAATAAACTTCAGTTAGTGCTAAACACAGCTGTCAGAATCTTGACTAAAACCAATGCTCCAGTGCCAGCCTCCTGTTAAGGCTAGGGCTGATTTTAAGGTTTTTCTGCTAACCTACAAAGCATTACATGGGCTTGCTCCTAACTATCTGTCCGATTTGGTCCTGCCGTACATACCTACACGTACGCTATGATCACAAGATGCAGGCCTCCTTATGCTCTCTAGAATTTCTAAGCAAACATCTGGAGGCAGGGCCTTCTCCTATAGAGCTACATTTTTATAGAATAATCTGCCTATCCATGTAAGAGATGCAGACTCGGTCTCGACCTTTAAGTCTTTATTGAAGAGTCATCTCTTCAGTATGTCCTATGATTGAGTGTAGTCTGGCCCAGGGGTGCTAAGGTGAACGGCAAGGCACTGGAGCAACGAACTGCCCTTGATGTCTCTGCCTGGCCGGCGCCCCTCCATCCAATGGGATTCTCTGCTTCTGACCCTATTACGGGGGCTGAGTCACTGGCTTACTAGTGCTCTTCCATGCCGTCCCTAGGAGGGGTGCGCCACATGAGTGGATTGAGCCCACGTGATTTCCTGTCCGGTTTTGCACCCCCTCTGGCTCTTGCAGTGTAGGAGATCTTCATGGGCTATACTCAGCCTGGTCTAAGGGTAGTAAGTTGGTGGTTGATGATATCCCTCTAGTGTTGTGGGGGCTGTACTTTGGCAAAGTGGGTGGGGTTATATCCTGTCTTTCGTTTTTTGCAAATAAATTCATTAAAAATCCTACAATGTGATTTTCTGGATTTTTTTCTCTCATTTTGTCTGTCATAGTTGAAGTGTACCTATGATGAAAATTACAGGCCTCTCATCTTTTCAAGTGGGAGAACTTGCACAATTGGTGGCTGACTAAATACTTTTTTGCCCCACTGTAGAGGCTCAACACAGAAACATTGAATTGTTAACTGCAAGCTGCGCACACAGCTTTTTTTGAGGACATATTCTGTAACTTAAACGGGTTAAATCTGCAGTTAGAAGGAAGAGGGAAACAGTTGTGGACATGGATAAACTTCAGGCCTTTACTAGGAAGCTTGAGTTGTTTGATTTGGACCAGGCCGCAGCATTGTCACAGAGGTGATGGAAGATTTCATCAAGCAGCTGAGGGACAATTTATCCACCAGATTTGAAGACTTCAGCATGCCCAAGGATATCATTGCGTTTGTACGTGATCCTCTCACTGTCTGCCCAGGTGGAGAATACTTCTCCCTTGCTAAGAAAACTACAACCCTCGCTGAATGAGGCAGCAATTCAAACTGAGCTAATTCCAGACATCGAGCCAAACCAGGGCTACGCTCAGGAGTGCCGAGTCCCTGTGTGCGTTGTGGGTGGGATGCTCAGAGGAATACAGCACAATAAAGAAACTGGCATTTTATGTGCTAACAATGTTTGGATCGACTTACACCTGCGAGTCCTCATTTCCCTCTATGAACGCAATATAGACTCACGACAGGAACCGGCTTTCACATAAGTCAATCGAGGACTGCATGCACATCAAAATCACATCCATCCATCAAACCCGACATCCACAAGATTGTGTCAGAGGGGAAATGCAATTTTTCTCATTGAATAAGTAACTTAGCGGCCGATATGACTGTATTTAGTCAATTCTAATGCTACTGTGAGAGGTTATATTGACATCTCAAGCTGACAGTATGTTCCGTTTGTTCTGTCGTTACAAGAGCAGGCTATCCCGACGCAGACAGACTTTTTTTCTTTAAATACTTGTTGTATGTAGGATGCTAAATTTTTTGATCAGTTGCAATTGTAAGTAGGCTTAATTTAAAAAAAATAATCCTACTTCTACTAGGCCTCATAGCCTACCTCAGCCAGTTAAGTTATTTTAGATAGGTCTAGGCTCCGAAGAAATAGACTGTAATTAAGCCCTCGTTGTTTGTAAAGTCAAATTCAAATAAAGCTTATTGGTGAAATTAAATTGCTAGACTGGTGTAGGTTCTCCATCTGTTGGTTTTTGGACAAGAACATCCCGGCCAGCCAAACCCTCCCCTAACCCGGATGACGCTGGGCCAATTGTGCGTTGCCTCATGGGTCTCCTGGTGGCGGCCGGTACGGGTATCGAACCAGCATCTGTAGCGACGCAGAGAATGGTTTTGACTGTTAGGACTTGCAGGAAGAACGGAAAACTGCGTGTCAATTCGTAAACCATGTGCCATGGAATCGCTTCCAAACTTTTTCCTCGTCATTTTATTAAGGAAAGCAGAAAGATGTCGATGTTGAAATATTGCTGTTTTGAGTTACCAATGCAACACCTAAGCATCGAATACATTGCAAGTTGGGGATTTTCACACCTACAGTAGCCGGGCTATAAAGAGTCTATTGTCCTGCTAATAGGGTTACACCTGCTACAGTACACTTGTGAAAAACAAGTGTTTGAAAACCTGCTTTCAAAATGCCTCCAGCTGTCCATTACTACTGTAAATAAAAACACAGCATCATGTGTATTCTTTATTGTAACCACAATGGCACAAATCATTTGTATTTACCTTTCCAATTACTTTTAAAGTTTGTGATTTACAAATGTGTGCTTTTCATGTCATTTTTCGTTAAATCCAGTTCGGATTCAAGTATAACTTTTGACTGAAGCCTTTGGTGAGAGGTCTAATGCTTTAATATTTAATAATTTCTGCCCTCCGAATTCATATATAAGGGACATTTTCCACGCCATTAACATTGTTTTAGTTTGAACGTGCAGACTGGCTCTAAGAACAGTGGGAATGCTTTCCTAGTCAGCTCCATTATTAGTGCAATGCCCCTTAAAGTGTCCCTCTGTGCTACCCGGTGGGGCAGGGTGTGGGTTCACCCCCTTCCTCCTCCTCCCTTCCCCATGGGCTAGGACCGTCTTCTGTGCGCTGCTCTGCGGCCCATCCCGTACCCTCGTGCCTTGAACCTCGCACGCTCACCACTATCTCAGTGGATAAAGCTGGAGAACTGCAAGGCAACCCCATTGTTTGCCACTCGGGAGCCATGACAAATATATGCTAATATGCCAATATCCCGCTAACAGCCCATCCTAGAAACGTTGTTTTTTTGGCTGAATTCACAGCCTGCTATGCTTGTGAAAAACAGGGTTAATAATATATCTGTGAGAATATCTAATGGGCTTTTATATAATTCGAAGTAATCATTATTATTAATAAACGTTGTTTAAAAAATAACGACATTTTGGAGATTTAGTTTTCAAATAACCTAAAGTGAGCGAGAAAAAGGCCATTCTTGAACATGGGGTGAGACATTCTTACTAATTTGTAAATAAAGCCAGTGTGTTATTTAGAATGATTTATATCTGTTTTTAGAGGGAGAAAAACCAAAAGCCACCATAGCCTCAATGATCTCCCGGTCACGGCCGGCACGGGTATCGAACCAGCATTTGTAGCAACGCAGTGCTGCGATGCAGTGTCTTAGACTGCTGCGCCACTCGGGAGGCCCCATCCACAAAGATTTTAATGCTGATCAATTGCCTTGCACAAAGTATCAAAATACAGAGGTGTTGGCAAGAGTGTATTGTCCTGCTAATAGCCCATAATGGACTATTATAATACATGGTGTCCAGGTCAGGATAATCAAAACATTTATTTATTCAAGTTTATCAGAAAGAACGTTGCTCCAAAGCCATGAATAAGTGAGTCACTCAGCTTTATCTAGGTGCCGAGGCTATATGACTGCGCCATCAACTTGATTATTTAGCAGACATCACTTGATTATATTCAGTCAACACATATCTTAAGAATATCATGGAATATAATTGCACATTTTCATTTCTCTTAGAATAAAAACCTTAAGGGTAACAGTTTTAGTAAGTAATACTGAGGAGTAGAAATAAATAAAAAAATAAGTGTATTTTTCACTTACACTATTGTTCTAAATTCAATCACCTTCATCCTCATCATTCAGTTCATAGAAATTCAGTATTGAAGTCGTGCACAATTATCAGTTTCTACTTGGTTTATGTCGCCCATTCATTGTCAGTTAGAGACACACATTAGCGCCTTGGGACCCAAACGCCTAATCAGTGCTCTAACTCCCCTTGCGCTGGTCTGGAGCAATGAAGCAGTGACGCAGGGTACCGTACTAAACCACAAAATACCTCTAAGTCCTGCAGCATAATCTCCAAACTTTTTGTTGAGGAACCACTGAAGGACCATGCCTATGGACTACCTGGCCTGATGACTCCTGGCTGTCCCCAGTCCACCTGGTCCAGTTTCAACTGTTCTGCCTGCAGCTATGGAACCTTGAACTATTTACCGGACATGCTACCTTGCTGTTTTCGACTCGCTCTCACTCTACTGCACCTGCTGTCTCAACCTCAGAATGCTTGGCTATGAAAAGCCAACTGACATTTACTCTTGAGGTACAGACCTGATGCACCCTCTACAACCACGGATTATTATTTGACCCTGCTGGTCATCTATGAATGTTTGAACATCTTGAAGAACAATCTGGCCTTAACGGCCATGTACTCTTATAATCTCCATCTGGCACAGCAGGAAGAGGACTGGCCACCCCTCAGAGCCTGGTTCCTCGCTGGGTTCCTTCCTAGGTTCCTGCCTTTCTAGGGAGTTTTTCCTAGCCACCATGCTGTTTGGGGTTTTAGGTTGGGTTTCTGTACACTTTTATTTTTATTTTTTTATTTTACCTTTATTTAACTAGGCAAGTCAGTTAAAGAACACATTCTTATTTTCAATGACGGTCTAGGAACAGTGGGTTAACTGTCTTGCTCAGGGCCAGAACGACAGATTTGTACTTTGTCAGCTTGGGGGTTTGAACTTGCAACCTTCCGGTTAATAGTCCAACACTCTAACCACTAGGCTATCCTGCCGCCCCAAATGTCACTTTGTGACATCTGCCCATGTAAAAAGGGCTTTATAAATAAAGGTGATTGATTGATAGGTGTCCCTTTCAGGTGCTGCCAGACAATTATAGGCTTTGTATGTGTCCCCATTCATTATGCATGCTGCTAGGTAAATCCATTTTAACAGCCCCAGGTTTGATTAGAATGAAGCCTTCCCTACACATAGGTGCTCAAAGTCGACCGATACCTTGAGACATGTCTTCATAACTGGAAAATGTAAAAATGGTTGAGGGTTATATAATGTAAAAACTTAAACCATTTTATAATTTATTGTTTAGTAAAATCGTTAATTTATCCTTAAAAAGTGCATCAACTCTGATTGTCTTCATATTCGCATATGTTGCAGCTTAGACCCTATTTGACCCTATCGGAGGTTGTGTTGTGCCTGCCATCGATCAAGACAACATGATCTTGAATACAGGGTGGGTGTCATGTTTTGGCTGATAAATGTACTGAAATGGGATTGAAATGTAAACTTTCAAATGGTATCACAAAGACTGTTGGAGGTCCATGAATCAGAGCATGTTGACTTGAAATGGGAATATCAGTAGTTTTGAATTATACTGTCAATCCCCAATAGGGAACCTATTGAAGTCTATTGAAGTAGACCATCATTGTATATAAGAATTTGTTCTTAACTGACTTGCCTAGGTAAATAAAGGTGAAAAATATATATATATATATATATATATAGATTTTTAGATATTTCAACATGTATGACCATTTAATTAAGTTGACATTTCGATGGTGGGTGGACTGGCGGCCATCTTTGGGGTAGTAATTAGAAGTTACAATTTCTATTTCAATTTACAGTACCAGTCAAATGTTTGGACACACCTACTCATTCAAGAGTTTTTCTTTTTAAACTATTTTAAATTAAACTTTCATGAAAATTTGCATGTGAAAATCATAGCTGGCATGTAGATTGGAAGAAATGGTAAGATACATTGGCATTCCACATGAGAAAGGTTGCCGACTCCTCGTGTAGCCCATTACTGGTAATTTCAGGAGAGTAATGGCAGAAACTGTGAAAGCTAGCACGAGTGGGAGGAGAATAGCTGGGTCAGGTTAAGTTTTTTTTCTTCTTGTTATCTAGATCTCTGGCGCCCTAGAGGCATTTGTCTTAGTTCATCAAAACGTAAGCTAAAAGCATATTGTTGATTTTATTAAAACACATAGGGTAAATAGACGTTTTTGTTTTATTAATACCAAATCAGTCGACCAACATATTGTTTTGGTCGGGGACAGCCCTACCTTGTTCCCTCTCTGGGTTTCTATTCTCCTCTTACCACATCTACCAACTGTTCTTAGGCCAGACTCTCATACTGACCTAAGGCCAGTTGGAGAGAAAAGCGCCTGAAAACTGATCTCGACACAGGTTGCGTGTCTGTAATTATGTGGGTGAGTATGGGTTTACTCTTCTAAATTGTATGTGCCAGCTCCAAAAATCACAAGTGGTCTCTCAAACTGATCTAAGGTCAGTTAGGAGGACAGACGAGGCCACCCTATGGGCTTACAGTCTCCTGCCCTATTGGGTGAGAAGATTGTTGCCTCGCTAAGAATCTGACCCTGATACTGATCCCAGGTCAGTCAGTGGTGTGATAACACAGCAGTGTGACGTTACACCACCTCTGATACGGCCTGAGTCACAGCCCACTCTAGTACTGAGAGTTTTAGGCTATATTAACTACGAGAAAAAATAAGAAACCTGCACACTGCTCTTGATAGTATCACTGCTCTTTAATAAGCTTTACGTGTCGGCCTCACGGCCTTCGTCAGAGAATTGAGGCCGATACGTAAAGCTTATTAAAGAGCAGTGACACTATCAAGAGCAGTGTGCGGGTTTCAACATCTCTCTTATTTTATTCAACTGTTACCATGCACCTGCAAAAAAGATAGCTCAGACGTGTGAGTGCATTTTGACTTACAGGTTATATAACTACACAAGCCGTTTTGGGTTACACTAATCATGTCATGTAATGGCTGGATGCTTTTCCACACCCAGGCAGGGTGCTGGAAGTGATGCACACACACATAAGTATGGGAAGAAGCACACTTCAGTGAGATATCTATCCACTTAGTGTTAAAAAGGCCCCAGCTAATCAGATAGTGAGTGTGATTCATTCCTAGCTCACAGAACAATCACTGTATGAAATAGGCCTAAAGGTTTCTACATGCGTTGGTTTGGCTGGCACCTAGTCGAACTCAGCTAGCCGAACGAGTCTGCTCGCACACTTAAAGAAGACCTTTGCTTGAAAAATGAGAAAAAAAAAGCAGCAATAGCACTGTTTGTCCATTTTGAGACGCCGTAGCCAGTACACACTTCCTCAAATAAGTCAGAATTAATGTAAGACAAAATAAGACAGATCCTTTGAGTTGACGTTTTTGCATTGGAGATCTAACTAAGATGTTTGATGTAGTATTTCCCAAGTAATTATTTTTCTTCATGTAAACGGGTCATCTATTGTTGAATGACAACCAACACTTCATTGAAGAATCCCTACTGTTGACCAATGAAGGGGCTTAGACTTCGACTCCGAAATTGTTGTGAGCACGACCACCCGAAGACCAAAACATCACAATCCGAAGACCAAAACATCACAATTTTGGCATAATATATGAACGAACTGTTCTAGTTGGGAAGCACGCGGACACCTTAAGAGCTAGGCTATGTATCATTTATTTTAAAATGACTAATGACAATTACTCATTAGATCTGTCACAGTGCAGTATAACAATTAGGGGCCTTCAAGATTTCAGTCTGTTCTGGTGTTTCACAAATTCCTCCAAGTGATCAAATGGAGAAAATGTCTTACCTTGACATTGTCTGACTTCATCTCAGTCTCTGCATAGAGTCCCTTCATGAAGCCAGTGGTCCGGATCACCTATAGGAGAAAAGGTTAGGATACATCGCCAAATGAGTCAGCGGTTAGCCACTATATGGTTGTAATTATCAATGCAGTACAACATGACTGATTTTAAGCCATTCATTTTTGAGCATATTTTTGTGGAGGGAAAACCAAATAAATAGTCAGTTAAGTTATATTCAATACACGTATGCTAAATTCAGTGGTCAGTAACTAACCCTTTGCTAAGCCCCAGCCCCCTTGTTTACTGTTGCAACCTCTGACAACATTTGCACAGGAAGCTCAATTTCCCATTCAACCACTGGAAAAATCCCCTCACAATGATCTCAAACTGTGTTTCTATTAAACACAAATGACCCCTTGCTAATCAGGAAACTCCTGGGCTGTCATTACATTGGGGAAGGTGCATGAAGACGGAAGAATTCTGATGGCATTGTTTTTGAACACTACCCACAGAGATCTTAAACTATGGCCCGCAACATGGCTCAATGTGCCAGTAAATCAGCACAATCTGCGTTTCTTCAAATTGCCGCCGTCTTGGAGCTAGAGTAATAAAAGTAAAGTAAAGGGAACACTTAAACAACACAAATGTAACTCCAAGTCAATCACACTTCTGTGAAATCAAACTGTCCACTTAGGAAGCAACACTGATTGACAATAAATTTCACATGCTGTTGTGCAAATGGAATAGACAACAGGTGGAAATTATAGGCAATTAGCAAGACACCCCCAATAAAGGAGTGGTTCTGCAGGTGGCAACCACAGATCACTTCTCAGTTCCTATGCTTCCTGGATGATGTTTTGGTCACTTTTGAATGCTGTCGGTGCTTTCACTCTAGTGGTAGCATGAGACGGAGTCTACAACCCACACAAGTGGCTCAGGTAGTGCAGCTCATCCAGGATGGCACATCAATGCGAGCTGTGGCAAGAAGGTTTGCTGTGTCTGTCAGCGTAGTGTCCCGAGCATGGAGGCGCTACCAGGAGGCAGGCCAGTACATCAGGAGACTTGGAGGAGGCCGTAGGAGGGCAACAACCCAGCAGCAGGACCGCTACCTCCGCCTTTGTGCAAGGAGGAGCAGGAGGAGCACTGCCAGAGCCCTGCAAAATGACCGCCAGCAGGCCACAAATGTGCATGTGTCTGCTCAAACAGTCAGAAACAGACTCCATGAGGGTGGTATGAGGGCCCGACGTCCACAGGTGGGGGTTGTGCTTACAGCCCAACACGAGTGCAGGACGTTTGGCATTTGCCAGAGAACACCAAGATTGGCTAATTCGCCACTGGCGCCCTGTGCTCTTCACAGATGAAAGCAGGTTCACACTGAGCACGTGACAGACATGACAGTCTGGAGACGCCGTGGAGAACGTTCTGCTACCTGCAACATCCTCCAGCATGACCGGTTTGGCGGTGGGTCAGTCATGGTGTGGGGTGACATTTCTTTGGGGGGCCGCACAGCCCTCCATGTGCTTGCCAGAAGTAGCCTGACTGCCATTAGGTACCGAGATGAGATCCTCAGACCCCTTGTGAGACCATATGCTGGTGCGGTTGGCCCTGGGTTCCTCCTAATGCAAGACAATGCTAGACCTCATGTGGCTGGAGTGTGTCAGCAGTTCCTGCAAGAGGAAGGCATTGATGCTATGGACTGGCCCGCCCATTCCCCAGACCTGAATCCAATTGAGCACATCTGGGGCATCATGTCTCGCTCCATCCACCAGACTGTCCAGGATTTGGCGGATGCTTTAGTCCAGGTCTGGGAGGAGAGCCCTCAGGAGACCATCTGCCACCTCATCAGGAGCATGCCCAGGCGTTGTAGGGAGGTCATACAGGCACGTGGAGGCCACACACACTACTGAGCCTCATTTTGACTTGTTTTAAGAACATTACATCAAGGTTGGATCAGCCTGTAATGTGGTTTTCCACTTTAATTTTGAGTGTGACTCCAAATCCAGACCTCCATGGGTTGATACATTTGATTTCCATTGATAATGTGTGATTTTGTTGTCAGCACATTCAACTATGTAAAGAAAAAAGTAGTTCATAAGAATATTTCATTCATTCAGATCTAGGATGTGTTATTTTCTAAATAGCTGACTGAATTCACTGTCAGCATGCAGTCAAAGCTATAACCAGCAGCAGATGGGAGTTGTAGTCATAACACCGCTAAAATAAATTGAGAAAACAAGTTACATTAATCCTTAAGAGGCTATTGACGCACACATGCGTCAATCTAAGTAACACAATTTTAAAAATCTCCAAAATCCATCAGTTTAAGCTAGGAATGTATATGTTTTGCAGGGGTTGCGGCTCAATCCATTGCATCCGCCTATGTCGGCCTTCCGCATATGCGGTGGAAGGCGGGTGAGCTATAGTGGCGTTTGTCAGACCATGAGACATCCCAAAAATCGTTCTTCACGAAAATGTCTGTTCAAGCTATAAACTAACATGATTGTGTTCTCCGTTTTGCTCTACGACCGCCACAAGTGTCAAGGGACTCATCTGAAGGTAACCCATACAAACAATTGAAAGTATGGAGGTAGTTGTGTGGCAACAAAAATAAGGGGTGAAATGTGTCAAAAATATATATATTTCCTGAGCTTTCTTATAACTCCTAGATATAGGAGACACCCTTTCCCATGTTTTGTTTAGTTACAACCTTGTTCTAAAAATGGATTAAATAAATATATATCTACACAAAAAAAAAATCATTTGTTAAACACTTTTTTGGTTACAACATGATTCCATACACCGTTATTTAATATTTCTGATGTCTTCAATAGTATCTATAATGTAGAAAACAGTAAAAATAAAGAAAAACCCTGGAATGAGTAGGTGTCCAAACATTTGACTTGTAAATATTGGTTTTATAAACAGCAAAAAAGAGAAAAATCCTCACTGTCATCTGCATTTATTTTCAGCAAACTTAACTATTAACTAAATATACTTAACTAAATATTTGTATGAACATAAGATTCAACAACTGAGACATAACAAGTTCCACAGACATGTGACTAACAGAAATGGGATAATGTGTCCCTGAACAAAGGGGAGGTCAAAATCAAAAGTAAGAGTCAATGCAGCTGGTGGCCACACCAGATACTAAGTACTGCAGTGCATCTCCTCCTCGTGGACTGCACCAGATTTGCCAGGTCTTGCTGTTAGATGTTACCACAGTCTTCCATCAAGGCACCTGCAAGTTCCCAGACACTTCTGGGGGGAATGGACCTAGCCCTCACCCTCCCATCCAACATGTCCCAGACGTGCTCAATGGGATTGAGATCTGGGCTCTTCGCTGGCAATGGCAGAACACCTGTCTTGCAGGAAATCACACACAGAACAAGCAGTATGGCTGGTGGCATTGTCATGCTGGAGGGTCATGTCAGAATGAGCCTGCAGGAAGGGTACCACATGAGGGAAGAGGATGTCTTCCCTGTAACGCACAGGGTCGAGATTGCCTGCAAATGACAACAAGCTCAGTCCGATGATGCGGTGACACACCGCCCCAGACCATGACGGACCCTCCACCTCCAAATCGATCCTGCTCCAGAGTACAGGCCTCAGTGTAACGCTCATTCCTACGACGATAAATGCGAATCCAACAATCACCCCTGGTGAGACAAAAAAACACGACTCATTAGTGAAGAGCACATTCTGCCAGTCCTGTCTGGTCCAGCAACAGTAGTTTGTGCCCATAGGCGATGTTGCTGCCGGTCATGTCTGGTGAGGACCTGCCTTAAAACAGGCCTTACAACTCAGTCCAGCCTCTCTCAGCCTATTACGGACAGTCTGAGCACTGATGGAGGGATTGTGCATTCCTGGTGTAACTCGGGCAATTGTTTCCATCCTGTACCTGTCCCACAGGTGTGATGTTCGGATGTACCGATCCTGTGCAGGTGTTGTTACACGTGGTCTGCCACTGCGAGGACGATCAGCTGTCCATCCTGTCTCCATGTAGCGAAGTCTTAGGCGTCTCACAGTTCAGACATTGCAATTTATTGCCCTGGCCACACATGCAGTCCTCATGCCTCCTTGCAGCATGCCAAAGGCACGTTCACACAGATGAGCAGGGACCCTGGGCATCTTTCTTTTTGTGTTTTTCAGAGTCAGTAGAAAAGCCTCTAAGGTCACAGACATGAAAACTTAGGACACTAATTGCCTATCGTCTGTAAGCTGTTAGTGTCTTAAAGACCGTTCCACACGTGCATGTTCATTAATTGTTTATGGTTCATTGAACAAGCATGGGAAACAGTGTTTAAACCCTTTACAATGAAGTTCTGTGAAGTTATTTGGATTTTTACAAATTATCTTTGAAAGACAGGGTCCTGAAAAAGGGACGTTTTTGCATTTCCCTAAAAGGGTCCTATAATTCAAAATCGAATTGCTAAAATATCTTTAATACGATTTAAACATGAGCTTGTCCGAGACGTCGGACTCAACAACAGTTGCTATCCATTGGAACACTGAGATTGGTGCCCTAAATTCTGAGGTGGGGCTTAGCGAAGGGTCAATTGCATCATCCACGCAAACATACTTATCAAATATGCATGAGCATATACTGAAAGGTGAGAAACTTCACTGGAAGAGGAGAGAGACTACTAATTGAATGGGATTAAGACTGTACTCAGCTCTTCTGCTCGTGGGAACAGCAGTGGCCAAAAACAACCTGAATGACCTTTAAGTCAGACTTGCTCAGAGAGTGTGTTGTGTCCAGAAGATGTTGTAGTCTTGTGCAGGTGGATCTGTCAGTCTGCTCTGCCTGGATAATCTTCGCTGAGCCTGGTATAGCCTGTGGCACAGACCCAGCCACTGGCAAACCTTCTAGCGAGGAAGCCATTCTCAAAGCATAACACCCTATGTTCGTATAGTGCTTCCAGAATGAATCATACCCCTTGACTTATTCCACATTTTGATGTGTTACAGCCTGAATTCAAAATTATTTCAATTTGTTTTCTCATCCACCTACACACACACACACACAATAGCCCATAATGGCAAAGTGAAAACATGTTTTTAAACATTAAAAAAATATAACACAGAAATATGTCATTTACATAAGTATTCACACCCCTAGGTTAATACTTTGTAGAAGCACATTTGACAACTGGGAGTCTTTCTGGGTAAGTCGCTAAGAGTTTTCCACACCTGGAGTGTGCAACATTTGCCCATTATTCTTTTCAAATTTCTTCAAGCTCTGTCAAATTCAAATTCTCTGTCAAATTGTTGTTGATCATTACTAGACAACCATTTTCAGGTTTTGCCTAAAATCTACTTGAAAATCTAAGTCAAAACTAAAACTCGGCCACTCAGGAATATTCAATGTCTTCTTGGTAAGAAACTCAAATGTAGATTTGGCCTTGTGTTTTAGGATATTGTCCTGCTGAAATGTGAATTAATCTCCCAGTGTCTGGTGAAAAGCAGATCCTCTAGGATTTTGCCTGTGCTTTGCTCCATTAAGTTTATTTTTTATCCTGAAAAACTCCCCCGTCCTTAACGATAACATGATGCAGCCACCACTATGTTTGAAAATATGGAGAGTGGTACTCCGTAATGTGTTGTATTGGTTTTCCCCGAAACATAAAACATTTCGTATTCAGGACAAAAAGTTGCTTTGTCACATTTTTTGCATTATTACTTTAGTACCTTGCTGAAAACCAGATGCATGTTTTGGGATATTTTTATTCTGTGCAGGCTTCCTTCTTTTCACTCTGTCAATTAGGTTAGTATTGTGACATAACTACAATGTTGTTGATCCATCCTCAATTTTCTTATATCACAGCCATTACACTCTAACTGTTTTAAAGTCCTCATTGGCCTCATGGTGAAATCCCTGAGTGGTTTCCTTCCTCTCCAGCAACTGATTTAGAAGGACGTCTTGATCTTTGTAGTGATCATCCAAAATGTAATAAATAACTTCACCATGCCGAAAGGGATATTCAATATCAGATTTGTTTTAGCCCATCTACCAAAAGGTGCCCTTCTTTGCGAGCCAATTGAAAACCTCTCGTCTTTGTGGTTGAATCTGTTAAATTCACTGCTTGACTGAGGGACCTTACAAATAATTGTATGTGTGGGGTACAGAGATGAGGTAGTCATTCAAAAATCATGTTAAACACCATTATCGCACACAGAGTGAGTCCATGCAATGTATTAAGCAAATGTTTACTCTTGAACATATTTAGGCTTGCCATAACAAAAAGGGTTGAATACATGAATCAAGAACAGAAGAAAAAAAAAACACTGAGATTATATGGTTTGGTGTGTAGACCAGTGAAACTGTAATCCATTTGAAATGCAGGCAACATTTGGGAAAAGTCTATGGGTGTAAATACTTTGAAGGCACATTTATGAGGGCATGTCCCTGCCTGCCCCATGATACTTGTTATGTCAAGTACAAATTACAATGGATTTAGAACCCTGATCAGCGGCCTCCTTTTTATATTATTTGGCTATAACAAGCAAGCACCACCCTTCCACAGTGCCATGCCTTCATGTTGCCATCCTAACTAGTTAGTTAGGGAAGAGCCCAATTCAAACAAGCAATCCAGCTGCATTTAGGAATAAGCTCATTGACCGTCACCTAGAATAGAAGGTTGGGAGGTCTCATTTCATAACAGGGATGACACCCTCACAAAACTTCGGTGACAAAAAATGTAACTGTACCTGCTAACTAACTAGTAAATGTTAACTAGAGTTAACTAGTGCTGGGGCAGAAATGTAATTTGTTGGAGGATAATGTTTTTAACCTTTTCATGAGTAAATAGCCAAACAGTTAGCAAATAATTTCATATTTTTGTCATAGATACAGTGAAAAGTCACATTTCCCGGCGCCGCGACTTGGTTTTGTTTACTAAAACAAGCAGACAGGAGTGCCTAGCAACGAAAAAAATCAGATTGATGGCTGGCTACTGTTAGGTAAATTGGCTAATTATCATGCCTCAGTCTCAATGCTGAAAGGTTAGTTGGCTGGTTTTAGCAGGGGACAAATGGTAGCTAGCTATCAAATCCAATCTAACTAGCAAGAACTATTTGTAGCTAGTAGGCAATGTTAGCTAATCACTCACCTCACTGAATATGTCGTGCAGATACCTAAACGGCGGTTTGCTGAGCAGTTTTTCAGTAAGCGGAGGTTTCTTTATAACTCTCCCTAAAGTGTCTTGGGTCTTTTTGGCCACTGACCCGTTCATGGCAGCTGCTGAAATGACAAATTCCCCAAAGTTATTGATGAAAACAAGACTGTTCTTCAATCGACAATCCTGTCGCTATGTCAATAGCATCCAATCCCACAATGCATCATTCATCTGAAATGCGCTTGTGCTAAATCAGAGATACTGGATATAATGGTGAGATGCTTGCGTCCCATGCCCAACAGTGGGGACGAGACAACTCCGATATAAAGTGTTTTTTTTCTCAAAGTTGCCGGGATGTCATGTGCACTGGCGACCCGTCATTCAGGGCAGGTGTGGCTTTTGAGCCCCACATTTTTAGCATGCTTGCCTGTTTTGCATGTTATTTTGGCATTAATACATGTCACGTATCAGTTGGAAAACAATGTAATTAAAAAAAATATATATATATATATATATATATATATTTTTTTTTTTATATATATATATATCAGAGTTAATAAAGCCACATACAAACATGGTCTCTTTTTTGTTTTCTTGATGTAAGGCAGCTCCAAAATGCAGGTGTTTCAGCCTAACACAGTGCTTTCTGTGGTGGGGCAAGCCAGCAGAAAATACAGAGTGTTGCTCCGTGATTGGCTCAGTGTTCTGTCACTCATGGGGACACTACGTCACCAACAAGTCGAAGGGTAGACCAAAAAAATTCTATCCCCTTGGGTTCTGCAATAGAGTTACATTAGAAGTGCTGATCCAAAAAGGCTCAAGGTCATTGGACACAGATAAAATTATATCACATCACTTTCTGTCATGTCAACATCATACTTTCAAAATCTCAGCTAGCAGTCATCATCATGAATCACGTCGACAATCTACTGGCAAATCCTTTTTAATCCTTGTCATGTGAAGATACATAATGAAGAGAACGTATAGATAAAATGTATCAGTGCTCGTCTGCCATTGGACATAAACATTACACATAAAAATTACACAACAAGTTGGAAATAGCAAATTCAACAATGAGTGGTTTGGAAGGAATCAGTGGCTAACTGCAAGCGTTGCAAAGCTATCACTAGCCTGCTATTCAGTGGTGTGGCTGTGGCGGTGTGGTCCCAAGTCTAAAATTAAGGGTCTCTTTTCCTAGTTTAAATTATAAACATTCAACATTGGCTATGCTGTCAATGAAGCATGATTTGTGACGTGCTCAAAACAACTTAACTAGGAACTCTAATATCTGACTTTAGTGAGTTCAAGACAACTGCGAACTCGGGACAAATGAGCTACGACTGCGAAAATATGTAGGTGTGCTGACTGTGACATACTGGATTTTCAGTTGTCTTGTTTGCTAAATTAACAAATGAAATAGGCAGTGCCATGGTGTACAGTATATAACCATAGAAGCACTGTGATATATGCCTCATTGCAGTCATATTGGCCAGTTAAGACATTTGCGTCCCGCCTATCCTTAAGAGGTTGGCTTATTGGGGATGTGGCTTTCAGGTAATTATTATTGGCAACCCATTCCATGAGAGTGAATGTCATTCCAGTTCATCTCTTCAGTTATATTTGATCAAATATGACTAAACCAGTGTACTGCTTTCTATGAATTCTGATGGTGTTTAAGTGTTTAGGCAAAAAGAAAAATGTCCTGTTTGGAACACTGACAAGTACAGAGAATAAAAAATAAAAAATAAAAAATTGGATAGGCCTGGCTTCCCATACCTGTTTGGTGAGTTCTGTTGTCTATAAAAATAACTGCAAATCAAAACCAAGTTACTGTCAGCTTGGAGATAGGTTGCAGACACTCCTCCTCTGCCTGTGCAATAGGTAAGATATCAAAATCATTGAACATTTCTTAGTGTAAACTTGTAATATTATTGTGTTGACTTGATGCAGCATTTGAATAACCTGGTCGGTGTACAGGCCTATCTCTGTCAACATTCAATCATGTTAAACTTTCATTTTGCCTTTGGCAATTCGGCCGAAGAAGAAACAGACTGACACCAAAATCGGTTGTTTGAAGTTACACACACATCAATATGATCTGTACAAACTCTAAAATACTTGTACATGGTTTTATTTTAGAATTTAAAAAATACTTAAAGACAAATGACAAATGCCATAATCGAGAAAATGTGTAGTTTGGGGAAATGTGGCACACATAACCAAACAGGTTTGGCCTGTTTTAGTAAGCAGACAAATATCGCTACTATTCATTTAGGCACTTGTATTGAAATAGGCCTACCCCTAAATGGCACAAGGCAGGTGTTTCTTGGAAGGGGTTCCTTTTTATGGCACTTGGCTTTTATATGGTCAAGGCTAGAGATACATTGCTACGTTTTCATTTATAAAGCCCTTTTTACAAAAAGTCGATCCATACCTAACATCATTACTCAACTTCAGACATACGAGTTACCACACCCGGTCGCAGGGATGGCTAACTTAAGAAATTCCTTTGGTCTCCACTGAGTTAGGTAAATCAGCTTTTAGTTCTCTTGCACCTTATTTGAGGAATGATCTTTAAAATGTTCTTAAATTTGATGTTCTGGTGCCTCTAGGGCAGTTCATTTTATGACTGTGTTTTTCTTTCTGCTTGCAATTTGTATTTTGCTATTTTGATGTGCGCATTTTCTGTAATGCATGTAATTCAGGGCTCATCTGTAAAAGAGACCTTGGTCAGAGTATGACTCCTTGGTCAAATAAAGCTTAACTAAATAAATAATAAACATAAGAACTACATATAAGTATTTTTCAGCAGTTTGACTTGACTGCCTCCTGTTCTCTCTCTACCTCAGAACGGATGACAACCATGTATCGCTGGTCTCTCTTTGCATTGCTCTTTGTCACCTGTATGGAAGTATCCCTACAGAAGAAAACAAGGAAAGGCCCTCAAACTCTCTCAAGAGGTAAGAATTATGTCACAATGTATCCTCGCCCCACCCCTAACGTCTATTTGAATTTACTACACTCAGAAAAAAAGGGCTCTTCAGCTGTCCCCATAGGAGAACCTTTTTGGTTCCAGGTAGAACCCTTTTGAGTTCCACATAGAACCCACTGTGGAAAGGGTTCTACATAGAACCAAAAGGATTCTACCTGGAACAAATAAATGATTTTTCAAAGGGTTCTCCTATGGGGACAGCTGAATAACTCTTTCATGTTCTAGAAAGCACCTTTTTTTCTGAGTGTACGAAAACAGTTCTCCATCCCCATTACATTAACACCAAATCCTTCGTTCTGATTTCCATCCTCAATTTTGTCTCAGGATGGGGAGATTACATTGCCTGGGTCAATACCTATGAGGAAGCCCTGATGACAATGAAAGAAAGGTAAAACAAGATTAGACAAAATACACAACAAGACATCAAATTGCAATTGTGTTGTTTGGTTAGTGGCATATGTTTGACAATTAGAGCAGTCTTTCAAATGTCTGAGAGTAAAACATTTCATTAAAACTATCTGCTTATGTTACAGCCATATCCTCACAATTATTATATTACAATTGACATTTCAGTCAATTATCAGGCACTTTTATCCAGAGTGACTTACAGTTGGTGCATTCATCTTAAGATAACTAGGTGAGAATCACATATCAATGCGCCCCATTAATTCAACATGTCCAATTAAACTAATCAAACTGTAACGGAAATCCTCATATTTATTATATGGTTGCATCCCAAAATGGCACAGGCACCATATTCACTAGACAGTGCACTACTGTTGACCAGGGCGCTATCAAAAGTAGTGCACAGAATAGGAAATAGGTTGCCATTTGGGACACACAGCCTATTTCTTTTCTTATCTCCATAATGACACTAGGGACTTAAGTTTGGTACAATCCCAGAGACGTTGTACTTCTCTGTAAGCACATCCACCCACTACTTATTCTGCAGTGGAATGTGTTCTTGTTTTGTCTGTGTTCTCATGTTCCCACAGTAAGAAGCCTCTGATGGTCATTCATCACATGGAGGATTGTCCTCATAGCCAAGGTAATACTGCTGTGCTTTCATACTCACACAGAGTACCAGTCAAAAGTTTAGACACACCTAGTCATTCAAGGGTTTTTCTTTATTTTTTCATTGTAGAATAATAGTGAAGACATCAAAACTATGAAATAACACAATTGGAATCGTGTAGTAACCCAAAAAGTGTTAAACAAATCAAAATATATTTTATATTTGAGATTCTTCAAAGTAGCCACCCTTTTCCTTGATGATAGCTGCACACTCTTGGCATTCTCTCAAACAGCCTCATGAGGTAGTCACCTAGAATGCATTTCAATTAACAGGTGTGCCTTGTTCAAAGTTAATTTGTAGAATTATTTTCCTTCTTAATGCATTTGAGCCAATCAGTTGTGTTGTGACAAGGTAGGGGTGGTATACAAAATATAGACCTATTTGGTTAAATTGTTCAGAGGAGACTGAGTGAATCGGGCCTTCATGGTCAAATTGCTGGAAGAAACCACTACTAAAGAACATCAATAATAAGAAGAGACTTGATTGGGCCAAGAAACAGGATCAATGGACATTAGACCAGTGGAAATCTGTCCTTTGGTCTGATTAGTCTAAATTTAAGATTTTTTGTTCCAACTGCCATGTCTTTGTGAGACGTAGAGTAGGTGAATGGATCATCTCCGCATGTGTGGTTCCCACTGTGAAGCATGGATGGTGTGGGGGTGCTTTGCTGGTGACACGGTTTGTGATTTATTTCGAATTCAAGGTACACATAATCAGCATGGCTACCGCAGCATTCTGCAGCGATACACTATCGCATCTGGTTTGTGCGTAGTGGGACTATCATTTGTTTCCAACAGGACAATGACCCAAAACACACCTTCATGATGTGTAAGGGCTATTTGACCAAGAAGGAGAGTGATGGAGTGCTGCGTCAAATGACCTGGTCTCCACAATCACCTGCCTGACCTCAACCAAATTGAGATGATTTGGAATGAGTTGGACCGCAGAGTGAAGGATGTGAAGAGTGAAGTGCTCAGCATATGTGGGAACTCCTTCAAGACTGTTTTTATTTGAAGAATCTCAAATATAAAATATATTTTGATTTGTTTAACATTTTTGGGGGTTACTAAATGTTTACATATGTGTTATTTAATCGTTTTTATGTCTGAACTATTATTCTGCAACGTAGAAAATAGTAAAAATAAAGAAAAATCCTTGAATGACTAGGTGTGTCCAAACTTGACTGGTACTGTACTTCATCTAACCAAGGGACCAACCAAGGTCTTTGTTGCCTTACAGTTGGTCTCGTGGTATCAACATTTCTTTAGACATTATCATTTGTCAAGGCTTGTTTGACAAAAGAATAGCAATACATACAAATTCCACTCTGTGTTGCAGTTAAAGGTGAGGTTCTCACTGATTATCATTCTGTCACACTTCCCCCCACAGCTCTGAAGAAGGCATTTGCTGTGGATAAAACCGTACAGAAAATGGCCCAAAAGGATTTTGTTATGCTCAATTTGATGGTAATTGATCATCAAAACAAAACAAAATCAACATACACGCAATGGAAGCAATGAAATGATATAGTTGTAACCATATCCCAATCACATATTGTACATTGCATCATGCATTTCATTATTTCATCACTTGGAGGTAAATGTTTGAATTTAGATGTTAAATAGATGATAGTTGATTAGAAATGTACATTTTGATGTCATTTTGATTTCTTTTTCAGCATGAGACTACAGACACAAATCTGGCAGCAGATGGCAACTATGTTCCAAGAATCATCTTTGTTGGTGGGCCTCTTCTTCTACCATGCCATCTCACTTAGGAAATAAACCACCACTTATTCTGAATCCCCAACACGTCACTCAGGTCCAATGCTTGCTGTGAGATCTTTGATGTAACCGTATTCAGTGCCTCGCATACATTTATTTTAATCAGTAGCAATTTGCCTAAGAACCACCAAATAACTTACAGTACATGTGTGGGTCTTGATCAAGGGATCAATGTCATTTATGGGTCGTCATAGTGTTAGAAATGGAATAGTATGAATAAAGCATTACAATGTAGTTATACCTACATAATGATGTATTATGTTTTGAAGCGTTGGCAAAGTCCTCCAAAATATCTCTCCGCCCACAGATCCATCCATGACTGTCCGTTTAGACCTTGTTGGGAAGTACAGTAATCGCCTGTACACCTACAAGCCAAGCGACATCCCATACTGTGAGTGCACACACACACACACACACACACACACACACACACACACACACACACACACACACACACACACATTTTCCAATAACACAGAATGCACTTACTTGGTTCTACTCTTTCTTCCACCCCTTCACCTAATTCACTAACTAGTTGAGAGGAGAGATTTGGGAGATGCAACTGCAAAATAATGAGAATGTATAAGGGCAGTTCTTAGCGACTAATGGCTTAAAGTGTAAAAAAATTAATTGCTTGGTCCACTACTATCAGAACAACATAAAGCAAGGTTGGGCCATTTAACTTCAGTCAATTCCCAAATTGAATTCCCAAATCTCTTCCTGACATGAAATGGAATTGACCACTTCCCGGGTAAACAGATTCTTACCCAAGCTTCTTGTCCCTCTCTCCATAGTGGCCAAGAACATGAAAAAAGCCAAGCTTCTACTGCACACTGAACTGTGACCTCACAGCCTTATAAACTCTGTACCAATAGAGCAACAACCAGAGTGGTTCACTGACTCTTGTACATCCATCTGTTTACACAAAATGTATACAATTGATGATCAATAAAGATGAATGACAGTGTGCAGTGTACTGAATTTGTTGATGTTCATTTGCTTTTGACTCAGAATGCTTACTTAAACCGACAAAATATATACATTTAACGTTATATGGACATTCTCTTTGAGGGTTGTTGACATGACTTAATTGTTGCAGAATGCAAGAGGATACAAACATATTCAAATATGAATTTACTAGATTGAAGACTTATCGGCTCAGTGCTTAATAGATTTACAATGAGGGCATGGACAGGGAAGCATTTTTTCTTTTGGCTCTGTACTCCATGAGGTGAATGAATCGTGAATAATGATGAGTGAGAAAGTTACAGATGCACAAATATCATACCACCAAGACATGCTGACCTCTCACCATTACAATCACATGGGAGGTTAGCATTTTGGGGGGAATATGATATTTGTGGGTCTAACTTTCTCACTAATCATTATTCATGATTAATTCAGTATTATCTGTAATCAGGGTAGCATCCACATTAATGCTGAAGTGTTTAGAAACATATTCTATTCTTATTTACAGTAAAAGTCACTCCAAATTGACACAATACATTATTTACCATTCACAAGCTTGATGCAGTCCATTAATCACATAAGTTCCTGTTGAATGCGGAATGAGGCAGCGCTTGGTATGTTGTTTTGGAAGTGTCTGAAAGTGTTCTATTGGAAAAATTTGGTTACTAGATAGATACCTTTTGATTTTGGATCCCGCTGCACCGTTGGCATCAGATGCTGGGACTGCTGCGGTCTGTTCGCGGATCATTCCGTCCGAGGGGTAGCTGTCTATAAAGCAAGCAGGGTTTCCTTGAGGGCTGGAATGCAGCCTGAGTCGCGGTTAGCCCTTGTGGCTTTGATTTTCCCGGGCTTGTGGCTGTCTAGATCCCTACTGTTTGTTGCTGTTCCCATCTTCCCTGTGACCTGCCCTGTCTGGAATTGTGGGGAGTAACAGCGTAGCCTACGTTGCTACCATGACAAAGACCAAAGCCGGTGGGAGTACCGTGGAGGACAGTGGCGTCACTATCGCAGTTCTACAAGCAGTTGTTACAACAAGAAAATAGCTTCAACTGTTGTGTCCAAATACTGGTGGAATAAACTCATTTAAAAAATGGACGACCTGACCAGAGAGGTCCAGGACCTGAAGAACAGTTTGCAGTTCTCCCAGGGTCCGCTCGATGAGTTTATACAGGAAAACGGCAAGAAGACAATCTGTAAATCATTGAGAGGAAATTAGTTCTGTATGTGAATCCATGATAACAACGACAAATAAATCAGATTATCTCGAGGGACAATCTCCACATGAGACCTGGATGGTGGACAAAGTGAGGGAAAAGATCTTGAAGAAACTGAAGATGGAGATTGAGTTGGAGCACGCCCAAAATACTGGAAAACCCACCACCGGCCCAGCCCACGTGGCGTCAAGTTCCTGAGGTTCAAGGACAAGGTAGTGGTTCTGGAATGAGTCAAGAACTTGAGGGGAATGTACATCTTCCTCATTGAGGACTATCCTGAAGCTGTGCGCCAGAAGAGAAAATAACTTATCCCGGCCACGAAAGCTGCCAGAGCACGGACATTGCTTACATTCGAATGACTGCCTCATTGTTCACCCTTTCCCCGAAAAGCCTGGAAGGGATGAGAGAGCCAAGCCTATGGGTTTGTAGCTTTAACCCCGCAACACACACACTTACACACACCAACTAATGAATGGACGGCTAAATGTATGTTTTTGTTTCTCTTGCTTTGTTTGCTTGTGGAAGGGATGCCTGGAAGGGATGAGAACACCAGCTGTTCCGGATGACTGTGTGATCACTCTCTTCGTAACCGATGTCAGCAAGACCTTTAAACAACATTCACAAGGTCAACATTCACAAGGCCGCAGGGCCAGACAGATTACTAGGACATGTACTCAGAGCGTGCACGGACCAACTGGCAAGTGACTTCACTGACATTTTCAACCTCAACCGGAGTCTGTAAAACCGACATGTTTCAAACAGACCCCCATAGTCCCTGTGCCCAAGAAAGCGAAGGTAACCTGCCTAAATGACTACCGCCCTGTAGCACTCACGTCGATAGCCATGGAGTGTTTTGAATGGCTGGTGATGGCTCACATCTACACCATCATCCAGGAAACCCCAGACCCACTCTGATTCAAATACAAACCCAACAGATCCACAGATGACGCAATCTCAATCGCACCTGTACAAAAGTAGCACCTATGTGAGAATGCTGTTCATTGACTACAGCTCAGTGTTCAACACCATAGTGCCCACAAAGCTAATCACTAAGCTAAGGACTCTGGGACTATAAACACCTACCTTTGCAACTGAATCCTGGACTTTCTGACAGGCCACCTCCAGGTGGTAAGGTTAGGCAACAACACATCTGCCACGCTCATCCTCAATACGGGAGCCCTTGAGGGATGCGTGCAATAGTCTCCTCCTGTACTCCTTGTTCACCCACAACTGCGTGGCCAACACCTTCTTTACGTTTGCTGATGACACACCGGTGGTTGGTCTGATCACTGACAATGATGAGACAGCCTTATAGGGACGAGGTCAGAGACATGGCAGTGTGTACATACCAGTTGAGTTATAGCATGTTTTAACCACTCCTATGTAAATGGTAGATTATCAGACACTCAACAAGGTCTAATTTCATTATTACTGAAACAGGATACAAGTGGGAAATATAAAGATCAAGTCCATTTAAAAAAATTGTAGGCCCCAGTGTGATGAAAAAATTTAGAGAAAAATGTATACCGCATAGAATTTGAAAGGTATTGTCGGACATTATTCATTCTAATAAGACAGATTTTTTACATGGACGATACATTGGAGATAATATAAGGCAAGTACTGGAAACAATAGAACACCATGAAAAATCTGGGAAACCCGGCCTGATAAAGTATGACTGACGTTTATAAATAAATGCCTGGAGAATTTCAATTTTGGAGAATTTTGGAGAAAATGGGTTAAAATCATGTATAGTAACTCTAGGTGTAAAACAGTAAATAATGGCTACTTCTCAGAAAGTTTTTCCCGTGCTCCTACTTTTCTATTCTCTTGAACTAGTTCCCCCCAGTTTTGACCTTTGCCTGTTTTCTGGACTCTGCCTGACCTGACCTCGAGCCTGCCTGCCATTCTGTACCCCTGGATCTCTGAACTGGGTTTGACCTTTTGCCTGTTCACGACCATTCTCTTGCCTACCCCTTTTGGATTGTTAATAAACATCTTGAACTCCAACCATCTGCTTCCTGTGTCTTGATCTCGCCTTGTGCCCTTATATTTAGCAAAAATAGATAAGATCTTGCTACCATGGAAAGGTAAATGAATGATGAAACCAAAATATAACTTTTTGGTAAAAACTCAACTCGTCGTGTTTGGAGGACAAAGAATGCTGAGTTGCATCCAAAGAACACCATACCTACTGTGAAGCATGGGGGTGGAAACATCATGCTTTGGGGCTGTTTTTCTGCAAAGGGACCAGGACGACTGACCCGCCGTGTAAAGGAAAGAATGAATGGGGCCATATATCGTGAGATTTTGAGTGACAACCTCCTTCCATCAGCAAGGGCATTGAAGATGAAACGTGGCTGGGTCTTTCAGCATGACAATAATCCCAAACACACCGCCCGGGCAACAAAGGAGTGGCTTCGTAAGAAGCATTTCAAGTTCCTGGAGTGGCCTAGCTAGTCTCCAGATCTCAACCCCATAGAAGATCTTTGGAGGGAGTTGAAAGTCCGTGTTGCCCATCAACAGCCCCAAAACATCACTGCTCTAGAGGAGATCTGCATGGAGGAATGGGCCAAAATACCAGCAACAGTGTGTGAAAACCTTGTGAAAACGTTTGACCTCTGTCATTGCCAACAAAGGGTATATAACAAAGTATTGAGATAAACTTTTGTTTTTGACCAAATACTTATTTTCCACCATAATTTGCAAATAAATTCATTAAAAATCCTACAATGTGGATTTCCTCATTTTGTCTGTCATAGTTGAAGTGTACCTATGATGAAAATTACAGGCCCCTCATCTTTTTAAGTGGGAGAACTTGGTGGCTGACTAAATACTTTTTGCCATACTGTATATAATTCAAATGAATTCGGAGGGCAGGATTTATTAAATATTAAAGCATTAGACCTCTCCCTAAGTGCTTTAGTCATGCAAAATGTATACTTAAATCCGAACTGGTTCTCTAGCAAATTAGTTCGAATGTCTCACCCTATGTTCAAGAAAGGCCTTTTTCCCTTTATTCAGACTACAACCTCTCACTTTCAGTTATTTGAAAAGGAAATCATCTCCCAAATATCACTATTTTTAAAACAAGCCATAGAAAGTTGGAAGCAATTTCTATTTAATCCACCAGAAAAGACAGAACAAATAATACAACAAATATTATGGTTAACCTAATGGATAATAAAACATTAAAAACAAAGGTATAATCTTCGTAAATGATGTCACAAAGACGGCTGGTGGAGTTCTGTCATACATGCAGCTAACTAAAACATATGGAAATGTCTTCTCAACCCAAAATTACAACCCAAAATTGCAGCATTTACCGCAAATATGGAAGAGGAAAGTGGACGGGGAAAAAGTAATTAACTGTTGGCCCTGCATTAAAGACCATAATTGGTTAAAGAAAATTGTGATAAATGAAAAAGTATAATAAGATATACTTTATAATACCTTTGGCAAAAATGTTTAATTTCAACTTTCAATCGAGAATAGAAAGGTTCAGAATTTCTGTGAAACATCACAGCACAGTTAAAAAATATATGGTAAATAGAAATCCAATATGGATGGTGTTGAGATATAGATGGGAGGGGTTGAATGGGATTAATAACAACAATATAACTAATGTAAAACATACTGTGTCCGTAAAACGTATATACATCAAAACTATGAAACAACACATATAGAATTATGTAGTAACCAAAAAAGTGTTAAACAAATCAAAATATATTTTATATTTGAGATTCTTCAAATAGCCCCCCTTTGCCTTGATGACAGCTTTGCACACTCTTGGCATTCTCTCAACCAGCTTTACGTGGAATGCTTTTCCAACAGTCGTGAAGGGGTTCCCACATGTGCTGAGCACTTGTTGGCTGCTTGTCCTTAAATCTGCGGTCCGACTCATCCTAAACCATCTCAATTTGGTTGAGGTAGATGATGCAGCACTCCATCACTCTCCTTCTTGGTAAAACAGCCCTTACACAGCCTGGAGGTGTGTTGGGTCATTGTCCCGTTGAAAACAAATGATAGTCCCATTAAGCGCAAACCAGATGGGATGGTGTATCGCTGCAGAATGCTGTGGTAGCCATGCTGGTTAAGTGTGCCTTCAATTCCACTGGCACAGCACCCCCACACTATAACACCTCCTCCTCCATGCTTTACGGTGGGAAATACACATACAGAGATCATCTGTTCACCCACAACGCATCTCACCTAGACATGGTAGTGGGAACCAAATATCTCCAATTTGGACTCCAGACCAAAGGACACATTTCCACCGGTCTAATGTCCATTGCTCATATTTCTCTTTTCTTATTGGTGTCCTTTAGTAGTGGTTTCTTTGCAGCAATTCGACCATGAAGGCCTGATTCACAAAGTCTCCTCAGTTGATGTTGAGATGTGTCTGGTTCTTTAACTCTGTGAAGAATTTATTGGGGCTGCAATTTCTGAGGCTGGTAACTAATAAACTTGTCCTCT
Source organism: Oncorhynchus tshawytscha (assembly GCF_018296145.1). NCBI lineage: Eukaryota > Metazoa > Chordata > Actinopteri > Salmoniformes > Salmonidae > Oncorhynchus > Oncorhynchus tshawytscha. Next base: position 39,082,438 of record NC_056431.1, read on the forward strand.
GCAGCAGAGGTAACTCTGGGTCTTCCATTCCTGTGGCGGTCCTTATGAGAGCCAGTTTCATCAAAGTGTTTGATGGTTTTTGCGACTGCAAGAAACTTTCAAAGTTCTTGAAATTGTCCATATTGACTGACCTTCATGTCTTAAAGTAATGATGGACTGTCTTTTCTCTTTGCTTATTTGAGCTGTTCTTGCCATAATATGAGTCACGCCCTGACCTACTCTACCATAGAAAATAAAGGCTTTCTATGGTCAGGACGTGACATAAGGAGATTTGAATTGAACATTGAGCTTCAGTCAATGCCTACCCATAGTAATGTATGAGTGCCTTTTAATCATGTGTGCTGTGTGTAGTTTACAACGATTTGCTTTCATTTAACTCCTTACATTCTCACGAGTGAATTCGAATTGAATCGCATGGACTATTTTCCTTGCTTGTATGGTGTGCTGTGATTCCACAGATTGGCATAGACTAAAGTGACGTTTAGACAGCTATTGAGAATTCCCTATTACCTCTTCCTTCTCCAAACTAATTGCTAAACACGCCCAAGAACTAGTCTAGAGTATAAAAGACCTGGAATTTGCCTTCAGGGTGACTACATACAAAGGGGACCCGCATGACGCAGCTTCGAGAGGATACACCCAACGCTACAACCCAGCAGGCCCAGTGCATTGCAAGAGACATCCCAGCAAGCTGCCATCGACAACCAAGCCATGCTACCAAGAGCTCAACTCATACTACGCTATCTATATCTATAACTCCAATGAGTGTGACTCCAATTGTCGGCCAGTACATCAAATCAAATCTAACTTTGTCACATGCGCCAAATACATGTGTAGACCTTACCTTGAAATGCTTAGTCACAAGCCCTTAAACCAACAGTGCACTTAAAGAAAGAGTTAAGAAAATATTTACCAAATAAACTAAAGTAAAAAATCATAAAAATAACAATTAAATAACAATAACAAGGTTATATACAGGGGGAACCGGTACTGAGTCAATATGCGGGGGTACAGGTTAGACCAGGTAATTTGTACATGTAGGTAGGGGTGAAGTGACTATGCATGAATAATAAACAGCGTAGCAGCAGTGTAACAAACAAATTAGGGGGGTCAATGTAAATAGTAAGGTGGCCATTTGATTCATTGTTCAGTAGTCTTATGGCTTGGGGGTAGAAGCTGTTATTAAGGAGCCTTTTGGTCCTAGACTTGGCGCTCCGGTACCGCTTGCCGTGCGGTAGCAGAGAAAACATTCCATGACTTGGGTGACTGGGGTCTTTGGCAATTTTTTGGTGCATTCCTCTTACACCGCCTAGTATATAGGTCCTGGATGGCAGGACCCTCTTTAGCGCCTTACGGTTAGATGCCGAGCAGTTGCCATACCAGGCAGTGATGCAACCGGTCAGGATGCTCACGATTGTGCAGCTGTAGAACGTTTTGAGGATCTGGGGACCCATGCCAAATCTTTTCAGTCTCCTGAGGGGGAAAAGGTTTTGTTGTGCCCTCTTCATGACTGTCTTGGTGTGTTCGTACCATGATAGTTTGTTGCTGATGTGGACACCAAGGAACTTGAAACTCTCGACCCGCTCCACTACAGCCCCGTCGATGTTAATGGGAGCCTGTTCGGCCTGCCTTTTCCTGTAGTCCACAATCAGCTCCTTTGTCTTGCTCACATTGAGGGAGTGGTTGTTGTCCTGGCACCAGACTGCCATGCTCTAATTGTATGTGTGAGGTTGACCCATCGGTGAGGTAGCTGACAATAGCTAGGTTTCCATCCAATTGGTGACAGATTTGAATGAGAATATTCTAAAAACTGACTTGTTGCAGAATAAAAAAATCTGTGCATGCTGACGTAGTACACACAAAGTGTACTTTTTCGCTTATATTTTTATGTACTGAATAGAAATCTTAAAATCACTGTGTTTCCATCACATTTTGAACTCTACCGATAGTTGTCACAAACTGTTGCGTTAAATAACAAATGTGCCTTAATCTGGTCTTGGCTCGTGTGCTCTAGCCAACAGGTCGCAGATACAGTGCTTGTAGGCTGCGCAGGTAGGCTAGTCTACATTCTGAGATTGTCATGTGTCAGACAATTTTGATTTTGTCAAACGACAGTCAAGAATCGATCATCATGTCACCAGAATAAGATTGTTCATATTTATTGGAAAGGAGAATCAAGAAAACCTTGCACTTTCACCACTGCCACATTGTTTGCTGTATTACTTTAGTGTCTTCTTGCAAACAGGATGCATGTCTTGAAATATGTTCTATTCTTTATTGTGGAGTTACTACAACTGGTGCTCCGGAGTGGCACAGCGGTCTAAGGCACTGCATTGCAGTGCTTGAGGCATCACTACAGACCCTGGTATGATTCTGGGCTGTATCACAACCGGCCGTGATCGGGAGTCCCATAGGGCAGTGCACTATTGGCCCAGCGTCGGCCGTCATTGTAAATAAGAATTTGTTTTTAACCTAAATTACTTGCCTAGTCCATCCTCAGTTTCCTCCTATCACAGCCTTTAAACTCTGTTTTAAAGCCACCATTGTGCTCATGGTGAACTCCCTGAGAGGATTCCTTCCTCTCCGGCAACAGAGTTAGCCTGTATCTTTATAGTGATTGGGTGTATTGATACACCATCCAAAGTGTAATTAATAACTTCACCATGCTCAAAGGGATATTCAGTTTCTGCTTTTTTATCTTTACCCATGTACCAATAGTTGCCTTTCTTTGCAAAGCATTGGAAAACCTCCCTGGTCTTTGTGGTTGAGTCTGTGTTTGAAATTCACTGCAGAGAATTGTATGTGTGGGGTACAGAGATGAGGTAGCCAGTGACACAACCTCAATTTAATACATTTGATACTTTCTGAAAGCACTTTAACTGCAGGATCTGTTTTGTTTGTGTTTGGTTGCCAGGTCACGGGCGGTGTGAATGCAACCACTGTGCTTTTGAGGAGGGGTTTATGGGTTCTGAATGCGAATGCTCTTCAGAGATGGACCGTTGCCGGGATCTAAACGGAAACCTCGGTAACCATGGAAACTGCCTGTGTGAACGAGGTGCGAGTGTGAGGAGATGTACTCCGGACTTTTGTGTGAGCGACGTGCCATGGCGGAGGGTTAATCACAACATCAACATGAAGAAAAATGCAGTGCTTCCCTATAAGAATCAAGTTTCTAGGATTTGATACTTAGAACCAATTGATTCAAAATACAGTGCAAGTCTAAGAATATACCGGTCCAAAAGGTTTTGACCACTCCAACATCTGTGATTCTCAGAAATGTAATGACCTGTACATTTCAACCTATAAACGCTGATGTTCAGTGGGTTGGGATGGTTAAAGATTGAATACCCAGTAGAGGAAAGCGCCACTGTCCACCCCACCGCTGTTGTTTCATTGTTTTGACAAAGGGGGAGCTAAAGAGCATCACAATGTGGTAAAATAAAATAGCAGTGCATATTCAAATCAAAGTTTGTTGGTCGCGTACACAGTTTAGCAGATCTTATAGTAGGTGCAGTGAAATGCTTATGTTACTAACTCCTAACAATGCAGTAGAAATGTCAAACAAGTACACAACAGGCCTCCCAAGTGGTCTAAGGCACTGCATCGCCGTGCCACTAGAGATCCTGGTTCGAGTCCAGGCTCTGTTGCAGCCGGCCTCAACCGGGAGACCCCATGGTGCGTCGTTCAGGTTAGGGAAGGGTTTGGAAGATAGGGATGTCCTTGTCCCATTGCGCTCTAGCAACTCCTGTGGCGGGCCAGGCACACGGACATGGTCGCCAGGTTTACGGTGTTTCCTCCGACACATTGGTGTGGCTGGCTTCCGGGTTAAGTGAGCATTGTGTCAAGAAGTATTGCGGCTTTGCTGGGTTGTGTTTCAGCGTATGGGAGTTACAGCAATGGGACTGTAATGACCAATTGGGGAGAAAAAAATAAACATTTTTAAAAAGTTAACACATCTTAAATCAAAAAACAGAAATCATCATTGTCCAGACAAAATGCAATGTAGTCGTAGAGATTAGATATTATAATGAGCTTTGTGAATACAGTATGTGAATTGTGTTCATTGTTTGCGATAACTCTTTGTTGTTGTAATATTGCAAACGGATGTGATAGTTTTCACCATTAACGATTCAAGTTTTAATCTCATACAAAACCTCGTTAGATGTAATTATCTGTTTTATCCGCTAGATGGCAATGTGATACAAAAGAAGAGGCTCAAGTGATAGTACTCTCCACTGCTACTTTTATTGTTGCGGTTGAATTAGGTGTATTCACATAGATACCTCAGTATATGGATGGGTATTATTTGCAAGATATATCATATTGAAAAATAATATAATGCACTTTGAAATTATTATTTTCCCATTTAAAGTGGTATCTTACTTTTGTAAACCCTTAAGGATTTAGAAAACCTTTAATGTTACACTTCTCAATCCATGAAAGGCACCTTTGATGCTAAGCACTCTTCTGCCTTTTCTGAAAACTGTTTGTAGTACATGTAGTGCTCTCCCTAACCACAGTATTGTAACACAGTACATATACTATACCATACAAGACTCAGCCTTGCCACAAATTCTAATTTACAGATCTACAAATATATTACCGGTAAATTAGCTATATTTGATTAACATAACCACTTAATCTTCTGCACATCTACCATTCCAGTTTTTAATTGCTATATTGTAATTACTTCGCCACCATGGTCTATTTATTGTCTTAACTCCCTTCTTACCTCATTTGCACTCACTGTATATAGACTTTTTGTTTTCTTTTTTCTACTGTATTATTGACTGTATGTTTTGTTTATTCCATTTGTAACTCTGTGTTGTTGTATGTGTCGAATTGCTATGCTTTGTCTTGGCCAGGTCGCAGTTGCAAATGAGAACTTGTTCTCAACTAGCCTACCTGGTTAAATAAAGGTGAAATAAAATAAAAAAATAAATAGAAAACCACTAAAGGTAGCCATCAAAATTTGTGGAAGTAACATTTTCAGAGGAAGCACAATAATCAACATGTGTTCATAAAAATGTGTTACTAAGGAAATGTGCCTTCCAGATCACGTTCATTTGGTGGGTCATTTAGCTGTGCAGAGGAAATAAAAATGCTGCTGAGGGAAAATGTCTCCCTGGAATAGGAAAATAACATTTCATACTGTGGAGATTTTTTCCCCCCAAAATGTACCATCAATGACATTGATTGAATTATTAAGTCTCTCCATCTCTCTAGCTCTGCTTTTAAGTCATTTGCTTTCCCTCCCTTATCGCGCATTTTCTTTCTCGCCTTTGAGCTGGGCAGAGTTGCACTCAATGCTTCTAGTGTTGTTCCCAAGATGTTTATATTATCTTTATTTTATACGTTGTACAGGTTCACTCTCTGCTGCAACTAGCAGATTGTTATTGTTACAAAATGTTATTCCTGGGAACCAGATAGACATATTACTTAGCATCCTGTTGTAGATTCAGACAGACATATGTAACATGTGCAAACAAATGAAAAGAAACTCTGTTGACCCCCTTTACGCCACACAGAGACACGTACCAAGCTCTCCCCCGCCCTCCATTTGGCAAATCTGACCATAATTCTATCCTCCTGATTCCGGCTTACAAGCAAAAACTAAAGCAGGATGTACCAGTGACTCACTCAATACGGAAGTGGTCAGATGACCCGGATGCTACAGAATTGTTTTGCTAACACAGACTGGAATATTCCGGGATTCATCCAATGGCATTGAGAAGTATAGCACATTAGTCACCGGATTTATCAATAAGTGCATTGACGACGTTGTCCCCACATTGACCATACGTACATATCCCAACCAGAAGCCATGGATTACAGGCAACATCCACACTGAGCTAAAGACTAGAGCTGCCGCTTTCAAGGAGCGGGACACTAATCCAGAAGCTTATAAGAAATCTTGCTATGCCCTCAGACAAACCATCAAAGAGGAAAAGCGTCAATACAGGACTAAGAATGAATCCTACTTCACCGGCTCGGATGCTCGTCGGATGTGGCAGGGCTTGCAAACTATTATGGACTACAAAGGGAAACCCAGCTGCGAGTTGCCCAGTGACGCAAGCCTACCAGATGGGCTAAATGCCTTTAATGCTCGCTTTGAGGCAAGCAACATTGAAGCATGCATGAGAGAATCAGCTGTTCCAGACCACTGTGTGATCACGCGCTACATAGCAGATGTGAGCAAGACCAATGTTTTCATTTCACCAGGTAGGCCAGTTGGGAACAAGTTCTCATTTACAACTGCGACCTGGCCAAGATAAAGAAAAGCAGTGCGACAAAAACAACAGAGTTACACATGGGATAAACAAACGTACAGTCAATAACACAATAGAAACATTTGTTTACAGTGTGTGCAAATGAAGTAAGGAGGTAAGGCAATTGTCACACCTTGGTCTTAGTATTTTGTGTTTTCTTTAATTATTTGTTCAGGCCAGGGTGTGACATGGGTTTATTGTGTTGTCGTATTGTTTTTTTTTGTAGGCATTGGGATTGTGGCTGATTAGGGGTGTGTCTAGCATAGGCTTGGCTGCCTGAGGCGGTTCTCAATCAGAGTCAGGTGATTCTCGTTGTCTCTGATTGGGAACCATATTGAGGTAGCCTGGGTTTTACTGTGTATTTTGTGGGTGATTGTTCCTGTCTCTGTGTAGTGTTCACCAGATAGGCTGTAATTAGGTTTTCACGTTTCGTTTGTTGTTTTTGTATTTATTTAGTTATTTCATGCATCGCTATTTTTTCATTAAAGAACATGAGTAACCACCACGCTGCATTTTGGTCCGACTCTCCTTCAACAGACGAACGCTGTTACAGAATCACCCACCACACCCGGACCGAGCGGCGTGGTAACAGGCAGCGACAGCAGGAGCAGCGAAAGGAGGAATGGACATGGGAAGACGTGTTGGATGGCAAAGGTTGTTCCACTTGGGAGGAGATACTGGCCGGAAGAGATCGCCTCCCATGGGAACAGGTGGAGGCATTTAGGAGAGCAGAGGCAGCCGGAGATAAGAGCCGACGATACGAGGGAACACGGTTGGCAAGGAAGCCCGAAAAGCAGCCCCAAAAATGTATTGGGGGGGGGCTCAGGGAGAGAGTGGCAGAGTCAGGAGTCAGACCTGAGCCAACTCTCCCGTTAATCGTGAGGAGCAGCTATCAAAGGACTTCTGGACTTGGGAAGAGATATTGGACGGAAAAGGACCCTGGGCACAGCCTGGTGAATATCGACGCCCCAAAGAAGAACTGGAGGCGGCGAGAGCGGAGAGGCGCTGGTATGAAGAGGCAGCACGGTGACGCGGATGGAAGCCTGAGAGTCACCCCCAAAAATGTATTGGGGGGGGGCTCACAGGGAGTATGGCGATGCCAGGTAGGAGACCTGTGCAAACTCCCTGTGCTTACCGGGGGTTAAAGAGACCGGGCAGGCACCGTGTTATGCTAGTGAGCGCACGGTGTCTCCAGTGCGGGTGCATAGCCCGGTACGGTACATACCAGCTCTTCGTATTAGCCGGGCTAGAGTGGGCATCGAGCCAAGTAAGGTTGGGCAGGCTCGGTGCTCAAGAGCTCCAGTGCGCCTGCACGGTCCGGTCTATCCAGAGCCACCTCCACACACCAGTCCTCCGGTAGCAGCTCCCCGCACCAGGCTTCCTGTGCGTGTCCTCGATCCAGTACCACCAGTTCCAGCACCACGCACCAGGCCTTCAGTGCGCCTCACCTGTTCAGCACAGCCAGAGCCTTCCTTCCCTCTAATGCTGCCGGAACCTCCCGCCTCTTCAGCGCAGCCAGCGTTTTCCTCCTCTCCTCCGCTGTCGGAGTCTCCCGCCTGTTCAGCGCTTCCAGAGCCTTCCTCCTCTACAGCGCTGCCGGAGCCTCCTGCCTGTTCAACGCAGCCAGAGCTGCCAGTCTGCATGGAGCAGCCAGAGCTGCCAGTCTGCATGGAGCAGCCAGAGCTGCCAGTCTGCATGGAGCGGCCAGAGCTGTCAGTCTGCATGGAGCAGCCAGAACTGCCAGGTTGCATGGAGCAGCCAGAGCTGCCAGTCTGCATAGAGCTGCCAGTCTGCATAGAGCAGCCAGAGCTGCCAGTCTGCATGGAGCTGCCAGTCTGCATGGAGCTGCCAGTCTGCATAGAGCAGCCAGAGCCGCCAGTCTGCATGGAGCAGCCAGAACTGCCAGTCTACATGGAGCAGCCAGAGCAGTCAGCCTGCATGGAGCAGCCTGAGCTGCCAGTCTGCATGGAGCAGCCTGAGCTGTCAGTCTGCATGGTGCAGCCTGAGCTGCCAGTTTGCATGGAGCAGCCAGAGCTGTCAGTCTGCACAAAGCTACCAGTCTGCATGGAGCAGCCAGAGCTGTCAGTCTGCATGGAGCAGCCAGAGCTGCCAGTCTGCATGGAGAAGCCAGAGCTGTCAATCTGCATGGAGCAGCCAGAGTTGCCAATCTACACGGAGCAGCCAGAGCTGTCAGTCTGCATGGAGCAGCCAGAGTAGCTAGATCCGCCAGTCAGCCATGATCTTCCAGATCTGCCAGTCAACCAGACTCTTCCAGATCTGCCAGCCAGCCAGGAGCTGCCTCAGTCCCGAGCTGCCCCTCAGTCCAGTGGGGTTCTGGGTGAGGACTACGAGGTCATGGTCGGCGGCGAGGGTGGACTATCCCAGGATGCAAGGGGGAGGAACTAAGACATTTATGGAGTGGGGTCCACGTCCCGAGCCGGAGCCGCCACCATGGACAGACGCCCACCCGGACCCTCCCTATGGTTTTGAGGTGCGTCCGGGAGTCCGCACCTTGGGGGGGTGGTTCTGTCACGCCTTGGTCTTAGTATTTTGTGTTTTCTTTAATTATTTGTTCAGGCCAGGATGTGACATGGGTTTATTGTGTTGTCGTATTGTTTTTTTTTGTAGGCATTGGGATTGTGGCTGATTAGGGGTGTGTCTAGCATAGGCTTGGCTGCCTGAGGCGGTTCTCAATCAGAGTCAGGTGATTCTCGTTGTCTCTGATTGGGAACCATATTTAGGTAGCCTGGGTTTTACTATGTATTTTGTGGGTGATTGTTCCTGTCTCTGTGTAGTGTTCACCAGATAGGCTGTAATTAGGTTTTCACGTTTCGTTTGTTGTTTTTGTATTTATTTAGTTATTTCATGTATCGCTATTTTTTCATTAAAGAACATGAGTAACCACCACGCTGCATTTTGGTCCGACTCTCCTTCAACAGACGAACGCCGTTACAGCAATAAATAGGCCAATAGTGGCGAAGTAATTACAATTTAGCAATTTACACTGGAGTGATATATGTGCAGATGAGGATGTGCAAGTACAAATACTGGTGTGCAAAAGAGCAGAAAAACAAAGACAAATATGGAGATGAGGTAGGTAGTTGGTTGGATGGGCTATTTATAGATGGGCTGCAGCGATCGGAAAGCTGCTCTGGCAGCTGACCTGAAGGGTAGTGAGGGAGAGATGTCTCCAACTTCAGCGATTTTTGTAGTTCGTTCCAGTCATTGGCAGCAGAGAACTAGAAGGAAAGGCAGCCAAGGCAGGTGTTGGCTTTGGGGATGACTAGTGAAATATACCTGCTGGAGCGCGTGCTACGGGTGGGTGTTGCGATGGTGACCAGTGAGCTGAGATAAGGCGGGGCTTTACCTAGCAAAGACTTGTAGATTATCTGGAGCCAGTAGGTTTAGCGACGAATATGTAGCGAGGACCAGCCATCGAGAGCATACAGGTCGCAGTGGTGGGTAGTATATTGGGCATTGGTGACAAAACAGAGGGCACTGTGATAGACTGCATCCAATTTGTTGAGTAGAGTGTTGGAGGCTATTTTGTAAATGACATCGCCAAGTAACGGATCGGATGATCAGTTTTACAAGGGTATGTTTGGGAGCATGAAGGAGGCTTTGTTGTGAAATAGGAAGCCGATTCTAGATTTAACTTTGTATTGGAGATGCTTAATGTGAGTCTGGAAGGAGAGTTTACAGTCTAACCTGACACCTAGGTATTTGTAGTAGTCCACATATTCTAAGTCAGAACCGTCCAGAGTAGTGATGCTAGTCTGGCTGGAGGGTGCGGTCAGCAATCGGTTGAAGAGCAAGCATTTCATTTTATTAGCATTTAAGAGCAGTTGGAGGCCACGGAAGGAGTGTTGTATGGCGTTGAAGCTCGTTTGGAGGTTTGTTAACATATAGTGTCCAAAAAGGGCCAGATGTATACAGAATGGTGTTGTCTGCGTAGAGGTGGATCAAAGAATCACCCGCAGCAAGAGTGACATCATTGATATTGTTGTACCTGGTAGGTTCTTTGATAATTTGTGTGAGATTGAGGGCATCTAGCTTAGATTGTAGGATGGCCAGGGTGTTAAGCAAATCCCAATTTTGGTCACCTAGCAGTATGAACTCTGATAGATGGGGGGCGATCAATTCACATATGGTGTCCACGGCACAGCTGGGAGCCGAGGGTTGTCTATAACAAGCGGCAACAGTGAGGGACTTATTTCTGGAGAGATGGATCTTTAAAAGTAGAAGCTTGAACTGTTTGGGCATAGACCTGGATAGTATGATATAACTCTGCAGTCTATCTCTACAGTAGATTGTAATTCCGCTCCCTTTAGCAGTTCTGTCTTGACGGAAATTTCAGAATTTTTGGTGGCCTTCCTAAGCCAGGATTCAGATACAGCTAGGACATCAGGGTTGGCGGGGTGTGCTAAAGCAGTGAATAAAGCAAACTTAGGGAGGAGGCTGCTGATGTTAACATGCATGAACCCAAGGCTTTTACGGTTGCAGAAGTCAACAAATGAGAGTGCCTAGGGACACACAGGGCCTGGGTTAAACTCTACATCACCAGAGGAACAGAGGAGGAGTAGGATGAGGGTGCGGCTATAGGAACTAGTCGTCTAGTGCTTTGGGAACAGAGAATAAAAGGAGCAGATTTCTGGGCATGGTAGGATAGATTCAGGGCATAGTGTACAGACAAGGGTATGGTAGGGTACAAGTACAGTGGGGGTAAACCTAGGCGTTGAGTGACGATGAGAGAGTTTGTATCTCTGGAGGCGATAGTTAGGTGCGGTCTCCGCATGTGTATGGGGTGGGACAAGGGGGCTATCTGAGGCATGTTGAGCAGGGCTAGGAGCTCCACAGTTAAATAAAATGATGAGAGCTGCCCTAAACAACAGTATACAAGGCATATTGACATTTGAGAGAGGCATAAAGCAATCACAGGTGTTGATTGGGAGAGCTAAGACAACAACGGGTGAGACAACAACGGGTAAACAGCTAAGACAACAACAACAACGGGTAAATGGCGATAAATGGCCAGAGAGAGTCAGTTAGCTACACACAGCTTGAGGCTAGCTCGAGGCTAACTGGTCCATGCTTCTGGACAAGGGCGTTAGCCACAATAGTCACTCAGTAGCAGCTAGCTAGATACGGTGTAATGGTCCTGAGCTTGTGGCAGGAATCCGGTGATGTAGTGGAAAAAAGAAGCATTCCGATATGCTCAGAGCAGATATCGCGCTGTGCAGACTGGCAGGTATTATCAGGGCTATCCAGGCTAAAGCGGCTGGTGTCCGTGCTAAAGTTAAATACCACTAGCAGTGGCTAACAATGACTAAATAGCTAGTAGCTAATTAGCTGGCTAGATTCTGATGGCTAGCTCCTGATGGAGGTTCCAGTTATAAGGTCTTAAAAATTGCAGATCTGTTTGGTTGCAGGAAGGTATATTTAATTTGAAAATGTAAAAAAGAGATTGAAATATAATGAAATGTATACAAAAAAAACTGAACACACTGAATATTTACATGGGACAAAAACAAAATACGTCTTACTGCTGCGCCATCTTGGGGAAAAAAGCTGATCCTCAACACAGGAGCCCCTCAGGGGTGCGTGCTTAGTTCGCTTCTATACATTCTGGTCATCGACGACTGCATGGCCAAACACTACTCAAACACCATCATTAAGTTTGCTGACGACACAACGGTGGAAGGCCTGATCACAGGCAACAGTAATACAGCCTGTAGGGAGGAGGTCAGACACCTGGCAGTGTGGTGCCAGGACAATAACCTCTCCCTCAATGTGAGAAAGACAAAGTTGATGAGCGTGTACTACAGGAAAAGGTGGGCCGAATGCCCCCATTCACATGAACGGGGCTGTCGTGGAGCGGGTTGAGAGTTTCAAGTTCCTTGGTGTCCACAACACCAACAAACTATCATGGTCCAAACACACCAAGAAAGTTGGGAAGAGGGCACAACAAAACCTGCTCCCCCTCAGGAGATGGAAAAGATTTGGCATGGGGCCCCAGATCCTCAAAAGGTAATACAGCTGCACCATCGAGAGCAGCCTGACCGGTTGCATCACCATCTGGTATGGCAATTGCTCAGCATCCGACCTTAAGGCTCTACAGAGGGTAGTGTGTACGGCCCAGTACATCACTGGGGCCAAGCATCCTGCCATCCAGAACCTATATATTAGGCGGTGACAGAGGAATGCCCAAAAATGTGTTAAAGACTACGGTCACCCAAGTCAAAGACTGTTTTCTCTGCTACTGCATGGCAAGCGGTACTGGAGCCCCAAGTCTAGGTCCAAAAGGCTCCTTATCAGCTTCTACCCGCAAGCCATAAGACTGCAGAACAATTAATCAAATTGGTCATCTGACCACTTCCGTATTGAGAGAGTTACTGGTACTGCCTGATTTAGTTTTTGCTTGTAAGCAGGAATCAGGAAGATAGAATTATGGTCATATTTGCCAAATGGAGGGCGGGAGAGAGCTTTGTATGCATATCTGTGTGTGGAGTAAAGGGGATCCAGAGCTTTTTTTCCTCTGGTTGCACATGAAATGCTGGTAAAAATTTGGTAAATCTGATTTAATTTGCTTGCATTAAAGTTCTTGGTTAGCTCCCTGACCAAGGCCCTTCTCCCCCGATTGTTCAGCTTGTCCGAGTGGCCAGGTTTAGGAAGAGTCTTGGTGGGTCCAAACTTCTTCCATTTAAGAATAATGGAGGCCACTGTGTTCTTGGGGGCCTTCAATGCTGCAGACAGTTTTTAGAACCCTTCCCCAGATCTGTACCTCGACACAATCCTGTCTTGGGCTTGGTTTTTGTTATGTAGATACGATTTCTGTTTTTAATTTTTTTATAAATTGGCAAACATTTCTAAAAACGTGTTTTTGCCTTGTTATTATGGGGTATCATTTGTAGATTGATGAGGATTTTATAATAAGGCTGTAACATAACAAAATATGGAAAAAGTGAAGGGGTCAGAATACTTTCCGAATGCACCTTTACGTTTATACCACACTGTTCATGGCATTCCTTGTGGCTTTTCAATATTCTGACTTAAGCTCAGTTGTGAAGCACAAAATTACGTTGTGAGAGGACAGAGCACACCCTTAAACCCCTCAAGTCAAAATGTTGTCTTAACAAATCTCTTTTTGGATATGCAATCACTCTGAAGGACAACGGGGTGAAGTCACAGCGGAGAGTTGGAGAGTTATATTGTCTCACAAGAGAGACATTTTGTAAAGTGCTGCCTGTTAATCGCAAAAATGTCAGAGATGGTGTCGAAAAGGAGAGAGACAGTGAGGGGAAGACATGTACCATGTGATCCACAGGAGAGGATGTTCAAGTCCAGATCGCTCCAGGTTGCAGACACCAGGAATGGGCAACTCCTGTCCAGTGTCCAGAGACCTTCTCAATTGAAGACCAAGACTAGATGACTGTTATTACCAGGTGTGTTAGTGCTGGGCTAGAACAAAAGCTTGCACACTTTGCAGCACTATACTGTTGGACCAGGGTTGCCTTCCCCGGCTGCACATAGCTCTGCATAGAACTAGAAGGTCCAATGAACAGAGCATAATCAGTCACCAACAAGCAATTCCTTTACTTCATGATGCCAACACACAGCACATTCAGAATACAGAGACCGGAAATGGGCAAATCTCTATCAATCTACAACCACACAATTTGGCTCCCTGTTGAGCTGTGTCTTGCCCCGACAATAGCTGACTGTGCCTCAGATCTTCAGTTTGACTTTGACAGTGGGCCATCAGTGACAAGGACACAGGACCATTAGCCCTCGTTTCTGCAGCGCTTGGACAATTTAGCTATTCAAATCGCCCTACGCTCCAAGGAAACTGTTTGTAATGAAGAGATGAATGGGTAATATGCCATTAATCTTCTGTCACAGACACCCACACGAACGCACACACACACACACACACACACACACACACACACACACCTGTGCCAGCTTGATGTCCTGGAGTGGCCCGGAGGAATAAAAGGACAGCCATTCTCCCGTATCAATTAAATATCAGCTCTTTCGATCCCTTCATCCACCTTCCCCTCACCCCACCTACCTCACAGATAGAAAAGAAAGGGTTGACGTTTTAATTATTGTGTCAGGTTGAAAGAATCCTCGACTGAGCGGTGCTGAGCCATAAGATAAACGATATCAGGGTTATTTCTTCACACAACAGTCTCTCTAATCTTCCTACTCTTCTCTCCCTTTCTGCCACTTCCCTCCAACTCAATACAGTAAGATATACACTACCGGTAAAAAGTTTTAGAACACCTACTCATTCAGGGTAATTTATACTATTTTCTACATTGTAGAAGACATAAAAACTATTAAATAACACATGGAATCATGTAGTAACCAAAAAAATGTTAAATCAAAATATATTTTATAAGGTTGGCTACTTTGAAGAATCTCAAATATAAAATATATTTTGATTTCTTTAACACTTTTTTGGTTACTACATGATTCCATATATGTTATTTCATAGTTTTGATGTCTTAACTATTATTCTACAATGTATAAAATAATAAAAATAAAGAAAAACATTTCCAATGTTTATATTTCTGTGTCCACTTTTCGCCCATGGGAATCTATCGCTCCCTTTAAACAAGTGTTCTACTAAGATCGCTATAGTTCTAATATTTCATGCTTTTATACTTTGGTCTTCCTCTGGTTGTCCACCAGTTTCCCACCTTAAACCAGTTTTCTAAAACCCCATTACCAGTCCTCCATCGAGACAATGGTGGAGCAGTATAACAGCTTCATTTGACTTTTAAAAAGTCAACAACATCAAATCTCCAGCTCTACTACTCTGAATCCTCCCATCCTAGACACTCTGCCAATGTCACCTCAGCCTCTCTCCAGCTTCCTAGAAGTTACCCAGTGAGGTATTGAGGAAACCATGTCCGAAACCAGGTGCCCTGGATCCTGTTCCAACTGCCCTGGTCAAATCATCCACCAGGCCCTCACAAAACACAGGTTGTAAACCACTCCCTTCAAACCACTCCCTTCAAACCACTCCTTGGCAGTGTCCCACCCACACTAAAGACAGCTATCATCCCCCTTCTTAACCTTTCTGTGAAGGGGGTTCCCCTAGAGGAGCACCTAGCCTACAGCCAGTGAAATTGCAGGGCGCCAAATTCAAACAACAGAAATCTCATAATTAAAATTACTCAAACATAGAGTATTATACACCATTTTAAAGATACACTTCTTGTTAATCCAACCACAGTGTCCGATTTCAAAAAGGCTTTACGGCGAAAGCACACCATGCGATTATGTTAGGAATTGGAGCAGTTATTATGTTCAGTAAATGCATTGTCTCAAACAAACATCCAGTGAAATTGCAGAGAGCCAAATTCAATGATAGAAATACTCATCATAAACATTGATGAAAGATACAAGTGTTATACATAGGCATAAAGATAAACTTCTTGTTAATCCAGCCGCTGTGTCAGATTTAAAAAAGGCTTTATGGTGAAAGCACACCATGCGATTATGTTAAGACAGCGCCTAGCCACACAGACATTTTCCAGCCAAGGAGAGGCGTCAGAAAAGTCAAAAATAGCGTTAAAATTAATCACTTACTTTTGATGATCTTCATCTGGTGGTACTCCCAGGACTCTATGTTACACAATAAATGTTTGTTTTGTTCAGTAATCCAGTATTCCATATGCACAAAGCGCGGGCACAACATCCAGGCGAAAAGTCAAGAAAGTTCCTTTAAAGTTCGTAGAAACATGTCAAACGATATTTCTAATCAATCCTTAGGGTGTTTTTATTATAAATATTCAATAATGTTTCAACCGGACAATATTGTTTTCATTAGAAAGGAAAGGGAACAAATGTCGCGCAATAAACAACTCATGGCTTTCAGCTGAGCCACTTACTCTTAGTGCTCTTATTCTCTCCCCTTTCACAATAGAAGCCTGAAACAACTTCTAAAGACTGTTGACAACTACTGGAAGCCTTAGGAAGTGCAATCTGACCCCACAGATATTCGATAGGTATTCACTTGAAAACTACAAACCTCAGGATTCCCACTTCCTGGTTGTTTTATTCTCAGGTTTTCGCCTGCCATATGAGTTCCGTTATACTCACAGACATTATTTTAACAGTTTTGGAAACTTTAGAGTGTTTTCTATCCAAATCGACTAATGTTATGCATATTCTAGCTTCTGGGCCTGAGTAACAGGCAGTTTCCTCTGGGCACGCTTTTCATCCAAACTTCCCAATGCTGCCCCCTATCCCAAAACCCACACTGGACCCGGAATTTTTGGCCAATTTAAAGGCCAATCTCCAACCTCCCCTTCCTCTCCAAGGTGTTAGAAAAAGTGGTTGCCGTACAGCTCCAAGACCATCTCAATCACAACAACCTGTTTGAAAAGTTCCCGACCACAAAGCTGTGAACCTTGTCCAACCCAAATCCTCCCCCCAAAAAGAAATTGTCTCATTGAACTTCACAACATCCAGTCCATCAACAAGGAATATATTCTAGAGGAAGTCAACCCTTAACTCACGTCAATAGCCTTTCTCCAAACGAGATGGTCACCCTCTAAGACAACACCCTGAGCTTAACAGTACACCACCTAACCCCTGAGATTACACGGCAGGTATCATTCCCCTGTCCACCGCCGTGGTACAATGAAAGCCCAGGACCACAGGCTTGAATGCCAATGGTGAAAATTTCTCTGTCCACCTACTGGCTTTCAAAATCCACCAGGCTGCCTGTTGCAGCCGTCAAATCCACCAGGCCTACCTACTACTCAAACCTAATAGACAACAACCGAGGAAACCCACACCACCTCTTTTCCACCATCAACTACCTACAATGCTGCAACCACAGAGAACTGTGGAAGATTTTCCACCTACTTTGTGAAGAGTAAGACTATAAGAAGTGCAATAATCACCTCCCCAGCCACCACCCCACCCCCCAAACATATCTATACTTGACCTTCCATGAGCTGCTTCACTCAAACCTCACCTGCTTAG
Source organism: Oncorhynchus tshawytscha (assembly GCF_018296145.1). Lineage (NCBI taxonomy): Eukaryota > Metazoa > Chordata > Actinopteri > Salmoniformes > Salmonidae > Oncorhynchus > Oncorhynchus tshawytscha. The sequence continues at coordinate 39,099,711 of NC_056431.1, forward strand.
ATGTTGTCCACGATCTCAAAAATTAAGGCCACAAGCTGTGCCCTTTGTTCCATCATTCTCAGCCCTTTTATAACAAATGCCTCCAAACAGGTGTTGTTCCCTCCCAGTTCAAATCCGCAATTATCTCCCCATCCTGAAAAAAAACAACCTCGACCAAGAGAAGCCTGCCAACTACTGACCAGTCTTCAACCTCCTCTTCTTGTCCAAAATTATGGAAAAAGTTGTGGCTAAACAACTAGTCACACTTGACCTCCAATGGCCTCTATGAGACTTTCCAATCCGGCTTCAGGCCTAACCACAGTACAGAAACGTCCCTCGTCAGAATGGTAAATGACCTCCTCATGTCAGCTGACAGCGGACTCCTGAACATCCTCATTATCCTTAACCTCAGTCCCGCCTTCGACATTGAAGGAACAAATACAGTGGCAAGAAAAAGTATGTGAACCCTTTGGAATTACCTGGATTTCTGCATAAATTTGTCATAAAATTTGATCTGATCTTCGTCTAGGTCACAACAATAGAAAAACACAGTCTGCTTAAACTAATAACACACAAACAATTATACGTTTTCATGTCTTTATTTAACACACCATGTGAACATTCACAGTGCAGGGTGGAAAAAGTATGTGAACCCTTGAATTTAATAACTGATTGACCTTTTTTTGGCAAAATAACCTCAAGCAAATGTTTCCTGTAGTTGCGGATCAGACCTGCACAACGGTCTGGAGGAATTTTGGACCATTCCTCTTTACAAAACTGTTTCAGTTCAACAATATTCTTGGGATGTCTGGTGTAAACCACTCTCGAGGTCATGCCACAGCATCTCAATCGGATTGAGGTCAGGACTCTGACTGGGCTACCCCAGGAAGGTGTATCATTATTAAATATGTTGAAGCCATTCTGTTGTTGATTTACTTCTGTGTTTTGGGTCGCTGTCCTGTTGTATCACCCAACTTCTGTTGAGCTTCAATTGGAGGACAGATAATCTTACATTCTCCTGCAAAATGTCTTGATAAACATCGGAATTCATTTTTCCGTCTGGCAAGGTGTCCAGGTCCCGAGGCAGCCCCAAACTATGATGCTCCCATCAGCATACTTTATAGTTGGGATGAGGTATTGATGTTGGTGTGCTGTGCCTTTTTTCTCCACACATAGTGTTGTATGATCCTTCCAAACAACTCAACTCAACTAGTTCAATCTGTCCACATACTATTTTGCCAGTAGCGCTGTGGAACATCCAGGTGCTCTTTTGCAAACTTCAAACATGCCAGCAGCATACCACCCTGCACACCACTGCTGGCTTGCTTCTGAAGCTAAGCAGGGTTGGACCTGGTTAGTTCCTGGATGGGAGACCAGATGCTGCTGGAAGTGGTGTTGGAGGGCCAGTAGGAGGCACTGTCCTCTGGTCTAAAAAAAATAATATCCCAATGCCCCAGGGCAATGATTGTGACATTGCCCTGTGTAGGGTGCAGTATTTTGGATGGGATGTTAAACGGGTGTCCTGACTCTCTGAGGTCATTAAAGATCCCATGGCACTTATCTTAAGAGTAGGGGTGTTAAGCCGGGTGTCCTGGCTAAGTTCCCAATCTGGCCCTCAAACCATCACGGTCACCTAATAATCCCCAGTTTACACTTGGCTCATTCATCCCCCTCCTCTCCCCTGTAACTATTCCCCAGGTCGTTGCTGCAAATGAGAACGTGTTCTCAGTCAACTTACCTGGTAAAATAACAGAGAAAAAAAAAAAAAAAAACATGCAGCAATGGGTTTTTTTGGACAGCAGTGACTTCTTCAGTGGTGTCCTTCCATGAACACCATTCTTGTTTAGTGTTTTACGTATCGTAGATTCATCAACAGCGATGTTAGCATTTTCCAGAGAATTCTGTTAGTCTTTAGCTGACACTCCTGGATTCTTCTTAACCTCATTGAGCATTCTGCGCTGTTCTCTTGCAGTCATATTTTCAGGACGGCCACTCATAGGGAGAGTAGCAACAGTGCTGAACTTTCTCCATTTATAGACAATTTCTCCTACCGTGGACTGATGAACATCAAGGCTTTTAGAGATACTTTTGTAACCCTTTCCAGCTTTATGCAAGTCAACAATTCATAATTGTAGGTCTTCTGAGATCTGTTTTATTTGAGGCATGGTTCACATCAGGAAATGCTTCTTGTGAATAGCAAACTCAAATTTTGTAAGTGTTTTTTATAGGGCAGGGCAGCTCTAACCAACATCTCCAATCTCGTCTACTTGATTGGACTCCAGGTTTATTTATTTATTATTTATTTATTACATATTTATTTATTTAACCAACAACACAGAGTAACACAAACAAATGTACAGTCAATAACACAAAATAAAATAAAAATAGAAAAATCTATGTACAGTGTGTGCAAATGTAGAAGAGTAGGGAGGTAGGCAATAAATAGGCCCTAGAGGCAAAAATAATTACAAGCGGCAACGGTGAGCGACTTGTTTCTGGAAAGATGGATTTTTAAAAGTAGAAGCTTGAATTGTTTGGCACAGACCTGGATAGCCTGCAGAGTTCTCACACTATCTCTGCGCTAGATTGCAACTCCGCCCCCTTTGGCAGTTCAATCTTGGCGGAAAATATTATAGTTAAGGATGGAAATTTCAGGATTTTCGGTGGCCTTCCTAAGCCAGGATTCAGACACGACTAGGACATCTGGGTTGGCGGAGTTTTTTTATTTTTATTTCACCTTTATTTAACCAGGTAAGCCAGTTGAGAACAAGTTCTCATTTGCAACTGCGACCTGGCCAAGATAAAGCATAGCAGTTCGACACATACAACAACAGAGTTACACATGGAATGAACAAAACATACAGTCAATAATACAGTAGAAAAAAAGAAAAAGTCGATATACAGTGAGTGCAAATAAGGTCAAATAAGGGAGTTAAGGCAATAAATAGGCCATGGTGGCGAAGTAATTACAATATGGCAATTAAACACCGGAAAGGTAGATGTGCAAAAGATGGATGTGCAAGTAGAGATACTGTGGTGCAAAAGGAGCCAAATAAATAAATACAGTATAGGAATGAGGTAGATAGATGGGCTATGAACAGGTGCAGTGATTTGTGAGCTACTCTGACAGCTGGTTCTTAAAGCTAGTGAGGGAGATGGGAATCTCCAGCTTCAGTGATGTTTGCAGTTCGTTCCAGTCAGTGGCAGCAGAGAACTGGAAGGAAAGGCGACCAAAGGAGGAATTGGCTTTTGGGGTGATCAGTGAGATATGCCTGCTGGAGCGTGTGCTACGAGTGGGTGTTGCTATGGTGACCCGCGAGCGAAGATAGGGCGGGGATTTACCTAGCAGAGACTTGTAGATAACCTGTAGCCAGTGGGTTTGGCGACGAGTATGAAGCGAGGGCCAGCCAAAGAGAGCATACAGGTTGTAGTGGTGGGTAGTATATGGGGCTTTGGTGACAAAACGGATGGCACTGTGATAGACTACATCCAGTTTGCTGAGTAGAGTGTTGGAGGCTATTTTATAGATGACATCGCCAAAGTCAAGGATGGGTAGGATGGTCAGTTTTACGAGGGTATGTTTGGCAGCATTAGTGAAGGAAGCTTTGTTGCGAAATAGGAAGCCGATTGTAGATTTAATTTTTGATTGGAGATGCTGATGATTAGTGATGCTGGATGGGCGGGCAGGTGTGGGCAATGATCGGTTGAATAGCATGCATTTAGCTTTATTTGCGTTTAAGAGCAGTTGGAGGCCACGGAAGGAGAGTTGTATGGCTTTGAAGCTCATCTAGAGGTTAGTTAACACAGTGTCCAAAGAAGGGCCAGAAGTATGCAGAATGGTGTCGTCTGCGTAGAGGTGGATTAGAGAATCCCCAGCAGCAAGAGCGACATCATTGATGTATACAGAGAAGAGAGTCGGCCCGAGAATTGAACCCTGTGGGACACCCATAGAGACTGCCAGAGGTCCGGACAACAGGCCCTCCGATTTGACACACTGAGCTCTATCAGAGAAGTAGTTGGTGAACTAGGCGAGGCAATCATATGAGAAACCAAGGCTGTTGAGTCTGCCAATAAGAATGTGGTGATTGACAGAGTTGAGTGTGCTAAAGCAGTGAATAAAACAAAGTTAGGGAGGAGGCTTAGGATCCAATGCTTTTACAGTTACAGAAGTCAACAAATGAGAGTGCCTGGGGAATGGGAGTGATGCTGGGGGCTGCAGGGCATGGGTTAACCTCTACATCACCAGAGGGACACAGGGGAGGAGTAGGATAAGAGTATGGCTAAAGCTAGCTGCGATGATCCCGATTAAGGGTTCAGAGCTTGCGGTCGGAATCCGGAGAAGTGGTAGAGTAAAGTTCCTTACTTTTCCCCCTTCCACATGCCTCTTCCATTTCCGTGGCAATGCTGCAATTAGTTGGTTGTAATTTTGGGTAGAGCAGACATTTCCTTATATCTGTGTTAGCTGCATGTGTGACATAACTCCACCAGTCCTTTTTATGATATCATTCACTAAAATTCAACATTTAAAAAAAATCAATTACAATACTTGAGTATAACTACAATATTGTTGTATTATTTGTTCTGTCTTTTCAGGTGGATTAAATAGAACTTGCAACCAACTTTCTATGGCTTGTTTAAAAAATAATGATATTTTGGAGATTATTTCCTTTTCTAACAACCGAATGTGAGCAGGTGTAATCTGAACAAAGGGGAAAGGCCATTCTTGAACATAGGATGTGACATTTCTACCAATTTACTAGAAAACCAGTTTGGATTTAAGTATAACTTTTGTATGACTGATGCCTTTAGTGAGAGGTCTAATGCTTTAATATTTAATCATTTTTGCCATCCAAATTCATATTGGTTATATAAATAGGTCCTTTTAATTTTGTCTGGCTTGTCATTCCAAATAAAATTCTATATTTTTTGTTCATATAATTTAAAAAGCAGGTCACTAGGTGTAGGCAAAACCATAAGCAAATAGGTAATAGGCATGTATCCACATAGACGTAGCAATTTCAGCTCCATGGACAGAGATCAGTTGTCTACACTGACTGGCTGACACATTCAATTTTTTTTATTATTAGGGGGGGGGGCTCCGACCTCGCAGGGGTCCAGAGAAACTGCATTATGCCAGCAAAAGCATACCCGGAGCTAAACCATTTAACCTTTCTTACACCTAGCTTATGCATTTCCCACCGTCTAATGTTGGTGGAATTATGCAGAAGAAATGACGGCTCTCTCGTGTTAAGACAATTCTACAAGGTAAGATGTGTCAATGACATGACTACACACGTGAATGTCGTCCCTCATACAGTTCAGCAGGGGTTTATTAAACTAACAACTTTCCAACAACAAAACAAACATGTAAACGTAAAAAGCCTAGCCTCCCTACACTGGCTTCCTGTTAAGGCAAGGGCTTATTTCAAGGTTTTACTGCTAACCTACAAAGCATTACATGGGCTTGCTCCTACCCATCTCTCTGATTTGGTCCTGCCGTACATACCTACACGTACGCTACAGTCACAAGACGCAGGCCTCCTAATTGTCCCTAGAATTTCTAAGCAAACAGCTGGAGGCAGGGCTTTCTCCTATAGAGCTCCATTTTTATGGAATGGTCTGCCTACCCATGTGAGAGACGCAGACTCTGTCTCAACCTTTAAGTCTTTACTGAAGACTCATCTCTTCAGTGGGTCATATGATTGAGTGTAGTCTGGCCCAGGTGTGTGAAGGTGAACGGAAAGGCTCTGGAGCAACGAACCGCCCTTGCTGTCTCTGCCTGGCTGGTTCACCGCTCTCCACTGAGGTTCTCTGCCTCTAACCCTATTACAGGGGCTGAGTCACTGGCTTACTGGTGCTCTTTCATGCTGTCCCTAGGAGGGGTGCGTCACATGAGTGGGTTGAGTCACTGACGTGATCTTCCTGTCTGGGTTGGCGCCCCCCCTTGGGCTGTGCCGTGGCGGAGATCTTTGTGGGCTATACTCGGGCTTGTCTCAGGATGGTAAGTTGGTGGTTGAAGATATCCCTCTAGTGGTGTGGGGCTGTGCTTTGGCAAAGTGGGTGGGGTTATATACTTCCTGTTTGGCCCTGTCCGGGGGTACCATCGGATGGGGCCACAGTGTCTCCTGACCCCTCCTGTCTCAGCCTCCAGTATTTATGCTGCAGTAGTTTATGTGTCGGGGGGCTAGGGTCAGTTTGTACTGAGTACTTCTCCTGTCTTATCCGGTGTCCTGTGTGAATTTAAGTATGCTCTCTCTAATTCTCTCTCTCTCGGAGGACCTGAGCCCTAGGACCATGCCTCAGGACTACCTGGCATGATGACTCCTTGTTGTCTCCAGTCCACCTGGTCGTGCTGCTGCTCCAGTTTCAACTGTTCTGCCTGCGGCTATGGAACCCTGACCTGTTCACCGGACGTGCTACCTGTCCCAGACCTGCTGTTTTCAACTCTCTAGAGACAGCAGGAGCGGTAGAGATACTCTTAATGATCGGCTATGAAAAGCCAACTGACATTTATTCCTGAGGTGCTGACTTGCTGCACCCTCGACAACTACTGTGAATATTATTATTTGACCATGCTGGTCATTTATGAACATTTGAACATCTTGGCCATGTTCTGTATAATCTCCACCCGGCACCGCCAGAAGAGGACTGGCCACCCCTCATAGCCTGGTTCCTCTCTAGGTTTCTTCCTAGATTTTGGCCTTTCTAAGGATTTTTTCCCTAGCCACGGTGCTTCTACACCTGCATTGCTTGCTGTTTGGGGTTTTAGGCTGGGTTTCTGTACAGCACTTTGAGATATCAGCTGATGTAAGAAGGGCTATATAAATAAATTAGATTTTTGATTTGATCCTGTCGACTACACACACACACACACACAGTCAGAGAGAGACACACACACAGAGAACTGTCACAGCATCACCTTTTGATGGTCTTACCTGATCTCCGTGGCTATTTGGAGATAAAACATGTGGAAGGAATGCCCTTCACTAATCCTGCTTCACTTTGATTGACTCCGGATTGACTGACTGATTGACTACAGAGTAACTATTTCAATGTTCTCTTAATATAGCACTTCTATGTTCCATGAACAAAAAATATAAACGCAACATGTAAAGTGTTGGTCCCATGTCTCATGAGCTGAAATAAAAGATCACAGAAATGTTCCACATGCACAAAAAGCTTATTTCGCACAATTGTTTTGCACAAATTTGTTTATATCCCTGTTAGTGAGCATTTCTCCTTTGCCAAGATAATCCATCCACCTGACAGGTGTGGCATATCAAGAAGCTGATTCAACCACACAATCATTACACAGGTGCACCTTGTGCTGGGGACAATAAAAGGCCACTCTAAAATGTGCAGTTGTGTCACACAACACAATGCCACAGATGTCTCAAGTTGAGGTAGTGTGGAATTGGCATGCTGACTGCAGGAATGTCCAGAGTTATTGCCAGAGAATGTAACATACATTTCTCTACCATAAGCTGCCTCCAATGTCATTTTAGAGAATTTGGCAGTACATCCAACCGGCCTCACAACCGCAGACCCCGTGTATAGCGTTGTGCGGGCGAGTGTGGTTTGCTGACGTTGTGAACAAAGTGCCCCATGGTGGCGGTGGGGTTATCGTATGCTTATGGCATAAGCTACGGACAACGAACACAAATGCATTTTATCGTTGGCAATTTGAATGCACAGAAATACCGTTATGAGATCCTGAGGCGAATATCTTTTAAGGTAACTGTGACCATACATTAGGACCTAATGAATTTATTTCCAATTGACTGATTTCCTCATGAACTGTAACTCAGTCAAATCTTTGAAATTGTTGCATGTTGCGTTTATTTTTTGGTTCATTATATATCACTTTAATTTAGATCTGGTGTAGTTTCAACTCTGTGGGCTGGTGGAGAAAGTTTAAGGTTAGATGAGAAGCTGCTTGCTGATAAGGATTCTGTGTGTTTCATGTGCTCAATACTTTTTGCACAACAACAGTATACAACTTTACACACACACACACGCGTGCACACACAAAGAATGACAACCTCTGCAAAAGTAAACTAAGGTCTCCTTTATTATTATTTTTCTTCATTTTATATATCTATTTATCAGGTTTTTTTTCTACATAAGAGTACTTTAAAAGTATGTCTTCATGCTTTAGGTGCAGCTTCAGTGTGGGAGCACATGCAAGATGGTGGTCCAGGTGGAGATTGCACAGCGGATGTGGGGTGAGAGGAGAGTAGAGGAGTCCTCTGACCACCCCGAGTGGACCACACCGGGACCACTGAACAGTCGCCAAATAATCAAGGCGGTCAGGACGGCCGACCGAACGGGGATTATAGACCGCTGGGAGCACTCGGTCATAGGGAAGCAGTTCAGTTTCTTGCAAATAGTTCCGACTTGTCCATTTTGGGGGACGGTTTGTGTCATGACATCATCAATTGACATCTTTAGTGCAGTCCAAAAAATAAGAACCATACTATGGAGAAGCAGGCAGGCTTTAAAAAAGAAGAAGTTTCAAACAGTCAGTTTTAAAAGAGAGCACGACGAAGGGGGAAACAGAGGGGGAGGGGAACCTTTCTTTCTGGTCCCGTTCCTCCTGGGGCCTCATTAAAGGGGGCGTTGGGGGACATATTGCTCATGACCTGGATCTTTTCGGGGAGGGGGGGGGTCACAATGTGACTGCAGAGGTACGAGGTAAAGAGGCCTTTCAGAGACGATTCAAAACATACGTGTATCACAAGGACACAGCGACACAGGACATTTGCTCAACAATCGGTAGCACATCTCTGGCCGTTGCAGTGAAGGAACAGGAACTAGCTTTTTTTAAAGGCCCAGTATAGTCAAAAACAACATTTTCTGTGTTTTATATATATATATATTTCCACACTGAGGTTGGAATAATACTGTGAAATTGTGAAAATGCTGATAATGCCCTTTAAGTATTAGAGCGGTTTAATTAATTAAATTAATTAAAAAGACTGCCTACAATTTCTGCCTGTTTTGGTGCGATGGAGTTTTGGCCTGCCTGGTGATGTCAACGGGCGGCAAGTTAGTTAATAGACCAATAAGAGTTCCAAACCTCTCTGCCAATAACAGCGAGTTTTCCCCGCACCACTCAGATCACTCCCAGACAGTCCTAGCAAGATTCTTGCTTAAAAAAACCTCTCTTTGCTAATACTCTATTTTTGTTTATTTTTTGAAAACTAGCTGGTGGTTGAAAAATAACCACAAAAAGGTACTTAAATTGTTACCCAGAAATAATTTGATTTTGAGATAAAAAAAAAAGAAGGCTGCATTGGACCTTTAAGAGTTCAAATGAAAGACTAAAAACAAATCAAATACATCCCCGCAGTTTCATGGAGGGAGAACAAGAACTAGACAGTGAAGGAAGAAGAGTTGCACAGGCATCACATTTTTAACCAGTATATTGCTATACGCATCATTTCCATAGCAATAGAACAGAGGTTCACAATAATAACACCTTGATAATCGACAGCTACAGAAATACCGAAAGAGCCCGACAAGAAAGATTCCACAACAAAGCTGGAATACAACAGAATTACAACCCATCATTTTATACAAATAAAAAAAATACATTGATAAAATGAAAGTACAAAAACATTGCAATATTATACCCAGCAATTGGTGTGTGAGAAACACGTTTAAAAAAATGTTTCCCCCTTTTCCTTTGTTGTTGCTCAAAGACATTTGTGAGAAAAACACACAAGGACATCATCTTTGGTGCAGATTCCACAGCAATCTCATTAATGACATTTATCGAGCAGTGTCACACAATCTCCTTACTCTAGACATCCACTATATACACACAAAAGTATGTGGACATCACTTCAAATTAGTGGATTCGGGCTATTTCATCCAAACCAGTTCCTTACAGGTGTATAAAATCAAACACACAGCCATGCATTCTCAATAGACAAAAACATTGACAGTAGAATGGCCTTACTCAAGAGCTCAGTGACTTTCAACGTGGCACCGTCATAGCATGCCACCTTTCAAACGTGTCAGTACGTCAAATTTCTTCCCTGCTAGAGCTTCCCCGGTCAACTGTAAGTGTCATTGTGAAGTGGGAATATCTGAGCAACAACAACTGCGAACACAAGCTCACAGAACGGGACTGCCCTCGGTTACAACACTCACTACCACGTTCCAAACTGCCTCTAGAAGCAACGTCAACACAATAACTTTGTTGGGGGGTTTCCATGGCCGAGCAGCCGCATACAAGCCTAACATCACCATGCGCAACACCAAGCGTCAGATGGAGTGGAGTAACGCTCGCGGCCATTGGACTGGAGCAGTGGAAACTCGTTCTATGGAGTTATGAATCACGCTTCACCATCTGCCAGTCCAATGAACAAATCTGGGTTTGGTGGATGCCAGGAGTACGCTACCTGCCCCAATGCATAGTGCAAACTGTAAAGTTTGATGGAGGAGGAATAATGGTCTGGGGCTGTTTTTCATGGTTCAAGCTAGGTCCCTTAGTTCCAGACTTCCAGTGAAGGGAAATCTTAACGCTACAACATACAATGACAATATAGACGAGTCTGTGTTTCCAACTTTGTGGCAACAGTTTGGGGAAGGACCTTTCCTGTTTCAGCATCACAATACCCCCATGCACAAAGCGAGGTCCATACAGAAATGGTTTGTTGAGATCGGTATGGAAGAACTTGACCGGCCTGCACAGATCCTTGACCTCAACCCCATCAAACACTTTTGGGCTGAATTGGAATGCCGACTGCGAGCCAGGCCTAATCGCCCAACATCAGTGCCCAACCTCACTAATGCTCTTGTGGCTGAATGGAAGACATTCAACATCTAGTTGAAAGCCTTCCCAAAAGAGTGGAGGCTGTTATAGCAGCAAAGGGGGGAACAACTCCATATTAATGCCCATGATTTTGAAATGAGATGTTTGCCGAGCAGTTGTCCACATACTTTTGGTCATGTAGTGTACATACAACACACACACTGCTGGGACTCCAAGCACCTTCCCCTGCTGTTTTGAACCAAATATATCAAATATAAAAATACACCAACTTAAAGAATACTTCATAATAATCATTCCTTTGCAGTGTGTCCGTTTACATTGTGGTTTGTCACTGGCCATGTACAATGCTGATATTAGAGGTATATGACCAGCCTATAAGGGAGAGCACACAGATAATACATTAGAAAGTTGTCATTACTGGCATCCAGAGTTTATCATGTTGTAGAAATAGTTGAAATAGAAAAGATGAACACATGGGAGAGGGTGGGGAAGAGGGCTTACAGAACACCCAGGGAATCGGACCAATAGGACTTGGATTGAGAAAACACGGATTGGTCATTGAGTGGGCGGGTGGTACCAAACTCAACTTTGTAAAATCTCTCATGCGTTTCTTTGTGTTCCCTTGGAAGTTTACTCACACAATGAGCAATCAACAATCGTGTTGCTTACAAGAGTTGTTTAAATGACGACATAAGCTCTTGGAGACATGCATTTCCCAGCTCTCTATGAATTACATGACATATGGCCTACTTTACACCTTCATAACAACCCCAGATTGACATAAGATGTGTTATGTCACCAGACTTGTATTGTGTGGCATGACCATGACCTATCGATCCGAGGTTGTTGACATAAGCATTTATAAATGCCCAGGGCATGGATGCATAATGTCCATGAGGATCATGCTTATGAAGGAGGTGTAATGTAGCCCCTATGCAGTGTCATTGATTGAAATACTGAATTCCTGTATACTAGAAATACTGAATTATTCAGTTGCAGTATAATCCATCTCTCAAACACAAAAAAGTCCAAAGTTGCAATACTAAAAAACCAAGCCCCCTCCAGGAAACAAAACAAACACATTAAAGAGAGAAACATGATTCAAAGCAGGGGGAAAAAAAAAAAAAAAAAAAAAAAAAAAAATCACTCGAGCAGATCCCTGTTGGTTCTCTACCGAATCAACTCGCCGAACTCTGACACCATTCCCATGCAAAGCCATGGCTTACTTCAACAAGAAAAAACGTGCAGCACATCCACAACTCTCCTCAACCCCCCCAGGTCAAAGGACTCGAGGGGAATCGTCAACAGCCTCCACCAGGGCCCAATGTTCAAGTACGGAATGTAATTGAATGACCAAAAATGCCAACAAATAAATAAATAAGATGTAACGGGACCAAAAGAAGAGATTTCAAATGAATAATGATTGAATGACTGTAACCAACATTTTGGATTTGCATTTAGCATAATATCATACGTGCTTATAATAAAGGGGCTATATTGTAATGAAATAAGACATTAAAAAGGTAAAATTCTACAATAGGTTAAAAAGTCACATGGCATTTGGGAATATACTAGTGTAATTACATTTAACTGAATAGTAGAAATAGAATCGTTGTACATTCTACATTCTGGTTACAGAAATAAGTATATAGTAACTACATGGTGTATGGACAACTTCATGTAAAGTCTTGCAAATAAAACAACAATGACTAAAAACGATTCCAGTTAAAAATGGCAAGACTTCGTGATTAGATGGGCAGATTGAACATCGAGTACCATCGATTTAAAAAAAAGAAAAGAACGTTTTACAGAGTGATGACATCACAGCCATGAGGAACGAGAGCAGAGTGATTGGGACGGAGGGAGGTGGCCAGAACCACATGCGTTATTTCTCACAAACACTCAAGACAGACATACACACACACACGCATGCACGAGGTACACACGCACGCACGCAGACACACACACACACACACAGACACAAAGTCTCAGTGGCTGGTAATTTTGAAGAGCCTCTTTCTCAGGCCTAGAGATGGGATTGGGGTGCAGTGGGTTGGGTTATGAGGTTCCCCTAACCCCCTAATCAGGAGTTGAGGGAGAACTGGTCCTGCTCGATGGGCTTCTTCACCCAGGCCCCCAGGCCCGACTTGTGGAAGACCTTGATGAGAGTCTGCTTGGCGTTGTGGTACTCCACCGCCGCCTGCTTGGCATCGTGGTACGAGCTGGGCTTGGACACCTTGATCCTCAGTGTGGATGACAGCTGGGGTGGGGAAGGGAAGCAAACAGATGTTGAGATAAGAAGACTACTTTGAATCAAATATTGAGGAGTGACTTGATCTGTGTTTCAGCTGGTGTTAAATTGGTTGTGCTGCTCACACCGTCTGTGTGCTGATGTGATGTGGTGTGTGTCGGACCGTTCTGTACCTTGGAATGCAGGCGAACCCAGCGGCTGTAGAGGGCGTGCTTGCAGAGGCGCGAGGCGCGCCCCATGTCGTCTTTGCCCGTGGTAGCATTGATGACCTCCAGCGCCAGGTCGCCCACCGCCCAGTTCACGCTGAAATTGGGTGCCTTGCCCGGCTGCCTCGCCTCCGCGTTGCTGATGCCTGGAATCACAAATAGAACCATAGAGTGAGTGGCCAATTCCACTTTATAACAGTAAGCATAAAAGTCTGAGCCACTGGGAATTGAATACAGGACATGATGAGCCTGGGAATTAGCTGTGAAAGCGGTAGCTAATTCCCTTTCTAAAGACAAGCACGTCTGACCAAGTGGGAATCATACATAGGACTGGACATGCGACTCATGCCCATGTTATCCCTCTGATCTCAAGCTTTAGGCATTACCACTAAAGGAAACATGAGTCTTCAGGTTTCAGTGAAAGCTTCTCATCATGTGAGTGTGGTGAACTCAAGCATTTACTACACAAGCGAGGGCATGAAGGGTCAGAGACGTATAAATCTTTGCCCTAGCAGCATCCGTCAGAGAAGGTAGTCAAAAAACAGGATGAAGCTTCTTCAACTCTACCACAGGACATGTGCTCCTCCAAGCAGGGGCCTAGATGGATGGGAGGCATAAATACGTATTCCAGTGGAGGGTGTACCTCTAGTAACTCCCCATCCCGTGTGCGGGAGCGTAATCATCGACTGACACTAATTAGCATAACGCAACGGACATAAATATTCCTAGAACATATTCCTATTCATGAAAATCACAAGTGAAATATATTGAGACACAGCTTAGACTTTTGTTAATCACCCTGCCATCTCAGATGTTCAAAATATGCTTTACAGCCAAAGCTAGACAAGCATTTGTGTAAGTCTATCGATAGCCTAGCATAGCATTTTGTCCAGCTAGCAGCAGGTAACTTGGTCACGGAAATCAGAAAAGCAATCAAATTAAATAGTTTACCTTTGATGAGCTTCGGATATTTTCACTCACGAGACTCCCAGTTAGATAGCCAATGTTCCTTTTTTCCAGAAATATTATTTTTGTAGGCGAAATAGCTCCGCTAGTTCTTCACGTTTGGCTGAAAAATCGCCCAGAAATTGCAGTCACGAAAACGCCGAAAAATATTCCAAATTAGCTCCATAATATTGACAGAAACATGGCAAACGTTGTTTATAATCAATCCTCAAGGTGTATTTCAAATATCTATTTGATAATATATCCACCAGGACAATTGGTTTTTCAGTAGGACCGATTGGAATAATGGCTACCTCTGTATTTTACGCGAGAATCACTCTGGGAGCCATCAGGTGACCAGTTGCGCAATGTAGCCGCTTACGGGTATTCTTCAACATAAATGCGTAAAACTACGTCACAATGCTGTAGACACCTTCGGGAATACGGAGAAAAAGTAATCTGGTTGATAGCCCATTTACTGCTCAATAGGGACGCATTGGAACACAGAGCTTTCAAAAGATGAGTCACTTCAGGATTGGATTTTTCTCAGGCTTTCACCTGCAATATCAGTTCTGTTATACTCACAGACAATATTTTTAGTTTTGGAAAGTTTAGAGTGTTTTCTATCCTAAGCTGTCAATTTATATGCATATTCTAGCATCTTGTCCTGACAAAATATCCCATTAACTACAGGAATGTTATTTTTCCAAAAATGAAAATACTGCCCCCTAGTCACAAGGTTTAAACTACTTGGTTTGTTCCTCTTTTGCAGTGTACTGGGCTGCCTGCTGACTGACTGACAGGAAGATTAGGATTGAAAGGGGAACTGCACCCACTGATTTGGCCTTGTTCTTTAGCTTGCTTCTCAAGAAATGCTGGCAAACATGAGTTGACTTGGGAGTGTGGTTTGATGTGGGTGTTTCTTGGGTGTGTCCTTGCAACCACCAAGACACACCCATCTGTCAGAATCTTGCCCGCAGCTGTTTCCCCACACTCAATCACAACAAACAAACATCCTGCAGGTTGAGCTCAATAACTACAGGCAGATGTATGGGTGAGATGCTGGAGGAAGCTTTGAATAGTTCAGTAGCCTAAAGAGTATTATGAGAAGAACGCGATTTCTGAATATTCTAAACTAAGTGTTTTGATAACTTTCAAATGTAGTAGCAGGTCCATGTAGAACAAATAACCCTTTACATTATACCATAGAAGCAGTGTTCTGTTAATATAACAAAGTGCTCCTTTCATCTTCCATTGTTATTCCCAGCTGATAGAGATTCTGTGCCTATGGGCATTTTGTCTGGTGTTAAT
The DNA here is from genome assembly GCF_018296145.1 of Oncorhynchus tshawytscha. NCBI lineage: Eukaryota > Metazoa > Chordata > Actinopteri > Salmoniformes > Salmonidae > Oncorhynchus > Oncorhynchus tshawytscha. Next base: position 39,115,186 of record NC_056431.1, read on the forward strand.
GGGGCTACCTTGGCAAACATGTCAGTGGTCAGACCTTCCTGTGTGGTGCCCCGTATACAACAGGAGTTCCCTGATCCTGGTGCAAAATACACAGGGGTTCTCTCACCCCATATTGACTGATACAATTCAATCAAAAAAACAAAAAAATACAATACAAGTGAAAGTTGTGTTTCGTAATTTTTTTTATGTAGAGTGCCAGGTCTCTCTCTCCATTCAGAGACATCAGTATCAAGTCCGTCTGTCAGTCCTTCTAGGCAGAGTTCCTCTGTCCAGTCTCTGTGTTCTTTTGCCAATCGTAATCTTTTATTTTTATTGGCCAGTCTGAGATATGGCTTTTTCTTTGCAACTCTGTCTAGAAGGCCAGCATCCCAGAGTCGCCTCTTCACTGTTGACGTTGAGACTGGTGTTTTGCAGGCACTATTTAATGAAGCTGCCATTTGAGGACTTGTGAGGCGTCCGTTTCTCAAACTAGACACTCTATTGTACTTGTTTTGATCAGTTGTGCTCCGGGGACTCCCACTCCTCTTTCTATTCTGGTTAGGCCAGTTTGCGGTGTTCTATGAAGGGAGTAGTACACAGCGTTGTACGAGATATTCAGTTTCTGGGCAATTTCTCGCATGGAATAGCCTTCATTTCTCACAACAAGAATAGACTGATGCGTTTCAGAAGAAAGGTCTTTGTTTCTGGTCTTTGTTTTTGAGCCTGTAATCGAACCCACAAATGCTGATGTTCAGATATTCAACTAGTCTAAAGAAGGCCAGTTTTAATGCTTATAAATTCAAAACAACAGTTTTCAGCTGTGCAAACAATTGCAGAAGGATTTTCTAACGATCAATTAGCCTCAATTTGAGGTTATTTTAATGGACAAAAAAATGGCTTTTCTTTCAAAAACAAAGACATTTCTATGTGACTCCAAACTTTTGAACGGTAGTGTAAATTAAATATATAATTATTAATATACGCCTACTGTGTGATCGCTAGCAAATTAATTAGCTAACTAATGTTAGCCTGCCTAGCTGGAACTTCTGAAGGACAATGTTTTATTTCTACAATTTCCAAAAGATAACCAAATATATTTACTTTTCACGATACGTGTTTGTGCCGTCATGTGCATTAGTAGCACAATTTCTAACTTTCTAACTCTAGCATTTGTTTTTACTTACACTTGTATGTTGACTTCTCCATTGATGTTGTTTTGAAGTTTTCGCTGACTTTTCTTTGCAGATGTACAATCATCACAAATTGAATTATGGGGAGTTTCAGGCCTCGGAGTGAACATAATTGTACACTCGCAAAGTCGACTACAAACGAGGGCTGAGGGGCTTACATTGCAAACTTCCCTTGCTTGGCTAATCATTTGGACCCCCCTCCAAGATGGCGACGGGGATTCCCCCAAGGGCATAAGGCGAGGGTAAGTGGGCGAGGGTGTGTCTTAAGTGTTTGGACCGCAACCCTGGGAGGGAGATCAAGGTTGTGTTAATTAGTGCAAACCATTGCAAAATGTTTCAATAAGATAAAATGAACGTTTTGTGCCAATTATTTCTGTTCCGTACCTATTGAACACAACCCAGGACACTGTTGTTACTAGGTAATGTTATGGAATGGGTAGGTAGTATAGGTCTTAGGTGCATAAGTAGACAACATACTACACTTCCACAATCCCAGCCAAGCCTTGATAAGGACAGGTGCTGCCAATTAAGGTGACCGTCAGTCAGTATCCCACCTTGCAAGCCGTGAGGTTGCTGGTTTGTTTAGTGGCCTTTCGTATTGATTTTGAGTCTTTAATTTAGGTATGTATGCCCGTTTTTAATTTTCTTTTTTTGTATATATTTGTTTCCGTCACTATCTTCACATAACAATCCGCTTGGGCTCACCGATCTAAAGGAGTCAAGACAGACTTGTCTTGGACCTAAGGTAAGGTTGCCGTCTCCCTAGGCACATGTACATTCAACACCTGGTCACATATGCTTACTTCTGTTATGCACACACCTAGTCAGATTATAGAACAATTAAGACCGCCTAGAACCCCTAGACTTAGTGAGTCCATTGTTAAAGGTAGGTTGTCTAGTTGCTTCCATAACAGTAACCCTCACCCTTCCTTAGCCCCTACCCTGACAATAGATGTAGGATTTTTTCTGGGCAGCAAGAGAGAAGGGGGAACACATTTTATCTGCATATGCTATAGAATCCAAGTACACTGCAACGTATCTCAGGTTCCAAATTCCACAAAACAACATTAAGAAGGGCTATATAATGAAATATCATGACAGAAAAAGTATCTAAATAGACTTGACCTTAAAACAAATCAGTTGCATGGATTCCACCAATTTGGCAGAAAGGGAATCAAGTTATTTAAATTCACACAGAAAAGGTAAGCAAAGTTCACCACAGACGACAAGTGAAGTGTTTCAATGAGACTACCGTAGGGGACCCATCCACAGTGCATTCGGAAAGTACTCAGACCCCTTAATTTTTTCCACATTTTGTTACGTTACAGCCTTATTCTAAAATGGATTAAATATTTTTCTCCTCAGTCAACACACAAAAACCCATGATGACAAAGCGAAAACAGGTTTAGAAATTTAAGCTAATTTATAAAACATAAAATAAAATAAATCCTTATTTACATAAGTATTCAGAACCTTTGCTTTGAGACTCTAAATTGAGCTCAGGTGCATCCTGTTTCCATTGGTCATCCTTGAGATGTTTCTACAACTTGATAGTCCATCTGTGGTAAATTCAATTGATTGGATTTGGAAAGGGAGACACCTGTAGAATATATGTTCCCACAGTTGACAATGCATGTCAGAGCAAAAACCAAGCCATGATGGCGAAGGAATTATCAGTAAAGCTCAGAGACAGGATTGTGTCAAGGCACAGATCTGGGGAAGGTTACCAAAAAATGTCTGCAGCATTGAATGTCCACAAGAACATAGTGGCCTCCATCACTCTTAAACGGAAGAAGTTTGGAACCACAAATTCTCTTCCTCGAGCTGGCTGCCATGCCAAATCAGGGGAGAAGGGCCTTGGTCAGGGAGCTGAGCAAGAACCTGGCGGTCTCACTGACAGAGCTCCTCTGTGGAAATGGGAGAACCTTCCAGAAGGACAACCATCTCTGCAGCACTCCACCAATCAGGCCTTTATGGTAGAGGGGCAAGACGGAAACCCCTCCTCAGTAAAAGGCACATGACAGGCCGCTTGGGGTTTGCCAAAAGGCACCTAAAGGACTCTGACTGTGAGAAACAAGATTCCTGAATGCTAAGCGTCACGTCTGGAGGAAACTTGACACCAATCCCTACGGTGAAGCATGGTGGTGGTACGGACTGGGAGACTAGTCAGGATTGAGGGAAAGATGAATGGAGCAAAGTACATCGAGATCCTTGAAGAAAACCTGCTCTATAGTGCTCAGGACCTCAGACTGGGGCAAAGGTTCACCTTCCAACAAGACAACAACCCTAAGCACACAGCCTAGGCAACGCAGGAGTGGCTTCGGGGCAAGTCTCTGAATGTCCTTGAGTGGCCCAGCCAGAGCCCGGACAGTAACAACTCCGGAGAGAACTGAAAATAGCTGTGCAGCGACGCTCCACATCCAACCTGACAGAGCTTGAGAGGATCTGCAGAGAAGAATGGGAGAAACTCCCCAAATACAAGTGTGCCAAGCTTGTAGCGTCACAACCAAGAAGACTTGAGGCTGTAATCCCTGCCAAAGGTGGTACAACAAAGTTCTGAGTAAAGGGTCGGAATACTTATGTAAATGTGATACCTTTTTTTATTTTGAATACATCTGCAGAATTGTCTAAACCTGTTTTTGCTTTGTCATTATGGGGTAATGTGTGTAGATTGAGGGAAAAAATGATTTAATCAATTTTAGAACAAGGCTGTTACTTAAGAAAATGTGGAAAAAGTCAAGGGGTCTGAATACTTTCTGAATCCACGGATTTAGGTTACGAAATCAGACTTTTTCGATACAATGTTAGCTAATGATATGTTAAGAGGAAGACCCAACTGAACGATTCAGAACATGAATAATCATATTTGTCTTTGTATTTTATAAAATAAGGAAGTGAACTTTCATTACATAGCTGCATTGTCACCCACTCTGGGTAGAGTGGGTTGAAACACTACAGTTGAAGTTGGAAGTTTACATACACTTAGGTGGAGTCATAAAAACTTGTTTTTCAACCACTCCACAAATTTCTTGTTAACAAACTAGAGTTTTGGCAAGTCGGTTAGGACATCTTCTTTGTGCATGACACAAGTCATTTTTCCAACAATTCTTTACAGACAGAGTACTTCACTTAGTTCACTGTATCACAATTCCAGTTGGTCAGAAGTTTACATACACTAAGTTGACTGTGCCTTTAAACAGCTTGGAAAATTCCAGGAAATGATGTCTGGCTTTAGAAGCTTTTCATAAGCTAATTGACATCATTTGAGTCAATTGGAGGTATACCTGTGGATGTATTTCAAGGCCTACCTTCAAACTCAGTGCCTATTTGCTTGACATCATGGGAAAATCAAAAGAAATCAACCAAGTTATCCTTGGGAGTAATTTCCAAACACCTGAAGGTACCATGTTCATCTGTACAAACAATAGAACGCAAGTATAAACACCATGGAACCACACAGCCGTCGTACCCCTCAGGAAGGAGACGCGTTCTGTCTCCAAGAGATGGACGTGCTTTGGTGCAAAAAGTGCAAATCAATCCCAGTACAACAGCAAAGGACCTTGCAACAGCAAAGGACCTCGTGAAGATGCTAGAGATAACAGGTACAAAAGTTTCTATATCCACAGTAAAATGAGTCCAATATCGACATAACCTGAAAGGCCGCTCAGCAAGGAAGAAGCCACTGCTCCCAAAATCCTCATAAAAAAGCCAGACTACGGTTTGCAACTGCATAAGGGGACAAAGATCGTACTTTTTGGAGAAATGTCCTCTGGTCTGATGAAACAAAAACAGAACTGTTTGCCCATAATGACCATTGTTAAGTTTGGAGGAGAAAGGGGAGGCTTGCAAGCCGAAGAAAACCATTCCAACCGTGAATCACGGGGGTGGCAGTATCATGTTGTGGGGGTGCTTTGCTGCAGGAGGGACTGGTGCGCTTCACAAAATAGACGGCATCATGAGGATGGAAAATTAGGTGGATATATTGAAGCAACATCTCAAGACATCAGTCAGGAAGTTAAAGCTTGGTCGCAAATGCAAGGAGGCCAACAAACCTGACTCAGTTACACCAGCTCTGTCAATAGGAATGGGCCAAAATTCACCCAACGTATTGTGGGAAGCTTGTGGAAGGCTCCCGAAACGTTTCACCCAAGTTAAACAATTTAAAAGGGCAATGCTACCAAATATCAATCAATCAAATTGATTTATAAAGCCCTTCTTACATCAGCTGATGTCACAAAGTGCTGTACAGAAACCCAGCCTAAAACCCCAAACATCAAGCAATGCAGGTGTTGAAGCACGGTGGCTAGGAAAAACTCCCTAGAAAGGCCAGAACCTAGGAAGAAACAGAGAAGAACCAGGCTATGAGGGGTGGCAAGTACTAATTGAGTTTATGTAAACTTCTGACCCACTGGGAATGTGATGAAAGAAATAAAAGCTGAAATAAATCATTCTCTCTACTATTATTTTGACATTTCACATTCTTAAAATAAAGTGGTGATCCTAACTGACCTAAGACCTACTTGGATCAAATGTCAGGAATTGTGAAAAACTGAGTTTAAATGTATTTGGCTAAAGTGTATGTAAACTTCCGACTTCAACTGTATCTATTGATTAGATAATCTCCTAAATGTAATTTCTCTTTCTCTACTGGGTCTGCATTGGTCCTTATGGGCAAATCAGTTATAATTACACATACCCGAGACTAGCGGTGTAGCCACTGATCTCAGGCCTACCCAATAATTGTCCCAGAAATTATTCAATACAAATTGTTTTATTTTATTACATTTTTAAAAGAAAAGTATGTGAGATTTATTTTCTATGGATAATTTTATAATGTAACAAAGAAATAGTCAATCAAGTTGGCTTCCGACTGTTGGTCACATGTTTTTTCCCATACCGTGGTTTACTTCAACAACCTGGCAATGTCATAAACGTTGTAACGCTAGCCTATTCAAATTGACCCACCAGCTAAGGTAATTTAGTAGTTCTAGCAATGGCAAACCAAATGTCGATTGCTACTGTAGTTTTTTTTTTTAAATGTCTGGAGGAATAGGAGTGTGTGCCATAAAATAATTTGGATCAATCCACCAATAGCATCCAGAATGAGACAGTAACAGGTGGTGTCACGATAGAAACAACTGCAATCGCCATCACAACTGCCAATGCCACGTTGAGCCAGGCATGCTTGCCTACCCCACTGTCTCCTCTCGTTCTTGATGCTGCGGGCGGGGGTGAACCTGCAGTCGGTCCAACGACAGTTTTGTCTGCCGTTGATGAACCAGCCTGTCAACCTGGGGCAAATGTTGAATTCAGATTCATACAAGATGGATTTAAAAACTGGAAACTCACAAGAAATGCTTGCTGGAAACAGGAGACTAGCAAATGACATGCTAGAGCCCTTGCAGAAAAATGTAATTGTACAATGCATGGTGATGCAAACATAGATTTTATAGAAAGAAACCACACAGCAGGATATTCCACTCAGAGAGCATAGAGAAACCGAAGAGACAATCAACAAAGGTAACTTGTTTGAATTTCATCTCAAAGTATGACTCAGAAATACAAAAACAGGCTTAAATGAGCTACCTCGCAATGCCACGCTTATTAGCCCCGAAATTCCGAACGAGTTGCTGGAGTGTGCAGCATCGTTGTTCACCTTGGAAGACGATTAAGTTCATTCTGCGCCTTCCACGTATTTTCCCATACGAGCAGATGAATATAAAGATCAATCTAAATGAGAACTTATTCCTGTGCGCATCCGATACAATCATGCTGGATTGATTAAAGAAATAGATGTTGGGTTCATGGAAACCGCTGATTTGTTTGCACAAGGAATTTCTCTGAAAATACTTGGAAGTGTTGCAACCCCTGGAGTTGGATCTCACTCAGTGTGTGGGTTTTTGTTTCGATGGCGCTTCAGTCATGTCAAGGAAATGAGGAGGGGTACATGTCCTACTAAAGCAAACATTTAAGCAAGCGGTATGTGCGCATTGCAACTCCGACAGTCCCGTTTGGTTCTGTGCACCGCGGCAAAAGTGTCGGGACTGCTAGATGTCATTTTAGAGGTTCTTGCAGAGTTTTCAGATGCTTGTGGACAAACCAAATAGAAGTCGATGCCCTCTTACAACAAATCCAGAACAATACGTTCTTATTCCTGTTTGTCACATTTAGTAAATCGTTTGACACTAGTGGTTTTGCTACGAAGGGATTACAAAGCTCTCTACGTTATCTGTGAAGGACTGTATTGTTTTTTTTTTTTTAAATCAGCTTTTCTACATTCAGAGATAGCTTGAGAACTTTATCAAAGTCTCCCTGAGTTAACTGAAGAGATGATGGTTAAGCATGATATTAGTAATTGGGATGTGAGCGCATCACAGCAGCGAAAACTGCCTGTATAATTGGCAGCCAGTGTAGTCACAACTTCATTAGGGAAAACATCCAGCATCAAGAGTGACAGTGACCTGAGGCAACTTTGGAACAATATTCTAGACAGACAGATTACTGAGTTGAACTCAAGATTTCAAGAAGACACATACGGGATCATGCAAGCGGCAGCCTCCTTTTCCAAAGAATCCCAAACCTGCGTCCTTAAAGAGCAGCTGAAGACCACATGCGATCATTATGCAAATTCAATTGAGGATGCTGAATCCACTGTTTTCATTCGGCAGTTTGATGTCGCAAAATGAACGTGGGAAAGAGAGACTTTCCTCCATAATGAGTGTACTTGACAGCTGCCCTGATGATATTTTCCTTAATATAAAATCTCTGTTAAGGATCATTGTCACACTTCCAATGGCATCATGCAGTGTGGAGAGACTTTTCTCAACAACAACTAGCATAAAGAAATTGTCTTCACACATCAATGACAAGCGCCCGGCTGAACCACTTCAGTTTGCTGTCTTTTGAGCGTGAATTGACAGATACATTGCATTATGATGAAATCATCACCATATTCAACTCAAAGCCTCGCCGTCTGCGACTTGGGATGTAGGTCACGCCTTATGATATGTCTACTAAAGGTAAAGTACCATGTTATAGTACTACTGCCCGCCGTGGTAGAAACTGTAACATCAAATATAGGCTTGTTTGCCCATCGAGATTAAAGTGCGTCTGAGGATGAGTGTTATGCTGGCAAGTTGGCAACTGGTCTAACGTTACTGTCTTATTTTAATATGCTGGGATAGGTAATTATTTGTATATGTAATGAGGTTGCTCCAAGTACAATGTACTAGTATAAAATTACTGTATTACGAAATAATATATGGTGCACGTCGCAAAATAAATTAAGTAGAAAAAATGCCTATCCAAATTTTTCTAGGCCTATCCCCCCAAAAATACTGGCTACGCCCCTGCCCGAGACCATCATATCAGATACAATTTTTTTTTCTAAACTTTTTTCAGGGCAGTCTTCATGCTTCCGAGTTAAGCGAGCGGTTTGTCAAGAAGCAATTGTTTTTTTTTCTCCCCAATTTCGTGATATCCAATTGGTAGTTAGTCTTTGTCCAATCGCTGCAACTCCCATACGGAGAGAGCCATCCGTACGGAGAGAGCCATTCTTGACACACTGCTCGCTTAACCCGGAAACAAGCCGCACCCAATGTGTCAGAGGAAACACTGTACAACTGCCGATCGAACTCAGCGTGCATGCGCCTTGCCCGCTACAAGGAGTCGCTAGAGCGCGATGGGACAAGGACATGCCGCCCAAACCCTCCCCTAACCCGGCCGACACTGGGCCAATTGTGCGCAGCCTCATGGGTCTCCCGGACATTGCCCCGATCCCTCCCACTAATTGGGCAGCTTTTGCAAATTTGCTGTTGTCCGAGTGAGGGAAATGCTGTAAATTAAGAGGACTATGTATTTTGAAATATGAGACATTGAGCATTATAATAAATACCGCTGATGTCATACAAGTAAGCCAAACACCCGTGAGTCCAAATGTGCACTTCACATTTCCACATCATAAAACTCATGTCATATACAGTGTCCAAGTGTATGATCACTATGTTTGATGTATAGTTACAAGATGACATGTAGTCATACCCCAAGTTGTTCTGAACAGAATGAGCCTGAATGAGCCTGTCACCTGAATGCACTCATGACAGCATTCTATGTGCACCAAAATTATACAGAACAAAAATATAAAAGCAACATGTAAAGTGTTGGTCCCATGTTTCATGTGCTGAAATAAAAGATCCCAGAAATGCTTCAAATGCACAAAAAGAGTATTTCTCTCAAATGTTTTGCACAAATGTGTTTACAACTCTGTTAGTGAACATTTGTCCTTTGCCAAGATAATCCATCTACTTGACAGGTGTGGCATATCAACAGGTCCACCTTGTGTTCGGGACAATAAAAGACCACTCTGTGCAGTTTTGTCACACAGCACAATGTCACAGATGTCTCAAGTTGAGGGAGCGTGCAATTGGCATGCTGACTGCAGGAATGTCCACCAGAGCAGTTTCCAGAGAATTTAATGTTAATTTCTCTACCATAAGCCGTCTCCAATGTCATTTTACAGAATTTGACAGTAATTTGACAGTAAAATATATATGCAACGTGCAACAATTTAAACTATTTTACTGAGTTACCGTTCATATAAGGCCTTGCTCGACACAGGGTGGGCCTGTCTCCCAAGTGGGTGGTCATATGCCCACCGAATATTCATTAGGCCCTAATCTATGGATTTCACATGACTTGGCAGGGGCGCAGGCATTGGTGGGCATATGCCTTATATGAACTGTAACTCAGTAAAATAGTTTAAATTGTTGCACGTTGCATATATATTTATGTTGAATATGTGATCGACCTTCCTGAATTGCATTGTGAAAGCCTAACACTGTAATATTGTATTTGATAACTTAGCTGATCATGTTGGCAATCGAAGAAGCTGTCAAATGATGCCCACCTGACCCAGATTGTGATTTCTAATTGACCGTTGTTTTATACTGGGTAAACAACAACAGTAAGTGTGTTATGGCGGGGATGCAGGGTCTTGTTTAAAGAAAATATAATACACATCTACTTACTCCATTTCCTCAACAAAAGCAAGTACCTTATAGTTGGAAGACTCTCCTTTGAGTCAAGAAGTCATTCAAATAACTTAGGAACTACACACACTTTTGAGAAGAGTGTGGCCATTTGGAGACACCAGTTAGTCCTTCAATCAAACCCTTGTCATTTTAATGTAATATGTTGCAACTACTGCAGATTCTCCCAGGATATTATTATCATGTTACTGAATGTATCCAGAGTGTTTTCAGATTTCGTTATCAACAAATGTGGCAAAAAGTACAGTAAATGTAAAATGCACATAAAATTAACAGAGTAATGTTTCGATTCAGTCTTCTGTCAGGTAAAACTGTTGTTCTCACCTTCGGTCTAATTTTTATTTATTTATCTGTTTTTTTACCAGGTAAGTTGACTGAGAACGCGTTCTCATTTACAGCAACGACCTGGGGAATAGTTACAGGGGAGAGGAGGGGATGAATGAGCCAATTGTAAACTGGAGATTATTAGGTGACCGTGATGGTTTGAGGGCCAGATTGGGAATTAACCCCGGTGTCTAAATTGGCTAAACACCCCTACTCTTACGATAAGTGCCATGGGATCTTTAATGACCTCATAGAGTCAGGACACCCATTTAACGTCCCATCCGAAAGACGGCACCCTACACAGGGCAGTGCCCAATCACTGCCCTGGGGCATTGGGATATTTTTTTAGACCAGAGGAAAGAGTGCCTCCTACTGGCCCTCCAGCAGCATCTGGTCTCCCATCCAGGGACTGACCAGGACCAATCCTGCTTAGCTTCAGAAGCAAGCCAGCAGTGGTATAATAATTTCCCCATCGTCTCCAAACTGTTCCCTTTCAATTGCTACCATGGTTTTGCATATGCCTAACGGAAACATTTCCATTTAGCCCTATCCATGTACGCCAATTCCCATGAGTGTAAAGGGTTAACTAGTCGACCTAAAAGATGTCAAGAGTCTTGTTAAATTAAATAGAAATGAGCTTCAAAACAGAACATTTCCTATTTCCCTTAATTTGAACAAAATCAAGCTGGCAGGGTATTTAATATAGGCTCTCTCAATATGGGAGCTCTGAGGAAAAAAGGTTGGGAACCTCTAATCATATCTGATTACCCATGGTCCTGCTGGGTCAAAACGTTGGAAATGAATATCACCTGGGAGCATGAACAGCAGTGTGCGGCATTTTCCTTTCTGTTTTCCTGCTGGGTGTTTTCCATAGACATTTATACATGATTGGTGTTTACTCTTGTGCCTACTGTGTGGCTAGCACACAGAGTCACAGTGTCCGGTTTTATTAGGCTTCACAGGGAAAGTGTGAGGGGAAAAAGACAGAGGACAACTAGTCTGCTCCAAGCCACCTAAAAACAGTGTTGAAAGTATTGGAGTGTTTGAATGTGTTTGCATGCGGTGCCACATGAGTTAGTGTAGTGTGTGTGTGTGTGTGTGGGGGGGAGGGGAGACTGAAACAGGGAGCGACTACCTGGACAAAATGTTGTTTTCTGTTGCAAAATGTTTTTTATTTTTTATTTTTTTATTCCTTCGTGTGCCCCCTATTAACAATGTCCTGAGTGTAAGAGAGTCTAGACATTACAGTATTAGGGGTGCAAAAGTGTCAAGGTGTAAAGGTGAAGGGTACTGACCGCTCAGTAGAGGCCTGTTGAGGCTGAACTGTTGGGGTAGGTCCTCGATGTCGGCTATGCGCTGGTACATAGCCCGGGAGAGGTGGTCGGCGTGGTACAGGCTGCCCAGGATGATGCTGGAGAAGTAGATGGGCTCCGTGAAGTAGCTCATCAGAGAGCCCTGGATGCCCACCACGTTCCATCTGCAACAGAGGAGCACACACGTTTAGTATACACATTTCCACAAACATGCATGCATACAAGTGCACACACACACACACAAAGACACAGAAACACGCAAATTCGTGCACACGTGCAAATGCATGCACACAACTTAGGAATGGGCACTGACTCTGAAATATCCAATTTTATTTATTTCACTCTACATTCGCTGTTGTTACATTAGCAGTGCAGTCTTTCCCATCAATTTCCTTCCACACTCTATAAAGTGTTTATGCCAATTGCCTTGGAGAGAGACGACTTCAAAAAGCACACACAGGCAGACGGGAGTAAAAAATACCATTACCAGACGTCAGAAACGAGACCCTGACAAACAGCTCTGATAACTGCTGCTCCGGTCTCCTCCTGACCCGAGGCAGTGTGTGTGAGAGTGTGTGAAATTAAGACACAGACTGGAGTCGCAGTCAGACAAGGCTAGGAGACCTTCAGTTTTCCATTAGCCCGCAGCAGGGACATCTTCCATATGCAATGGGGGTTGATTGTCGGACTGTATTATTACTGTTGTTCAGTCCTTCCTCCCACCCACCTTACTTGATGAACGTGATTTAACCCTTTATGGATAGCAGCTAGCGCCAGTGGCCATGGAGTTTCTGGGGCGCACAATCAAAGAACCTAATCAGACAAAAATAGTGCTCTGCTCTTTGGCCATACACATGCATGAACTTGCACAATCGCATGCATGCATGCGCACACACACACACACACACACACACACACACGAGCTTGATCACCACTCTCCCTTAGCACACTGAAGTGATTGGGGCTTTGAAGGCCTTCAGTTGCTTTTTGAAATAAAAAAAATAATCTGGAGAGTAGCACTTCTAATGAGGCCCTTTAACTAGAGGGGAACAGGAAGAACTAGGCCTCCATATTGTGCATTAGTGCCGCGGGGCAGGCCATGTAATCAGAGGAGAATGGTGTATAAAACCCCCCCCACAAACCACAGGGAAAGAACACTGAGGGCTAGGTGAAACAACGCTAGTTCATTTAGCTAAATGGCCATTGCCAAGTCATTAATCATTAGTTTCCGGAAGAAATGGTAGGAAGTGCATTTTTTTAACCTTTTTGTTGCCATGGTCATGTTGGGAGAGAACGTGTTGTGTAGAGAACTGGAGGGTAGTCTGTTCTGTAAAGTGGTGACACTTTCTATGCCTTGCTCTAAATCACGCTATAAGCAAGGCTAGTTTAGTGCACATACTATTTGTCATCGTGTTCTGTTTTGACTTAGATTTTTGTGTTACATAGTATAATAGCGGGGCCATTATTGCATGCTCAAAATCATTAGGTGTGTGAATCTCCTGTTGGCATTGCCTTGACTGTGGACAGTAAGCAGGGCTGTGTGGGGTGTCTGTGAAAATACCTGGGTTGGACCCATCGATTCAGCTGTCCCTGACATTGCCTGAATCAAATGAGACTGGGCCTGACTGAAGTGGGATATACAGCATAATGGCTAGCAACTAAGTGCTATCACATATAAAACAAAGACTAACTGCTCTAGAAAACCAGCCCACTAGGGAACATTGTAATCCTCCATTATTTTCATTTTAACAAGATTATTTTTGTTCTTATGTATTGGATGAAATTTCTGCATTGTATCATAGGCCAATCTAAACAGAACTAGCCGAAAACAAGTCAAGATCAAACCTGTATTAATCATGGATGAATCTATTCCTATGCATTAAAGGCAACGCAGAATCTGCTAAATGGGTGTAACGGACACCTTTACACAGATACTAGTAACCTAACAGGCGGGCCATAAAATAAAGCTGTATCGACCATAAGAGCAGCTTACTGACTAAGGATTAAGTAAGTAATGGGCAAGAATTGGAGTCAAATTCATATCCACTCTGTTTAATGTCCAATTCAATTCCTTAATTGAAACAACCTGGACCATACCACTTATCAATGCCACATGGTGTCTCACAATCTTGTTGGCTTTGGGGAAGAATATGTGGTGAAAGAGATCGCAAAAGGGGCCCACGACGGCCAGGTTACCTTGCGATCTTGTCACTGCAGGACATGGTGAGCAGCCTTTCTCCCTGCAGCACCCCGTCCCATGTCTGGATGGTGTTGCTGGTCCTCACGGGAATGGTCCCCTCCCCAGACTCTATTTTGGTCCTCAGCTGGCCCCGCGCCTTCCGGTTAGGGTGTCGGTCTCCTTGGTCTGTGGTAGGGGGGACAAGGACAAGATAGATAGATGCATCCTTCACCTGCGGCTGTGCAGAGAATCTCCAGTTTTCTAACAGTATTATTGTAACTGTTTTATCACGCCTAACACAGCTCTGAGAGGCTACAGAGAACGCTAACACGCACCCGGGCCAGTGTGTAGCAAGGAACAGCTGACAACCGACCCAGACATCACCCCCCCCGTGCTTATCTCTCACTCTTCACATTCAACGAGAGACAGACAACACAGTTGCGGGGGGCTGGTGGGGGCGTCCGAGGCCATGGAGGGAGCATCTAAGTATCCGGGGGGGACTGATTTGAATCTACTGGGGGACTTGCGTGCTATTAAATGTATAATCCGCAACATGTTCGTTGCCGTCACGGGGAAAGGTCCGATGGATAGCTTCATTTGTGAAAAATGTAGAGAACTTGATGCAGCTAAAGAAATGATTTATTACTCTTCGTGAAGACTTTTTTTTTCACCAAGCTGCTTGAACTGAATAAGGATTCTATGAGACTATCGCATCTTTAAATGCTTCCTATCAAAACATCCAAGAGGAACATTTGTGTTTTCCTGGGGGAAAAGTTCAGGATATCACCAGGTTGCTTCCCGAGGCTGTGAGTCAGTCACCGGGGGCTTGTATTGTCATGGTTCATGTGGGGTCAAATTACATTATGAAGGGCAGCTCAGAACAGCTCAAGTTGGATTTGAAGAACTGATTGGGTCTCTACTTTACACCAACAAACGCCCCATAATATCTGGCCCTCTGCCCTCCCTAAATCATGGCATTGAACAGTTCAGCAGATTTTCAGCCCTCCATAACTGGCTATAACACTATTGCAGCTGGGTGGGTGTAACATTTATTGACAATTTTGATACCTTCCGGAAACAAATCTCGTATTTACAAGGAGGATGAAATCCACCCAAATCATTTGGGTTACTGGATACTTTTACAGCATTATAAGGCTGCGTTGAGACAATTAATTATCAATGACCCAAGTCCAGCGCATTTAATCCTCATCATTGGGTTGGTGAGTTGTCACAATGCTTCAGCAAATCTACATTATCCCAGGGGCATTGGAAGACAATGTAAGTAACCTAATTTATATCCCTCTTACTGCCCTGAATGCCTCTGCTCATCCCACAGGTATTGTATGCAGTAATCATATGCCTATGAACCAGAGGAATACTGTTAGCACTGAGTTGGTGTGCCCTAGTCGGAAGTCCACTGTGTGCAGCTCATCCTGCACTAATAAAAATAACCCAAGCATGGTCTACCTCTGCTAAGCTTCCCAGTAAAGCAATCAAGCATCCCAGAAAAGAGAAAATTATCCTACGTTAACATATGTGGCTTAAGAAACAAGGTTCAGGAAATCAATAATTAGCAAGTAACAGATTACATTTATATTCTGACAATCTCTGAAACTCACTTAGATAATACCTTTGATGATAGTGGTAGCAATACATGGTTATAAGATCTACATAAAATACAAATGCCAATGGTGGAGGTGTGGCTGTTAATATTCAGAACCACATTCCTGTAAAGCTTAGAGAGGATCTTGTTAAATACTGTTGAAGTAATATGGCTACAGGTTCATCTGCCTCACCTGAAGCCCATTCTGGTGGGAAGCTGCTATAGACCAAGTGAAAACAGTCAGTATCAGGATAACATGTGTGAAATGCTTGATAATGTATGTGATATCAATAGAGGTATACATTCTGGGTGATTTAAATATTGACTGGCTTTCCTCAGGCTGCCCACTCAAGAGAAAGCTTCAAACTGTAACTAGTGCCTGCAACCTGGTTCAGGTTATCAATCAACCTACCAGGGTAGTTACAAACAGTACAGGAATGAAATCATCAACATGTACTGATCATATCTTTACTAATGTTTGCAGAAATTAGTTTGAAAGCAGAATCCAAAACCATCGGATGTAGTGATCACAATATAGTAGCCATATCTAGGAAAACCAAAGTACCAAAGGCTGGGCCTAATATTGTGTATAAGAGGTCATACAATAAGTTCTGTAGTGATTGCTATGTTGATGTGAAGAATATTGGTTGGACCGTGGTGTGTAATGGCGAGCAACCAGAAGCTGCACATCCCAATGCACCCATTAAGAAAATGACTGCAAAAACAGTTAAATCCCCGAGAATTGATGAGGAATTGAAAAATTGTATGTTTGAGAGGGATGAGCCAAAAGATATGGCAAATAGGCCTGGCTGTACAACCGATTGGCAAAGGTACTGCAACTTGAGAAATCATGTGACTAAACTGAATAAAAAGAATAAACTTCACTATGAAACAAAGAATGATAAAATAAAAAGCTTGGGATCACCTTAAAATACATTTTGGGCAAAAAGGCAAACGCCGCGCCATCATTCATTGGATCAGATGGCTGATTCATCACAAAACCCACTGATATTGCAAACTACATTAATGATTTTTTTCATTGGCAAGATCAGCAAACAGGCATGACATGCAACAAATACTGACTCTACACATATCTGACCAAATTATGAAAGACAAGCATTGTAATTTTCAATTCCGTAAAGTAAGCGTGGAAGAGGTGAAAAAAATCATTGTCTATCAACAATGACAAGCCACCAGAGTCTGACAACTTGAATGGAAAATTACTGAGGATAATAGCGGACGATATCGCCACTCCTATGCGCCATATCTTCAAATTTAAGCCTACTAAAAAGCGTGCCCTCAGCCCTGGAGGGAAGCAAATGTTATTCCCCTACCTAACAATAGTAAAGCCCCCTTAACTGGCCAAATAGCCGACCAATCAGCCTGTAAAGAACCCTTAGAATACTTTTAGAAAGAAATTGTGTTTGACCATATAGAAAGCTATTTTACAGTAAACAAATTGACAGACTTTCAGCACGCTTGTAGGGAAGGACATTCAACAAGGACAGCACTTACACAAATGACTGATTGGCTGAGAGAAATTAATGATAAAAAGATTGTGGGGGCTGTTTTGTTAGACTTCAGTGCGGCTTTTGACATTATCGATCATAGTCTGTTTCTGTAAAAACTTGTTATGGCTTTACACCCGCTGCTATATTGTGGATAAAGAGTTACCACTCTAACAGAACACAAGAGGGTGTTCTTTAATGGAAGCCTCTCCAACAAAATCCAGGTAAAATCATGGAATTCCCCAGGGCAGCTGACTATGCCCCTATTCTTTTTTCAATCTTTACTAACGACATGCCTCTGGCTTTGAGTAAAGCCAGTATGTCTATGTCTGCGGATGACTCAACACTATACACATCAGTTACCACAGCAACATGTAAAGAGCTGTTTCAGAATGGGTGGCAAGGAATAAGTTAGTCCGAAATATTTCAAAAACTAAAAGCATTGTATTTTTATCACTAAACCTCAAATATTGTAATGAATAATGTGGAAATTGAGCAAGTTGAGGAGACTAAACTGCTTGTAAACTGTCATGGTCAAAACATATTGATACAATAACTAGGATGGGGAGAAGTCTGTCCATAATCATGCACTGCTCTGCATTCTTAACAGCACTATCAACGAGGCAGATCCTACAGGCCCTAGTTTTGTTGTACCTGGACTACTGTTCAGTCTTATGGTCTGGTGCCACAAAGAGGGAATTAGGAAAATTGCAATTGGCTCAGAACAGGGAAGCATGGCTGGCCCTTGGATGTACACAGAAAGCTAACAATACCAGTCTCTCCTGGCTCAAAGTGGAAGAGAGATTGACTTCATAACTACTTGTTTTTTTTTGAGAGGTAATGACATGTAGAATGCGCCGAGCTGTCTGTTTGAACTACTGGCACACAACTCAGACACCCATGCATACACCACAAGACCAGAACAGACTATAGGAGGCGCACAGTGCTACATAGAGCCATGACTACATGGAACTCTATTCCACATCAAGTAAGTCATGCCAGCAGTAAAATTAGATAAAGAAAACAGATAAAAATAAACCTTATGGAACAGCAGGGACTGTGAAGCAACACAAACAGACACATGCATACAAACATATGATAACATATGCACTATACACGCACGTACGTACACATGGATTTTGTGTTATAGATATGTGGTAGTAGACTAGAGGCCTGAGGGCACATACTAAATATGTTGCGAAATATGTTATAAATGTATTGTAATGTTTTTCAAATGTATAACTGCCTTCATTTTGCTGGACCCAGGACGAGTAGCTGCTTTCTTGGTAGAAGCTAATGGGGATCCATAATAAAATACAAATAAGCTTCTTTCAGACCATGAATTAATGTATCTGATTTATTAATGTAGCCGATTTTGTCACTCAAAATCAAAATTTTATTGGTGCAGTCAATAAGCCATTAAGGGTCTGTACCACCAATATCTAAGCAATCCTGGCCACCTGTACAATTACACAGTAGATTTGATCATTTAAAATACATGTTACACACGGCAACAGATACAACTGTCGAGGATACATACACAAAAAAGTCAAGAGACTTGTTTCTATTGTGGTCCTCTAGGGCATGACACCAAATCACCTCAACAGTGAAAAGGATACGAATGACAACTTTAAATACAACTTCATTGTATTAATCACAACATTTCTAGATGTTGGAATCTAATTCAAAAGGCCAACGGGCCTAATCAATTCACTGACTAATTGTACAAGGGTATTTCCTTTTTGTCTTTCTCTGTATGCAGGGAAACAATGACAAAATCATGTATATGTGACATATAAAGAGGGTGAGTAATCAGACAAAAGGATAGAAGTAGAGAGAGAAGAGTGAGAGAAAGGAGAGAGCGAGAAAAATAGTGAGAAAGGAGAGCGAGACAAAGGAGAGCGAGAGAAAGGAACGAGAGAGAGATGCAAAGAGAAAAAGGGGGAGAGGAAGACTCACTAATTAAGAGACTTGTTGAAATGTGTTTATTGCACATCCAAAGTGAAATTATAATTCAACGAAACCAAGCATAAAAGGAAAACATACAAAGTTAATAGAACAAAATAAAAAAGCTCTGATATTGAATTCTCAACAAGTGTAAAATTCAATTTAAAAAGGTGTCAGCCAGCTAAGTGAGGGGAATGGAGACTGACCCGAAGCTGGGGTTGATTGACTGTGGCTGTCAATGGTCACTAAACATGTGATGTCACCAAAGTGGACAGCCCTATATGTGCAGTACTAGTCAAAAGTTTGGGCACACCTACTCATTCAAGGCTTTTGTTTTGATTTTTTTATACTATTTTCTACATTGTAGAATACTAGTGAAGACATCAAAACTATTAAATAATACATATGGAATCATAAACTAACCAAAAAAGTGTTAAACAAATCAAAATATATTTTTGACTCTTCAAAGGAGCTACACCTTGCATTCTCTCAACCAGCTTCACCTGGAATGTTTTTCCAACAGTATTGAAGAAGTTCCCACATATGCTGAGCACTTGTTAGCTGCTTTTTCTTCACTCTGCGGTCCAACTACTCCCAAACAATATACATTAAGTTGAGGTTGGTTTACTGTGGAGGCCAGGTCATCTGTTGCAGAACTCCATCACTCTCCTTCTTGGTCAAATAGCCCTTACACAGCCTGGAGGTGTGTTTTGGGTCAATGTCCTGTTGAAAAACAAATGATAGTCCCACTAAGCGCAAACCAGATGGGATGGCATATCACTGCAGAGCGTTGTGGTAGCCATGCTGGTTAAGTATGCCTTGGATTCTAAATAAATCATTGACAGTGTAACCAGCAAAGCACCCCCATACCATCACACCTCTTACTCCATGCTTCATGGTGGGAACCACACATGCGGAGATCATCTGTTCACCTATTTTGCATCTCACAAAGACACGGCAGTTGGAACCAAAAATAAAAAAATTGGACTCAACAGACCAAAGGACAGATTTCCACCGGTCTAATGTCCATTGCTCATGTTTCTTGGCCCAAGCAAGTCTCTTCTTATTGGTGTCCTTTAGTAGTGATTTATCTGCAGCAATTCAACCATGGAGGCTTGATTCATGCAGTCTCCTCTGAACAGTTGATGTTGAGATGTGTCTATTACTTGAACTCTGAAGCATATATTTTGGCAGCAATGGCTGAGTCTAGTAACTCTAATGAACTTATCCTCTGCAGCAGAGGTACAGTTGATGTAACGGTTTTCTAGTGGTGATGAAGGAGAGTCGGACCAAACTGCAGCGTGTCGATTGCGATCCATGTTTAATATAACAAAGAAACACGAACTTACAAAAAACAATAAACGAAACCGAAACAGCCTATCTGGTGCAAACTAACAAAGAGTACACATAGGACACTAAGGACAATCACCCACGACAAACTCAAAGAATATGGCTGCCTAAATATGGTTCCCAATCAGAGACAACGATAAGCACCTGCCTCTGATTGAGAACCACTCCAGACAGCCATAGACCTTGCTAGACAACCCACTAAGCTACAATCCCAATACCACCACCAAAACCCCAAGACAAACACACCACAATTACAAAACCCCATGCCACACCCTGGCCTGACCAAATACATAAAGATAAACACAAAATACTTTGACCAGGGCGTGACAGTTGAAGTCGGAAGTTTACATACACTTAGGTTGGAGTCATTGAAACTTGTTTTCAACCACTCCACAAATTTCTTAAAAACAAACTATAGTTTTGGCAAGTCGGTTAGGACATCTACATTGTGCATGACACAAGTCATTTTTCCAACAATTGTTTACAGACAGATTATTTGACTTATAATTCATTGTATCATAATTCCAGTGGGTCAGAAGTTTACATACACTAAGTTGACTATGCCTTTAAACAGCTTGGAAAATTCCCCAAAATTATGTCACGGCTTTAGAAGCTTCTGATAGGCTAATTGACATAATTTGAGTCAATTGGAGGTGTACCTGTGGATGTATTTCAAGGCCTGCCTTCAAACTCAGTGGGAAAATGTGAAAATCTAAAGAAATCAGCCAAGACCTCATCCTTGGGAGCAATTTCCAATCGCCTGAAGGTACCACGTTCATATGTACAAACAATAGTACGCAAGTATAAACACCATGGGACACAGCAGCCGTCATACTGCTCAAAAGGAGAAGTGTTCTGTCTCCTAGAGATGAACGTACTTTGGTGCGAAAAATGCAAATCAATCCCAGGACAACAGCAAAGGACCTTGTGAAGATGCTGGAGGAAACAGATACAAAAGTATCTATATCCACAGTAAAACGAGTCCTATATTGATATGACCTGAAAGGCCACTCAGCAAGGGAGAAGCCACTGCTCCAAAACCGCCATAAAAAACAGAGTATGGTATGCAACTGCACATGGGGACAAAGATCGTACTTTTTGGAGAAATATCCTCTGGTCTGATGAAACAAAATAGAACTGTTTGACCATGATGACCATCGTTATGTTTGGAGGAAAAAGGGGGAAGCTTGCAAGCCGAAGAACACCATCCCAACCGTGAAGTACGGGGGTGGCAGCATCATGTTTTTGGGGTGCTTTGCTGCAGGAGGGACTGGTGCACTTCACAAATAGATGGCATCACGAGGGAAGGAAAATTAAGTGGATATATAGAAGCAACATCTCAAGACATCAGTCAGGAAGTTAAAACCTGTTTGCAAATGTGTCTTCCAAATGGACAATGACCCCAAGCATACTTCCAAAGTTGTGGCAAAATGGCTTAAGAACAAAAAAGTCAAGGTATTGGAGTGGCCATCACAAAGCCCTGACCTCAATCCCATAGAAAAGTTGTGGGCAAAACTGAAAAAAGCATGTGCGAGCAAGGAGGCCTACAAACCTGACTTAGTTACACCAGCTCTGTTAGGAGGAATGGGCCAAAATTCACACAACTTATTGTGGGAAGGCTACCTGAAACATTTGACCCAAGTTATACAATTTAAAGGCAATGCTACCAAATACTAATTGAGTGTATGTAAACTTCTGACCCACTGGGAATGTGATGAAAGAAATAAAAGCTGATATAAATCATTCTCTCTACTATTAATCTGACATTTCACATTCTTAAAATAAAGTGGTGATCCTAATTAACCTAAAACAGGGAATTTGTATTCGGATTAAATGTCAGGAATTGTGAAAAACTGAGTTTATATGTATTTGGCTAAGGTGTATGTAAACTTCTGAAATTAACTGTAACTCTGGGACTTCCTTTCCTGTGGTTGTCCTCATGAAAGCCAGTTCCATCATAGCACTTGAAGTAACTTTCAAAGTTCTTGACATTTTCTGGATTGACTGACCTTAATGTATTAAAGTAATGATGGACTGTCATTTCTCTTTGCTTACTTGAGCTGTTCATGTCATAATATGGACTTGGTTTTTTACCAAATATATCTATCTTCTTTATACCACCCCTACCTTGTCACAACACAACTGATTGGTTCAAACGCTTTGAGGAAAGACATTCCACAAATCAACTTTTAACAAAGAATACCTGTTAATTTAAATGCATTCCAGGTGACTACCTCATGAAGCTGGTTGAGAGAATGCCATGAGTGTGAAAAGTTGCCATCAAGGCAAAGGGTGGCTACTTGAAAGAATCTCAAATATAAAATATACACACTTTCGGTGACTACATGATTCCATGTGTTATTTCATAGTTTTAGATGTCTTCACTATTATTCTACAATGTAGAAAACAGTCAAAATTAAGAAAAACCCTTGAATGAGCAGGTGTGTCCAAACTTTTGACGGGTACTGTATATGTTGTGGTATCCCGGGAGGTCTACCCCGGGTGTTGGTGATGGAGGGGAGGTCGGTGTCGCGACGTTGGTTCCCTCTGCTGGGAGGACCCGGGCTGGGCACCCCGAAGCTGGTGGCACCAATTAGGGGTAATTAGGGGAGAGTGCCAACCAGCTGTGCAGACCACAAATGGAGCACCGTGGCACACCGTGGGAGAGTAAAAGGGAGAGGCAAGGAGTGTACTGACAGAGGGGAACGAAGCTCCCGGAGACTAATGAGAAGGACCGAGCCATCCAAGTTATTTTGTTACGTTTATATTTTTTGCTTAGTAAAGTTGTGTTTTCTGACTTGAACCACCCTGTCTCTGTGTCCATCCCCGTGCGCTCAACCCAACACCCAACGGTTTACCACAATATATGAAATATTTTCCTTCATAGAAAATACATTAGTGCAACACATTCGGCAGAAAATAACTTCATTTTCATTAGATGAAAATGTGCAACACACAGAAGTGAAACTATTTGACTGGCAGGAACACTTACAATGAAAAAGCAAGGTATTTTTTTGTAAATACAATCCATGGCTATCATATCTCTAATGTTTAGGCCTATCATAGAAAGAATGGAGCCAGCTGCATTTCCTAATATTTTGCTTAAAGGTAATCTTGGACTTTATGAAAAAAAATAGGCTGGCTACACTGAGAAATGTACCGGAGAAAAGTAGCTACTTGTTCGTAAATTCTCATCCGAGTTTAGAAGTGCAACTGAAGCACAAAATTAGTCTGATGCAGAGCAGAAGTTACAATAAGAAGCATTTTAGATCCGCGTTTATAAAACGCGCCTCGATATTTCTTACGCGTTCTTTTTTCCCCCGCGTGCAAAATGCAAAATTCTGCGTTAACACGACCCCTAAATTAACTTGCTATCTAAGTGGATGAATTAATAAGGTGACGAGGCATCATATTGTGTTAGCTTCCTTCCGTGTTTGAGAAGTCAAAGTCCTTTGGATAAGTTATTTGTACAGCTGCCACTGCGATCTTAATTTCCTTGTGTTTTTTCTCCTCTCCGTTCTCTGCCTGTCTGCTCTCCCCCCCTCTTCTCCGGCAGGCCCGTTGCTCTAGAGCCTCCAGAAAGACACAGCTTGTAGACATGCTGTTGGAGAGCAAGTACTGTTCTTCCTACAGACAAGCATGCATCAAAACTTTGTTCATTTGCGCAATGTCTCTCGTTCACATTCAGTTGTTAATGTCCAGACTCATCAAATATGACATTCGGTAACTCCTACCTACACATGTATAACTTTATGAGCTGGATTGACTGTCTTTGCAATTTGTTTATTTTCATTTGCACTCATTAGCATATTTAGCTAGCACCTTCCATGGAAATTCACTTTTACTTGAGCCAATTTTGTTAGCATTCTGGTAATAGACCTTCAAAGGATTTTTTGTTTGTTTTGGGGGTGCCCCCTTGTGTACTAAGCCGGTAATAGCGTAAATCCCGAGGTGGGAGAATGATGGTATGATGAAATGAAAAACCCTATAACGCATTGTAACTCTGGATCAAACATAGTGATCATAAATGTTGATACTGTAAATGACAAGATTTTTTAAATATGGAAATGTGTAGTGCACATTTGGACTCATGGCTGTGTCGTTTGCTTGTATGACATCAAAGCAGTATTTTTTTTAGAATCCTTAACATCTCATCATTCAGAACATCTCATCTTTCCACTCCTCTCGATTTGCAGCTTTCCCCTCACAAACAACAAATGCTGAAAAGTAGCCCATTTAACGGGACGGATGGGGGTATCTTCTTGTCGTGCGCAGTCCTGAAGTTTGGAACGGCTGTCAGTCAAAACCCAATCAGTGCTGTGAAGTGGAGAACTTGGAGGTCTGACGTCATGTATAGCATATTACTGTACAGCCACTGCGTTCCAATGTAGGTGCTTGTCAATGGCCAAATCTGACATTTGACGATTTAATTTTTTATTTATTTGACCTTTATTTAACTAGGCAAGTCAGTTAAGAACAAATTCTTATTTTCAATGACGGCCTAGGAACAGTGGGTTAACTGCCTGTTCAGAACGACAGATTTGTACCTTGTCAGCTCGGGGATTAGTCGGTTACTAGTCGGTTACTAGTCCAACGCTCTCACCACTAGGCTACCCTGCCGCCCCGATTTGCGGGCAATCGGTTCAGAAAAACAAATCACAAATGTATATATATTTTTTTTATAGCAAACCGGCACCTTTTTCAGGGTCTAACACCAATTGGTGGTTGTCTTTTTCACTTGCATTAAAGGGATAGTTCAGTGAATTGCATTAGGTTAAAAACAATACGGTTATGATCGGAAATGCTCTTCTAGGTTTATATGACGGTGCGTCACACATTAACAGTCTGACTAGTAACCAATAACTAGGCTTCATAGAAACTTAAGGGCAGAACGCATTCACAGCCCGATTCACATCTAAAAGCATTAAGCAGGCGGTGGATAGCCAGACATATGCACCTGATGAAAAAGACCGGTATCATGCCACCGTGGTACATGGTGGCACAGAAGGGTCAGCAAGCAGTTTGGTCACATCTCTTACTGTCATATGGTAAGAAGTGGGATGCCTCATACCTTCCATGCCGGCCTCGTGCGGTGAGAAGATGCGTGCGTCTCCGCAGGGCGAGGTGCTGATGTAGAGGTGGAACAGAACGTTGTCCCTTAGCCGGTAGCCACGCTTGTCACAGCGCGTGAATATGGACTTCTGCTGCTCCTCCTTGTTGCTGCTAATTACAGAGGGTGGAAAAAGGGGGACAGTGTGGTCAAAGGGACCTAATTTCATATAAACAAAAATGACTAAAAGAATCAGCTGAAGCAAGAGCAAAAAGGAATGCCATGTTGCAATTGAAGAAACAATTTGCAACAATTGCTGCATTTAGAAAAACTTATGCAACAGTCGACTTGATTTTACAACTAAATACAAATCAAGGACTATGACTTCATGACCCTCGAAAGGTTAGCTACAACCAAACAAACTCCAATCAAAATTAGAGTCATTGTTTGTATTTTCAAATGGCTTCTGCCATTGCTTCCACCTCTTGACTTCTCACCTTAGGAAGTGCTCCAGCTGGGCGTAGAGGTACCGGATGAGCGAGCGGCGGGCGATAATCTCTGCATGGCAGTCGTTGAGCGCCAAGCCGCGGTCACTCATGTACTCGCCGTTGATGCACTTGGTGCCCGTGGAGACACAGATCACCTGGGCCTCTTTCACGTCCGTGCCTGGGGGTAGGGAACAGACAGACTCAAAATTCACCTTTACATTCAATAAAAGCATTCGTAATTATGGTTTTTACTTTTCTATTATTCCATTTCATTTACATTTTATTGTATTTTAGATAAGGGACATGTACAGTGTGGCTTCATAAAGTACTCATACCCATTGACTTAATTCACATTTGGTTGTGTTTCAGCCTGAATTCAAAATGGATGAAATAGATTTCTCTTTCACCCATCTACACACAGTAATCCATATTGACAAAGTGAAAACATCTTTTTAGAAATGTCTACAAATTTATTGAAAATGTAATACAGAAATCTAATTTACTTAGTGGTTCTTCCTTTAAAAAGTTGCGTCATACTGCAGCACACCGTGCGGGCTGCCGCTGCAACGAGTGCGCTGAGAGTCGGGAAGCAAGTACAGAGAGTGAGTGTTTTAGAAATAAATAAAACATTAAACACAAAACACAAACAATGCACCGACATGAAACAAAGTCAATAACACCAGAGGAAAGAACCAAGGGGAGTGACAGATATAGAGAAGATAATCAAGGAGGTGATGGATTCCAGGTGAGTGTCATGAGGCGCTGGTACACTTGACGATGGTGACAGGTGTGCGGGATAATCAGCAGCCTGATGACCTAGAGGCCGGAGAGGGAGTATACGTACAGCCACAGAATTCTATGGCACATTATTTAAGTGTCAGCTATTGTTGTCATTAATGCTAGTTAGTGCTAGTTTGACCACCAGAGGGCATCTTTGAGAAGCATTTGACCGTTTTTAATATTGGCTGTACTAGAGAATTTAAAACCTTTTTTGTAAGAACATAGTATATGGGATTCATTTTAAGAAATTAAGAAATGTAGCTCAATACATTTGATTAATATTATGGTGTTTCTATTCCAAGAAATAGAAAACTCTCAGGGTTTCCGTTAGGAAAATATGGCGCTGTACAATGTGACCGGTCGAGAGTAGGCGCAACATAGGAGCAAAATAATTCTAACATTTCCACAACCTAATTGTAGGCTAACCAATAACGAAACAGAGATAAAGTGAAAATAAAAATCTCATTGATTTATCAAGACCAGTCACCATGCTTGTTTCAGAGCAGCTCGAAATGGTGCTGAATTGGATGACTTTGGGTGTAATTCATTTTTCTTTAACTTCTCTAGGATAGGGGGCAGGATTTGGAATTTTGAATGAAAAGCATGCCCAAATTCAACTGCCTGCTACTCATCCCCAGAAGATAAGATATGCAGAAAACACTCAGAATTTTCTAAAACGGTTTGAATTATGTCTGTGAGTATAACAGAACTTATGTAGCAGGCGAAACCCCGAGGACAAACCATTCAGATTTTTTTTATTTGAGGTCACTCTCTTTTCAATGGTTTTCATTGGGAATCCAGATTTCTGAGGGACTTGCTTGCAGTTCCTACCGCTTCCACTGGATGTCACCAGTCTTTAGAAATTGGTTGAGGTTTTTCCTTTGTGTAATGAAGAAGTAGCCCTGTTCAAAGCGAGGGTCACTTCATGTGTACTGTTTGATAGAGGCGCATGACCAGAAAGCTAGCGTCAGTTTGTTTTCTTCCTGTATTGAATTTGATTGATTATTTACTTTAAAAAATACCTAAAGTTGTATTACAAAAGTAGTTTGAAATGTTTTGGCAAAGTTTACAGGTAACTTTTGAGATATTTTTGGGAGATCTATGGACAGTTCCTTGGATTTTATGGTAAAGTTTCTGCTCTGACATGCACTGTCAACTGTGGGACATTATATAGACAACTGTGTTTCTTTCTAAATCATGTCCAGGTAGACTTCAAATCAAGTTGTCGTGACATCAAGGATTATCAAAGGAAATGAGATGCACCTGAGCTCCTAGGGGTGTGAATACTTATATATGAATGCATTTGATTATCAATACAACTTTTTAAAATGTTATACTAAAAACATGTTCTCACTTTGTCATTATGGGGTATTGTGTGTAAATCGGTAAGAACAAAATGTATTGGATCTTTTGAATTCAGGATGTAACAACAAAATGTGGATTAAGTCAAGGGTTATGAATACTTTCTGAAGACACTGTAGTATCTTATGTAGGCATACAAATACGCGCATGTGTATTTTTGTATAAAAAATAAATATGAATTAGGAAAAGAGGCTTACAAAGCCAATGATGAACAGCAGCATCGTGCACTATCAATCATGGACCCACGAACTCAAAAGGAAAACTGATGTGCACAATGATTGAGAGGTGGTGCTAATCCCACCCATCATGTGGTTAAGTAGCTTAATTTCCTCCCATCTATACACGTCAGCCACTTGCAGACAGTATGGCTGTGTTTTTATGGTCTGTAAAAATCTAGTGGTGTACCGTTTGGCAGCGGCATTGCTCCCGAGAGTGGAGAACACAGTGTTTTCCCATTAGACCTCGTAACAAAGCGTACCTGTTGTCATGACGACCCCTGCCAGGACTTTCCGCCGCGCGTGGGGGGAGGTGAAGTTGTCCGTCAGCTCGCTGAACTTGTCCACAACCAGGCGAGAGACCGCGTCGGCGAGGACCTGGGACCGCACACAGACAGCAGAGATGTGACACGCAACACAACAACCACAGGCTTCAGGTAGTAGGTTGCCTGTTTCGGATGAGTTTATCCTGCTCATTTCATCCTGCTCAATCAAGTGGGGGAGCAGATGACATCACAGATCAACAATAAAAGTAAAACGATTTGAAGCGTTCCACCCTCAAGAAAATAAGGAAAAGACAACTAGAGCACAGCCTTTGCAACTCAAGCAAGGAACCCACAGAAGAGCAACAAGCATAAGGACACCAACTCAGGACCAAAGGAGCAACCTGAAGGAGGAACCCCCAATTAACCAGAAAGTACACACAGCCATCTCCTCCTCCATGCGGCCTGAACAATCAAAAAGCCACAACAGACTTTGATCACAGACGGAGTACAACATCACTTAAATGTTCAGGATCTCGAAGTCTTCACTTCTTGTCTTACATTCTATGTCCTACCTAAGCATGATCATTTTCATTACGTTTGCAAACATTTTGATGTGTTATTGAATGCTGCTTGCAAAAAGAAACTGGGTGTCTATTCTGGTAAAGAACCCTGTGTAAATATTTCGATTCGTGTTCTTAAATGCTCAAAATGATTACAACCAAGGAGAGGCGACGGCTGGATGGGCACAAATGAACGAGATTAGTTCAAATATCACTTCCCCCTGATACTTCAGAGTCACCCAGTTGGGAGTGGGGA
The DNA here is from genome assembly GCF_018296145.1 of Oncorhynchus tshawytscha. Taxonomy (NCBI): domain Eukaryota; kingdom Metazoa; phylum Chordata; class Actinopteri; order Salmoniformes; family Salmonidae; genus Oncorhynchus; species Oncorhynchus tshawytscha. The sequence continues at coordinate 39,144,603 of NC_056431.1, forward strand.
TCATTTGACTTCGGAATTCCGTGGGTTGGGTGCAGGCAGTGCAGAAACGTGTGGACGTCTCGGTTAACCTCCGGGGGAACAAAGCAGCCTGCCCCAAAAAAAACAGTTAGGCAATTCCAGTCTGGCAATAACTAACAGGGCATTCTATCACTCATGTTTTCCTGACTTTCCTAATTAGCCCCGTCCATATGGAGCGCTCGGTTGATGGTACATTTAATAAATATTAACCGACAGAGAATTAATAGACCAATTAGCAGGTGCAGAATCATTGACACGAGCTGCCTGTTTTGAAGGAACCAGACCGATGACAAGTGGAGGAGAGTAAAGAAAGAAAGAAAAAAGAAAAAAAGCAGGAAATGTTCCTGGGGAGAAAAGACAATTGAAGCCATTGACAGTCTAGCTCCACTAGCTGCTTACTCGTGCAGACTGCACTCTCTCTGCACACACCGGCAGGACTGACAGTCACTTCCGTGATGACCAATCCCCATCCAATTCTTATCAAACCGAACCCAGCTATATTGAGTCTTCGAAAAGAGCAGGCTTTAGAAAGGGGATACCTTCTTTGAGCACCTGCAATGCTGGGTTTACACTCCGAGCATTCCCAGTAGCATTCCCAGTAGCATTCCCAGTAGCATTCCCAGTAGCAAAACGTATGTATGTGGTAAAGTCACAAAGCAGTTACGGAGCACGACTAGTGGAGTGCAAATCCAGGGATGAAGTCGAGCTAGATACAGTCTGACTCCCAGCTACAACACCCCAGTAAACGTTTACTAAAACCTAGCCCTAACCACGGACTCAAGCTCTAGACACAACTCTGTCCCACGACAATGTGTGAGCAGCACTGTACCATCGTATTACATTTGAAGAAAAATCACATTCAATTTTGAAAGTGTTTAAAAACAACATCTTCACAAAGGGTGATTTTATTCAGGCTAATAAGTGAAGTAAACAAGACTTAAGTAAAATAATTGCATTTCTGATTTCCTACAACATTAACCCTAACTCTAAACTCTGGGAACCCCTTTGAGTGCCTCAATTGAATAGGTCTCACATCTAGGTAGGAAAGAGCCTGGACAGTCAATTGTGGTTGTTTCAACAAGACTAGAGGCATGCTATTTCCTGGTGTTCTCAGCTGGCGATTAGGGGAGCCTGATTGGGAGATGTGTAAATAGATGTCTCGCATGCATACACATCATCTCGGTACTAAAGCGCCTTACATTTTCAACTCCTGTCCCATCTTCTATCATCCTTTGGGCTTGATCATTTCATCTTCAATTAATGTCTCAAACCCAGCGATGATCGGCAAGAGCACCCAATGTTCCCGTTGGGAACTTTCATAAAGAAAAGAGCACCCAATGTTCCCGTTGGGAACTTTCATAAAGAAAAGAGCACCCAATGTTCCCGTTGGGAACTTTCATAAAGAAAAGAGCACCCAATGTTCCCGTTGGGAACTTTCATAAAGAAAAGAGCACCCAATGTTCCCGTTGGGAACTTTCATAAAGAAAAGAGCACCCAATGTTCCTGTTGGGAACTTTCATAAAGAAAAGAGCACCCAATGTTCCCGTTGGGAACTTTCATAAAGAAAAGAGCACCCAATGTTCCCGTTGGGAACTTTCATAAAGAAAAGACTTAGTAGAGGCATGTGACAGACACTGAAGCTCTTTAGATAAGCTCAAAGACATTGTGATTAAGAGGGGGGAGATTTTGCTAATTCCAGTTGTGAAAATACCTTTGTGTCCTCAGCTTTAAAACCAACATCAGCCAATAGAAAGTTTCCAATATAACAAAGACCTATTCTCAAACTCTCATTCTCAGCAGATGGGTTTCTTTGACCAAAACATCCGGATATTTATAAATAGTTAATACACTCCTGTATTAATAAAATTTTAAAAAATCACAACAGTTTGAGAAAGCCTTGCATAAGTGTTTTGGCTACCCATAATATATTACAGAGAATGAATACATTCTGGGGAAGCTCTGTTTTGGACTCTAGGGTGTTAGACCTTTGTGCTTGAGGGCATAAGTGCCATGATTCCTTTGTTCAGCGCCTGAAAACATTACATGTAGAGTATAAACCGTGTTACTCATCCCCATTAAAAAACGATTCACCCTGGTTTTTTTCCCCACAGTCAGTGAGTGCAGATACAATGTTGGTGCTATGACCTGTTCTAAAAAAAGGGTCTTGACTGGGGACAGAGTGGGCTAGTTCAGAGGGACCTAGGTTTGGGCTCTTACCTGGGGTAGGTGGAGCTGCAGTCCCTCTCTGGGGATGGGCTGTCGGGAGGGCGTCTGGTCCAGCTGCATGTTGAAGAGGGCTGAGAGGGCTGCCTGGGCGGCCCGGGCCTTGGCCAGCTTCTTGTTTCGTCCAGAGCCCTCGAACTGCTGTGAGTCCACCGATACCTGCATGACAAAGTTCTTTGCATGGCTCTCGCCGCTCTCGGACAAAAAGTCATACTTGAGGCCCGGCCTTAGCTCATTGAGGATCATGACAGGGTTCTTGCCGCTCGAGGGCGAGGTGAAGGATGAGGGAGGGGGCAACAGGGCCTGGGCTAAGTTAGCACCTGGGGTGGAAGGCATGGAGTACTCTCCCAGCGAGTTTAAGCAGCCGCTGCCATTGGAACCCAGGTAAAAGGAGTCCTCGGGCGGTGCGGGCGTCTCAAACCCGTTGAAGAGCATGTCTGGGAAGTCGGCCTGGTCGGATGTGAAGTCTGTGTTGACTGTCAGTGTCCGGCCCATAGCCAGGTGCGCTTCGGAGGCGTTGGGGAACTGGACAAAGGAGCGCAGTGCCTTCTCTGCTGCATTCAGCTTGGCCTTCTTCTTGGTGGGACCTGAGCCCTCGAACAGCTGCCCATTGACCTCGACGGTCATGACAAACACGGGAGCGTGGACTGGACCCGTTTGAGATAGCAGCTTATACAGCAGCCCCGGCTTAATTTCATTCAGCTGCATAAGGGCATTCTTGGGTAGAACCGGGCCTGGCGTTTTCTTACGCTTCTTGGCCCGGAACTTGGAGTGCGTGTGGCCATTGTTTCCCTCCTCTAAGGGGCGCTTCCTGCTGCCCCCGCCACTGCCGTTGGGGAGCTGCTCAGCTACAGCCTCCCCCTCTTTGGAGGAGACGTTGTCCAGGTTACGGTTTTCCTTTACGTCGGTGCTGCTCGAACCTGCGGTGCCCAGAAAGAGTAACTTACAACGCCTTCGTTGCAGGATCTTGTAAATGTAAAATTGATAGATTCCTATATCACTCTTTGGAACTGAACTGGTGATGTGTGCTATGTTTTTTTGTTAGAGAGGCTTAACTGATATTACATTGACCCCAAAGTATCAAACATACATCTCAAGAGGAAAATCAATTTAGCAATTAAGTTTTGGCAAAATAGCCAATAATTGTCATAATGATAGGACTGTACTTTCCTGGATATTCAAGGGAAGTTGGATTCTATGGCATTGCAAGAAGGATTGAATCTATACAATAACTATGTAAATGGGGAAATAAGTGATAGGAAAATCAGGCCAGCACAACAAAATAAATATTGAGTTCCTCCCTCCCTGACCACGGCATTTGCTAGCCGTGGTCAGGCAGGTTTCTGTTGATATGTTAGTTTAGGGAGGGGTCAGGGGGGAAAATATGTGGAAGGAGTTGGGGTACGCACACACACGCATACAAACAAACAGATCTTTACTTTACAGGCAGATTTGATCACCTGTTCCTCACCCCACAAGTATCGATACTCTAATCTGTTGGCTTTTTAATGATAGTTTGGCGTTAGAGTGCTGAGCGAGCTCTCATAATAGTGGAATTGCAGCTCTAGAATATTGCAAGGAGCACACATCACCAGGTCCTGTTGGCAAAGCGGATGGAATGTTGGCAAAATTTTCATTTATAACATCCTCCAGCAAAGGCTTGATAGGTTACTCCTTTCGGTACTCAGGGGAGAGAGAACCCGGCAGTGCAAATTACAGGGTTTATTGGGAAGATGGGAGGGTGCAGGGAAGAGTGCGAGGAAGAGCAAGGGGGGAAGAGGACACATTCCGCAAGACCAACAAAGTCTGACAAGGATGAAAGGGTCCAACCTGAGAAAACCTCCGAGACGTTTTTAGATCTTTAGACAACCTAATCGATTTACTTTCTGGTGACGCAGAGCTCTACTTTTCAAAAGAAACATATCACACTATGCATTTTCAAACTAGATGAGATCAGAGCTCTTCAGAGGCTCTGTTGGGGTTTCCATCGACCTCTGAACACAGAATCCGTAGCTTCAGACAGGCGCTGATGTTCGTCGAGTTTCTGCATACTAAAATAGAGGGCACATCCCACAAGCCAGACAAAAAAAAATCCTGCTCTCACGTGTTTCCAAATTCTTGTCTCTTATATACCCAGACTAATATGAAGCCCTACCCCTCCTTATAAATGTGCCCATGCCTTTTTTTATTTAACTAGGCAAGTCAGTTAAGAACAAATTCTTATTCACAATGACGGGCCTAGGAACAGTGGGTTAAACTGCCTTGTTCAAGGATGTTCTTTAATAACCTTAAAGGATGTTCCACACAAACGATAATGTACATGATTTCATTTACTTTGGATGTAGTTTATTCCAAGTGTTCAGATATGTATTTGCCTCGTGTAATTTAAGGTACAGTATGTATACATTACGCAACATGGAAGTGTGTGAGTGCTTTTCGGAGGAGGTCTTGAAGTGGGGAGTATCACTGACACATTGAGAATAGGCTGGTGGACTCTGGGGTAGCCATGCACAAGCCAGGCAAGAAGGAGTCTTAACAAGGGGATGTATGGGAAATAACTACAAAGGAGAAAAACCAAAGGCATGAATACTGTAACAATAAGTGGCTTTTGCCATTATAGACAGTGTACAAAACATTAAGAACACCTGCTCTTTCCATGATAGACTGACCAGGTGAATCCAGGTGAAAGCTATGATCCCTATGATGTCACTTGTTAAATCCACTTCAAATCAGTGTAGATGAAGGGGAGGACTTTTTAAGCCTTGAGACATGGATTGTAGATGTGTGCCATTCAGATGGTGAATGGGCAAGATAAAAGATTTAAGTGCTGCTGGGTTTCTCCACGCTCAACAGTTTCCCGTGTGTTTCAAGAATCGCCCACCGCCCAAAGGACATCCAGCCAACTTGAACATTTTAGTCAACATGGGCCAGCATCCCTGGGGAACGCTTTCGACACCCTGTAGAGTTCATGCCGCGACGAATTGAGGCTGTTTTGAGGGCAAAGGGACACTCAATATCAGGAAGGTGTTCTTAATGTTTCGTACGCTCAGTGAAAGTTGACTTTTGATGAGCCAATTAATACTTAGGCCTAATTACTTTCATTTCAGTACAGCTACAGAACATGTAAATGTCCCGGCGATTTCAGTGGAGTAGCTTCATATTATTTCGAGGCTATTGCGTATTTTGAATGTCAGTGAGCATGTTTCCGAACACTGTTTTTCAAACTGGAATCCAGCTGGTATGAATGTGAGCATACTTGAGGAACAAACAAATGTGATGAACTCCTCCTGGTGTTCAAGTAAATGAGACATTTCCATTACTCGGAGTAATATGTTTTGTAGCCATCTTTACAGTGGCTAACTAACCTGGAGATAAATGATAACAGTAGTCCTAGTATCAAAACTCCATGAAATGTCCCCCTCTGTTTTGAGCAAGTAGCTGGCGTTTTGGAAAAAATGTGCAGAAATCGGCCAATTGTAATGAAGGTGACATTGTCAGTAGGCCCTCAGCGTGAAACCGGGATAGACCAGGCAGCCATTTCTTCTGTCTGTTCAGAGAGGTGGGGATCTAGAGCAGAGACTCATTCATAGGCACGGCTGGTTGGAGCTCAGGGCTCAGATTCCTCCCAAAATGTCCAATTAAATTTGAATGTGTGAGTGAGGATGACATTTTTTTTAAGGGTGTGCATAGAGCAATATAAGTTGAATCCAAGGAATTTATAGAGTTTTGCAGTGAGGTTTATGTATGTGCGGTGCTTGTAGTTTGTGTATGTCCTTTGTGTATGTGTGTGTGTGTGTGTCTAAGCAGGGGATCCGGTAAGGGAACAAATGGACACAGGCAGACAGACAATTGGACAAAGGGAGAGACGGACACACTCACTCATGTTCTCCTCTTCATCCACGTCCATGGTGAAGAGCTTCTGCCGGGGCTGCCGAGCTCCGGCTCCACCTGAGAACAACACAAGAGGAAGGGATGGGGCAAACTCAACCTAGATGTCTCTACCACAAATAAAACACTTGCCCATGTGAAGACACAAACACGTACAACTATAAGAGGGGACCAAGTGTGTGTGTGTGTGTGTGTGTGTGTGTGTGTGTGTGTGTGTGTGGTGGGGGAGGGGGGGTCTGGGTTCCTTCCCTAACGGGCAGGGCCTGCTGAAAGTGTATTTTTTTTTAATTACCTCAAAATATTCATATGTACACACACCCATACCCACAACCAGTGCAGTGAGATGAAAATGACACAGCCAGGTTAAGCCTACGGTGAGTGTATAAATATTCAGAGGTGAATACTAATATGGGCGAGAGAGGAGAGGGGGCCCGGTGCTGACAGGCCGTAATAGTCGGAAGCAGTGTATTGTGACTTTAATATCCGTCCGATTAGACCTCATTTCCAGCTGCCTGCCGGGAGATATACAACCATTGACATGGACATGCCTTTTAGCCGGGCATGACACAGACAGCCATTTACCTGGCGGTAGAAAATGCACTACAGTACACGAACAGTTGTACCGTACAGCAAAGCCGATGGATTTCTAGGTGAGCAGATTTGACTCTCTGCAGGTGAATGTGGTGTCTGGCCTGGAATCTAATCCTGAGATTTCTACTGCAATCATACTTGACATTTAAGTCATACATCAAGATCACACAGTTGTACTGGAGGATTGCCTGTGAGCCCTATCTATCTCAAGAGGGAAATGATCTACTGTTAAAGCACTCAATATGTATTACTCTGGGGACATTGAACAAATATATTGACAGTACCAGTCAAAAGTTTGGACACACCTACTCATTCAAGGGTTTTTATTTATTTGTTTTACTATTTTATGCATTGTAGAATAGTTTAGGGAACGATGAAATAACACATATGGAATCATGCAGTAACCAAAAAAAAGTGTTAAACAAATCTAAATATATTTTAGATTCTTCACAGTAGTCACCATTTGCCTTAATGACAGCTTTGCTCACTCTTGGCATTCTCCAAAACAGCCTCATGTGGAATGCTTTTCCAACAGTCTTGAAGGAGTTTCCACATATGCTGACCATTTGTTGGCTGCTTTTCCTTCACTCTGTGGTCCAACTCATGCCAAACCATCGTGATTGTGGAGTCCAGGTCATCTGATGCAGCACTCCGTCACTATCCTTCTTGGTCAAATAGCCCTTACACAGCCTGGGGATGTGTTTTGGGTCATTGCCCTGTTGAAAAACAAATGACAGTCCAACTACAGATGGGATGGAGTATAGCTGTAGAATTCTGTGGTAGCCATGCTGGTTAAGTGTGCCTTAAATTCTAAATAAATCATAGACAGTGTCACCAGCAAGGCACCCCTACACCATTACATCTCTTCCTTCATGCTCCACGGTGGTAACCACACATGCGGAGATCATCCGTTCACCTTCTCTGCGTCTCACATTGACACAGCAGTTGGAACCAAAAATGTCTAATTGGGACTCATCAGAGCAAAGGACAGATTTCCAGATTTTTCAGTCTAATGTCCATTGCTCGTGTTTCTTGGCCCAAGCAAGTCTCTTCTTTTTATTCGTGTCCTGTAGTAGTGGTTTCTTTGCAGCAATTCGAACATGAAGGCCTGATTCATGCAGTCTCCTCTGAACAGTTGATATTGAGATGTGTTTTGAGATGGGTTGCAATATGAGGCTGGTAACTCTAATGAACTTGTCCTCTGCAGCAGAGGTAACTCTGGGTCTTCCTTTCCTGTGGCGGTCCTCATGAGAGCCAGTTTCATAAAAGCGCTTGGTTTTTGCGACTACACTTGAAGAAACTTTCAAAGTTCTTGAAATGTTCTGTATTGACTGACCTTCATGTATTAAAGTAATGGACTGTCGTTTCTCTTTTCTTATTTGAGCTGTTCTTGCCATATGAACTTGGTCTTCTACCAAATAGGGATATCTTCTGTATACCACTCCTACCTTGTCACAACACAACTGATTGGCTCAAATGCATTAAGGAAATAAATTCCACAACTTCAATTAACAGGCACACCTGTTAATTGAAATGCATTCCAGGTGACTACCTCATGAAGCTGGTTGAGAGAATGCCAAGAGTGTGCAAAGCTGTCATCAAGGCAAAGGGTGGCTACTTTGAAATATCTAAATATCTAAACTATATTTTGATTTGTTTAACACTTTTTTGGTTGTTACATGATTACATATATGTTATTTCATAGTTTTGACATCTCCACTACTATTTTGCAATGTAGAAAATAGTTGTTGTATTTTAAAGAAGAAAGAAACCCTTGAATGAGTAGGTGTCCAAACTTTTGACTGGTACTGTGTGTTTTCAGAACCTGTTAAATTGATGTCGAATTTTATATAAGGTTTTTACCAAATGTGATGAATTATTTTAATCTTTTACCAAGAAGTAACAAATCATTCTACTACATATATCAACTTTCCAATTCCAGTCTTAAATAGCAGTGTTGATCATGTTCGTATTGAACATAGCCCAGATCCAGGCCTAGACATGAACGCCCAAGGGAGTGCCCAGTTTGTTTCTGGCCTAGAAAGAAATGCTCTTTGCTAATAATCACATTCTCTTATGGGAATATATTTTCTGTTTTCCCCAGTCCAATGCGCTGGTCTTCATTCGCAGCTGTAGTATGTAACATAAGTAGAAGCTATGATGGCCATGTGTACAACAGTCATCCTTCCATGGAACCACTTACACTAGAAATTTGACAACTAGAAAAAAATCATTGCATAGAACATTTAATGTCAGCCCTTTTAGCGAAGTAGGTCAATGAGAATTTCTCTTTTAAAATAACATCCTAGTAGTCAAGAGGTGAATGGAACAGGAGACACACGCAATACACACACACACACACACACACACACACACACACACACACACGTGCCGGTCTAACAGCTTGGTCCCCCTGCAACTACAGCACAAGTGAAGCAGGAGTGCCGAAATCATGATGAATCCAATGAGAGAGTGAGAGTGGTTATGACGGGGAGCAGATTGTGCTGATTCCAGCTCTCTGCCTTGTTCCCATGCACCATTCCTCATGACCGACACTTTAAGCTAAATTAAATGGCCTAATTAATCTTGGCTAATGGTGGGTGACAGCAAATATGCTAGCACAATTACGACCCTATTAAAAGACTAATATTCAGTCCTATGATTGAAAATGAAAAGGGGCGGTTGTGAGGGGGTTAGTTGGGTGGGGGTAGGAGGGATTATGTGTTTTAGGTAGCCAAGTCAAACTCCAGCCAGGTGTCCTTCCTTCGTCCAATGATTCCCCATCCCCCCCACCATGCACCTCCCCACCTTGTACCCTATTTCACCTGTAGGCTTGAACGCTAAATGCCTCTTTGGCGATTAGAGGTTTCGAGATTCGCCCATTTAGGCTGGCTCGTGCGCCCGTCGCTTTCTATTATGAGGTCTCTGAGCCGTTTCACCGCTTCGCTCACGAGCCGCTCATGAATCAGTAAGCAGCCATGAGATCTGTTCCAATCTAAGGCCCGTGCATCTACAGCATTCATAAAAACTACGCTGCAAGGACAAATAAAATCCAGTGGTGAGTTAGGGCCAAGGACACAACAAAGGCAGAACCAGAGACCTGTCTGGTCATTCAGCCCAACTAACTAATAAGTTGTCTGTCGATGATCTGAGGGAGAAGTCTTGTTAGGGTATTAGTGGTATCACTTTATGCCTCAGTAGCCAGATGAAGGGTGCCAGGCCGGGGTACCAGAGTGCTGGATGGACAGCTCAGCCCTGCTTAGACCCAGTGTTAGCACAGCTGCATCTGTTTGGCCTCAGTGTTTGCCCACAGTCAATCCACAGAGGTCGCATTTAACCAGCTGCTTTTTTTTGCTCCACATGGGTCAGTGGCTGTAAAAAAAGGAATCGATGTAGAGAGGAGCATCCTGACCAGTGGTGTAAAGTACTGAAGTAAAAATACTTTAAAGTACTACTTAAGTAATACCCCCAAAAAACAACTCAACTTTTTTATATTTTTCGACAACTTTTACTCCACTACATTCCTGAAGATAATATGTTCCTTTTACTCCATACATTTCTCACTGGCACCCAAAAGTAGTTGTTACATTTTGAATGCTCAGGCAGGACAGCAATATGGTCCAATTCACGTACCTATTCATATAAAGTGTTGTCATACCTAGTGCCTCTGATCTGGAGGACAAATACTGCGTTTGTAAATAATGTCTGACTGTGTCCCTGGCTGTCCGTACATTTGAAAAACAAGAACATCAAGGGCCCTCCCGAGTTGCGCAGCGGTCTAAGGCACCGCATTGCAGTACTAGCTGCGTTACTACAGATCCTGGTTCAATACAGCCGGCTGCGACCGGGAGGCCCCTTGATGTTCTTGTTTTTCAAATATACGGACAGCCAGGGACACACTCAGATATGATGCTAAGCACAATTGGCCCAGCGTCGTCCAGGTTAGGGGAGGGTTTGGCCGGCCGGGATGTCCATGTCCCATCCCGCTGTAGTGACTCCTGTGGCGGGCCGGGCGCATGCACGCTGACACGGTCGTCAGGTGTATGACGTTTCCTCCGACACATTGGTGCGGCTGGCTTCCGGGTTAAGCGTGCAGTGTGCCAAGACGCAGTGCGGTAGGGTTGTGTTTTGGAGGACGCAAGGCTCTCAACAGTCACCTCTCCCGAGTCCGTACGGGAGTTGCAGCGATGGGACAAGACTGTAACTACCAATTGGATATGATGAAAATTGGGTTACAATTTTTGGTGGGGAATAAATAATAAACTAAGAAGATTATACCATCTGGTGTGCTTAATATATACAATTTTACTGAAGTATGACAATTGAGTACTTTTTCCACCACTGGTCCTGACCAGGTCTCCACTTTCATACCAGATTTAAGAGAGAAATTCCTTCCAAATTCCTATGACTCAATAGGGTGTTCTTTAGCATTAAAATTGTTGGGCGCAAATTGGTGTCAGCGATCAGCGTGTCATATCAGTGTTCCACTCTGGCTACGGAAAGTAAGAAAGGCGAGTCATTGACAAGATGGCGAAAAAACGACAACTTTTGCCATAACAATTGAAGTAAGGAACATCGGTGGCATAACGTTCAGTCTCAAAGCTAAAGATGTGTGGCTTAACCAGTAGAATATGCTTATGATTATTAGATTCCTATTATCGGGTTAGAGGTCTTGCACTGGTAGATGTGTGCTCCTCTGTTTTATTCCTTACGCCAAAACAATACCATATCCCACCAGTTGTGAAAGGGGCTGGTTTCAGATGGTATTTCAATGGATGGTTGGGGCGAGGGAGGGGGAGAGAAAAGATGAGAAAGAAGATGAGAAAACTCCAATTCAATCTCGGCGGCGAGGGCCCGAGGGAAATACGGTGTTTTGATTCGTCTTTCATCCCTCGCTTTCGCTGCGGTGGAGCGGTAGCACGCTTCCGTGGAGGGAGCTGCAGCCGCCAGAACAGGGAAAGGGTGGATGGAGAGAGAGGGAGGGAGAGGAGAGAAACAGAAAATGCAATCCTATTCTAGGTACAAGAGAATCATTATGTCTCCTAAAACAGAGAAATGAGGATAGGCCTGCCCTTGAAAGGCAGTGGGAGGTGAGCAGTCAGGCCAAACGCTGGTAGAGGTTGAGTGATGGGGAAGAGAGGAGGAGTAACTTAGGTAATAAAAAGATGGCATGAAGGGCAGAGGTGCATGAAAATAAGTTCATTTCTGTCCAGTGCAAAAGGCAAAGTATTCTGTGAAGTCCAACAGGTCTGCAATATACACTTACCATCCATAAAGGAAAAAAGGTCAATGTATATATTTCTCAGGAGCAAAAAATGTCTGCAACCTGTAACCACAATGCAGAAAATTATTAACAGCCTTATGGGAGCATTGGCAGTGCAATGTTTGTAATTGGTCAAATGAAAGTGTGTTGTCTTTTGATTGAGCTTCTGACAGGGCTTGTGGCTTGTGATTGGTCAATTGGTCTACTGACAATTTGATTGTTTTTTTATTTGTACAGTGACATGAGAGCTCAGGTCAGGGGCTCTCCCTCAGTGAAGCACCACTTCGCAATTCACCCTAAACGGCCTGCTCTTTATTTCGATTGAGCTACGGGGCCACACTTTTACACTCAACATTTGCTGCTGCTACTCTGTTCGTTATTTGACTTTTATCGTTATCTTCCCTGATGCCTAGTCACTTTACCCTGTCTTCGTGTACATATCTACCTCTTTCTGCACATTGATCTGGTACTGGTACTCCCTGTATAGAGCACCATTCTTGTGTATTTGATTATATTATATCCTCGTGTTACTATTACTTTTAAACTCTGCGTCGTTGGGAAGGGCTCTCAAGCGAACATTTCACGGTAGAAAGTCCACACCAGTTTTAGTCGGCGCATGTGACAAATGCAACTTGATTTGACATAGAACTTAGCTAATGCCACTTTTGAATGGGAATCCATAACCTCTCCCTCCAACTAATCCCCCCCCCCCGCCGTAAAATCAAAACAACCCAGCCTTTCTGACGAAAGAAAATGTGTGAGCCTCTCAGCCACTGCTTGTTGTCGGTGGAGCTTTTTCTTTAGTTTTCCTTTCATGCTGCCTTTAAAAGCCTGACAACACTGACTTAAGCCGGAGCACTGAAGGAATCCTCACCGACACAAACTGCATTAAGAGCACACTTAATACAGAAAAGCCCCTTCTCTGCCATCGATTTTTGAATCCCCAATGGTCAGACATGTCGGTGTGACCGCCCACAGCGTGTAGGAGACACGAGACGAGCAAAGAATTAGGCCTGCTTGGCAGCTCTGCGTCTGTTGTAAATACTCAGATACAGAAAGAAACGCGCAAACAAACACGCTGCACACTAGTGAAACTGAATATATCGACTGCACACCCAGACAGACAAACAAAAAACGGACTATTTCAGGACCGTAGACAGAGAAACGCCAATACAGACTGCTCCATACAAATATACCACGACCACATGAGCAAACCAGTAGAAAACACTGTTCGATCCAAATCTCTATCCAGAAGTTTCCGGAATTTGGGAAAACAACTTTCTTCCCCCAAGAAATGCATGCACATGTGTATTCTAACAGCACAATAGGGGTCATCTTACACCAAAAACTGAGAGTCAGAGAGAAAAGAGAGTCAATATGAATTTTGTTATTTGATGGTTTTATGTGAGATTGCCTTTCACAGGTCCCATGGAGCGGCTGGTCAGGAGAGAGAGCAGGTTATAATGGGAGCAAGTCAAGGTAGAATATATGTCGCAGGTACTCACACACACACACGACACACAAACCTCTCAAAACACTTGGGGTTTGTCTTATTAACACCACACACACTCTCCCTCGAAGTTTGACAAAACACAGTCCTCACTACAGCACATGGAGCAGATTAGCTCTGGAGTGAAGACTGGAGAGACAGTCTGGGTCAAAAGCAAAATACTTGAAATCATTTCTAAAACCTCTGGAGACACACAGACAGAATTAATTTCTTAAACTGAACCAACAGTTAAAATAAATGAATGACACTGTTCTAAAGCACATCCTTCCTTCAGGTCTGGCACTAAGACCACTCTCAACCAACTCTTTAAGGCCATAAGCAAAGAAGAAAATGCTCACCCAGAAGCGGCGCTCCTTGTAGCCGGGGACTTTTATGCAGGAAAATTTAAATATGTTTTACCACATTTTTACCAGCATGTCACAAGTGCAACCAGGGGGGTGAAAAAAATCCTAGACCACCTTCACTGCACGCACAGAGATACATACAAAACTCTCCCGCGCCCTCCATTTGGCAAATCTGACCATAATTCTATCCTCCTGATTCCTGCTTACAAGCAAATACTAAAGCAGGAAGTAACACTAACTCGCTCAATATGGAAGTGGTCAGATGACGTGGATGCTACACTACAGGACTGTTTTGCTAGCACATACTGGAATATGTTCCGGTATTCATCCGATGACATCGAGGAGTACACCACCTTAGCCATCAGCTTCATCAATAAGTGCATCAATGACGTTGTCCCCACAGTGACCATACGTTCATATCCCAACCCAGAAGCCATGGATTACAGGCAACATCCGCATCGAGCTAAAGGCTAGAGCTGCCTCTGTCAAGGAGCTGGAGACTAATCCGGACGCTTATAAGAAATCCCGCTATGCCTGCAGACGAACCATCAAACAAGCAAAGCGTCAATAAAGGATTAAGATCGAATCCTACTACACCGGCTCCGACGCTCTTCGAATGTGGCAGGGCTTGAAAACAATTACGGACTACAAAGGGAAGCCCAGACACGAGCTGCCCAGTGACACGAGCCTACCAGATGAGCTAAATGCCTTTTATGCTCGCTTCGAGGCAAGCAACACTGAAGCATGCACGAGAGCACCAGCTGTTCTGGATGACTGTGTGATAACGCTCTCGGTAGCCGATGTGATCAAAACCTTTTAAACAGGTCAACATTCACAAAGCTGCTGTGCCAGTCGGATTACTAGGTTGGGTACTCAAAGCATGGGCAGACAAACTGGCAAGTGTCTTCACTGACATTTTCAACCCCTCCCTGGCCAAGTCTGTAATACCTACATGTTTCAAGCAGACCACCATAGTCCCTGTGCCCAAGGAAGCAAATGTAACCTGCCTAAATGATTAAAGCCCCTTCACTCAAATCAGTACCCATGAAGTGCTTTAAAAGGCTGGTCATGGCTCACATAAACAGCATCCTCCCGGACATCCTAGGCCCACTCCAATTTGCATACCACCCCAACAGATCCACAGATGACGCAATCTCAATCGCACTCCACACTGCCCTTTCTCACCTGGACAAAAGGAACACCTATGTGAGAATGCTGTTCATTGACTACAGCTCAGCATTCAACAACATAGTGCCCACGAAGCTCATCACTAAGCTAAGGACTCTGGGACTAAACACATCCCTCTGCAACTGGGTCCTGGACTTCCTGACGGGCCGCCCCAGGTGGTAAGAGTAGGCAACACACGTCTGCAAAGCTGATCCTTAACACTGGGGCCCCTCAGGGGTGTGTACTTAGTCCCCTCCTGTATTCCCTGTTCACCTACGCCTGCGTGGCCAGACACGACTCCAACACCATCATTAAGTTTGCTGACGACACAACAGTGGTAGGCCTGATCACTGACAACGATGAGAGCCTATAGGGAGGAGGTCAGAGAACTGGCAGTGTGGTGCCAGGATAACAGCCTCTCCCTCAATGTGAGCAAGACAAAGGAGCTGATCGTGGACTACAGGGAAAAAGGCAGGCCGAACAGGCCCCCTATTAACATTGACGGGGCTGTAGTGGAGTGGGTCGAGTGTTTCAAGTTCCTTGGTGTCCACATCACCAATGAACTATCATGGTCCAAACATACCAAGACAGTCATGAAGAGGGCAAAACAAAACCTTTTCCCCCTCAGGAGACTGAAAAGATTTGGCATGGGTCCTCAGATCCTCAATAGGTTCTACAGCTGCACCATCGAGAGCATCCTGACCGGTTGCATCAACGCCTGGTATGGTAATTGCTCGGCATCTGACCGTAATATGGTACAAAGGGTAGTGCGAACGGCCCAGTACATCACTGGGGCCAAGCTTCCTGCCATCCAAGATCTATATAATAGGCGGTGTCAGAGGAAAGCCCATAGAATTGTCAGACTCCAGTCACCCAAGTTATAGACTGTTTTCTCTGCTACTGCACGGCAAACGGACCCGGAGCACCAAGTCTTGGACAAAAAAGGCTCCTCAACAGCTTCTACCCCCAAGCCATTAGACTGCTGAACAATTCATAAAACTCGGCACCGGACGATTTACATTGACCCCCCTCCCTTTTGTACACTGCTTCTACTCGCTGTTTATTTGTAACCTATGCATTGTCACTTCATCCCCACCTACATGTACAGATTACCTCAACTAGCCTGTACCCCTGCACACTGACTTTGTACCGGTGCCCCCTGTATATAGCCTCGTTATTCTTATGGTGTTACTTTTTATTTTAGTCTACTTGGTAAGTCATTTCTTCTTCTTGAACTGCACTGTTGGTTAAGGGCTTGTAAGAATTCATTTCACATTAAAGTCTAAACTTGTTGTATTCGGCACATGTGGCAAATAAAGTTTGATTTGATTTGATCACGGACTTGTGCTATTTGATAGGCAACAGCAATTTTTCTAGATTCTATCCAATATCTTTTTGTCAATCAAACCATGGAAGATCAGTGATTTACTTTAAGAATGGAGGGAATTGTAAAAGAATTCGAAAGTGAACCAGTCAGAGATTTTGTAATGTTCAAGCCAATCGCTCTTCCTCGCTGTCCAGTTTCTATCTCGGTCCAGTTGCCCAGGGTGGTGACCAGCTAATGCACCATAATGGGGTACACGTGTGGGGCCACCGGGGCCTAATGAACTGGGGTTCTCATGGGGGGGGGAGGGCTGCCGAATTGAAACTGATGGGCCGGGGTATGGGGGAGAGGAGCGTGGCCGCCTAACATCGGCACTATCGTGCCCCCTTCACACACACACACACACAACCTCACGCTCACAGCTCAACCGTATCCCCCACGCAAACCTCCATCTCGGACTCCATTATTAAATTTGGTTTGACTAATGACCAATACCCTGTTTGAATTAGCCTGCCAACACCAATTTGACTTCAATAAGAGCAGATCTCCCAATGCGTTTAGGAGGCCCTGCTACAAACTGCAGGTGCCAGCTGGACATTTGGACCTGACCTAGGTGTTCCATAGAGCAGGAAGGGATTGCTCTCATCCTTCTCAGTGATGTAAAGCTTTAAAAGAGGGTGACAATTTAACACTAACCCTGCATTTTCAATTTTGCAAAACGAGACAATAAGAGATGAATAGAACACTTGATGCATGGGATAGAATTAGTACTGCATGACACCCCCATAGGATGGTGAGTAATCTGGCAAAACCAACATGGTTGAAATGTTGTCAGGTACCTCGCTCAAAAGGGGAGTAATGTAGTATCCATCATTTCACCATATTAGTCGACTGTTTATCTCTTCAAGACCACACACCTGCGCTTCTGCCGATTCAATGAAAATCTAAAAAATATCTTTCACCCTCTCTCTCATTCGCTCTCCCTCCCTCTTCAAGGGCGCTGGGTGGCTGCCGCCATCCTCCATTTCCCCTTTTCAGAGGGAGCTGTAAAACCTGTGACAGCTATGATTTATGATATACGCACTGTGCCTGTGGGGCAGATGTGTGTGTGTGTGTGTGTGTGTGTGGCTAAGGAGAGGGGCTAAGTTATGAGTTCTTCTGAGCTCTCCACGGGCTATCGCCAGATGTATCGGTGCTCAATGTTCAGTCACAAAAGTCACACACAGGAGAGAGCGCAAGCGAGTGTGTTTGTCTAGGAGTACGAATTGGGCTGTATGACCTGAAGCAAGAATAAAAACATTGTGAAAAAGTAAGTTTACAAAGATGAAATAAGGCATGCACTGACAGCTATTTAGAGGCAAGGGGCCAGCTGCTGAGTAAGTGTGCGTGTGTGTGTGCATATGACACGAGTGTGTATGAATGTGTGCACGAGTGTGTGCACGAGTGTGTGTATGGCCTCATTCTCTCAAATCGTATTTTGAAGTGCTGCAGGCTGACCAGACAAAAACTGCTGGTATCAGCATAG
This sequence comes from Oncorhynchus tshawytscha, assembly GCF_018296145.1. Classification (NCBI taxonomy): domain Eukaryota; kingdom Metazoa; phylum Chordata; class Actinopteri; order Salmoniformes; family Salmonidae; genus Oncorhynchus; species Oncorhynchus tshawytscha. Next base: position 39,162,456 of record NC_056431.1, read on the forward strand.
TCTCCCCCCCCCCCAACTATCTATTTCCATTGCTCTCTATCTATTTCTCCCTCTCCCTTCCCATTTTCCTCGCCTCAATGCTCCTGCTGTGCACTGTATTTCATATTCAAGGCCAGGTCAGGTGATCCAGTATCCTCACGTGCGTGCCACTGCATAAATCTACAATGAACAAAAGTATCACGCAACATGCAACAATTTCAAAGTTACAGTTCATACAAGGAAATCAGTCAATTGAAATAAATTCCCTAGGCCCTAATCTATGGATTTCACATGACTGGGAATACAATACAGATATGCATCAGTAGGTCACAGATACCTTAAAAAAATGGTAGGGGCATGGATCAGAAAACCAGTCAGTATCTGGTGTGACCACCATTTGCCTCATGCAGCAATCTCATTTGCATAGAGTTGATCAGGCTGTTGATTGTAGGCTGTGGAATGTTGTCCCACTCCTCTTCAATTGTAGGCTGTGCAAAGTTGCTGGATATTGGCGGAAACCGGAACACACTGTCGTACACGTTGATCTAGAGCATCCCAAATGTGGTCAATGGGTGCCATCTGTCTGGTACAGTTGAAACCGGGATTAATCCGTGAAGAGCACACTCCACCAGCGTGCTCTTCACGGATGAAGGCGAGTATTTGAAGGTGAGTATTTGCCCGCTGAAGTCGGTTACGATGACAAACTGCAGTCAGGTCAAGACCTTTGTGAGGACGAAGAGCATGCAATGAGCTTGCCTGAGACGGTAAATGACAGTTTGTGCAGACATTTTTCGGTTGAAATAACACATATGGAATCATGTGGTAACCAAAAAGTGTGAAACAAATCAAAATATATTTTATATTTGAGATTCTTCAAACAGCCACCCTTTGCCTTAATGATAGCTTGCACACTCTTGGCATTCTCTCAACCAGCTATATGAGGTAGTCACCTGGAATGCATTTCAATTAACAGGTGTGCCTCCTTAAAAGTTCATTTGTGGAATTATTTTCCTTCTTAATGTGGTTGGAGCCAATCAGTTGTGTTGTGACAAGGTGTGGGGGGTATACAGAAGATGGTCTTTCACTAAATAGGGCTACAGTACTTCATTACTTTAAGACATGAAGATCAGTCAATACGGAACATTTCAAGAACTTTGAATGTTTCTTCAAGTGCAGTCGCAAAAACCTTGAAATGCTATAATGAAACTGGCTCTCATGAGGACCGCCACAGGAATGGAAGACGCAGAGTTACCTCTGCTACAGAGGATACGTTTATTAGTTACCAGCCTCAGAAATTGCAGCCCAAATAAATGCTTCACAGAGTTCAAGTAACATACACATCTCAACATCAGCTGTTCAGAGGAGACTGCGTGAATCAGGCCTTCATGGTTGAATTGCTGCAAAGAAACCACTACCAAAGGACACCAATAAGAAGAAGAGACTTGCTTGGGCCAAGAAACACGAGCAATGGACATTAGACCGGTGGACATCTCTCCAAATTTGAGATTTTTGGTTCCAACCGCTGTGTCTTTGTTTAGACGTAGAGTAGGTGAACGTATGATCTCCAAATGTGGGGTTCCCAATGTGAAGAATTGGGGTGGTGGTGCTTTGCTGGTGACACTGTTGGTGATTTATTTAGAATTCAAGGCACACTTAACCAGCATGCGATATGCCATCCCATCTGGTTTGCGCTTAGTGGGACGATCATTTGAAATTTCAACAGGACAATGGCCCAACACACATCCCCAGGTTATGTAAGGCCTAGTTGACCAAGAAGGAGAGGGATGGCGTGCTGCATCAGATGACCTGGCTTCCACAATCACCCAACCTCAACCCAATTGAGATGGCTTGGGATGAGTAGAGCTGCAGACTAAAGAAAAAGCAGCCAACAAGTGCTCAGCATATGTGGGAACTCCTTGAAGACTGGTTGAGAGAATGCCAAGAGTGTGCAAAGCTGTCATTAAGGCAAAGGGTGGCAACTTTGAAGAATCTAAATATATATTTTGATTTGTTTAACACTTTTTTGGGTTACTACATGATTCCATGTGTTATCTCATAGGTTTGATGCCTTCACTATTATTCTACAATGTAGAAAATAGTAAAAATAAGGAAAAACCCTTGAATGACTCGGTGTGTCCAAACTTTTGAGTGGTACTGTATGTCCATTTGCAAGAGAATCTATGCATTTGAGTGTGTGTGTGTGTGTGTGTGTGTGTGCCTGTACTTTCTATCTGCACGGTTTGGGTGCGTGAGCATATGTGAGAGAGGGGCTAAACTCTTGCCTCGGTTATTACCAGGTTCTGAGGTAATGTTGATGGACAATTGGGAGCAGTGAGGGTCTGAAAGGTCACACAAGAGAGAGGGAACAAGAGGGTGGGAGAGAGAAAGTCTGCAGTATGGTGAGGAGAAGTGATGGAGTGATGGGTGAAGGGTTAGAGGGAGAGAGAGAGAGAGAGGAGAAAAATGAAGGTGGGAACCTACAGAGGGAACAGAGAGAGACAGAACAGTTGTTGAGATGAGACAAGTGAGGGAAAAGGAATGACGGGAGCAAGTTAGAAATGTTAGAGGGAGGCAGCCAGACAAGTTAAGAGTACAGTTTCAGCTTCCCCTTGCACTTTGGTGCTTGTCCTCAAAGCGCGCATATAGGAATGAATGCAACACATTAGCCATAGCTTCATTAGCCCTAGCAGCCATACTTAGCCGTTTAAAAAAATGTTTTTTTTACCTTTATTTAACTAGGCAAGTCAGTTAAGAACAAATTCTTATTTTCAATGACGGCCTAGGAACAGTGGGTTAACTGCCTATTCAGGGGCAGAACGACAGATTTGTACCTTGTCAGCTCGGGGGTTTGAACTTGCAACCTTCCGGTTACTAGTCCAACGCTCTAACCACTAGAATACCCTGCTGCTTGACAAGGAGTTATTAAACCATCCACACATATAAGCGCCTAGGGATGTGACGAATCTAACATTTTTCTTAACATTTAAAACATTATTGTTTAAATGATTTGAAAAAAATCATAAAATGACGTAAATTGACAATTCAGATATGGTCCTGTGTATGACCACTAGGGGACAATGCAGTTTAATCTACCGCAATCCTGGAGACCTACCAGAAGTTGCTCGCTCAGCAACGAAGGTAGTTTTGCTCTGTGCCTCTATGCTATCAGTACATGGGACTTCATGTCCCACTTCTCATGAATGTGATGGCTTATTGAAGTGATGCATGACATTGTGTTCATAGATATCTAACAATCCGTCAATCCGTATGGTGTTTGAGAGCTCGCGCTCTGTACCTGCAGAGTAACCGTTACTTGTTATTTCTCCATCCGGCCGGTCACCGTTTTGGACGTGGCATCTTGTGGTCGGGTTCTAGATATGCCATTAAGGCAATGAAGCCAACAGTCTCTACCATTGACAATGGCTGCATCTTAACTGCAATCATTTGTGTAACTTGCATTGTCAAATCAAATCATATTTTATTGGTCACATACACATGGTGATTTTCTCCCCCCGTCCCTTATCGCACTGCTGCCAGCAACAGGTTGGGTCTCACGCGGTGCCTCCCGTTCAGCATTGCACTTGCACTGCCACTACAGTTCAATTCCACCTCGCAAAATGTGCATTTCAACACCACCTCATTTAACTTCGAAGTATTGCCATACAGGACTTCAATGCTGTTGCTTCCCTCTATATCACTCTGCCATTTTCCCAACTGTTAACCACGATGACGTGAGGAGTGATTTATATCCGTGGCAAATCATTTGAAAAGGTGCATATCTCCTCCTACTAACGTTACAGCATTGTTGCGTCAGGTATTTATTTAATTCGATTTCGTTTTCCTTTATGATGATCGGGACCTGTTAGTGCTAGTTTTGTGATAAAATTAAAATCACAGTGCAGTTATGAGAAAGAAAAAAAAGTTATTCGTTTAAGGATTTTTTTTCGAGCACAAATCCATTGGAAATGAGGCATACTGTAGGTAGCAGCGTTGACTTAAGGGCCGTCCAACCCTCCTCAGTCCCAGACACTGCGTCCTCCCTGGCATAAGCATCGTTCTGCTACAGTGGCTTCCCCATCCATCACTCGCCGAGACAGCCATTTAGTCAAACGTTAAATCGAGGCTAATTACACACTGTTCACTCGGAGACGCCGCGACCCAGCTCGTTTCTTATCATGACAAGAGTGCCGTTTTGCATTGTGGGGGCCCCAGCAACTAAATTACGACCTACCAGAATAAGGCAGTCATCGACTTGGTCTCGTCTTAATCAAGCACTTTGGCGTTCGTTTTTCAGTGATGAATGCGACGATGGCTCTTTTCTGACTGTTGTTGTTGGAAGCCGTTTGATGTTGTCTGCCGAGGCTAGAGCAGACTTTTTCTGCGGCAGCCAATTTGTTAATGCTTTTGTGGGGTGGCTGTATCGAGGTAGTTGCTGTGATTAGTGATTTCCAGTCGGAAAATTATACACTTTCCTGAATGCCTTTTAATTCTAATCTGCTGTCAATGGGCGCAGAGTGCCTTGGAAATCTGCAACCCTGTTAATCTAGCATGTAAGCACTTTGGACATAAAGTGTGTTTGCTTAGTTCAATTCTAATTTCTTAATAGCATTTCTAAAGCATTGGCTTTCTTTGACAGCTAACCTCATAGCGAGTCGCTCTTGGAATGTGTGAGGTGTTGTAAGAGAACTCCTAGAGAAAAGGCTGAACAGTTTCTGGCTAACAGAACTGACTGAAACAGCCCCTCTTCCTCCTAAGCAATGGATCCACTGAGTGAAGACAGGGCATATCTCACTCAGTCTCCAAAAGCTTAATTCTAGACATTCTGCTTGCGTCGCACAAAAAACCCTGGGTCCCATTTTCCATATTACAAATACGGCCCATTGGAGAGACATTGCCTTATGAGTGTCCTCCTCGCCACAATGTATTGTGGGGGCGATACATTGAAGCTTCTTCTGTTGGAAAACATGCTGTTGCATATAGTGTCCTTAGACTCAATGCAAAGTAGCCATGTGCGTCGCATTGGATCGTACCGTTCACACTTCTGGTACAGAGTCAATGATATTGGAGCACAGCGATCAGCCAAAAATATGAGAAAAGGGTACTGTGGATGTTTTCAATACAGCAACTTTACTTGTGTTTGGGAAATGTGAACGATCCTCCCAGGAGAGCGCAAACACCCGTCTGTTGCCTGAACTACAATGCTATAAACCTCTGACAGAGCTAGCATTAGCCACTAACTGACAGGTTAGCTGGTCTGACAGACAAAGGCTGAGGAACAGCCCAGCCCAGCCCGTGCCATCAGTTTGTGTTAGTCTCGCTGGCGATTAGCGGCGACACTAACACAACGAGCTAACACACTCTGGGGACTCATCAGGGCTTCCGCTTGCTGAGGGAATTACTGCTGCTGTAGCTCGGACAGGTTGGCGGAATAACATGACCTAAACTTAACGATTAAGTCTTCTTCCCCCGGGTTCGTGCAAAGTGGTGCCGTCATTTCCACGGCGACAGCGAGCCTGTCGTACGTTTTTGGGGTGTGAGAGAGTCACGCGGCTAAAAACGCAACTTCAGCTGCGGGCGGATTTATACGGATGAAGGGGCTTGGGATTGACGGTTCGCGGTGGGGGAGCTGGGGAGTAGGGGGATTTATCAAAGCAAATGGCTGACACATTACCAATGCCACCACAGAGGGAGCACCTCAATAATTACTACTTCCCCTGTTGGGCTAATCCCCAGAGCACTGGAGCAAAACAGGAGGGAGAAGCTTAAGAGTTTCAGAGGAGCCCGTCAGATCATTTACAGAGACAGTCTCTCCCTCGCTCGCTCACAGAGAGGTCCGTCTCGCTCACAGAGAGGTCCGTCTCGCTCACAGAGAGGTTTCAGAACCAGATCTCATACACTTAACAGAAACAAGCACTGTAAAACTCTAAAGATGCTTCAAAACTAACCTGTCACAGAACTCACACTAAGACATTCAGAGATGCAAACCTCGTGCACTGCCAAAATCAGCAGTACCAGTGTCACACTGACATGGGTTCAATTTTCTACACCCCTTTACAGTACTCAATATTTACATCATACTCCCTCACACATTAGACAAGTCGATGGTAGATTCAATTTTCACCATCTTACCAAGTGACACGTATCATTTAAATTAACAGGTTGCATATTTCAACGACATTACTTCCCTATATTGAATCATTGTACAATAAGTAACCACTTCTAGACCAAGATAAACTACCACAGAATCTTTCAAAGCAGAACAAAACAGCTGGTGCGAGAAACACACACACACAAGCAAACAACTCACATCACACACACCACGGGTAGGCGAGTAGGAGGGAGTACCTTTACGCTCGCAGCGTTTCTTGCGCCTCCTCTTGAACTTCCGGCGGATGAGGCAGTAGTAGGAGCCCAGGCTCTGGGGCCCGGTGCTGAACAGGGCCATGCTGTCCGCCACCGGCTAACACACTGCTCTGCTGTCCCGGAGACACTCACTACTGGCACTCAAGACACTAGCTAGCGCTTACACTTAACACACACAGCCATGTGGTGGAACACTCACAACTCTCGGACTCCTTTTCTCTCTTGGTTTCTGTCTCCCTCTACCTAGTTGGAGGGGGAGCATATAGTGTGTGTGTGTGTCGAGGGAAGTGGCATACCCTCAAAGGAGAGGCTGTTCCTCAGATAACTGTAGAACGTCACATGGATTTGGTTCTATATTTCTCTCTCTCGGTCTTTCATATCCACTTCTCCCTCTCCTCCAGCACAGAAGGCAGTTTGCTCCCGCCAGCTCAGTGCTTCTATAGCATCTCACTGACACGTCACACTGGCCCTCAGCCTATCACAGACTGCCTCTGGCTCATCGCCTGGCCTCCACCTGTTCACACACACAATCAGACAAAACACACGCAAACTAACACACACACACATACAGCCACATACAGTGCCTTGCAAAAGTATTCAGACCCCTTGGATTACTTCACCTGTTATTGTGTTAACAAAGTGGGATTAAAATCCATTTTTATGTCAACAATCTGCTTTAAAAAAATTCAAAGTGAAGATTGTGTAATTTTTTATTTAAAATGAAATAACTAAAATAGTCATTGCATAAGTATTCAGCTCCCTGGGTCAATACATGTCAGAAACACCTTTGGCATCAAATACAGCTGTGTCATCTTAGGTACGTCTATAAGAGCTTTGTACACCTGGATTGTGCATTATTTGTCCATTATTCTTTTCAAAATTATTCAAGCTCTGCCAAGATGCTGTTTTTCAAGTCATATCATAGATTTTCAAGCCGATTTAAGTCAAAACTGTAACGTGGCCAATCAGGAATGTTTACGGTCTTCTTGGTAAGCAACTCCAGTGAAGATTTGGCCTTGTGTTGTAGGTGATTGTCCTGCTGAAAGGTACATTCTTCTCCCAGTCTCCAGTGTAAAGCAGACAGAAGCAGTTTTTCCTCTAGGATTTAGCCCGTGCTTCGCTCCATCCCATTTATTTTTATCCTTTAAAAACTCCTCAATATTTGCCAATGGCAAGCATACCCATACCATGATGCAGCCACCACCATTGTTGAAAAAAGTGTATTCCTTTGCTGTGTTTTTTTCCCAGTATTACTTTAGTACCTCGTTCCATTACAAGATGCATGTTTTGGAATATTTTCATTTTGTATATTTGTACTCTTCTTTTCACTCTGTCATTTAGGTCATTATTGTGTAGTCACTACAATGTTGTTGATCCATCCTCCTCAGTTTTCTCCAATCCCAAAATGGCTACAGAGTTCCATGATTATCACCACCAATGACCTCTTGGTCTGGGAGGTTTAATAAATAATCCACATCATAAATGTTAACTTGACCATGTTTAAAGAGACATTCAATGTCTGAATTGTTATAATTGTTACCCATCTACCGGTCACTCCCCTTCTTTATGAGGCTTTCCAAAAGCTCCCTGGTCTTTGTAGTTGAATCTGTGCTTGCAATACTTGAATGAGGGACCTTACAGAAGTTATATGTATGGGGGACAGAGGAAGGGTTAGTTATTAAAAAACCATGTCAACCCCTATTATTTCACACAGAGGGAGTCCATGTAACTTATGTGATTTGTTTAAGCCACATTTTACTCCTGAACTAATTTAGGCTTGCCTAAACAAATGGGGCTGAATACTTATGCAGTGACTATATTTTAGTTAACTTTTTTCTTAGATTTAGACAGAAGATTTTGTGTAGATTGCAGAGTTCCAGCATCACTCCGTTACCGTGGAATTACCAAACTTCAAGTGCTTTCATCCCTCAATACACAAACTCATACACTACAACAGTCCAGCTAAAGGTACTGCAATGTTTAACATGAGGTGAAATCTCACTTCCCAGAAGGAGTACACCATTCACTAATAGGTTCAGGCATAGGAACAAACGAGCTGAAGAATTCAGTGTGAACGTCACAATACCACAGCACAGTACTCTACCTCCCTCTAGTGTGCATATTCTGTCATTACTCTATCATTCCAGTGACAGCCAAGGCAATGTCAATGATGCAGAAACCACCATAACACTGCACAGCAAACACACATACAGGCTTTACCATACGAAACCCATTGCACATAAATATGATTTCAGCCATCTGTGTCAGCCATACTAACGGATATGAAACCGAAAGACAACAACAGTGCCTTTACCTTGGTGAACACTGCCCCTCTGTGGAATGGAATAGAATAGCACTTCATATGAACCACAGTGCAGCACAGGACACCAGAGGCTTTATGGTGCAGTATAGAACAGGACATTCTTATTTTTAAAAAATGTTTTAATTTACCCCGTGGTATCCAATTGGAAGTTACAGTCTTGTCTCATCGCTGCAACTCCAATACGGACTCGGGAGAGGCGAATGTTGAGAGCTGTGCGTCCTCTGAAACACAACCCAACCAAGCCGCACTGCTTCTTGACACATTGCCCACTTAACCCGGAAGCCAGCCGCACCAATGTGTTGGAGGAAACACTATATACCTGGCGACCGTGTCAGCGTTCACTGCGCCCGGGCCGCCACAGGAGTCGCTAGTGCACAATGGGACAAGGACATCCCTGCCGGCCAAACCCTCCCCTTACTCAGATGACGCTGGGCCAATTGTGCGCCACCCCACGAGTCTCCCGGTCGCGGCCGGCTGCGACAGAGCCTGGACTCGAACGCAGAATCTCTAAAAAGGACTACTGATTTTCTGCCATAGTTATGAGTATTCCTAACCATGTGACATGCCAGTGAGGAAAGGTGTCATAGTGGAGAGAATGCATATATATATATATATATATATTAGTTAGTTAGTTACACACCTGTTTTCTCTTTGTTGTCCGTTGTGTAGTATTGGCTCACTCTGTGGTGCTTCTTCAGTGGCCTGGAAGAGAAAGGAGAGCACTGGTCAGCTAACAGCTATAGTATCTGTCATCACAAACAGGAACAGCACACACAGGAAGAACAAAAAAGGAGGGGAAGAGTTACTAGGAAAATGGTAGAATGAAGGTGCTCATTGGTAATGGGTAATTGGTGTTCGTATAATTAAAATCTTTATATATACACTGCTCAAAAAAATAAAGGGAACACTAAAATAACACATCCTAGATCTGAATGAATTAAATATTCTTATTAAATACTTTTTTCTTTACATAGTTGAATGTGCTGACAACAAAATCACACAAAAAGTATCAATGGAAATCAACCCATGGAGGTCTGGATTTGTAATCATACTCAAAATTCAAGTGGAAAACCACACTACAGGCTGATCCAACTTTGATGTAATGTCCTTAAAACAAGTCAAAATGAGGCTCAGTAGTGTGTGTGGGCTCCACGTGCCTGTATGACCTCCCTACAATGCCTACAATGCCTACAATGCCTACAATGCTCCTGATGAGGTGGTGGATGGTCTCCTGAGGGAGACCTGGACTAAAACATCTGCCAACTCCTGAACATTCTTCTCCTGGACATTGGATATTCTTTATCCCCTTACACTGTGTATGACAGTAGTTTTTTTTGGAATTGTTAGTTAGATTACTTGCTCGTTATTACTGCATTGTCGGAACTAGAAGCACAAGCATTTCGCTACACTCGCATTAACATCTGCTAACCATGTGTATGTGACAAATAAAATTTGATTTGATTTGATTTGACAGTCTGTGGTGCAACGTGGCGTTGGTGGATGGAGCGAGACATGATGTCCCAGATGTGCTCAATTGGATTCAGGTCTGGGGACCGGCGGGCCAGTCCATAGAATCAATGCCTTCCTCTTGCAGGAACTGCTGACACACTCCATCCACATGAGGTCTAGCATTGTCTTGCATTAGGAGGAACCCAGGGCCAACCGAACCAGCATATGGTCTCACAAGGGGTCTGAGGATCTCATCTTGGTACCTAATGGCAGTCAGGCTACCTCTGGCGAGCACATGGAGGGCTGTGCTGCCCCCAAAGAAATGCCAACCCACACCATGACTGACCCACCGCCAAACCGGTCATGCCGGAGGATGTTGCAGGCAGCAGAACGTTCTCCATGGAGTCTCCAGACTCTGGCACGTCTGTCACATGTGCTCAGTGTGAACCTGCTTTCATCTGTGAAGAGCACAGGGCGCCAGTGGCGAATTTGCTAATCTTGGTGTTCTCTGGCAAATGCCAAACGTCCTGCACGGTGTTGGGCTGTAAGCACAACCCCCACCTGTGGACGTCGGGCCCTCATACCACCTTCATGGAGTCTGTTTCTGACCGTTTGAGCAGACACATGCACATTTGTGGCCTGCTGGAGGTCATTTTGCAGGGCTCTGGCAGTGCTCCTCCTGCTCCTTCTTGCACAAAGGCGGAGGTAGCGGTCCTGCTGCTGGGTTGTTGCCCTCCTACGGCCTCCTCCACGTCTCCTGATGTACTGGCCTGACACCTGGTAGCGCGTCCATGCGCTGGACACTACGCTGACAGACACACAAACCTTGCCACAGCTCGCATTGATGTTCCATCCTGGATGAGCTGAACTACCTGAGCCACTTGTGTGGGTTGTAGACTCCGTCTCATACTACCACTAGAGTGAAAGCACCGCCAGCATTCAAAAGTGACCAAAACATCAGCCAGGAAGCATAGGAACTGAGAAGTGATCTGTGGTTGCCACCTGCAGAACCACTCCTTCATTGGGGGTGTCTTGCTAATTGCCTATAATTTCCACCTGTTGTCTATTCCATTTGCACAACAGCATGTGAAATTTATTGTCAATCAGTGTTGCTTCTTAATTGGACAGTTTGATTTCACAGAAGTGTGATTGACTTGGAGTTACATTGTGTTGTTTAAGTGTTCCCTTTATTTTTTTGAGCAGTGTATTTAACATTTAATTATGGAGTTGTCACACATACAGCTAACAAATGAAAATGTCTGCTCTACTCAAAATTACAACCAACTAATTGCAGGACTACCGTAAAAATGGAAAGTGAGGAAAGTGAAAGGGGGAGAAAGTAAGGAAATCAATCGTCTGTCGGCACTGCATTATAGACCAACATTTATTAAAGAAAATTGTGAAAAATAAAAAAGTTTCATTTAAGGACCAAAAATGGACAGCTGTGGAATATAGATTGCAAAACAGTTTTACGAAGATTAACGATGTACCGATTCCATGGCACATGACTAATGAACTGATACACAAAACAAATCTGGATTCAAAAACAGTTGTTCAACTTAAATTATACCAAATTCTTGCAACCAATAGAATGATACATATACTGTACAGTGCATTCTGAAAATATTCAGACCTCCTGACTTTTTCCACATTTTGTTACTTTACAGCCTTATTCTAAAATGGATTAAATTGTCTCCCCCCCCTCCCCCCAATCTACCCTACAATATCGCATAATGACAAAGCAAAAACAGGTTCAGAATTGTCAGCAAATTTATGAAATATACATTTACGTAAGTATTCAGACCCTTGACTCAGTACTTTGTTGAAGTACATTTGGCAGCGATTTCAGCCTTGAGTCTACTTGGGTATGAAGCTGTAGGCTTGGCACACCTGTATTTGGGGAGTTTCTTCCATTCTTCTCTGCAGATCCTCTCAAGCCCTGTCAGTTTGGATGGGGAGTGTCACTGCACAGCTATTTTCAGGTCGCTTCAGAGATGTTCAATCGGGTTCAAGTCGGGGCTCTGGCTGGGCCACTCAAGGACTTTCAGAGACTTGACCCGAAGCCACAGCCACTCCCGCGTTGCCTTGGCTGTGTGCTTAGGGTCGTTGTCCTGTTGGAAGGTGAACCTTCGCACCCCAGTCGGAGGTCCTGAGTGCTCTTGAGCAGGTTTTCATCAAGGATCTCTCTGTACTTTTTCTTTCTCTCAATCCTGACTAATCTCCCTGGCCTTGAAAAATAATCCCCACCGCATGATGCTGCCACCACCATGCTTCACCGTAGGGATTGGTGCCAGGTTTCCTCCAGACGTGATGCTTGGCATTCAGGCCAAAGAGTTCAATCTTGGTTCAGAGACCAGGGAAGACCAGAAACCTTGCTTCTCATGGTCTCACCTTTAGGTGCCTTTTGGCAAACTCCAAGTGGGCTGTCATGTGCCTTTTACTGAATTGGCTTCTGTCTGGCCACTCTACCATAAAAGCCTGATTGGTGGAGTGCTGCAGAAATGGTTGTCCTTCTGGAAGGTTCTCCCATCTCAACAGAGGAACTCTGGAGCTCCGTCAGAGTGACCACCAGGTTCTTGGTAACCTCTTTATGGCAAATAAAAATCTAAACTGGATGGTTTTCAGAGATCCAAGGGAGGGGTTGAGTGGAGCTGAAGGTTGGGACTAAAAACAAACAAAAGATAACTATTTAAAAAATATACTGTGTCCATAAAATGTATACACAGTTGAACAGTTGTTTTTCAACCACTCCACAAATTTCTTGTTAACAATCTATAGTTTTGGCAAGTCGGTTAGGACATCTACCTTGTGCATGACACACATAATTTTTCTAGCAATTGTTTACAGACAGATTATTTCACTTATAATTCACTGTATCACAATTCCAGTGGGTCAGAAGTTTACATACACTGTGCCTTTAAACAGCTTGGAAAATGATGTCCGGCTTTAGAAGCTTTTGATAGGCTAATTGACATCATGGAGGTGTACCTGTGGATGTATTTCAAAGCCTACCTTCAAACTCAGTGCCTCTTTGCTTGACATAATGGGAAAATCAAAAGAAATCAGCCAAGACCTCAGTAAATAAATTGTAGACTTCCACAAGTCTGGTTAATCCTTAGGAGCAATTTCCAAAATGCCCGAAGGTACCACGTTCATCTGTACAAACAATAGTATGCAAGTATAAACACCATGGGACCTAGCATCATACCACTCAGTAAGGAGACGCGTTCTGTCTCCTAGAGATGAATGTACTTTGGTGCGAAAAGTGCAAATCAATCCCAGAACAACAGCAAAGGACCATGTGAAGATGCTGGAGGAAACAGGTACAAAGTATCCATATCCACAGTAAAACGAGTCCTATATCGATATAACCTGAAATGCCGCTCAGCAAGGAAGAAGCCACTGCTCCAAACCGCCATAAAAAGCCAGACTACGGTTTGCAACTGCACATAGGGACAAAGATCATTATTTTTGGAGAAATGTCCTTTGGTCTGATGAAACACAAATAGAACTGTCTGGCCATAATGACCATCGTTATGTTTGGAGTAAAAAGAGGGAGGCTTGCAAGCAGAAGAACACCATCCAAACCGTGAAGCACGGGGGGTGGCAGCATCATGTTGTGGGGGTGCTTTGCTGCAGGAGGGACTGGTGCACTTCACAAAATAGATGGCATCATGAGGAAAAGAAAATGATGGACAGAAGCATGTGAGAAATCACTTTAGCCCCAAAGGAAAAGCAGGCTGAAAACAACAGCAGTTAAAATCTGCAGTAAAAGCCCACAGGCGTGTGAAATATAATGTTATACTAGGTACAGCCAAAGCCATAAAGTTTTAAACCCTCCAGCTGCGACAGAGTGGGGAAAAGAGAGAATAACATAGTGAGGAAATGTAGAGGCGGAGAGGAAAAGGGGAAGGGGTGAAAGCCAGGGAGATCGAGAGATGAATGAGAAAGAGAGGAACAGCAGTAAGTAGGGATGGCCAGTCCATCCCTTTAACCTGAGGAGTCCTTTGGGGACACCACGGCAGTCTCCATCAATGCCCACTTCTAATTCCCATGGCTGTCCAGGGTACTGTGGCTCAAACCAACAGGCATGTGTTTAGACAGCTCTCCTCTAAGAAGACAAGCATGTGCCTGACAGGCCAGAGAGAAAAATGGGAGATGGAGAGAGTGCCAAAACGCACACTAGCCCACAGCATTTCCATCACACGACAGTATATAGGCCAAGCACAACCACAGCTGGCCAAGTCTGACCGCGGCCGGTTTGGAGCGCCACCCCTTGTGATCGCTGTGAAGGCTGACCACGAAGGAGAAGGAATTGGTCGTGGTTGAGAAACAGTAGGGTGTCTCAGACTTAGGATAAGGCATGAACTTCATACAGCTCTACAGTGGCTCCTGAAGAATTATTGAAAAATTCAGCTTTTTCCCCCCATTTTCTTTAACAGGCCAACACCAGTCAAAGGCCAAACAACTGTCATAACAATGTCTTAAACTCATATCTGTTTACAGAGGGTTAACTGAAAAAACATGGTTGAAATAAAAATGGCCATTGTGGTAGTGGTGGCAATTCCTAAAGTCAGAGTCATTTTCTCAAAACCTAGTATGCAGATGTGTCTGGACCAAATTAACGGCCACAAATATGATCCAAACAAGACTGCACATTCAAAGTCAACTTAGTTATAGTACAAATACTGTACGCATGTAGTCACATGGCTCAGTTGACAAGTGTTATTGTTAGGAGGGCAAAACTCGAATGGAACTATTAGCCATGCTATGGTGCACAGTCAGGTCCAGCCAAAGGGAGTTTGTGGAAGGCGTGCTCAACAAAAATACATGGGCGAGGGAAAGGATTGAAATCAGGACACTGACAGTAAACTGTAAATAACACAGCCAGCCTTAGAATCAGAAGTAAGAGCTGCGAATACATCAAGCCTAATATTACTAAACACCAGTAGGTGGTAGCATTGTTCTTCATTCGAGCGCGACGTGTGAGAGTCTGGGTCAGCATCATTAGCGTCATCATTTTGGACAGGTCACTGAGGCTAGGGACCGGGGAAGGCCCCACTGCTGTGCCACATGGCTCAGGCAAGGGCACTCACCCACTGAGGGGGCAGGGGAATGAGAGACGTGGAGGTGGCGTGTACATTATGATTGGGCAAGACCCAAATCAGCGATGCAAAATCACACTACCGCCCGCAGAGAATGAGAGAGATGGAGAGAGAGGGAGAGGGGAGCTTGAGACCAAACTTTGAGAAAATATGCTATTGTGCTATTGACTACATGCTAATCTGTGTTTGAGAGGGAGAAAGAAGATGGAGATGCGAGAGACAGAAACAGTCAGACAGAACCTTGAAACAGATGAGGATAGGGAGACATCTCAATTGCATACTCCTCGGGTCCTCTCTTCTTTGTAAAACCTATTGGCAGAAAAGGTCAGAGGGGAGGGACCTCTTGCTTTCTCATCTAATAAGCATGAGAAGGAGACGAGGAGAGAGGACGTGAGGAGTATGCAATTGAGATCTGCCCAGAGAGAGAGAGAGATCAAGAGAGAAAGAGACTGCTGAACTGGGTAGGCAGGGCAGTTTAACCGAGTCAGTCCCATCTTGGCAGACAGTTAGGCCACAGGCGCCACATCAGACATGCTTGAGGGGGGTCCTGACAAGCCCTCTCGAAAAAAAGGGGAATAATAACAAACAGGGAGAACTTGAAGCACGCACTACTTTTCAATTATATATACACAGTGGCAAGAAAAAGTGTGTGAACCCTTTGGAATTACCTGGACTTCTGCATAAAGTGGTCCAACAAAATGTATCTGACAAACACAGTCTGCTCAAACTAATAACACACAAACAATTACACGTTTTCATTGAACACACTGTGTAAACATTCAGTGTAGGGTGGGAAAAGTAAGTGAACCCTTGGATTTAATAGTTGTTTGACCTTCCTTTGGCAGCAATAAACTCAACCGAACATTTTCTGTAGCTGTGGATCAGACCTACACAATTATCTGGAGGAATTTTGGACCATTCATCCTTTCAAAACTGTTTCAGTTCAGCAATATTCTTAGGATGCCTGGTGTGAACCGCGTTCGAGGTCATGCCACAGCATTTTAAATCGGGGTGAGGTCAGGACTCTGACTGGGCCACTCCACAACGCATATTTTATTTTGTTGAAACCATTCTGTTGTTGATTTACTTCTGTGTTTTGGGTCGTTGTCCTGTTGCATCACCCATCTTCTGTTGAGCTTCAATTGCCGACAGATAGCCTTACATTCTTCTGCAAAATGTCTTGATAAACTTGGGAATTCATTTTTATGTCTGATAGCAAGCTGTCCAGGCCCTGAGGCAGCCCCAAACCATGATGCTCCCTCCACCATACTTTACAGTTGGGATGAGATTTGATTTTGGTGTGCTGTGCCTTTTTTTCCTCCACACAGAGTTGTGTGTTCCTTCCAGACAACTCAACTTTAGTTTAATCTGAATATTTAGCCAGAAGCGCTGTGGAACATCCAGGTGCTCTTTTGAATTCTTTGGACATACAGCAATGTTTTTGGTGGACAGCAGTGGCTTCTTCTATGGTGTCCTCCCATGAACACTATTCTTGTTCAGTGTTTTACGTATCGTAGACTCGTCAACAGAGATGTTAGCATGTTCCAGAGATTTCTGTAAGTCTTTAGCTGACACTCTAGGATTCTTCTTAACCTCATTGAGCATTCTGCACTGTGCTCTTGCAGTAATCTTTGCAGGATGGCCACTCCTAGGGAGAGTAGCAATAGTGCTGAACTTTCTCCATTTATAGACCATTTGTCTTACCGTGGACTGATGAACATCAAGTATCAAGAGATACTTTTGTAACCCTTTCCAGCTTTATGCAAGTCAATAATTCTTAACCTTAGGTATTCTGATAACTATTTTGTTCCGAGGCATGGTTCACATCAGGCAATGCTTCTTGTGAACACCAAACTCAAACGTGAGTGTTTTTTTATAGGGCAGGGCAGCTCTAACCAACATCTCCAATCTCATAGATAGGACTCCAGGTTAGCAGACTCCTGATTCCAATTAGCTTTTGGAAAAGTCATTAGCCTAGGGGTTCACATACTTTTTCCCAACCTACAATGTGAGTGTTTAAATTATGTATTCAATATAGACAAGAAAAATACAATAATGTGTGTTATTAGTTGAAGCAGACTGGTTGTCTATTGTTGTGACTAAGATGCAGATCAGATAAAATTGACACATTTATGCAGATATACAGGTAATTCCAAAGGGTTCACATACAGTGCCTTCGGAAAGTATTCAGACCTTTGACTGTTTCCACAATGTTACATTACAGCCTTATTCTAAAATGGATTTTAAATTGTTATTTTTCCTAATCAATCGACACACAATACCCCATAATGACAAAGCAAAATCAGGTTCAGAAATGTTTGCAAATGTACAGTATTATTATACTTTTATTTCAACAAGGAAGACAGATTGAGACCAAGGTCTCTTTTACAGCTGGGCCCTGTGTATACATGTTTACACATACAGCTTAGGTACAATGATTAAGAAACTACACAAGACAAACAAAACCATCACAGATAACACACACACACACACACACACAAAAAAATATATATATATATATATATATATTACAGTGGGGCAAAAAAGTATTTAGTCAGCCACCAATTGTGCAAGTTCTCCCACTTAAAAAGATGAGGCCTGTAATTTTCATCATAGGTACAATTCAACTATGACAGACAAAATGAGAAGAAAAAAATCCAGAAAATCACATTGTAGGATTTTTTATGAATTTATTTGCAAATTGAGACCTGGTTAAAGGAATTCTAATTCTAATATTGATGAGTGATGGTAAATAAGAAGGTAGCTTATTCAGAAGTGCTTTATAGTCAAAAGTTTGGACACACCGATTCATTCAAGGGTTTTTCTTAATTTGTGACCCGATTCAGGAAACTAGGCGTATGTCGCAAGTCACAGGAGAACCTTTTGAACGTAAAAAAATATTTATCCAAATGTTTTATGTTTGTTGCAGAAATGCCTTATCGAACATGTGAACTTTCATGTGCCATGATATCAAATGTGTATGTCATCTGTAAATATGAATACAATTGTTAAATTACGAGCCTAGTTGGTTTAGCCACAGACAAAGCCAGCAACCTTCCCGCTAGCCATGATTGGCTGAGATAATGAGTGGGCTGGACATGCCAAGAGATGAATTTGGATTGGTCTGTGGTGTTGCATCTTGGGTCTATAAAATTAGCTGCTCGTAATGCGTAAATAATCTTTTCTACTGCAGTTCTTTTCTAAAGATATAATGTTAGCCATGGAGAAATGCAAATATGTTGCTATTGCTCTCAATAACATTGCTGCCCTGAATTTATCAGGCGCTATTGATAAAGGTCAGTGAGAAAAAGTTGTGGAGGACTACTTTCTGGACAACGGTCAGACTCCAGCCACCCTAGTCATAGACTGTTCTCTCTGCTACCGCACGGCAGGCTCTCTGAGTATAGATTCCCTTGTTCATGCGTGGTTTGGATGGACCAGTCATCAGCACTATCTGCAGTGCCTCTATTCACATGACCCTCTCCTAACACACACGCCATATGTTGCTGATATTTTTTTTTGTCCTGCTGCTCAGCCATTGACAGGGCTGCAGTGGAGCAGGTTGAGAGCTTCAAGTGCCTTGGTGTCCACATCACCAAAAAAAACTAGCATAGGCCAAGCACACCAAAACAGTCGTTAAGTAGGCACAACAAAACCTATTCCCCCTCAGGAGACTGAAAAGATTTGGCATGGGTCCTCAGATCCTTAAGGTTCTACAGCTGCACCA
The DNA here is from genome assembly GCF_018296145.1 of Oncorhynchus tshawytscha. Classification (NCBI taxonomy): domain Eukaryota; kingdom Metazoa; phylum Chordata; class Actinopteri; order Salmoniformes; family Salmonidae; genus Oncorhynchus; species Oncorhynchus tshawytscha. The sequence goes on from NC_056431.1 coordinate 39,181,402, forward strand.
TTGATAGCATCCTGACTGGTTGCAACACTGCCTGGTATGGCAACTGCTCGACCTCCGACCGCAAGGCACTAGAGATGGTAGTGCGAATGGCCCAGTACATCACTGGGGCCAAGCTTCCTGCCAACCAGGACCTCTATACCAGGCGGTGTCAGAGGAAGGCCCGAATAATTGTCAAAGACTCCAGCCACCCTAGTCATACACTGTTCTCTCTGCTACCGCACGGCAAGCGGTACTGGTGCGCCAAGTCTAGGTCCAACAGGCTTCTACCCCCAAGCCATAAGACTCCTGAACATCTAGTCAAATGGCTACCCAGTCTAGTTGCATTGCCGCTCCACACCACTGCCACTCTGTGATCTATGCACAGTCACTTTAATAACTCTACCTACATGCACATACTACCTCAACTAACCGGTGCACCCGCACATTGACTCTGTATAACGGCACCCCGTATATTTTTTTACATTTATTACTGCTGCTCTTTAATTACTTGTTACTTTTCTCTTATCTGTATTTTTTATTTTTATTTGAAACTGCACTGTTGGTTAGAGGCTTGTAAGTAAGAATTTCACTAAGGTCTACCTGTTGTATTCGGTGCATGTGACTAATAAAATTAGTATTTGATTTGATGCATTACTACCTCGTCTATCACTGATATTGTTCTTGTACATACTGTATATATCTTATATTGACACTATTTCTGATATTGCTACTCTGCAAGTAACCATTTGGCTGTACCGTTTACACCTTCTGTAGAGACCCATCCACTTAGCAAGACTTCACATGCTTTTGTGACATACCACGACAATATCATGTGACTGTATCAAGTGTCCACCACTTAAATATGGCACATGCCATCTGTTTATGTGAACCTCACATGGCCTTATGTATGAAATACTGTGATAAGTGCCTGTTTAACAGCATATAAAGTATGCTAATGTACTGGTGTGAAGGCATTTAAGTAAATAAAAATCAGAGTACTACTCAAGTAGTTTTTGTGGCATCTGTACTTTACTATTTATATTTTTGGCAACTTACTTCACTACATTAGTAATGTACTTTTTACTCCATACATTTTCCTTGACAGCAAAATTGTCCAATTCTAACACTAAACAATAGAACATTCCTGGTCATCCATACATACTGCCTACGATCTGGCAGACTCACTAAACACATGCTTCATTTGTAAATGATGTCAGTGTTGGAGTGTGCCCCTGGCTGTCCATCAATAAAATTGTGCCATCTAGTTAATATAAGGAAGTGAAATGGTTTATATTTTAACTTTTGATACCTAAAAACATTGTGCCCCTGGCTATCTGTCTTTTTTTATTTTTTATTCAATTGCGCCGTCTGGTTAAATAGAAGGAATTTGAAACGATTGATTATTTTACTCAAGTATGACCATTTTGTACTTTTTCCACCACTGGATGTGGCTGGGGGTTGTAGTATTTCTTTCACATCTATCTGGACACTTTGTTTACCCAGAATTGTTCCTTATTGTAGGCTACTACCACTTAGTCTTTAGCACATGACCTCATGTGAATCCTTTAAAGAGTGGGTGGGGCTGCGTTTAGACAAAGGAGAGCTCTCCAGTAGGTACCATTCAAAGGCCCTTTTCTCAAGTGAGATTACAAATGTTTCAACTTTCAAAGGAGAAAAACTTTCCCATTGCTCCTCAAAAATGGTGTGTATGATCTACCATTTTATAGCGCCGAGTCATTTTATCAAATGTAAAAAAACTAATTCTAAATGTTGCTACAAAAGTCCGAATCCAGGTGGTTAGTCACATTGTAGAATAATAGTGAAGACATTAGAATTATGAAATAACACATGTAGGAACCAAAAAAAAAAGGGTTAAACAAATCAAAATATATTTTATATTGTTCAAAGTAGCCACCCTTTGCCTTGACAGCTTTGCATTCTCTCAACCAGCTTCATGAGGTCGTCACCTGGAATGCATTTCAATTAACAGGTGTTCCTTTTTAAAAGTCAATTTGTGGAATTTCTTTCCTTAATGCGTTTGAGCCAATCATTTGTGTTGTGACAAGATGGGGTTGGTGTGTCCAAACTTTTGACTGGTAGTGTACATCTGCAAAAAAAATGGCTTTGTCATTAAGAGTATTGTGTGTAGGTGTGTCCAAATGTTTGACTGGTACTGTAGAAAAAAACTGAAATGTCACATTTACATAAGTATTCAGACCCTTTACTCAGTACTTTGTTTAAGCACCTTTGGCAGCGATTACAGCCTCGAGTCTTCTTGGGTATGATGCTTCAAGCTTGGCATATGTGTATTTGGGGAGTTTCTCCCATTCTTCTCTGCAGATCCTCTCAAGCTCTGTCAGGGTGGATGGGGAGTGTTGCTGCACAGCTATTTTCAGATCTCTCCAGAGTTGTGCAGGCTTTGCTTTGGCCACTCAAGGACATTGAGACTTGTCCCGAAGCCACTCCTGCATTGTCTTGGCTGTGGGTTTAGGGTCGTTGTCCTGTTGGAAGGTGAACCGTCGCCCCAATCCGAGGTCCTGAGCGCTCTGGAGCAGATTTTCATCAAGTATCTCTGGTACCGCTTGTACTTTGCTCTGTTCATCTTTCCCTTGATCCTGACTAGTCTCCCAGTCCCTGCCGCAGAAAAACATCCCCAAAGCATGATGCTGCCACCAACATGCTTCACTATAGGTATGGTGCCAGGTTACCTCCAGACCTAACGCTTGGCATTCAGGCCAATGAGTTCAATCTTGGTTTCATCAGACCAGAGAATCTTGTTTCTCATGGTCTTGAGTCCTTTGGGTGCCTTTCGGCAAACTCCAAGCGGGCTGTCATGTGCCTTTTACTGAGGAGTGGCTTCTGTCTGACCACTCTACCATAAAGGTCTGATTGATGGAGTGTTGCAGAGATGGTTGTACAGGGAGGTGACCACCCTGACAAAGGGCTTTCTCCCCCTAGCGCTCAGCTTGGCCAGGTGGCCAGCTCTAAGAAGAATCTTGGTGATTCCAAACTTCTTCCATTTAAGAATGATGGCGGCCACTGTGTTCTTGGGGACATTCAATACTGCAGAAATGTTTTGGTACCCTTCCCTAGATCTGTGCCGAGACACAACCCTGTCTACGGACAATTCCTTCGACCTCATGGCTTGGTTTTTCCTCTGACATGCACTATCAACTGTGGGACCTTATATAGACAAGTGTGTTCCTTTCTAAATCATGTCCAATCAATTGAATTTACCACAGGTGGACTCTAACCAAGTTGTAGAAACATCAAGGAAGATCAATGGAAACAGGATGCACAGACACTCATTTTCGAGTCTCATAGCAAAGGGTTTAAATACTTATGCAAATAAGGTATTTCTGTTTGAGTGAATGGGAGAAACTCCCCAAATACAGGTGTGCCAAGCATGAAGCGTCAGACCCAAGAAGACTCAAAGCTGTAATCGCTGCCAAAGGTGCTTCAACAAAGTGCTAAGTGAAGGTTCTGAATACTTATGTAAATGTGATTTCAGTTTTTTGAAAATGTAAAAATATGTTTTTTCGCTTTATCATTATGGGGGATTGTGTGTAGATTGAGAGGATACAATTATTACATCTATTTTAGAATAAGGCCATAAGGTAACAAGATGTGGGAAAAGTCAAGTGGTGTGAATACTTTCCAAATGCACTGTATACAGTGGGGCAAAAAAGTATTTAGTCAGCCACCAATTGTGCAAGTTCTCCCACTTAAAAAGATGAGAGGCCCGTAATTTTCATCGTAGGTACACTTCAACTATGACAGACAAAATGAGAAAAAAAATCCAGAAAATCACATTGTAGGATTTTTAATGAATTTATTTGCAAAATTATGGTGGGAAATAAGTATTTGGTCAATAACAAAAGTTTCTCAATACTTTGTTATATACCCTTTGTTGGCAATGACAGAGGTCAAACGTTTTCTGTAAGTCTTCACAAGGTTTTCACACACTGTTGCAGGTATTTTGGCCCATTCCTCCATGCAGATCTCCTCTAGAGCAGTGATGTTTTGGGGCTGTTGCTGGGCAACACGGACTTTCAACTCCCTCCAAAGATTTTCTATGGGGTTGAGATCTGGAGACTGGCTAGGCCACTCCTTGAAATGCTTCTTACAAAGCCACTCCTTCGTTGCCCGGGCGGTGTGTTTGGGATCATTGTCATGCTGAAAGACCCAGCCACGTTTCATCTTCAATGCCCTTGCTGATGGAAGGAGGTTTTCACTCAATCTCACGATACATTGCCCCATTCATTCTTTCCTTTACACGGATCAGTCGTCCTGGTCCCTTTGCAGAAAAACAGCCCCAAAGCATGATGTTTCCAACCCTATGCTTCACAGTAGGTATGGTGTTCTTTTGACGCAACTCAGCATTCTTTGTCCTCCAAACACGACGAGTTGAGTTTTTACCAAAAAGTTCTATTTTGGTTTCATCTGACCATATGACATTCTCCCAATCTTCTTCTGGATCTTCCAAACCCTCTCTAGCAAACTTAAGACGGGCCTGGACATGTACTGGCTTAAGCAGGGGGACACGTCTGGCACTGCAGGATTTGAGTCCCTGGCGGCGTAGTGTGTTACTGATGGTAGGCTTTGTTACTTTGGTCCCAGCTCTCTGAAGGTCATTAACTAGGTCCCCCCGTGTGGTTCTGGGATTTTTGCTCACCGTTCTTGTGATCATTTTGACCCCACAGCGGTGAGATCGTGCGTGGAGCTCCAGATCGAGGGAGATTATCAGTGGTCTTGTATGTCTTCCATTTCCTAATAATTGCTCCCACAGTTGTTTTCTTCAAACCAAGCTGCTTACCTATTGCAGATTCAGTCTTCCCAGCCTGGTGCAGGTCTACAATTGTGTTTCTGGTGTCCTTTGACAGCTCTTTGGTCTGGCCATAGTGGAGTTTGGAGTGTGACTGTTTGAGGTTGTGGACAGGTGTCTTTTATACTGATAACAAGTTAAAACAGGTGCCATTAATACAGGTAACGAGTGGAGGACAGAGGAGCCTCTTAAAGAAGAAGTTACAGGTCTGTGAGATCCAGAAATCTTGCTTGTTTGTAGGTGACCAAATACTTATTTTCCACCATAATTTGCAAATAAATTCATTAAAAATCCTACAATGTTATTTTCTGGATTTTTTTGTTCCATTTTGTCTGTCATAGTTGAAGTGTACCTATGATGAAAATTACAGGCCTCTCATCTTTTTTAAGTGGGATAACTTGCACAATTGGTGGCTGACTAAATACTTTTTTGCCCCACTGTACATACACACACAAAAAAACTTCAAATTAGTGGATTCAGCTGACAGGTGTGTAAAATCGAGCACACAACCATGCAATCTCCACAGACAAATTGGCAGTGACTTTCAACGTGGCACTGTCATAGGATGCCACTTTTGCAACAAATCAGTTCGTAAAAATGCCTGCCTTGCTAGAGCTGCCCCGGTCAACTGTAAATGCTGTTTTGAAGTGGAAACATCTAGGACGAATATTTCCTGCCTGTGTGTGTTTGTGTGTGTTAAGGCGTCCGCATGCATAGATTCAGTTTGCTCCTATCAGCACTCGGTTAGGTGACTGTCTGTGCTCTCATACTCCCTAAAGACCATTGCTTGGAAAACAAGCCACCTTAGCCAGAAACACTTCCTCAAAATAGTCAGAATGTATCGAAGATAAATCAAGTAATCCGACACATTTTTGCCAAGGTCATTTTTTTTTTAAACATCTAGCTAAGATGTTTGCTGTATTTCGAGTGAAAAAATGTGAATGAAAACTAGTTGTCCCTGGTTTAATGACAACAAACATGTTCCCATTCCTACTAGGAGTAGTACTGTTGACCAATCACCGACGACGGGGCGTAGACTTTGTCTATTGAACTTCAACTTGCCTCAAGAAAAAAAATTGGTGCACGATCAGCCAAAATAAAAAAATAGCCAAAGACTAAAATGTCAGAAAACGATCATAATAATTATACAGTATAAGCAAACTGTTTAGAATGGGAAGCATACAGTAAGCTTTAGGAAGTAACTCATCTTCGGTGGATTTATCTCCTGTTCTAAGTTATGCCTGCCCAGAAGGGGCAGCCTTGCCCTTATATTAAACACACTGACCTGGATTCCATGTACCTCTGTCTAGAGCGCGCGGGCGTACGTGCGTGTGTGTACATATTCCTGTGTAAGTATTCCTGTGTAAATATTTTTCCATCTCATGACTACAGAAATCCAGTCAGAGTAGACTCACTAATTTCCTCTGTAGCGTTAGATCCCCGTACTCACGGGCCAGTTAGCGCTCAGCGCTAGTGCTGCCCAATGCAGTGTGAAGGCAGACCTTTAAATATTTAACACTGCAGAGAGGTGAGGGGAAATAAGTACACTCGTTTAGCTGTGGTGACGCAAAATCATTGCCGCCTCACCCGAAATATACAGTGCCTTGCGAAAGTATTCGGCCCCCTTGAACTTTGCGACCTTTTGCCACATTTCAGGCTTCAAACATAAAGATATAAAACTGTATTTTTTTGTGAAGAATCAACAACAAGTGGGACACAATCATGAAGTGGAACGACATTTATTGGATATTTCAAACTTTTTAACAAATCAAAAACTGAAAAATTGGGCGTGCAAAATTATTCAGCCCCTTTTACTTTCAGTGCAGCAAACTCTCTCCAGAAGTTCAGTGAGGATCTCTGAATGATCCAATGTTGACGTAAATGACTAATGATGATAAATACAATCCACCTGTGTGTAATCAAGTCTCCGTATAAATGCACCTGCACTGTGATAGTCTCAGAGGTCCGTTAAAAGCGCAGAGAGCATCATGAAGAACAAGGAACACACCAGGCAGGTCCGAGATACTGTTGTGAATAAGTTTAAAGCCGGATTTGGATACAAAAAGATTTCCCAAGCTTTAAACATCCCAAGGAGCACTGTGCAAGCGATAATATTGAAATGGAAGGAGTATCAGACCACTGCAAATCTAGCAAGACCTGGCCGTCCCTCTAAACTTTCAGCTCATACAAGGAGAAGACTGATCAGAGAAGCAGCCAAGAGGCCCATGATCACTCTGGATGAACTGCAGAGATCTACAGCTGAGGTGGGAGACTCTGTCCATAGGACAACAATCAGTCGTATATTGCACAAATCTGGCCTTGATGGAAGAGTGGCAAGAAGAAAGCCATTTCTTAAAGATATCCATAAAAAGTGTTGTTTAAAGTTTGCCACAAGCCACCTGGGAGACACACCAAACATGTGGAAGAAGTTGCTCTGGTCAGATGAAACCAAAATTGAACTTTTTGGCAACAATGCAAAACGTTATGTTTGGCGTAAAAGCAACCCAGCTCATCACCCTGAACACACCATCCCCTCTGTCAAACATGGTGGTGGCAGCATCATGGTTTGGGCCTGCTTTTCTTCAGCAGGGACAGGGAAGATGGTTAAAATTGATGGGAAGATGGATGGAGCCAAATACAGGACCATTCTGGAAGAAAACCTGATGGAGTCTGCAAAAGACCTGAGACTGGGACGGAGATTTGTCTTCCAACAAGACAATGATCCAAAACATAAAGCAAAATCTACAATGGAATGGTTCAAAAATAAACATATCCAGGTGTTAGAATGGCCAAGTCAAAGTCCAGACCTGAATCCAATCGAGAATCTGTGGAAAGAACTGAAAACTCCTGTTCACAAATGCTCTCCATCCAACCTCACTGAGCTCGAGCTGTTTTGCAAGGAGGAATGGGAAAAAATGTCAGTCTCTCGATGTGCAAAACTGATAGAGACATACCCCATGCGACTTACAGCTGTAATCGCAGCAAAAGGTGGCGCTACAAAGTATTAACTTAAGGGGGCTGAATCATTTTGCACGCCCAATTTTTCAGTTTTTGATTTGTTAAAAAAGTTTGAAATATCCAATAAATGTCGTTCCACTTCATGATTGTGTCCCACTTGTTGTTGATTCTTCACAAAAAAATACAGTTTTATATCTTTATGTTTGAAGCCTGAAATGTGGCAAAAGGTCGCAAAGTTCAAGGGGGCCGAATACTTTCGCAAGGCACTGTATGGAACATGAAAAAGTATTTCCGCCGAGACGCACTTTATAGATGCTAGAACAGTCCACATTTACTTTTTCTCTGCAAACAAAATTAGTAATGAATAGAACAACCAGACACCCCATAGCAGAATGGTTGATCTATTTGCCCAGTCCGATGTTGTTGTGTGTTCTATGCAAGAAATATTCCTCTCAAAGTGCATTCAAGTTTCGAGTGCCAAATGGAGAGAAACATGCTTTCTTACAACCTATCAACGCACAACAATTTATAATGCAATGGGGCAAACTGCCATTTTAAATGGTCTTTGTAATAAAAAAGGCTTTCCATTCCTATTCCTAAATATGCACGAACTGCACCTTTTCAAACCTGGAGTTTTCAGCTGCGCCACGTTTAAGCATGTTACCGCTCCGCAATTCGCAGTGAACGTATAGGTGAGAGGGGGGCTGAACTTAACACGGGTCGATTTTAAGGGAAAGTTGGGGTAAAACGTCACCCTACCTTAAAATATATTTTTTTGGGGGGAGTGACTTTAAAATGAATGCGATGAGACGGATTACATGGTTTGTTGAGCAAGAGTAGTGGCAACCAGGGAAAGTGTTTGGGGGAGGGGGGTGGACATTAAGTTGTTTCTTTGGGAAGTACAGACAGGAGGCGTATTTCTCTTCTTAGTCTTTCTACATAACAATTCTGATTTAGAGCGGGGGTACTCCGTGCAAACACACATGTACACGCAAGTGCATGTACGCTCATACCGCGCAAGCATGCAGGCGTATAGTATACATCTGTGAAGGAAAATGTGATGTTTGTGCTTTTCTAATAACCAATTCAACTGGGTTCATGCAAGTGACTGATTGATCGTGCCTGGGAAGAATCCTCACATCGGTATAAGGAATTTGTGCAGTACGCCCAGAACATTGCTCTGAAATCCGAAAGGGGCATCTCAGTTTCGTGGTCTCAGCTTGGAGAGAAGAAGCCTTGTGAGTTATTGGTCGGTCACATAATAATGTAAATCATGCAAATATAACTTGTCTGTGTAAGCAGTATATAAGAAACCTAACGGAACTGCCCCGGCAGGGCTCCCGACCAACGTGTACTACTGTGCATTAAGTGTGTTGGAACCTCTCCAGCTTGCTGATAATAAAGAATGATTCATTTAATATTGACTTCAGGTGTCCCTGGTGGTAATTTTCCACGACACACCTCTTTTGAATCCTTTAAAATCCTGGGGAAAATGTCTGCAAATACACAGCAATAGCTTCCATCAGCATCTTAGAACTAAAGTCAGAGGACAGCAGTCCCAATTCCATGTAGACAATGAATGGAAGGATGTGGACTCCTATTTGTTCATCTGCCAGGGACCATTGCACAATCTATACATTGCACCAAATGTAGCTAAATAGCACATTTCCATCTGCCATTGGCATAACAGTTCTATTCTACTACCATATGTAAACTAAATGGGTGGGCACTGCAGAGTGATACCAATTATGTACTATATACACACTTAATTGAATATTCAAGGTTGTGCGTATGAATATGCATGTCTATGAATGATGGTAGCACATTCTCCTGTGGTCAGCGCTTTCTTCTGTTGATATGACTCATTGCTTTGTCCTTGCGCTCAGCCCGACCTCTAGGCAGGCAGGCCCATATGCGAGCCACCCTGGTGTTGTTCTACTTTGCTACCAGGGCCTTTGAGGCGTTGAGACCGTTGTATCCACCGTTCCAGGGCAACACAACAGAACAATAGTCGCCTCGGTCTGCCCTCTGGCAGCCCACACGCACCACAACACACAAGCCTGGGGGGCTCTGGCAGATACACCAATAAGGAAGGGAGGGAAGGAGGCCCAAATACATCAGGCGCCTCTGGGGCTACATCCACTGGTGAAGAGGTGTCAGAAGGTCAAATCTGGACGAGCAAAGGAGGGAGGGAGTAGGTTGACGTGGCTTGTTCAATAGATCAGAGGTAATAACACTAGACCACCTTTGATATACAGGATTTGCATTCGGTAAAACCTCTTCAGCACAGAGGAGCAGAGTGCAGAGTAGGAGAAATAAAGTAGCCCATAGTAGAACTAAGTCAGCACTTCCTCACTTTAACAATGTTCTCACAATCTTTGTAATATTCCCATCCACCGGTGTCCTCATTAAGAGCTCTCCTGGTCTTGTCTTAATGAATGGGGTGCACAGAAAGAGATTGCCTATATGGAAGTGACACATAAACTTAGTCATTATACTCCTCTATCTGCGGAGATTCGCTTTGCTGAACACACCCCGGGTCACCCAGGCGGTAACCACCTCTGGAGTGTCTGATTGAAAGTCAAGGGGGTAAACAAATTGCTAAACACTGAGTGAGAATTTAAGCTGTGCACCTCTGACACGGCCTAGTATCAATTAGCACCAGGGTTGTGGTCAATTCCTTACCAATTCAGACGATTAGAAAAAAAACGAGTTGGAATTGGAATTTCATTTTCCTTCTTGAATCGGAATTGACCCCAAACAATTATGATTAGCACCCGGCTGGAAATGTGTATTTCTCCCCGAAACATCCTTATTATTTGCTTAGACACACCTGCTGGGGTGGCGTCACCCTCTCCTTTGACAATGCTGGATATATTTGGGTCAGGCGTCAGGGGAGATGCCAGGCCAAGGAGGCGCGGTGGGTAGCTGGGCATTACAGCTGCAGGGCCCACCCCTACCCCCACCCCCTACCCCCCACAAACACACACACCCTTGGAGCCACCAGCTTGCCACCACCCAGAGCAGGCACCGGGTACAGCCACCTGATTAGAGTGATGAGGGCTGTCTGTTTACTGTATGTGTGTACGATAGTGATGCGCGGGTTGATTCATAACCCACAGTTCCCACCAATGTTCCCTCAAAGTTTTATGCCAATGAGCAAATTTCAGATCTGCTGAGCGCAAACCTCTGTGTAACTTCCAGCATGCGTTTACTGGGGAACACTAAAGCTGGGTTAGTGTTACACAACTTGATTGTAGTCCACCTGTGGTAAATTCAATTGATTTGACACAGAGAGATCCTTGATGAAAACCTCCTCTCAGAGTGCTCAGGACCTCAGACTGGGGGTGAAAGTTCACTTTCCAACAGGACAAAGACCCTAAGCACACAGCCAAGACAAAGCAGGAGTGGCTTCTGGACAAGTCTCTGAATGTCCTTGAGTAGCCAAGCCAGAGACCAGAGACATCTCTGGAGAGACCTGAAAATAGCTATGCAGTGACGCTCCCAATCCAAACGGACAGAGCTTGAGAGGATCAGCAGAGAAGAATGGGAGAAACTCCACAAATACAGGTGTGACATCTTGTAGCGTCATACCCAAGAAGACTCGAGGCTGTAATCGCTGCCAAAGATACTTCAACAAAGTACTGATTAAAGGGTCTGAATAGTTATATGTAAACGTGAAATTTCAGTTTATTATTTTTAATAAATTACCCAAAAACTTCAGACCCTGTTTTTGCTTTGTCATTGTGGGGTATTGTGTGTAGATTGATGAGGGGAAAAACAACTTCATTTTAGAATAAGGCTGTGACCTAACAAAGTGTGGAAAAAGTCAAGGGGTCTGAATACTTTCCGATGGCACTGTATCTTCAGTATAGGCTACATTTAGTTGTTTTTTTCTTGAATCACCTTTATCTGACAGTGCCTAAGCATTAGGGCCTAGCTATATTACGTGTGATGATTGTGAGGCGCAATACAAATTCGTCACTGTACAGCGCTTGACTACGGGGAAAAGGGGGGCTGCAGTGGAGAGGGTCAAGAGCTTCAAATTCCTCGGTGTGCCACATCACTGAGGACTTAACATGGTCCTCCCACCACCACAGTTGTGAAGATGGCACGGCATCGCCTCTTCTCCCTCAGGAGGCTGAAACGATTTGGAATGGCCCCTTTCACAGCTGCACCATCGAGAGCATGGTTCTATCACCGTCTTGGATGGCAACTGCACCACCCTCAACCAGGAGGTCCAACAGAGGGTGGTGCGGACAGCCCAGCAAATCACTGGGTGCGAGCTCCCAGCCATCCAAGGCCCAAAATATTTATTGAAGACTCCAGACACATGGACTGTCCTCAATGATCAGGCGGTACATCAAGGCTCAGACCAGACTCGTAAACAGCTTCTATCCCCAGGCCATAAACATTCAAATGGCTACCAACTACTGCTCTCCCACAGACTATCCACACTGACTATGCCTATCCAAAGGTTTGTACCCACTCAGACACACACCTTCACAGTCAACCTTACACACACACAGCTGCTAAATGATTTGATTAGATGTATTGCTACCATGTAGGGTGCTGTTCATTGATTATTGATTGCTATTACCATTAGTAGCCATCTACACTATATGACCAAAAATATATGTGGACACCAGCTCGTCGAACATCTCATTCCAAAATGATGGGCATTAATATGGAGTTGGTCCCTGCTTTGCTGCTATAACAGCCTCCACTCTCCTGGGAAGGTTTTCCACTATATGTTGGAACATTGCTGTGGGGATTTGCAACCATTCAGCCACAAGATCATTAGTGAGGTCGGGCACAAACTACTTCTGTATGGACCTCGCTTTGTGCACAGTGGCATTGTCATGGTGAAACAGGAAAGGGCCTTCCCCAACTGTTGCCACAAAGTTGGAAGCACAGAATCGTCAAGAAAGTCACTGTGTTGTAGCATTAAGATTACCCTTCACTGGAACGAAGGTGCCTAGCCCGAACCATGAAAAACAGCCCCAGACCATTATACCTCATCCACCAAACTTTACAGTTGGCACTATGCATTGGGGCAAGTAGCATTCTCCTGTCATCCACCAAACCCAGAATCATCCGTCGGACTGCGAGATGGTGAAGTGTGATTCATCACTCCAGAGAATGCATTTCCACTGCTCCAGAGTCCAATGGCGACGAGCTTTGCAACCAAGGACAGATGCTTCAGCACTCGGTGGTCCCGTTATGCGAGTTTGTGTGGTCTACCACTTTGCAGCTGAGCCGTTGTTGCTACTAGACGTTTACACTTCACAATAACAGAACTTACAGTTGAAGCACTTACAGGGGCAGCTCTAACAGGGCAGACATTTGACAAACTAACTTGGTGGAAAGATGACATTCTAGGACGGTGTCACGTTTAAAGTCTCTGAGCTCTTCAGGAAGGCCAATCTAATGCCAATGTTTGTCTATGGAGATTGCATGGCTGTGTGCTCAATTTTATACACCTGTCAGCAACGGGTGTGGCTGAAATAGCCAAATCCACTAATTTGAAGGAGAGTCCACATACTTTTTGTATATATTGTGTATTTATCCAGCTACTGGTCACTATAACACCTGTTTATCCTTCTCCCAGTCACTTTTATGTATAAATCAACCTCAACCACTCCAGTGATCTGGGGTCAGTTATGCATTTCCCCCACTAATGGATAAGGTTAGGATTGGGGAGGGGAAGCTGATCCTACATACACAGTATGTACCTAGAGGAAACGTCACCCTGGAGCCCAGCCCCTTTAAACCTCCCATACCTAGGTTAACAATACAAACACGTGTTTATCCCACACTGGCTCTATTCAAAAGTTAGAACTAATGTTACACCAACTGTGTTTTAAAAGTAGTTCACCAGTGTGTGAGTGAGTGAAAAAAATGGGGAGATTGAATTGAAAGTCATCTGTGACTGAACACTGACTCGGTCAAGCTTGAAGTTAGAGCACGGTCAAATCCTTTTAAATACGAAACACAAACATGCATACGCCCGCACACAAACACACTTATTTGGGTAAGAGTGGCTGCAAGACCGAAGTGATCAGAGGGTAAGGAAATGGAAGGCTATAATAGCTGGTCATTCATATGACATAGAGGCTGCTCAAAATGTAGCCTAACGTACCACATCATACGTCCAGAAACCGTAGCAATGAGAGTCTAGGCATAAAGCTTTCCGTTCTGCCATGCCTCCCATTTCTCTCTTTTTCCCCCTCCCTCTCTCCTGCTCTCTGTCTACCCGCGCAGTGCCGAGCCAAACACTGTGTTTCCACTTGGCAGTGTGTGTGAGTGACTGGTGCTGGAGTAAAAAGGTTATGGTGGTGGAATGACAGCGAGGTTGTGAATCTCTTAGTCTCCGTCTGTCTCCATTCCTCTATTTCTCTCTCACTCGCTTCTTAAGAATGCTCTGCTGTTCACATTCATTCACACACAATGTTTTCCTTGCATATCCCAACTCGCTGAGACACCTGCAGGGTCATCATTGTCCAGCACCCCTGGAGCGATTGGGGTTAAGTGCCTCACCTTGTCAGCTTCGGGATTCGAACCAGCAAACTTTCAGTTACTGGCCCAACGCTCTAACCTCGAGGCTACCGGCCCGCCCCATATCACTTATCGCAATGAACTCACCATGATAGTTTTCACTTTTTCCAATATCTCTTTCTCACTCTCCTAAAATATGTACAGCTGCTGTGCTGCAGAGGCAAGAAAACGTATTTTCTCTTGTAATATTTGTTTTGTGCTAAACCTATCAAATGGCTTGGATCTGCTCGGCGAAGCCGGGTGCTATTCTATTCTGCCATCTCACTCCTCTCAAAAAAAGGAAACACTTATAGAACAACCAGTTATACAGCGCCTTCAGAAAGTATTAATACCCCTTGACTTATTCCACATTTTGTTGTGTTACAGCCGGAATTCAAAATGGATTAAATATATTTCTTCCCCTCTCACCCATCTACACACAACA